>NC_135638.1:26472142-27113750 GCF_053574225.1 Canis aureus
TTTTTCTCTTATTTTCTCAAGGTTTCATGACTTACCTAGTGGAGCCTTTATTCACAGAATGGGCCAGGTTTTCCAATACCAGGCTCTCCCAGACAATGCTCGGACATATGGGGCTGAACAAAGCCAGTTGGAAGGGGCTGCAGAGAGAACAGTCCACCAGTGAGGACACTGATGCTGCGTTCGAGGAGTTGAACTCACAGTTATTACCTCAGGAAAATCGATTATCATAGCCCCCAGAGTCAGTGGGACAGACTGTCTCCTGCAGGTGTTTAGAAATGTGAAATGGGGTCTCAAGGTGAGAGGACTTGCTCTTGACTGCCAAGGTTTCCGAAGGAACAAGGCCAGCGTTATTTATTCCCAAGGTGTCGTGTCCTCTCTCGGATCACGCAACCCCACTTTTTAATTATAAGACCCGAACATATAGCAATATGCATTTGGCTTTCGTGAGAAACCTTGAATATGCAAAGCCCAGCAGGAGCGAACCGGAGAGGAGGAACAAAAGGAAGCTTTGAGGTGTGCCACCGAGTCTTTCCAAGCATTTATTCCTCGAACCACGAAACTTGAACTGGATCTTTCAGCAGAAATCTCTTGGAATTTAACCAATCTGATGCAACATTGTGTATCTGTACCTTCCACTAAGTTCTCTCTGAGAAAATGGAAATGTGAAGTGCCCAGCCTCTGCTGCCTCCTGCAAGACTCGATGTTTACAAATCCACTCTGAAATACTGGTTCTAAATTGCCTTGGAGCATGATTGTGAAGGAACCACTAAGAATTTTAAAGATCAAACTTAACCTGCAGCTCTTTCCCTCTGGTTTGCCTTGTTTCTTCTTTGGATGCCACCAAAGCCTCCCATTTGCTATAGTTTTATTTTGCGCACTGGAAACTGAGCATTTATCATAGAGTACCGCCAAGCTTTCACTCCAGTGCCGTTTGGCAATGCAATTTTTTTTTTAACTCTTAGTTTTTAATTTGGGGCGGGCGGGGAAGAACACCAATGTCCTAGCTGTATTATGATTCTGCAGTGAAGACATTGCATGTTGTTTTCACTACTGTACACTTGACCTGCACATGCAAGAAAAAGGTGGAATGTTTAAAACACCATAATCAGCTCAGGGTATTTGCCAATCTGAAATAAAGTGGGATGGGGAAGTGTGTCCTTCAGAGCAAGGGTACTAAAGTCCCTTTCGCTGCAGTGAGTGAGAGGTATGTTGTGTGTGGATGTGTGGATGTGTGTTTGCGTGCATGTTTGTGCATGTGTGACTGTGCATGTGGTATATTTATCCATGTGGGAAAGGAGTTGAAATGTAAGCTTTTATTTATTATTTTAGAATGTGACACAGTGCGCAGCCACACTGGGGGAGGGGAAGGTAGGTGAGCCGTAACAGACTGCTCCAGTTGCCTTAAACTATGCACAAAGCTAAGTGACCAAACTTCTTGTTTTGATTTGAAAAAAAAAGTGCATTGTTTTCTTGTCCCTCCCTTTGATGAAACGTTACCCTTTGATGGGCCTTTTGATGTGAACAGATGTTTTCTAGGACAAAAATCTAAGGACTAATTTTAAACTTCAAACATTCCACTTTTGTAATTTGTTTTAAATTGTTTTATGTATAGTAAGCACAACTGTAATCTAGTTTTAAGAGAAACCGGTGCTTTCTTTTAGTTCAATTGTATTTCCCTTGTTACTGTAAAAGACTGTTTATCGATTATGTTTACAGTTTGTTGCAACAGCCATTTTCTTGGGAGAAAGCTTGAGTGTAAAGCCATTTGTAAAAGGCTTTGCCATACTCATTTTAATATGTGCCTGTTGCTGTTAACTTTTGATGAATAAAAACCTATCTTTTCACATATTTATCTTCGATATTTACCTTACAACGCAATCTTTTGGAAATCATGATGCTAATGACTAGGAAATCAGAGATTTAGCTTCTTGGTTCTAGCATTCACTCATCGGATACTTAGCCAGCTAGGTGCAGGCACAATCCATTAGCGTTATCTGCACCTCACGAGTGAGTGAGTGGCCCTGCGTATGTAGTTGGCTCCAAGTTCTGACTAATACAAGGGAGAAATCTGCTTGATTCTCCTTTGATTGATGATCAGTGTAAGAAGGGCATCACTGGGCTTCTCCTGTGTCTTCCCCAAGTCCTATTCATTAGGAAGGATATAGTACAAACCTTAAAATCAAACATGCTGTCATTATTTGCATAGAAGAGTGATGTCCAATAGAAATATAGTGTGAGCCATGTAAGTGAATTATCAATTTTCTACTAGCCACGTTTAAAAAAAGGAAAAAAAAAACAGATGGAATTAATTTTATTAACATTTATTCCAGTATATCCAAAATATTGTACCATTTCCATATGTAGTCATTATCTTAGAAAAAACCATTGGAGAGATGTTTTACATTCTTTTTTGGGGGGTACAAAATCTTTGAAATCTGGTGTGTTTTTTACACTGGAGAGCACATCTTGGTTCAGACTTAGCCACATTTTGAGTGCTATGGCTAGTGGCTACCATATCGGACAGTGTGGGTACAGCAGTCTGATGTAGTAGAGTGGACTGTACCTGGGGAAGATCAGTGGCCATTAAAGGTGGCACCATCCTGACAAATCTAATGCATCTAGAGTCTGATGAGATCTTTACAGGCTCTGAGAAGATCTTTACAGACCTAGGATGTCAGCACATGGAAAGTGGAGCTATCTCCTAGGAAACTCCCATTAACCAAGCTCATAGTAACAGATACTTTTTTTTTAATGTTAGTATTTGAATTTACAATGGAAATATAACTATCA
Source organism: Canis aureus (assembly GCF_053574225.1). Taxonomy (NCBI): domain Eukaryota; kingdom Metazoa; phylum Chordata; class Mammalia; order Carnivora; family Canidae; genus Canis; species Canis aureus. The sequence goes on from NC_135638.1 coordinate 26,474,933, forward strand.
ATCATTCTCTCCCTTTAGGCAAATCTTCTTGGGAAGTCAAATTATGATCAGCCGGTTACTTGGTGAGCATGGATTCTGAGCAAGGGAAGCAAGTTGCCTCATGCATCCATCTCCCTACGGGGATGTGCCTGCTGATATTCATGTTGGTGGACCAGGGTACGCTCTTCCCCTGGATGATGCTAGAGATTCTCTGCCAGTAGTTGCTTCTCCACATCAGCTTCTGATTGGCACATCCAGTAGATCTGTCAGTACCTTCAGCTTTGTCTCAGTTGAACCCGCCTGGGCTCCATCTGCCGGATGATTGCTTACTTCTGCTCTGATCCATTATGTGTTTCTTATTGTTTGATAGAGGATTATCTTATTTCCATTCTTGGGGGAGACACCTCAGTGTTGCTCCCATTTCCTGCCTACACATATAATAAACCCACTGGCAAGTTATGTTTTGTTACATATATATGGAAGTCACAGTCTATATAGCCCTGTTTCTTAAATATAACTTAGATTCCTTGAACATTGATTTTCTAGAAAAATTTGAGGAAACAGTTCAATAATTTAGAAGAGATTACACTTAAAATGTTATGGAACAATTAAAATTCACATGAATTTTTAAAACAGGAGACTTCAAAGAATTGTTGAGCATGTAGCAGCCTTTCAGGGCTCTAGGCCCAACACTTCAGTAGTCAGGGGGCATCTCCTCTGCTCTGAGGGTAAAGGTCCGTGGAGAGAAAATTTTGGCACAAGCCTTAGCTTAATGAAAAAACAAAATCTGGTACGTGGCTAATATTTGTATTCTGTAAATGTGATGGTTTATAAGGATCCTCTTTGTATAAAAGAAGCAAATATTTTATGTCCTTTACAAACCGGGGAAATCTATTTGTACCTGAGGTACAGGTTAGAGGTGCTAGTAATTCTTTGAAGATTCCTAAAATGGTTTCTTTTCCCAAAATGCTTTCTTGGCTCTTTAAGCTTTCAGTTTTCTTAAAACTCTGAAATTTTTGCATCAGAGGTTTACAATGTTTTCATGTGTACTTTTTTTAATGTATAATATTTTGTTTAAATCCTCTCACAATCAGTATCTCCTGCTTGAGAAAATATATAATGATCGACAGCTAATACGCATTCATTGATGTTTTTAAATAAATGTGCATATTAATCACCATGGCATCGGCGTACATGTGAAACATACTGTTGCAAGATATGTGCAAGACTTAGTCTGAGCCATTCCTTTCTTGCTAAGGATCTGCAGACAACCTTTGTCTTTGGAAGGCCCCCCAAGGGTCCATGGTCTGTCGGTGGAATGCTCACTACCTGGAGGTGAGCTGCCAGGGGGCTCACCGCAGGTCTCATCCACCTTTTAGTCTCTTGTGCTTAGCACAGGGCTAGCGTAAATTGGGCCATCACTAAATGTGTGTTGAACAAACTAATTTGGTATTAATGTGTTTCCTCTTTAGCCATCAGTCTAACATTAAGCAATTCTATCAAAACTAGTGTGTGCTGAATCATGTGGTCAGCAACATCTAGGTTCCTGTTGTGTGCAGAGAGCACTGCACTGGTTGTAATAAAGGTATTAAAAATTACAAAACCCTGGTCTCTGTTCTCAAAATGTTTGGGTGACAAAATGATGTGTGTTCTCGAATATGGCAGGTTTCTGTATTCTACAAAATGACTGCCGAGTATTGGGGTGTGGTTTAGGAGAATGGTTTCATTTGGTTAGTGATGAAAATGATACCATTTCTAGTAATTCTTGCATTTTTTAACATCCATGACCAATAAAATCATTTAGCTTTCAAGTTTGATTCTAAAATATAGTCTCCACATCCTCCCCAACACTTATTTTTCCTTTTTGATAATAGTCAATCTGATAGGTATGAAGTGATACTGTGGTTTCAATTTAATTTATGACGGTGAGCATCATTTCATGTGCCTTGCCGCTTGGCCATCTTTATGTCATTTATGGAAAAATATCCAGGTCCTCTACCCATTTTTTAAATTGGGTTATTTATTTTTTTTATACAAGTTGTATAAGTTCTTTATATATTTTGTATATTAAGCCCTTATTTTCAGGTATCTTCTACCACTAAGTGGGTTGCCTTTTCGTTTTGTTGATGGGTTTCCTTTGTTGTACAAAACTTTGATATGATCCAGCTTGTTATTTTAGATTTTGTTGCCCTTGCCTGAGGAGACTGGTCCAAAACCATATTTCTAAGACCAATGTCAAAGATAGCACTGTGTATGGTTTCTTCTAGGAAGTTATGGTTTTAGGTCTCATATTCAAATCTTTAATCTGTTTGAATTTATTTTTCTATACAGTATAAGATAGTGGCCAGTTTTCCAACGCCTTTTAATGAGATATTGTACATCCTTGGCTCCTTTGTCATAGATTGACTGTATATGCCTGGATTTATTTATGGGCTTTTTATTCTGTTCCATTCATCTATAGGTCTATTTTTATGCCAATATCATACTGTTTTAGTTACTAGATTTTTATAATAGCCTTTGAAATCACAGTGCCTCCAGCTTTCTTGTTCTCATGATTGCTTTGGCTAGGGGAACCCAGGTGGCTCAGTTGGTTAAGCGTCTACTCAGGTCATGATCCCAGAATCCTAGGACTGAGTCCCACATCAGGCTCCCTGCTTAGTGGGAAGTCTGCTTCTCCCTCTGCCTCTGCCCCTCCCCCCTGCTTGAGTTTTCTCTCTCAAAATCTTTAAAGAAATAAAGATTGCTTTGGCTATTGTGTGTGTGTGGGGGGGAGGGGGCATCTTTTGTGATTCCATACAAATTTTAGGATTATTTGTTCTAGTTCTGTGAAAAATGCTGTTGGTACTTTGATATGGATTGCATTGAATCTGTAGATTGAGTAGGAGCATTTTAACAATATTCTTTGAATCCATGAACATGGTATGTGTCATCTTCAATTTCTTTCACCTGTGTCTTGTAGTTTTCATCGTATAGGTTTTCACTTCCTTAAATTTATTCCCAGATATTTTATTCTTTTTGATATAGATGGAATTATTTTCCTAATAGCTCCTATTAGTGTATAGAACTACAATTGATTTCTGTATGTTAATTTTATATACTAGCTTGTTTAAAAAAGATTTATTTATATTTTAGAGGGGAAGGAGGGGCAGAGGGAGAGAACGAATCTCAGACTCCCTGCTGAGCATGGAGCTCAACCCCGGGCTCCATCCCACAACCCTGAGATCATGATCTGAGCCAAAATCAAGAGTTGGAATCTTAACTGGCTGAGTCCCCCAGGTATCTCTGTATACTGCTTCTTGACAATTCATTGATATAGTTATGATAGTGTTTTGGTGGTCTTTAGGTTTTTTAGTAAGTGTGGCAACTGCAAATACTGAGTTTTACTGCTTTTCCTATTTGGAATTCTTTTCTTTTTCTTTCCTGATTGCTGTAGCTAGACCTCCTAATACTATGTTAAATAAAAGTGTAAGAGTGGCCATCCTTGTCTTAGGAAAAGCTTAGCTTTTCACCATTGAGGATTAGGTTACCTGTGGGTTTGTCATACGTGGCCTTTATTATTTTCAGATATGTTCCTTCTATACTCACTTTATCATAAATGGATATCAAATTTTGTCAAATGGTTTTTTCCTGCATCTGTTGAGATAACCATACAATTTTTATGTATAAATATTTTGTTTAAATCCTCTCCCAATCGTTTTGTTAATGTGGTGTATCACATGGATTTGCAGATGTCCAACCATCCATGCATCCTTGGAATAAATCTCATTGGATTCTGGTGTATGGCCAGAATTTTTAACACACTAAATTCTGTATGTAATACTTTGTTGAAGATTTTTGCATCAATGTGCATCAAGGATATTTGACCTGTGGTTTTCTTTTCTTATGGTCTTTCAATATCAGGGTAATGGTGGACTCTGTAGTCTTTACTATTTCCTTCCTTCTACTAACTTCAGATATAAAGTTAGGTTGTTTACTTGGGATTTTTCTCATTTCTTGAGGTAGGCTTGTTTTGCTATGAACTTCCCTCTTAGAACTGCTTTTTGCTGCATTCTATGGCTTTTGGAAAGTTCAGTTTTTATTGTCTCAAAGTGTTTCTCTTTGATTTCTTCATTGACTTATTGAGTAACGTTTTTTTAGTCTCCATGTGTTTTTTGCCAGTTTTCTTGTATTTGATTTCTAGTTTCATACTGTTGTGAGAAGAGACAACATATTGCATTCTTGAATTTATTGAAACTTGTTTTGTAGCCTCCCGTGATCTCTCCTGGAGAATGTTCTGTGTATACTTGAAAAGAACCTGTATTCTATAGTTTTGGGGATGGAATATTTTGTATTTATTATTAAGTCCATCTGGCCTAACGTGTCATTTAAGGGCAATGTTTCTTTACTGATTTTCTCTCTGAATGATCTATCCATCGATGTAAGTGGGGGGCTAATGGCCCCTATTGAAGTTTTACTGTTATTTTCCCTCATGTCTGGATCTGTTAATATTTTACTTTATATATTTACATGCTCCTATGTTGGCTCGTAGATATTTACAAACGTTATGTCTTCTTCTTGGACCAACTCCTTTATAATGATAAAGGAGTAATGTAATGCCCTTGTCTTTGGTACAGTCTTTTGTTTTTTTTTTTTTGTTTGTTTGTTTTTAAGATTTTATTTGAGTGAGTGTGAGGGCAGGGAGGGAAAGAACAGAAGGAGAGGGACAAGCCGACTCCACCCTGAGTGTGTGGCCCAGTGCAGGAAGGGCCTGATCTCAGGATACTGAGATCATGACCTGAGCCCAAATCAAGAGTTGGACCCTTATCCACCCCTATGTCTTTCAACTTAAGTATTATTGAGTTCATTTTTTTCCCAAATCAAATGCAACATTTATTAATATATTAGCTACATTTTTTGCTAACAGTCAATGAGTCAAATGAACAAACTGATCACAAGTGAACCTCATTTTAGTCAAAACTCTGATGTACTCTCGGGATGCCTGGGTGACTCAGTGGTTGAGCATCTGCCTTTGGCTCAGAGTGTGATCCTGGAGTCTCAGGATGGAGTCCCACATTGGGCTCCCTGCATGGAGCCTGCTTCTCCCTCTGCCTCTGTCTCTGCCCCTCTGTGTGTGTCTCTCATGAACAAATAAAATCTTAAAAAAAAAAAAAAATTTAATGCACTCTCAATGGGGGTTGACATTGTTTTGGAAAATACCATGTTTGGATGATGGAGCATCTCCATGCTTTTTATCTTTAAAACTACTTCCTAACAGGATTTAAGAAATTCTGGGGTGCAACTTCTAATAACCAAAGAAATTAAGCATTCTCAATAACTGTTTTAGGTTTTAAGTTCATGTACGTTTGAAGTTAATTGAGGAGTACATACTTACTGCCATTTTATTCATTGTTTTTGGTTTTGTAGTTCTCCTGTTCCTTTCTTATCTCTTTCCTTTTGGTTTGATGAGTTTTTGTTGTCATGTTTGAGTTTTTTTTTTTTTTCTTAATTTTATTTGTGAGAAACACAGAGAAGCAGAGACATAGGCAGAGGAAGGAGGCGGCTTCCTGTGGGAATCCCTGGATCATGACCTGAACTCTGAAGGCAGACACTCAACCACTGAGCCATTCAGGTGTGCCATCTTTCTTTTTTGTATCTATTGTAGGTTTTGGTTTATGGTTACCATGAGACTCCTATACTGGTCTATTTTAAGCTGGTAATTGCTTAGGTTCAAACACATCCAAAGAGCACTAATTTTTACTCCTTGCCCTCTACATCTTGTTTTTGACATCTGACATTTTTTGTATATCCCCCTTAAATTACTATTCATTGTAGTTACAATTGATTTTACTTGTTTTGTCTTTAACCTTCATACTAACTTTTTAAGTGTCTGCTTTCCTCTATTTTTACCAGGGACATTTTTTCCCTTCATATATTTTTTTATTTCCAGTGGGACTTTTCTGCTTAAAGAAGACCCTTTAACATTTCTTTTAAGGCTGGTAGTGGTTTAGCTTATACTTGTCTGGGAAATCCTTTTCCTTTAATTCTGAGTGTTCCAACTAAGAATATTTTATCCTGCAAGGGTAGGTTTTTCCCTTTCAGCATTTTAAATATATCCAGACACTCCCTTCTGGCCAACAAAATTTCTGCTGTAAAATCAACCAAATATCTTCTGGAGGTTTCCCCTGTATGTGACTTTTTCTCATGCTGCCTTTAAGATTTTCTCTTTACTTTTTGCCATTTTAATTCTAATACATCTGGTGTGGCTCACATTACAGACTTTTTCCTGGGTGTCTGTTTCCTTACCCAGATTAGCAAAGTTTTCAGCTATTAGTTCTTCAAATAAATTTGCTTCTCTCTTCTCCTTCTGAGACCCCTATTGTGCATATTAGTACACTTTTTGTTGTCCTAGTGGTCCTTACACACACACACATACACACACCCTGTTTGGCTTGGATTCTTCACTCTTCCAGATTGCTAATCCTTTCTTTTGCATCCTCTGTTAATATCCCCTAGTGTATTTTCATTTGTTATATTCTTCAGCTCTGTTCTTTTTTAAAAATATTTTCTCTCTTCGTTGAAGTGGAGTTCATCCACTCTTTTCTCAAGTCTAATGAACTTGATCATCATCACTTGGAACTCTTTACAGGTAGACTACTTATCTCCATTTTGTTCTTTTTTTGAGGCTTTGTCCTCTTCTGTTTGGAACATATACTTCATGTTATTTGCCTTTTCTGTGTTCATTGCTATAAATTAGGCAGAACAGCTATCTCTCACAGTCTTGAAGGAGTGGTCTTGTGTAGGAATGCCTCGTGTAGACTGTATGTTCCTGCCAGCTTTGAATGGTGAGCTGGGATGGGAGCAAGTATCAGCCAGGGGTGTCCTATGGGACACTGTGCTAGGACCATGAGCTGGTGGGGGCTTGAGGCTCACTTGGGTAGCCCAGCAGGCTGGCTACAGTGCCTGGACCCTGCTCCTTGTACACTATTAAGATGGAGGGGGAACATAAACAATGGTAATCAGCAATGCTTTCCACTTGAGTCCCAGCAGTTTCCCTACCATTCCACACTTGGGTTAGAAAATGGGTCTCCTTCACTCATAGGTTAATTGCCCTTTAAACCACTGGTATGGGGCAGCCCCGGTGGCGCAGTGGTATAGTGCCACCTGCAGCCTGGGGTGTGATCCTGGAGATCTGGGATCGAGTCCCATGTCAGGTTCCCTGGATGGAGCCTGCTTCTCCCTCTTCCTGTGTCCCAGACATTCTCTCTCTCTCTCTCTCAATAAATAAAAATAAACCACCGGTATGTTTTTTTGCTGTGCCCCAGGGTTGGGAAGTCTACACACAGGCTCCTCCATGATCTCCCTCCCTGTGTAGTTTGTTGTATTGGGGGTGGGGTTCCTGTCACTACTGTGTTGGTCTCTCCCACTCTCAGTGAGCCTCAGTTCTTCAAGAACAATTGTTTTATATGTAGATTCAAATTTATCAACTCCCTACCCCACTATCCTGGACTACCTACGAAAAGTTTAGACTTCTATTTTTGGAGAAGTTGTCAGAAGGATGGTTTTTCCAAAGTATTTGTTTCTGGTAATTGTTACCTCATGTTGTCTTCTTTACCACTGAGACAGACTCAGGAATTTAATATGTCAAGAAAACATTCTTATACAGATGGGGGAGACAACCAGAACTAGACTGTTTTCCTGCTCCACCCCAGACCTGTGCCAGTAGTAAATAGGAGGACACCTGGCAGAAATCAGCCTACTGGAAACTACAGTGACCTAATGTGTAAAATCATAGACGCAGTAATTTATTTAGCTCTCTACCACTCAGAATGTATTGAAACTCGTTATTTTACTTAATTTTTTGAGCTGAGCCAGGTTCCCCTTTTGAAAATAGGACTTATATTACTCCTAAGTCCAGTGCTCTCTGACCCCTACAAACATACTAGTAATTTAACTTTCTGAGCCTCAGCTGTAAAGTTTAATTATCTTCATCATCTTTCACTTCAGGTATTGTGTTCAGCAGAAGAAACAGACTGGTGAATAAGTGAAAACAGATTTCCATTTAAGAATGCAGAAAGCAAATTATAAAGAATCTACACTTAGACTCTTACCCATTAAAAAAACAAAAACAAAAATATATAGGCCTTATCCAAGGAAAATGTAAATTTGCTTTATTTTAAAACAGTAACTTCCTTCCATTGGAGCAGTGGGCAAATTCAATACTGATACAAATATAAATTTCTTAGGAGGTCCAAATATGTAATTCAGGCAAAGTTTCTGAATTTTTTTTTAAATCAACAGTTAGAAACAATGTAATCAACATATGTAAAATAAGTCACAGTTCAAAATTTAAGCTGAATAACATCTGCTAATATTGAGAACATTGCACATATTTTCAATAACTTAAACTTCTATCTCCACTTCTTTTTACTAGATTTAAATAAATCCAAATATTTACTCATGGTAGGAGATTCTGGCATTAACTATAGCTGAGTTTAACAGAAATACAGAAAACCATAAAGATTTATCAAACATTCACGAATGATCACTTAACAGCAATTCCTCAGAAGCTCTCAATGAGAAAGGCTGTTCTCCAAATAGCACCTAAGGTTTGCTGTATAATGTAGTTCGACAGAACAGCACTCTGGCCAATGATAAACTTCTTACAGGAAATTCTTTCGCCTATTCAGTGTTTCATTATAAAGCTACTATATTTGACCACTATTAAAAATTTTAAAACCCTATTATGCTGCCATTTCCCATTAAGTATTAACTTAGCAATGAGTCATCTTTATGATGCCATTTATTCAACTGGAAAAAAAAGACGGTACATTCTGGTTTTCACTTGTTATAAGAAGAAATCAAATTATTAAATTAAACCTGTATGAACCCTAAATTTTTTTTCTCAGTGCTGAACAGCACTAAAGTGAAAGCAGCTTTGATAGTCTTTGACTTCCCTTTAAACGAAAGCATTATGGAATTTTCAGCAGTGAACATTATCTGGTCCCTACTTGAACCCCATCTCCCAAGGAAATGAGATAGAGAATCTAAGGTAAAAGCCCTATTAAGGCAAAAAGGTTCCAATCCTAAATATTTCACTCCAACAACCTGTGCTCCATTCACTGAGTAGTAAATGATTACTGACAACTAATGATGGTAACAGTACCCTCACTGACGTCATTATTAAATTTTGCATACTGTTATATCCAAATATATGCATATAAAACATTTATATGGATAAATTAGTGTTAAGAATTAAAAACTCACATCTACAAATGTCCTTTCTTCTGAAATCTATATGACTACACATTAAAAACATGTTACCTCTGAATACACGTTATGGAAAACTTCAGAACTAATCTCATAAGAAAAACCCCACAAACTTAGGGTGCATTTGTTATTGCTGAATCTAATTAGACTTAAAAGGATACCACTGAATACTAAATTCAGGTATTTACTAAATACTGTTGATTTCTACTAGCCAAACAGCCCTAACCAACAGCTGGAACAAGGATAGTTTTTCTTGGCTCACTGTCTATTAGGAAGTTGAAGCATTTTCAATTAAAGCCTTCATTTTTCCTGTAGACTTCAACATGTGTGGCCCAAACTAGAAAAGAAACAAAAAGTATAAATAAAGATATTGGTTCAGGTAACAGTAACGATACACACTCCCCTCCTAATCAAAGATCTGGGTATTTCTGAAAAACAAAGCAGCTATTAAAACCTTAATGAATTGACAGGCTGTTATAAACATGACACATTAACAGAATGAAATACAAAGATGTAACCAAATTACTTCCTAGAAAACTATAATCACCTTAGCAAGATCATAAACTTTAGGCCAATTTCACCTCAAGAATGAAGTACGAAGTTTCCTTTATTCAATGTCTTCAGAGTTTCAAAGATGCTAGAATTTCTAAGATACCTGCCTCTCTCAAATGGATAAGTACATATTCCACATGACAGTAAAGGGCTAATATTTGAAAGTTTCCATTAAATCTGCTCAATCTTCACCTATGACCTGAAACATCCTGCAAGGCCAGGTTAAATCTCATCCTCTTCAAATGACTTTCACAGAACACCCTAAGGAAAAATTCTCTTTTGTTACTTTGAATTCTCTATCATAACATACACAATGTCCTAAGATATAAATTTTATTATGAATTTCACTTCACTGTGCTTACATATAAATAAAAGCACAGCATGGAAAATTTAACACTGGAGATGCTAAGTAGCGAAACTAAGAGTTGGCTCTTGCTTCCTTTTTTATGCTCTTCTATGACCAGTCTGTTTGTGGGTAGGGGCTAGTTCCTGTGGCACATCTTTCTGAATCTTGCAGAAGCCACAGTTGAATGTCTTATGAAATGCACATGCTCAGCAAAGGAGTAAATGACCACGTTGTACAAGTAAAGAAATGTGACCTAATACTCACCAACACTGTTTCTGAGGTGGCCTCAGATGCAAGTTTTGGAATTCCTTTTTCAGATTCACCTTGACTATCACTTCGATATCGATAAGCAAATTTCTTTTTCAGAGCCTCTGCTATGAGGGCAGCAGGGTCAGTGGCATCCACAGATTTGGGCTTTATGTCCTGTTCTGACCTTAAAGAAGTGAACAGAAACCAAGGGGACATTTCAATATGTCGGCATCCCTCAGAGAAGTACTTTGTGTGCCTTTACATGCTTGGCAGCACTTCTCCAGCATCACAGATACCCAGTGAAGTTACTGACAAACGTTGAGAGAAGGGAGATAGAAACTCTAACTTTAAGGCTCAATAAACACACAAAGATGCCCAATGAATAGCCACTTAGTTCAACTCAAGAGCATGCGTTATGCTCTCCTTTGTCAGGGCAGATACACTTCCATTCTCCCAAAGCCTAGTGTTTACCATGGTAGGTGTACAGTGCAGCTTTACTGAATGAATGACTAGATGATAACAAAGACTTCACATAAAACAACTTTAAATTTTACAGGAGGAAAACTAAAAAGCCTGGAAATGTTTGCTGATTTCTTAGTTATACAGGAGACACTTGAGGCCTTGTTTTTTAAAAACTAAACACTAGAACTCTTCATGGTAAACAGGTTATAAAAGAAAAGTTCTCAAGAAGCCTAGTATTTTGCTTAGTAAACATAACAAAATACAGGAAGTGAGAGAAGGTAAATGTATCCTCACCTTTTTACTGACCGCAGTTTTACACTATTCATATCTTTAAGGATCTCTAGCATATTTGGCATATCAGATTTCTTTGGACTGCTCTTAACCAGAGTCTTTCCAGCACAAGCTTTTTTCTCTCTTCGCTCTTTTATCAAGTCAATAGCAGATACACTTTGGTGGAGTCCTGATGGGGGTAGGGGCGGGGGAGGTGGAGGAGGTGGGGGGACAGAGGGTGGTGCTGCAGCAACAGATGTGGTAGGTTCTAAATCACCTACAAAAATAAGGAAAAATCAATTTAACAGTAACGGGCAAATAAAATACCTTTAACAGCAAAATTATGCTAAGGACTTTTGTATACTTGAAATCAATATGCTGGGATCCCTGGGTGGCACAGCGGTTTGGCGCCTGCCTTTGGCCCAGGGCGCGATCCTGGAGACCCCAGATCGAGTCCCACATCGGGCTTCCGGTGCATGGAGCCTGCTTCTCCTTCTGCCTGTGTCTCTGCCTCTCTCTCTCTCTCTCTCTCTCTCTCTCTCTCTCTGTGACTATCATAAATAAATTAAAAAGAAAAAAAATTAAAAAAAAAAAATCAATATGCTTAAACCCTCAGTTATGTAATTAAATGAAGTTTCGGTTACTTGATTAGAATCTTGAATATCTATCTAATCCCAAGCTCTCCAGATGGAAAAGTTCCATTTAACTTAACAGGGGTGTTTTTGTGATCTCAAAAGTTCAAGTCTGACTGTTGCAATTTGTAACTATTTTTAGATAAAATATAAAAGAGTATACTGCATAAACATTTTCAATATAGACAGTGATACATTTAGTATAATTTGAAAAAATTGATAATTTGTTTCATTTTAAGAATATTTACATGTAAGACATGGAGAAGTTTTAAGACTTAATATTCAACAAATTCCTGAAAGGAAAAAAATAAAGTGGTTACAAAATAAGGATATAAAAATTCATCTTGGGGATCCCTGGGTGGCACAGCGGTTTGGCGCCTGCCTTTGGCCCAGGGCGTGATCCTGGAGACCCGGGATCGAATCCCACGTCGGGCTCCCGGTGCATGGAGCCTGCTTCTCCCTCTGCCTGTGTCTCTGCCTCTCTCTCTCTCTCTCTCTCTGTGACTATCATAAATAAATAAAAATTAAAAAAAAAAAAAGTTTAAAAAAAATAAAAATAAAAATTCATCTTTCTGCATAACTAGAGGACAGAGAGTTGTTCACAGGTTGGACTGTATTGACTAGGACTAATATTGACTCAATGCAAAATTTTTACTCCAGGGATTTCAACTGTAAACAGAACATCTTATAAACCTCCAAATGATCTCATTTTCAGTTTTTCCTAGTTTGCCAGAAGAGGGAGGTAAAGCAAAAGAGAAATGCCATATAGTAAAAGTTTAAAAAGATACAACTTATGGTTTTTTAAAAGTTACATGCAAATTTCGTTAAAATAACCAATTATTTCTCAAGCGCTCAGTGCCCAGAGGACATTGGTCTGCTGTCCATCCTGGCCGTACTCATGTTGCGTGAGGTCTCCGTGTTGGGTTACAGTAAACTCCAGCACACGTGGCTTGGAGGCAGAATAACTATCTTTAAACATTAGAGTTGCCGGCAGGTTAATAGGCTGGGATTTCAAGGCTAGGATTTCTTTTCCAAACTAACAATGCACACAAATAAAAGCAAAGAGTATTAGACCAAGAGTCACAGGATCTGAATTCAGTTTCTACTCTGGGCAAGAGGAGGAGAAATGACTATTAAGTAGCTACTATGTACTAAAGGCATTTTATATAATTTGCACATTTACTACCACAACAACTGCACAATGTAGGTACTCTTAGCCCATTTTAGAGCAGGAAAGGAAAGTAGGAAGGCCGAGGACTTGCCTTGGGACATGCAGGTCAGTAAACAGCACTCAACCCTGTCAGGGCGGTTTTGAGATTACTTCTCAGCTGATAAAATTGGTGCCATTATCACAAAGTGTCCCAGTGCATTCACAAGAGCAGCAATTCAACGGTATGAATTTCAGTGTTTGCCAAATTCATCCTCTCTGATAGCATCAAAATTGTCCAAAACCAACAAAAGCTACTTAAACTTGATTGGGTCTTGGACTGGACCATGGAGAGGACTGACCTTTGGTTTTCTGACAGCCCCATTGCTGTTACTTACTAATACATTTTAAAATTAGTGGCATTCTCCTAATTCCCACTTCACTGGTTAAAACAAATTTAGGATTTACAGACCTGCAGTGAGATTTTGCTGTTCTTGCAGGGTCACAATTTTGGCAATCTGTGCCCTGAGAGCAGCAAGTTCATTTTCAAGGGCAGAGATCTTCTGCAATGCTTCCTCATTTGCTAGTGCGGTCTTCTGTTGAGGCTCTTCTGGAGACAGACTTGGTAAGGAAAACTGTCTGCTTGGCGGCTTCTCAGAGAATGGAAGGTCATCTTGAAGGGGCTGCCTTGATCTGATGTCTGTCCTGTAAGGAAGGAAGGATGGCTATTACAGGCTTCGTAAGGAAATATGAAAATCATCATTATCAATTAATCAGAACATAGTATCTGAGAAATACTTTCCAGACTGACCTTACATAATACATAAATCCCCTCCTGTAAGTTTCGTAACAACAAAGCACTGATCAACGTGATGTAGATACAAGCCAGGTCTCTTATTGCCATCATTCTTCCTAATCTCTATATGATATGCACAAACCCACACTGTCATGAGGCACCACTGATGTTTTTGCTAAGCCATGTCTTGTGTGGGTCTGAACTAAGGTGAAGAAACTTTTTAATGCTCTTAAAAATGGTAAACTAATTATTGGTTACATCTGACAACAAAATCAAATCAGTAATACAGTAGCCTTTCACCAAGGTATTGGCTGCTGCATTTTAAGGTAAGTGTTATGTATGTATGATAGAATACAACAAATTTCACAATATAATTTAACAATCTGGACCAAATACAGGATCAGAAACTGAAAAGGAGGGACAAGAATCAACTGAACCCACACGTTAACTACATGCACAGTCTCATCTTCACTTGGGTGTAAAGAAGTTCTTTAATATGCGCTGCTCCATAGTTCCAAATAGAAGTCTTTTGAGGCTGAGAATAAAATTCAGATTTCTTCTCAATTATCAATTTATTATGCTATTTCCTATTTTCTACAATTAGGTTTTCTGGCTCTTTAAAGCCCTTTGTTCTTCCAGTTTTATTAAGGTAAAATTGACAGTTTTATTTAAAGTGGATACCATGATGATCTGAGTACACATTTTGAAATAATCACAGTGATCAAGTTAATAAACATATCCCGGTTTCCCTCACAGTTTCATGTGGTCATGTGACTGAGTTCTGGCTGACAAGATGTTGACAGGAGAAGAATCCAGGAGAAAGTCCTTTCATCTATAGCCCATCCCTGTTCCTTCCTCTTGAGTCTTGAGTACAGGGTGACAACTGGACCTGAGAGTCCCAGCCAGCCAAAAGCTAACCTGGACGTGGAAGCCAATGCTAAGGATGGCAGAGAGCCTGTCTGGGTCCCTGTGGACAAAGTAGAGCCACTGTCAGCTTCAGACTATTTACTCTGGATGTTTTTGATTTGAGAGAAATAAACTTCCAAGTGGTGGAAGTTGCCATTTGGGGCTTCTCTGTTACATGTACTCAAACCTAATCCTGTTATAAGACCATCATTAAGTTCTGATTTTTAACTGGATATTGGTATTTTATTTTTGCTTTTGAGATCTGTTATAATTCTTTACTCTCCTTGCGTTCTAAATGAAGGAATTCTTGGACCTTTAGCTTTCGGTATTCACTGAATTCATGTTTTTCTTCATATCTAATTTTGCTTATACTCTGTTATTTTACTATACATGGAGGATGCCTGTAAACTTTTTACCTGTAATATTAAAAACGTTTGGAGAATAAATGTCCCAGTTGTTACCTAGCCTTAGTTTAGCTAGTAAGTAGCTTTAATAATAGTAATTAATTTTATTTGGAGTATCTGTGGGATAAAGAAATAGGTTTGGCTTACAAAGCTCCAATTACTATTCCCTTTCTTACCTCCACTCTGGGAAGAAACAGGTGATGAAATTTCTTAAAAAGTACATGAAGATTAAACAATGGTAAAAGCTTCTCTAAGGAATAGAACCTATGTTCTGATTAAATACATTAAGATGTTCTTTGAAAGATTACATGTTATATAAGTTACACATCAGATGCACGTGTTCTAATCATCTACAATAAAATAATTTTAACAAGATACTGACATTTTTAAAAAGATTTCTTAGAGCACATGCATACGTGAGGGTAGGTAGGGGCTGAAGGGGGGGGGGGGAGGATCTCCAGCAGAATCCCTGCTGAGCACAAAGTCCTACATGGGACCCAATCCTAGGACCCCGAGATCATGACCTGAGCTGAAAGCAAGAGTCAGACACTTAACCGACTGAGTAACCTGGGAGCCCCAAAACATTAAAATTTTTAAAAATCACTGAGGCTTTCTGCTGATACAACAGGCTGAATTCTGATTTCTACCTACCTTTCATCAGGTAGGTCAAGTGATTTTGTTAAAGAGCTCCATACAATAAACGTATTGAGTAGAGAGAAATTAATCTCTTGAATGAAGTTTTGGGGGGTATATTTACATAGAATAATTATATTTAATATTAGTATAATTTCCAGTATTCTTTTTTAAGATTTCATCCATTTATTTATGAGAGACAGAGAGAGGAAGAGACCCAGGCAGAGGAAAAGCAGGCTCTCGATTCACAGGGAGCCTGATTCAGAACTCCATCCCAGGACCCCAGGGCCATGACCTGAGCCAAAGGCAGATACTCAACCACTGAGTCACCCAAGTGACCCCCCCAGTATTCTTACTTAGTATGTTTCTTCAACTATATACTTGATAATTCTTTAGACTTTTAATAAAAAAAAAAAAAAAACTACTCCTTGAAAGTACTAGAGAAACTGCTCATAGGTTGGATAGGGGTACTTACGTAATTCTAGTCTTAGGAATAGATCTGGATAAAATACAGAACTGTCCAAATGTAGAAGAATTCTGTATCATGCTTGTTCCAAACAAGAGTGGAAGAGAGTATAACAGACAGAGTTTAGAGGAAGAGAGTGGTCAGAAGCCCGGTGTACACAGGACAGGAGGAATGCCACCACCATGGATATCAAGGGTACGGGTATTTGTTAGAAGACACCTGGAAGTGGAACTGAGAAGAGAGAAGAGAAACACAGAGCCTCTGGATAAAGACAACTCTCTAGTCCCACATCTTCCATTTTCTATGAAAGCTGAACTTTGTTTTGATAAAATGAACCTAAGAGAATGAAAATATGTTATCTGGGGATGGAAATGAGAATGATGGTTTGCTTTCTTATTATGTATGAGCACAGAAATTTCTTGAAGTCTGTATTATAACAGCAAATAAAGTTAAATTTTGGATATCAGAATCTTTAGTGCTACTAGACAAAAAAATGGTGTTACAATACTGCTTATTCAAGAACTGGTGGTCACTTTATTTTTTAAGCTTTAAGTAACCTCTATATCCAACAAGGGTCTGGAAGTTATGAGCCCAAGGTCAAGAGACCTATGCTCTTCCAACCGAGTCAGGTGCCCCCTAGTGGTCACTTTAGTAGAGACTTTTCCCACCTAAAATTCTACACATCTCAGGATCTAAAAGTATTAAATGATTTTTTTTAATGTTATTTATTTATTTATTTTTTATGATAGGCACACAGTGAGAGAGAGAGAGAGACAGAGACACAGGCAGAGGGAGAAGCAGGCTCCATGCACCGGGAGCCCGACGTGGGATTCGATCCCGGGTCTCCAGGATCGTGCCCTAGGCCAAAGGCAGGCGCCAAACCGCTGCGCCACCCAGGGATCCCAGTATTAAATGATTTTATGTTGGTCTTAAAATGTTATCAAGTAAGCCAAATTTCAAATCCCATGAACGTTTACTCTTCAATATCCAGAATTGGAACAAGATAATATGACAATTTGGATTAGGAGATCAATTTATCAACTATAAATCATGTTTGAACAGCTTACTTTAAAATACCTTCTTCCTGTCAAAATAAATTGAGAGAATTAATGAATCCTGAACAGCAACTGCAATGTTAAAAAAAAAGAATTAAGTTACTGCATCTCCCCATAACTACTACAGATCAATTTTTCCATTTTGATTTTCTATCTACTAAAAATTAAGGACAAAGCACTTATCATCGTTAATCTTGAAAACCAGTGGTGCCAGGATAAGAGGAAGAATGTCTAGGCCTTTAGAAAAATAATGTAAGTAACAGTGTCAGATCATCTGTATTTTATGTCTACCCCCGTTTTTATAAATTTGATGATACAGGACAGCCTTGGGTGGCTCAGCAGTTTAGCGCCTGCCTTCAGGCCAGGGCGTGATCCTGGAGACCCAGGATTGAGTCCCACGTCAGGCTCCCTGCATGGAACCTGCTTCTCCCTCTGCCTGTGTCTCTGCCTCTCCCTCCCTCCCTCTCTCTGCCTCTTATGAATAAATAAATAAAATCTTTAAAAAAAATAATAAATTTGATGATACAGATTCTCTATTTCCCTATGTGAAATACTGTTAATGGTTATTATGAGTCCAAACAATAATTATAGGAAAGGTAGAGCTTAAAATGTGGATTTTTAGAAGCTGAAAAAAAAAAGTAATTCTGAAGTGATTATGTCTTCTCAAAGCCATAGAAAGATTTAACATTCAGAGATCAAGAACCTCCCCAAAACCCAAAAATTGTTCTGCAGTATTCTTGTATATGGAAAATATTTAGATTTTATGAAATTCTCAGACATGTCCTTTCCTTTAAAAATATATACACACACCCTTTCCCCACAGACATGTTCTATAAGATATGTGACAATTCATTCTCTGAACCGTGTTCTGCTACCTCTCAGAGAAATAGTAAAAGCTACAACACAGAGGCAGAATCCAAATGTAGATGTAATTTGTAGGTGTAATTCTGAGAAGTCTTAAACTAAATATAAAACAAAAACAACAAAAAGAAGGATCAAGTATGGATGTCCCAAAAGCAGAGGACAAATTACGATCATCTCAAACTGTTTTCTCCATCCCAACTTCTACAGGGAGATTTCGACCTTTTTGGTTTGAGTTTGCCTCCAGAATGACTTATGGCAAAAAGGAACAGGCTCCTCCTGTTCATAGTGTCATTCCATAAGAGTTTCCTAGCTGTTATTTTTTTCAATGATATTATCAAGAGCAGCCACTTTTGGAGTACAACTTAGATAAATGTGAAGGGCTTTTTAAGCTCCACTGGCCATTTCAAAGAATATTCTAAAAATATAATGCACTTCTGAGGTCCTTTCTCCTTATCACTCAGCTAATAAAAACTCAAAATTTGAGATCATTTTAAATTAGCCCATTGCCCTGTGAAAGATGGTATTCCTAGGATGATTTTCACTAATCCTCCTTCTTACCTCTTTAGTTTAGAGAATAACCAGAAAAGTATAAAAATATACTCTTATTGTCAATGCGATGTAGGGAGGGGGGAAAAAGTAGCAATTTAGTTCCCTGAAAACATGAAATTGGGTAGAAAACTAAGTCTTTCCAATTTTCAAGGTCTTAGGATTAAGCCCTACGTTGTGTGTGTGTGGGGGGGCTGCTCAGTGGGGAGCCTGCTTCTGCTTCTCCCCATCTCCCTCCTTGTGCGCTGTCAAATAAAATCTTTTAAAACAATAAAATAGGAATGAGTAACACCTGCTTTTTGGTGTGCTAGGAGTAGGAAACAGTCTTGCTCTAATCCACTGAGTCTTCTGGCTATCCTCACACCTGTGGAGCTATGGCAAGTCAGGCTGCTGGTGTGTTGAAGCATCTCCTTCGGAATCTTGTGAGTCAATGTCCTCCTCTATGAGGTCAGGGTTCCTCCCCAACACTAAAACAGCACATTCCATTCTATACTTCTATTCAAATCTGAAAAAGTAAACTGGGTAACCTTAGTCAAAGTCCTCAGTCTCATGCTATCCTTATATCACAGATTTTTATAAATATGTTCATCTTAGTCATCAGATTACAAACATTGTGGTGTAAGAAAAAGGGCTACCTTTAGTACTTTCGAGTCTTATAAATTTATAAATTTGCATTTAATACATCCTCATATGTATATGTGGCATTCAGAATTGAGAATAAGACAGAATTAGATTAATATCAACAACTGGAATTGAACTTGAAATATTCCAATATGCCTTAAAGTTCTTCTACTCCAAAAGCAATCAACTACTTGATGACAATGTCTATGTTGTCAACTAAGAAATCACAGGTATGATAGTCTTAAATTTCATCATACATATTAAAAATACTATGTGTCGTGTATATATCTCAAGTACACATTCTCCTTAAGCTACTATCATTAAAGAACAAATGGGTTATCTCAAACAAGATTATCAATTATACTGATCCTTTCAAACAGTCTCAATATTCCTTCTAATTCTTTCCAATTCTGAGGTAATTCTGTTAATTGAAAGGGAAATGAAGACATGTATGAAAGAAAAAAAAAGAGGCCTTACTTTATGCATGCAACAAGGCTAAGTTTTCTTTTAAAATTCTCCTCCAGGGGGCAGCCCTGGTGGCGCAGCGGTTTAGTGCTGCCTGTAACCCCGGGTGTGATCCTGGAGACCTGGATCAAGTCCCATGTCGGGCTCCCTGCATGGAGCCTGCATCTCCTTCTGTCTGTGTCTCTGCCTCTCTCCCTGTGTCTCTATGAATAAATAAAAAATCTTAAAAAAAAAAAATCTCCTCCAGGGGCATCTGAGTGGCTCAGTCTGTTGAGCAGCTGCCTTCCAGAGTCCTGGAATCAGGCTCCCCAGCTCCCAGCTCTGCAGGGAGCCTGCTTCTTCTCCCCCCTCCCTCTGCTGTTCTCCTTGCTTGTGCACACTCTTGCTCTCTCTCACTCTCTCAAATAAAATCTTTTAAAAATAAAATTCTCAAGATACGTATTAATCCTTCCAATATAAAGAAGAAAACTGAAGTTTATAGTGCATTTGAAAAAACTCATTTGTATAATAACTCTGAAGGACTCATATGCTATTTTCCCAGAGAAAAAAATACCATGACATTGTAGCTGTTATAGAAGTATCATCAACATAAATTTGAAGGGAGAAATAAACATCTTAAATAGCTTTGATTTTCCTACAAATAGGAAAGGCAGGGAAACACTCAAACTGAAATATACAAGTCCTTGAATATACTCTCCTTCAGATTTTAAGATTTAAGTTACATAGGGTGCCTGGCTGGCTCAGTCAGAGCATGAGACTGTTGATCCCAAGATTGTAATTTCAACCCCGACACTGGGTGTAGAGATTACTTAAAATATTTTTTTAAAGAAAAGAATTTACAGGTTTATTATGTAATCTCCATCTACAATTTGTCTAAATCAATGCAAAGAGCAATATAACACCATACTGCAAAAGAAAAAGTCCACCCAGCTCTTCTAATCATGTGGGCCACATCATTAACCCTGGAACTCTGGAGGCACTTCACTGCCTTATCAACTTTCTCCCTCTAGAGAGCACCACTCAAATCCAAGTAGGTCTCCTTTGCTTTCTTCTCACTTTGTTCAAGTTCAGATTATCCTTACCTAGAATACATTCAGGCACCTGATTTTCAATTATTTAGTCAATTATTTTCAAAACCACAGACCAAATCCATTATGCCAATTCAGTTACTATCATCACAATTCCTCTAACAGCTACCAATGTCATATCCTCTGCAAACATGACATTTGTGTTAAAAGTCCTTTTGAGACTCTTTCCAGGAAGATGGAACAGGCTAGCTTTCTCTATTCTTCCTCTTAACTAAAATTAAAAACCCCAGACATCATATAAAATAAATGTAAGATGACTGAAAGCTGAGGAGAAAACAGAGTGGCTGGGACTTTGGGATCCAAAAAAACGACATAGAAGTGAGTTCCCCAAGTTTTTCTTCTGCTTCATATGCCCCAGACTGGTTGGAGTAATGGGTAACCCAGAAATGTCAATGGATGAAGGGGGAAAAAAAAGCTACAATGAAAGCCTGCTCTTCTAGCCCAAAGACCAAGGAAAGGGTAGGCTCCCAAGAGAGAGGACTTCTATAAAATAACTGCCTTAGAGGCACCTGGGTGGCTCAGTCGGTTAAGTATTAAGGGTCTTAACAAGGAGAGACTTAACAAGGAGGTTAAGTCCACTAACCCTCATGGTATAGTGGACACAATGTGGGGAGCCTCAAATGACACCCCATCCAGCAGTAATGAGGCACTCACACGTACCTGCTGAAATGTCCTAAGAGGCCGAGGGCAGAGGAGCTAGAGCTCACTCCCACCAACCACCTCAGGGGTGAATGGAGGCTTAATGGGAAATCTGGATTTCTACTTCTGCCTGGGAGAAACCAGGTAGCACACACTCTTCTCCTGCCAGTGCTATTAGTGAAAAAACAGTAAAAGAAAAAGCTTAGATCCAGAGTCTCCTATACCAAAAATATCTAGGTTTCAATCAAAAATCAATCCTTAAGAGACGCTGGAGTCCGGGGAGCCGCCCTCCACTTGGCAGGGGGGCGGGGGCCGGGTCGCAGCCCCCCCACCAGCCTGCAGCCGCCTGGCTGCACTGCTCAGTCTCACGGCTCCTCGGCCTGTGACAAGCGGGTGTGGTGCTCGTGCCCGCCGAGGAGTCGGGGGCTGTAGCGGGGCACCCGCCAGGTTCCAGGCCCCGAGTAGCATGAGTGGCATGAGTGGCAGATGCCGTCGTGGCGGTCTGGCCGCTGCACTTTGGGTTTCTGAATCCCAGAGCTGGGGCCTGACTCCCTAGAGGCACTGAGGCTGCCGAGATGATTTCCAGAGCTGGGCGGTGCAGCTGTATTTTGCTAAAAGGTCAATGCAGAATGGATCAAAGCAGAAAATAAGCCTGTCTGGCCAAAGCAAGACTCGACTGAAAGCAGTAACATACCTAAAGCAGGAATGCCTCAATCAGGAATTGAGCCCTCCTCCCCCTGCAAAAAAAAGCCTGGGAAGTAAGTATCTGGCAGGATCCCTATTTAAAGGGGAAAGTCTTCCAAGCAGCCTCTTCTACTGAAAGGAATTTCTGTGTGTAGATCAAGGATTAAAACATTGTGAAAAAAATAAAAAAATAAAACATTGTGAAGATTTGGGGACTTCTGTAACTTATTTCTAATTATTAGTAAAACCCTTAAGGAGTACAAAAAAGAGGACAGAAGAAGGGAGAATGCATTCCACTCCTGAGAGAAGAACCTCAGAGATTGAGGGACTTTTCTTTCTGTTTTGCCCCAGAAGAAAAGGAAAACACCTGGAGCTGGCCTGGCTCTGAAGAATCATAGACCTTAAAATGATTTCCCAACAGTTAATAAGAACGGTTAAAAAAAAAAAACAAAAACAAACAAAAACCCCCCCAAAACTTAGGGATATCTATAAGGCGTTAGAGGATGAGAATCTAGCCAAGGAAGAAGAAAGGTTTAAGAAAGTTAATAAATAATGGTCAGTGATGCAGAATCATGAGAAAGGTTTAAGAAAAGGCCTCTGGATTTGTTACTTAAAATAGTGTTTGTTATTTTGTTTGACTGTTTTTATTATTATTATTATTATTTTACTATTTCCATTGTAGTTTAAATTTGGAATAGATGATACATTATAAAATCAAAAGATAAAAGGAAATGCTTTACTATTGTACTGGACATCCCAGCAACAAAAAGGCAAGGAAAAAATGTATAAGGATTTGAAATACATGAATCTGTTTTTTGGAGGAAAAAAAAATCATTCCTTATACCAAGAACCCTAAGGAACATAAACTGAATGAAAAAGACAATAGATGCCAACTCTGAGAAGACAGAGATGTTAAAATTATCTGCATACTGTAAAGAAGGTGTGATAAAAAGGCTTCAGTGAGCAATTACCAGCACTCTTGAAATAAATGAAAAACAGCAAAGAAACAGAAAATATAAAGAAGAACCAAATGAAAACTTTAGAATAGGTAAAATAACTGAAAAACACAGTGGACAGGATCAAAAATAGAATGGTGAAGACAGAGGAAAGCAACAGTGACTTCGAAGATAGAATAAATTATTCAATCAGAAAAACAAAAAGCAAACAGACTAGAAAAAAGAATGAACAGTCTCAGTAACCTGTTGAGCTATAAAAGATCTAATATTTGTGTTATCAGGTTCTCAGGAGACAGAGGGCTAGGCTGAAAAAGTACAAAAAAAAGAAAAAAAACACGTAAAATATTTACAGAAATGACAAAAGACATAAACCCGAAGATTCAAGAAACTGAGTGAACCCAAAAAGAATAAACCCAAAGAAATAAATGCCAAGAAACATTCAAAATTCTGAAAACCAAAGACAAAGGAGAAATTTTCATAGCAGCTAGCTATAGGGGAAAAACTTCACAAGACAGGATTCCTCATCTGAACCACAGAGGCTTGAAGAAACGGATATATTTCTTGAGTGCTAAAGGAAAAAACTAAGAACTCATAACCTCATATCCAACAAATATATCCCTCAAAATTGGAAAAAATCAAGAATTCTCAAGTGAAAAAAAAAAACCTAAAAAAATGGAGAGCAAGCACATCTACCCTAAAAGAGTAGCTAAAGAAGTTCTCTAAACAGAAAGAAAGCAATAAAAGAAGAAACTGTATCAAGCAGAAAGAAAAACACAGCAAAAGTATGAGTAAGTAAGTAGACTTATTTTCTCCTGTAAGTTTCATGGTTCAGGGAAATAGCATACTATCTGATATGATTCTAAAATGTCTGGAGAGAACATTTTTAAGAAAATTACAAACAGGGGAGGGTGTAAGGACATAAAGGAGAAGATTAACTGGCAAAATGACAACACCAATAGAATGTGGTAAATTAGATATATACAATGTAATACTTAGACCAACCACTCAAAGAACTTTACAAGGAGAGAGACTCAAAAACATGGATAAATCAAGAATTCCCCCCCAAAAACTGTCTAAGTATCCCACAAAAAAGAAGAAAAAGAGTAGACTTCAACTCTAACATAATAATTACATAAATGTAAATGGTTTATATATACACCAATTATTATTATTATTATTTTTTTTATATACACCAATTAAAAGACATTGACAGAGTGACCCAAAAAAGTAGGACTTAACAGTATGCTGTCTACAAGAAATTCACTTCAAATGTAATGACATAGGCAGAGTGAAAATATATCAATAAAATACAGAAAACGATCTGGACAGAGAGGGACACTAAATAGTGAAATAGTCAGACACTATTCTAATATATAAGTTCTAATATGTATGCACCAAACAGACTTCAAAATATGAAAAGCAAGTACTGTTAAAACCGAAAGGAGAAATACACAAACCCACAGATAGTTGAATCTCAACACCCCTTTACTACAACTGTTAGACAATCAGGAAGGATAGAGAAAAATTCAACACGATCTATTTGAGATTTATAGGGTATTCCATGGACAACAGAGTACACTTTTTTCTGAAGTAACCACAGAATATAAATGAAAAGGGCCCATATATGGGACCATTAAAATAAAAACAATTCAACAAACTTAAAGAATGGAAGTATACAGCATGTGTTCTCTGACCACAAGAGATTCAAACTAGAACCAAGAGCAAAATTTCCAAACATTTGGAAACTAAATAAACTTCGAAATAAGCCATAGGTCAAAGAAGATGTCTCAAAGGAAATAAAAAAAAAAAAATACAGTAAACTAGATTTTTAAAAGATACAATGAACTGAAACTTGTGGGGTGCAGCCAAAGCAATGTTGAGGGGGAAATGTATAGCACTAAAATGGTTTTACAGTAGTCTCCCCCTACCCATGAGGAAATATGTTCCAAGACCCCCCATGGATGCCTGAAACTGTAAAGAATACTGAATATTATATATACTATGTTCCTGCCTACATATACACTGACGATAAAGTTTAATTAGGCACAGTAAGAGATTAATAATTACTACTAATAAAATACAATTACAACAATCTACTGTAATAAAAGTTACATGAAGGTGATCTCTCTCAAACTATCTTATTGTACTGTACTTATCCTTCTTGTGATGACACATGATAAAATGCCTACATGATGAGATGAAGTGAGGTGAATGATATAGGCATTGTCATGTAGAATTAGGCTACTACTGATCTTCTGATATGTCAGAGGAGAATCATCTGCATCTGGACTGCAACTGACTGTGGGTAACTGAAATTGTGGAAAGTGAACCACAAAGGAGGACTACTATATTAGAAAAAAGGAAAAGTCTCAAATTAATAATGTAAGCTCCCACTTTAAAAACCTAGAAGAATAAGAGCAAAATAAACTCAAAACAGCTAGAAGAAAATATTAGGAGGAAAAAAAATCCATAAAATTGAAAACAGAAAAACAGGAACATCCACAAAAAGAACTGGTTCTTTGAAAAGCTTAATACAATTGACAAGTCAAAAAAAGATACAAATTACTACTATCAAGAATGAAATGGGGAATACTATAGACCTTGTAAACAACAAAACAAGAAATACTACAAATATTGTACACATAAATTTGACCACTTAAATGAAATGGACCAATTTCTTGAGAGGCACAAATTACTACATCTCATCTAACATGAAATTGATAAAACAATCCTGTAACTTTAAGGAAACTGAATTCATAATTTTAAAACACACCAAAAAGAAGTCTCCAGGCCCAGATGATTTCACTGGAGAAAACTATGAAATATTTAAATAGTATCCCTCCTATACAATCTCTTCAGACCATAGGAAAAGCACTGTTCAATTCATTTTATGAAGCTAGTATTATCTTGACACTAAAACCATAAAAAGATCACAGACTTAAATGTAAACAAAACTATAAAAAAAAAAAAAAAAGGCCACATCCCAACAACATTGAGAAATCTGATAGATCAATGTTCTCCTCCAGTCTCCTCCAATAAAACAGATAATGAAAGAAATCATGCAAAACGGACCAGTTCAAGCCATAACTTAAGTCCATGAGGACTTCTTCCATTAGAGGTAAAATAGGAATATATAGACATGTTACCAGAACAAATGAAGAATCAGGAATTGGCAAGAGAAAAGAATGACGACATCAAATACTGGTGAAGATGCATCTGGATACTGCATACATTTCTAGTAGAAAAGTAAAATGGTATAGCCACTCTGGAAGACAGTTTGTCAGTTTCTTAAAACGTAAACATGCAACTATCTTATGACTGAGATGACCCACCAATTACACTCACAGGCATTCATCCCAGGGAAATAAAAACTTATATTCATTCAAAATCCAGTTCACAGGGATGCCTGGGTGGCTCA
Source organism: Canis aureus (assembly GCF_053574225.1). Lineage (NCBI taxonomy): Eukaryota > Metazoa > Chordata > Mammalia > Carnivora > Canidae > Canis > Canis aureus. Next base: position 26,501,357 of record NC_135638.1, read on the forward strand.
GTGGATGAGCATCTGCCTTTGGTTCAGGGTGTGGTCCTGAGGTCCCAGGATTAAGACCTGCATCGGACTCCCTGCATGGAGCCTGCTTCTCCCTCTGCCTATGTGTCTCTGCTTCTCTCTGTGGGTCTCTCATGAATGAATAAATAAATAAATCTTTTAAACAAAAACAAAAAAACAAAAACAAAATCCTGTTCACAAATGATCACAGCAACCTTAATCATAATAGTCAAAAACTGGAATCAGGGCAGCCCGGGTGGCTCAGCGGTTTAGCGCTGCCTTCGGCCAGGGCGTGATCCTGGAGACCTGGGATCGAGTCGCATGTCGGGCTCCCTGCATGGAGCCTGCTCTCCCTCTGCCTATGTCTCTGCCTCTGTCTCTCATGAATAAATAAATAAATAAAATCTTAAAAAAAAAATGGAATCAATCCAGATGTCCATCAACTGGGCATGGTCAAACAAACTATGGTTCACCCATACTAGTACTCTGTCCTAAAAAGGAAAAAAAAAACTACTGATTTTATACACCCCACACACACACATATATATAACATATAAATACACACACACACACACACACACACATATATATATATACACAACATATATAACAATCTGGACAAATCACTAGAGAATCATGCTTGGTGAAAAAAGCCTGTCCCAAAAGGTTGCATACTGTATGATTCAATTTACGCAACATTTTTGAAATGACAAAATTATGAAAACAGGGAACAGATAAATGACAGTTATTAAGGAGAGGTTGGAGAGGGAAGGGAAGTGGGTGCAGCCATAAGAGAACAACATGAGGGATATGAGATATAGAAATGTTCTGCATTTTGACTTTTAATAGTGTCAACATCCTGCTTGTAATACTGTAGCATTTTTGCAGGATCTTATCACTGGAAAAAACTGGGCAAAGAGTATAGGAAAGGTTTCTATATTATTTCTTACAACTGTATGTGAAGAATCTATTATCTCAAAATGAAAAGCTTAATTTAAAAAATGAACATCTTTAAAAAGAAAGGGTCTTTACCTACTAATCCTGCAATACCTGGTCTGTGTTCATCTACTACTATGTCCTTACTTCTAATGTCATTCAAATAAAATTCCTTCTTTGCTCTTGGATTGTTTGATCTTCATTATATTCAGCTAACTGCATTCAAATAAAATTATTCTTGCTAAAGTCAATGATTATCTTCCAAATGCAAGACAAAACTGAAATTGGCTCATTTTTAAATTTACCTAGCCTCTAAGTATTTGACACTGGTCATTAGTTGGACTCCCTTCCATGAAACTCTCCTACTTCAAGCAGGTTGTCCTTCATCTTTAGCATCCTTTCCTCCAAGAAGTCTTGCCAAACCTCTCTCATCCCACAGTGGTCTTCTGTATTTACTTACTAACTTTATAGTATCAACATTGTTTATTTCCTTTTTAATCTCCTCCAGCACAAGAAATATTCCTGGAAATCAGTGTCTTATTTTATCTCTGTATCTTTGAGGTCTAATAAGAAAGAGTTGAATATGCTGCATGACTATTTAATAGACTGAAGCATAGTCAATAATTTATTCAGGCTCTTTCAAATAAATGGAAGCATCACTCTAACTTTTACACTTCATGTCCTTTGAAACAAAACTCTTCTTGACACAACTTTTAGGAAGCCTTCTCCAGTGATTATACAAATTCCCTAATATGACCCACAGGTTCCTCTGCTCCAATAAAACCATTATTATTACTTATCTCAACATTTTTATGACAGTTGATTTTTGTTTCATATTAAACTTTTGAATGGCAGGCAATTCTATGATAAGGACTTAAGACACAGTTATAATGTCTCTAGGAACTTCATAAATACTAGTTAAGTCTTTAAAATGAACAGAAAATAAAACCGCTTGAGAAAAACAATTGGCTTAATTACTAGAGATCAAATTAGGCTAAGTGGAAATACTGCAAATGTATCACCTTTTAAAATGATAAATACTGCATCTCATTTCTGATAGCCTTCCAGACTAACCTTCGTCTCGTTGAACATTCTCCTTCTTCTTTAGCTACCCATCCAACATCAGCAAAAGACACCACCGCATCTTCTCCTGGATGGCTGGGGCTCCACTCTGTAGTAGGACTGGTAAGCTGTAAATTATAAATAGGAAAGTTCTTTGGCACCAAAATGTTAGACTAAAACTTTAAATCACCTATAGAAAAATCATCCGCTCTGGTGTTACAAACACATGGATATTGAAGGTCCCCACAAAAGGGGCCATTAGTTATGTCACACTATTGCCTACTAGTGTATGACAACCTCTGAATTACAACTTGAGTTTATTCAATTTTTATTTTACAGATCAAATGAGACCTTGTTTGTTGGCTTTAAAAACAAGTCAACAAATAAGCAAGTAAAAAATTCTGTTCATCCTAAAAAACATTATGAAAATATTTGGAACGTAAGCATTAAAATTCAACTTTTTGAAGAGATTTAATTTAAAAAAGTATAGTAACAAGAACAAGCAAATGACCAATTTGTGCTAAATCTGGGAATATTTTTAAATGGATATTATATAGATATGCTGTTAAAATGCTAAAAAAAAAGTTAAAAAATTTAAAAATGCTTAAAATACATTTTTTAAAAATCCTCAAATCATGATTTTTAAATAAAAGTATTAACTGTATTAAAGAACAAAAATAGAACAGAATTCTCTAGCTGACCTTATCCACATAAACAGAATATTCTGAAATACAAAGAAAAAGCATGCAAGTTCCAAAATTTACTTTAAAAAATAAGAAAGATAATTTAATTGAATTAAATTTAAGTTTTGTTATAAGTGTAATGCCTTGGGGCTCCTGGGGTGGGTCAATCTGTTAAGCATCTCCCTTTGGTTCAGGTCATGATCCCAAGGTCTTGGGATGGAGAGCCCTGCATCCTATGGGCTCCCTGCTCAGTGGCGAGTCTGCTTCTCCCTCTCCCTCTTCCTCTCCTCCTGTTTGTGTTCTCTCTCTCTCTGAAATAAATAAAATCTTAAAAGTAAAAATAAAAATAAGTGTAATGCCTCAGAGTCAGATGGCCAATGAATAATTTTAAAATGAAGTTATCAGATTAATACTTCCTAAAAATTAGTAACAGTGAGCTTTAAACAAAAAAGGAAAATGTAAGCTTTTTATTATTTTTTAAATATGTTATTTATTTATTCATGAGACACAGAGAGAGAGAGGGCAGAGGAAGAAGTAGGCTCATGATCCCAGGGTCCCAGAACTGAACCCCACTAAGTCTCCCTGTTCAGCAGGGAGTTTGCTTCTCCCTATTCTTCTGCCCCTTCCCCCTGGCTTGTGTGCTCTTACTCTCTTTCAAATAAATAAATAAAATCTTAAAAAAAAAAAAAAAAGTTTCTGCTATAACCCAAGCTTTGTTTGAACCTTCTTAATACTCTTACTGTCAGATCAAGCTTTTGGAAGCTACATTTAAAATAATGCTTTTTCCTCAAATGTAAAATATACCATGCAAACCCACTAATACTGAAACAGTTAAAAATTTTAAATGTCTTTAATATTACAAATTCTAACGGAACATACTGGCTGCTGGTATGTGCACCCATTCTGATATCATAATTATCTAACATTATCAACTTAAAAAAGTAGCATTAGAAAACTGACATTTTGATAACGTACTTAAGAATATCAAATATTTAAAATGCCTTTAACTAGGGCTTTTGGGGAAGACGGGTACAGGCAACAGGGAAAACAAGCTGTATTAAAAGGGTATATACTTAAGAATCTAATCTTGAGCAAAAACAAAAACAAAAACTAATAATGGAATTAAGGTGAAAAGTCTTTCAAAACACAAATGTAAAGCACATAGTGGAATACACCTGTGGCTATAAGAAAAAAAAAGTAAACACCTTAGAAGTACACTGTCAAGGGATATGATCAAAGAAAAATCAGACATTTTTACTTTCTCCCCCTTATATTTCAGAAATTTATCCAGATAAGTCAATAAACACACATTCAGTCGATGGGTATCTTATACAACTTAAATTAATATAACTTACTAGAACCAGAAAAATTTAATATTATTCCTATCCAATACTGAAAACAAAATGATGTATTAATATTCCCATAACACTGTAACAGGGAGATTACAAGTAGGTTACATGGAGATCCTTACACAAAAAGGTCCCCAAGCTCGGTGGAAGGTTCTAGATGATACAGTGTTTAATAGGCTATTTTGTAAAATGAAAGATCAAAAAAGCAAAACCTGAATGGTACCTCCCTAAGGTGCTAGAGTTAATGAAAGATCAATCTAATTGTAACTATTCTAGAACTAGTCTATAAAATCTTACCACAATACAGGAAGTTACTAGTTTGTAGGAAGTGAGGTATATTAAGAAAATGACATTTTGACCTCAAGACTTACTTTCCCACAAAAGTCACAAAAATTGCAGTTTTCTTCCTAGACATGTTTATTTATAAAAGATGATACTTTTCTAAATACTTAAAAATATAAAAGTTAACTCAAGCTTTTCAGAGTATTTTATAACAAAGATTAAACAATGTATCTCAATTTCACATATGTAGTACTTCCCATATTTAAACATGAAATGTTGCTTTCTGTATAAATTAAAAAAAAAAAAATTTTCCATAGATTTAGTTTACAATCTTACTAAGGACTATATGAAGTCGCTGAAATAATACTATGTCTATAATGTGCTCAATGAGATGAAAGGGTTAATGATCCTGCCAAGAATCAATTCCAGAAATGATCATATCTGTATCATTCCTAATGGACATCCTGCCCCACAAAACAAAGTCATCTTAATATATCTACATAGCAGTGATTTATGCCATTAAAAAAAAAAAAAAAGGCTAACAGTCCCTGAAAGAAACCAAACTCATCCAAATGACAAAATAAAAGTGAAAAGAAATAGTAACACTAATCTTTTTTTAAGAAAGCATTTCAGTTGCTGCTGAAATGTACACTGAGTAACAAGCATGGAATGGGAAAGACAATTCACTTAGTAAATACCAGTTAAGGTGACATCAGTGCAGGCAAGGGGGCTGATGGCATGGAATTGTTGGAAGTACGATTTATATGCCACTACTGACATGCATGGATGACCTATGGGAAGTTTGAAAAAGACAAAGCCAACTTACTGAAAGTTCTAGCAAGGTCCTGTTCTACCATAGCTATTGTTAGGGGTGGGGGGAGAGGGGAGAAGACACACACAGAAATACAAGGAAGGTAATAGAAAAAAATTTTTTTCAAAGTCAAGGGCATTTTAAAATTTTTTTTAATTTTTTAAAAATTTATTTATGATAGAGAGAGAGAGAGAGGCAGAGACATAGGCAGAGGGAGAAGCAGGCTCCATGCACTGGGAGCCCGACGTGGGATTCGATCCCGGGTCTCCAGGATCGTGCCCTGGCCCAAAGGCAGGCACTAAACCGCTGCGCCACCCAGGGATCCCCATTATAAAATTTAAAAGTAAAATTAGTGTTTATTGATTTGTAAGTATCCAAATTCCTTTCAAAAAGTATGAAAAACATTTCATGCAGAAAAAATTCAGTAGTAGCATTATATTTTTACTGATTTTAAGAAGCTCATTTCAACATCTAATACAATTTAAGTTATCCAAAATTCAATTATATTTCAGGAATTTTAGTAACTTTAGATAATTTTGAATATTCTGACGATGTAAAACTGTATCAAGAAAATTAACTGATCTAATAAAATGCATGAAAGAAAAATACAAAGCTTGTATAAAAGTTGCAATACCTAGAATAAAATATTAGAAGAGCTAACTTTGTCCTAATGTGACTTTTCATAAAATAAACACACTGTATTAGGAACCTGAATTCCCTCAGTTTCTTGCCAAAAAGGGTGTTATAGTAAATAGACTATTTTACCATTATTTGTTTATAGTCTAATGGAAAACATGTATTCTTAAAAGCAGCATGGCAAAATAATCTCTAGCTTTTACTTAGATTTTATTATTCTTTTTCTACCAATTCCTGCCAAAGAAAAACTGAAAGCAAAATTTCTGTCTCTTAATATAGTGACATACAGTAAGCCATGCAGTATACCTGTGTAAAGTGCATTAAATTCAGTATTCTAGCCAAGCCTCAGCCACTACTGTTTCTGAGTAGTATGGTCACTTTAAAAAAACAAAACAAAACAAAAAACAATTGAGCATTTAGGAGCCCAGTTGGTTAAGCCTCTGACTCTTGATTTTTGGCTCAGGTCATGATCTCAGGGTCGAGATCAAGCCCTGCATCAAGGTCCATACTAAGTGTGGATCCTGTTTAAGATTCTCCCTCTCTCCCTGTTGCTGCTGCCCCTTCCCCACTCTCCCCTCCCTCATGCTCTCTCAAACAATAAAATAAAAACTGAGCATTTACTAAAGCTTTCTATTCATTATGCTTAGAATGGGAGAGGGTAGAAAGAGAAGGAGGGAACAGGGACAAAAGAAACAGGGACAAAAGAAACCACCTGCAGCCCAGGTGGCTCAGAGAGACAAAGGGAGGGAAATGTGTTTATCTTTCAAAATAACCCAAGACAGTAAGTAACAGGATCCCCATTGGACAAGCTATTCTTTAAGAAGTCAATTACTGAAGGGCACCTGGAGAGCTCACTTGGTTAAGCATCCTGACTCTTGATTTCTGCTCAAGTCATGATCTCTTGGGCTCTGCACTGAGTGTAGAGCCTGCTCCTCCCCCGACCACATGCTCTCAAAGAGGGGGAGGGGGGGAGGAGGAGGAAGAAAGTAAGTTGCCAATTACTAAGAATAAAACATCACAATTTTCATTATTATTTATAGTTAGGCTTCAAATCATTGTGCCACACTACCAAATTTATAAAACATAATATTGTTATCTGAATTTCATTTTTCTTAATGGCCATTTTAGAGCTAAAAATACCAAGAAATGAACATCACAGAGTTTGATATCACACGCCAGCATATTCCAGAATATCAAATAACTTAAAAAAATTGTTAAATTTAACAGTATTATTTTTAAAAGATTTTACTTATTTGTTCATGAGAGACACAGAAACAGAGGCAGAGGGGCAGAGACAGAAGCAAGCTCCCTGCGGGACTCGATCCCAGGATAAGGACCTGAGCCGAGGGCAGAGGCTCAATCACGGAGCCATCCAGGCGTCCCATTAACAGTTATTTTTAGTATTAATTCAGGTACTTACCTTCAGATGCCTCAGAAACTAAAAACCACTATACCACACAAAGTCCCACTACGCTAGTTCTTGACAAGTCTTAGGTTCCTCAAACAAGGACTTCTCTCTTTCCTTAGAACTAGCTCTCTGCACATATTCTCTCTTCCCTCAACTCTATCCTTCTCCCTAAATCAGCAGACAGGCTCTTCGTAATCTTTACCTGTCATTCCTCCAGATGGGTCTTCCCAGACCACCATTATTATCTTCTCCCAGGCTACACTGCTTTTTTCTTCACAACATTTTATTTTAAGATTTTATTTATTTATTTGACAGAGAATGCAGGCATGCACACAGAGGTAGCCAGAATGAAAGAGGGAGAAGCTGACTCCCTGTTGAGCTGGTTTGTCTATAAAATCTTACCACAATACAGGAAGTTACTAGTTTGTAGGAAGTGAGGTATATTAAGAAAATGACATTTTGACCTCAAGACTTCTTACTTTCCCACAAAAGTCACAAAAATTGCAGTTTTCTTCCTAGGCATGTTTATTTATAAAAGGAAGACGATACTTTTCTAAATACTTAAAAGGAATCAAACCAGATTTGACTACAGGACCCTGAGACCAAAACCTGAGCCAAAAGCAGACACTTAACTGAGCCACCCAAGCACCCTCCTTTATTGCATTTAGTATAAATCATAATTATATGTTTATTAGAATATTTTGCAGCCCAGGTGGCTCAGCGGTTTAGTGCCGCGCCGTCTTCAGCCCAAGGCCTGATCCTGGAGACCAGGATCAAGTCCCAAGTCAGGCTCCTGCTTCTCCTTCTGCCTGTGTCTCTGCTTCCTCCCTCCCTCCCTCTCTCTCTCATGAATAAATAAAATCTTTTAAAAAAAGAATATTTCCTTGTTAAATCTCTCTCCCACTGAATCATATTCCAGTAAGGATGGACATCACATCTTTTTTGGTCCATCACTAATCAAAAGCCCCCACAAGAACGTACAGATTTCAAGTTCATTTGCTAAATAAAGATGGGCTGTGACAAGTAGCTATTTTACTTCCAGATTTCATCATAGTATATGAACTTTAGTAAGAACTTCATTCATTACTTGGTTATAGAACCTTCCCTCCACCACCAATTCTAAGAACTCCTAGCAATCGAAGAAAACAGGCTGGGGCAGGGTTTCCAAAGGGAAAAAAAGGTAGCCCAGATTAAATTCCCAGAGGTCTGCCAGTTACAAAGCTGAAAGTCAAACTTCTACACCCCACTGCCAAATGGCCCACCCCAGTTTTTCTGGTAAGATTCAGATCATTTTTTTTTCAAGTTTTTTATATATAGTTTATATATCTATCACCCCAAAAAGCATTGAACAAACCATGTTTTTAACTCATACAATTTAAAATTTATAAAAATGCATCCCCAAAGTGCTTTTGTGATTACTTTTATAAGTCAGTAGATAATTGTTACTAATTTAAGAAAAACTTTAACCTCAGCTGCATAAGAACCTCCTTCAAGAGGTAAAAAAACCAAATGTATGAAAATCAGATTTAGTGAGACCTGAAAGGACATATATTTTTTAAAAGCTCTGTGTTTTGCAAGGAGGTGGCGCATATAAAACTACCTGGAAAGAAGGGGCCTGAGCATGAATTTACTATTTTTTTTTAAAGTTCCTATGATTCATGGCAGCTCCGGTGGCCCAGGGGTTTATTAGCGCCACATTCAGCCCAGGGCTGAATGTGATCCTGGAGACCCGGGATTGAGTTCCGTATTGGGCTCCCTGCATGGAGCCTGCTTCTCCCTCTTCCTGTGTCTGTCTCTGTCTCTCTCTCTGTGTCTCTCATGAATAAATAAATATAACCTTTAAAAAAAAATAAAGTCCCTAGTGATTCAAATATGCATATAGTGATTGAGAACCACAGCAAATTAAAACCTCTGCACACCATTCCTCCCCATCTCCCAGGGCTCACTGCTTTTCCAAGTTCTTCCATGATCTGAATTTTCTTTTGGCTTCATGAAACTGGAATAAGTACTAGGAGAAAATCAAGAACCTACTCTCACTTTGTCTTCATCTGGGTTCCTACCTCGAAGGAAACTAATATCCAAATACAAAAAATGCTTATGGCCAGAAGTATGTTAATTGTGACTCAAGGGTGAAAAGGGCCCAGGAAAGTGTACTTTTCTTCAATTAAAGTAAATCTGAACAGTTTACTACACCAAAAAGATTCTACACAGCAAAGAAAACAATCAAAACTAAAAGGCAACCTACTGAATGGGAGAAAATATTTGCAAAGGATATATCTGATAAGGGTTAGTATCCAAAATAAATAAAGAACTGATACAAGTCAAAACCCAAAAAATAAATAATCCGATTAAAAGTGGGCAGAAGACATGGACAGATATTTCTCCAAAGAAGATACCCAGATAGCCAACAGACACACCCAAAGATGTTCAACATCACTCATCATCAGGGAAATGCAAATCAAAACTACAATATCACCTCACACCTGTCAGAATGGCTAAAATCAAAACACAAGAAATAAGTGTTGGTAAGGATGTGGCAAAAAAGGAACCCTCATGCACTGTTGGTGAGAATGCAAACTGGTGCAGCCACTCTGGAAAATATGGAGGTTCTTCAAAAAGTTAAAAATAGAGCACCTGGGTGGCTCAGTCAGTCAAGCATCTGCCTTTGGCTCAGGCCAGGATCATGGAGTCCACAGATTGAGCCCTGCACTGCTCTCCCTGCTCAGAGGGGAGACTGTTTCTCCTTCTCCCTCTACTGCTACCCCTGCTTATGTTTCCTCTCTCTCTCTCAAATAAATCAAGTATTAAAAAAAAAAAGTTAAAAATAGAAGTACCCTACCTAGAAATCACACTGAGTATTTACTCAAAAATCACATCAGTAATTCAAAGGCATACATGCACTCCAATGTTTATAGTAGTATTATTAAGAGAGCCAAATTATAGAAGCAACCCAATTATGAAGCAGCCCAACTGGCCAAAGATGAATGGATAAAGATACAATATATATATAATTGAATATTACTTAGCCATAAAAAAATAAAATAAAATCTTGCCATTTGCAAAGACATGGACAGAGCTAGAAAGTACAATGCTAAGTGAAGTCAGTCAGAGAAAAGACAAATACCATATGATTTCACTCACATGTGGGATCAGGTAAACAAAACAAAGGGGAAAAAAAAAGAGACAAACCAAAAAAAAAAAAAAAAAGGATTCTTAACTATAGAGAACTGATGGGTACCAGACAGAAGATGGGAGGGGGAAAAAGATTCTTAACTATAGAGGACAAACTGATGGGTACCAGAGAGAAGATGGGAGGGGGCATGGGTGAAGTAAGTGATGGGGATTAAAGAGTATAATTACTATGATGAGCACTGAATAATGTACAGAATTGTTGAACCACTAAACTGTATACCTGAAACTAATATAACAATATATATCGACTATACTGGAATTGGAACACCTGGGTGGCTCAGTGGTTGAGCATCTGCCTCTGGCTCAGGGCATGATGCCAGAGTCCTGGGATCGAGTCCCACGTCAGACTCCTCCATGGAGCCTGCTTCTCCCTCTGCCTGTCTCTATGTCTTTCATAAATAAGTAAATAAAGTCTTTAAAAATATCTATATACTGGAATTAAATTTTTTTAAAAACAATTTAAAAAAGTAAATATGAAGGGTCTAGAGATCCTGTTTGGAGTATAAAGTAGCCAACTCCTTTCTAGCACTCACAAAATGAAGTCTGGGAAAAAGCTATGGGGTTATAGGTAAGTCTTCTTCAAATAACGTAGCAAAGAACCACACTGAGTGCTTTTATATGGTTTGTTTTCTTTTTTTTACACTTATTGCATTATTTTATCCCTAGTGCAATATTCATTGAGTCCATTAACTGGATGATGGTGTAAATATATATGTTGATCTGTACTCTGGCTTGTGACTCTATAAATCCAATTTGTAAAACCAGGGAGTTGAATTACTTCCCTAGCAAGTAATAGCAAGAAAGTTAATTTGCTATCAACTGTAAGGTGGCAATAATAACAACAAAATCACCACCACTTCTTCTAGAAATGCACCACACTTCTATTGTGCACTAATTATGTACCAGTTATACTCAGGGCTTTAATATGGATTATTTTGTCTAACCTTCACAACAATAAGTAATCAGCCCATCTTGCCTATCATTACTTGTCTACAGCTATAAGGGTCAGCTGATGACAGTGAAAAGATGGCGTGATTTTGAAGGAACCATAATGAAGCTTAAGATTTCAAAGGTAAAATTGAATTGAGGGTGACAGAGTTGAGGTGTTGCCTGTGAGTATGAGCAGTAGAAAAGAAATGGAAGTGAAAGCCAACAGAAATACAAGAAGTAAAGAACATAAAATGCTAAGTTTCAGATAAATCCTAAGATTGAAATTACCCAGAACACTGGAGGGACTTGGTTTTAGCTACCTAACTCCTGACCCATGAATGCCCTATTCAAGTTTAAGCCATTTTGATTTTTTGTCTCCTGAATATGGCCCTACAAATATGGTATCTACTTTCTCTGGGTCCAATTGTGGTTCCCCAGTTCCAGACTTTCTACAGAATTTACTCATGTTGGATTTCTAGATAGTCCAAATACATTCCATATCAATCAAATCCCTAAATGAGCCAGGAAAATAGCAAAAAATGCATTTTCAACTTTACTACTCTAAATTGCAGGTTTTTAAAAATTCCACATTTTTTCTTTTCTGACAGATTAGTTAAAAAATAATAGAAGATACAAAGGAATATGCGCACATTTAAAATGTCTATAGTTAGCAGATAAAACATTCACTTTAATACTTATCTTGAATTTGGAAAGACTCAATATGCTATAAAATCACCTGGAAACAAAAATCTCTCTGTAAACAAATGTATTCTATCTTCCACTACGTTCTCAAGTAGATCATGAATCTTTCTCTTACCTTACCTCTCTCCTATGTTTATCCATCTTTATTCAAATGCAGCTCCTATACTAAATCTAGTATTCTTAATTCTGCTTATACTTTTTAAGTGACTAATAACACAGAGAAAAAGAATCTAAGAAAATATACTTGGCTCTAGTATTTCACCCCACTGACTACCAACGCAGATTTGGGTTGTTACTAAAAAATGCTAAATTATCTTCATGTCCTTCTACATGTCTAGCTACATGAACACAAATGCTATGCCAAATTCTCCTGCAACTAGGTTAAGTAGATACATAAATAGATGAAAAGAAAATTTTAATGGAACTGAGCAACCAGAAAAAAGTTAACAAGCCTTAGTTAACACAGCAGTTATTTGAAGGAAGTTGCTAAATGAAGCAATCAGCAATTTGTATCTAATTGAACCGAATTCTTAGAAACTGTGCTTGAGAGTTACCACCACAGATTTCATTTTCATTATTTTTTTAAAGCCTATGGTTTGATAAAAAAAATTTACTTCTTGGAAAGTTCCAATCTGTCACTTTCTAGATTGATGCACAAAGGTTTTGCCAATTTGCAAGCAGATTATGAGCACAATAATGAACAACCCTGTTAATCAACCTGAACAAATGTGAATTTCTACCACTTACTTAAGGAATAGATTCTTTGCATCTACCACGAGTGCTGATTTATGAGTAAGACATAATATCAAATAAGCTTGCAGGGGCACGTCTGACCTATTGAATTAGGAGTTAAATATACTTTCCATATTTCACACATGCTAATCTATTTAGAATTGGTACTGATATCTACTGAACTTTACATTCTTAAATGTTGAACTGATTCTGCACTATTATTGTTATCGAGAATTACTGAAAAATAAGAACATGTCTAGCACTATTACAACAATAAGGAACAAAGCCCAAATCAAGAAAATAACAGTTTATCTCCAAAGAGTATAGTTGCTCCCAATTTGGTGCTATAACAGAATTCTAAGACCTGCACATTTAAAAGTATTCCCAATTCAGGGTTTCACGATCATCTCATTCAGAGAGCCACAGTTACTTCTTTGTCTTGAGACTGTTTTTACCAAGGCAATGGTGCTTACAATTAATGCTAAGCTTTAAATCAAGGATGGAGAAAGTAACTTACAAGGCATCCACAGAAATATCTAAAAATAAACTAAGGGAACAGAACGGCTGTCTGTCTGCTAAAGAAGGTATAATAACTAAAGAAAACAATGGTGGTACCTAAAGCTTCCTAAAGTAACTTAAGGCCATGTTCAAGGTCACCTGGGAATTAACAACTGCTTGGCTTATTATATGCTTCTGAATCTTTGTGTATGTATTCTTAAGAAGGATAAATGTCTTAAAGAGCTTTAAAAAGCTTGAATAATCACTTCACAGAGGAAGTAAAGTTAGAAAAGACTTTACTGTGGTTTTATTGTCTTTTATTGACAGTACCATTAATAGAAATGTTCAAAAATGCTTTTAAAAGCTCTCTTGCCTATTTACATTTCTAATGCACATATATTAATATGAAATTCCAAATATACAAAATGCAGTACCTGAAACTGAACTCTTGGACACTGGATCAGAGATAAATTAGTACCAATTTTCCTTACGATACTTCGAGATGAACCATATGGCTTCCCAGACCAAAGTACCTGAGGATATAGAAAAAAACAAGTTTAATTACAAGGGTTATGAAAGTTTGTAGTTTGTTACTACAAAGCACTGGACAATTAATTGTATAACATGTTGACACATTAATTATAGAATCAGAATGCTCTACATGTTATGGAAATGACTAATATTTCTCAATTAGAAGTTTAAGAGTACATATAGCTAGTTATGATTAACACATTAAGGTTTAATGTAAGGCATATAAAAATACAGAAAAATAACTAGTAATTGTAAAATAATACATTTGTATTAAAAAACTGCATTTTCATACTATTCTGCAAAGGAAACACTATTTATACCTCCTCTACTGTATTTTTAGTTTCAGAACTTTATATACACACAAATTTCTTAGAACTGTAAACTACATTTATTATAATGGACTTTTCAAGAACAAATCCAAATCAGTACAAAGTTCAGAATCTGAATTTGTACCATTCAGGAGGCTTCACTTTGTTTACTACACAACAATGTCTGTTCAAGTGTAAGTGCAGGTCAAAATTCAGTTGTACTGCATCTTCTTATGAGGCCCTGTCCCAGGTTTAAGTTAACTTTTCCTAAATTACAAAAGGTACCAAATGGGCTTGTGGTGACCTTAATTAGAGAATTTCTCAGATGAAATAATAATACACGCAGGACATTATGCTACGCTTTACACAAAAGCAAAAAGCAAACAAAAAAACACACATGTAGAATGTTAAATCATTATAAAGTACCTTGAAACTTCTCCCCAAGTATTTTCCTTAAAGAGAAAAACTATCCATCTGTTTTGAGTGCTACACTTGAAAGCCTGGACAGAGAGGCAAAGAAAGGTGGTATGCTATTAAAAGCAATTTAAAAAGAAAAGAGTGAGAATGATATGACCATTATACTTAATTCATTAAATTTTACATTCAGCTTTATCCTAAAACTAAGTAAGTAAAACTAAATCAGCTGGCATGTATTCTGAGCAATAGACACTGACCCCTTTTTAAAGTCACTCCATGGTCACTCTAATTTAAAGAATGCAATTACCCTAACATATGCAGTATGACCAAGGAATAAATGTTATTTTAAACAGCAGTGGATCCAACACATAACCCAAATTAGACATTTAAACCATTCTAAAAGCATGCACAACTTGTAAAATGAGCATAGAAGCAATATATAGGACTTCTTAGATTTTAGCAACCAAAATCAATTAGAGATAACAGTAGGACTCAAAGTGAGGATTTTATACACACACACACACACACACACACACACACACATATATATCCAGTATATGCCTCAACTTTTATATACTTCACCATTAATATATTCAAAATTTCATTGTCTATTACCTGGGACAGTTCCAGGAAGTACTATAACCTACACTGGCTACTATAACCAATAAAAACCATAACTCTTGCTTTGGAAATATAAATTAGAAAGATGGTACAAAGTGGAAAATAGGTCATTAGAAAGATGACCCTGATTTTGAAATATGAATATTAAACAAAGGATATAAAGAGGCAAAGCTACTGTGAAGCTTAGAAGAGAATTACTTATAATTTAGGAATGCAAATCATTCACACCAATGATCATCCAGAGGATTATCACACAAATAATGTTAACACATGAGGACTGAGAGAAGAAAAACATTTGACTAGACAAAAATGGGAAGCATCACACTTTTACAAATTCAACATAAAAGGCCAAGAAAAAAAATAAGAATGTGGGCAAGTAATTCTAGAACAGACAATATTTAAGCAAACTCTACCTTATACATGTTCATAGATCTTAATCTTTTAAAAAGAAATCCACAGGGCAATGGCACTTATATCACTCAATCATTCTCCCCTTGAATCTTGTATTTAGTCACAAGCCAAAACTCTATGATGTAGGTGTAGTAGAACACTACTTATGCATCACAATGTGACAATTAGAGTCTGAAGTGAATCTCCCATCCCTCCAGTATGCAAAGATCTTAACTGGAGATGAAGAGAACAGGAAAAATTTGGAAAGGATTTGCCAAGGTCAGGAACTAATGTTTCTGCCAACTTTTGGCATTCCTTGCTACGCGTGCCTCAAGGCTAAGTTTCAACTATTATCTTCCCATCTGCTTACATCAGAAGGAAAGAATACCAGGTGACTTTTATAAGCGAAGGTGGCCAAAATTCAGCTTTTACTTTTAAGTACTAAGTAGACTATTTAGGCTTCTTCTACAGAGTTAAAAGAAGTAAAAACAGATTGCTTTATGTTATTTTTTTCAAGTATATACAGCAGACTAACAATGTTTCTCTGTCACTCGTGAACTGCACAGCACTTACCACCAAAAAAATATGAAGAAGGGTCTATGTAAGCTAATGACTGGAGTATTTAGAAAGAAGGAATCCTAACCTTTACTTGACTATAGGAAAAAGTGAAGGTAAAGAGCAGCTAACTTCCAGGAACTCTAAAATTAGGACCTACTTCATCTTTCCTATTCAACCCTCATGGAGGAGAAATTGTAAATGTCTGTGAAGAAATAATGAACAGATGGTACTGAAAAGTCACCATCTGTGCACTGGGAGACTGTAAGGCCCAAGTATCTCCTATCCTAACTGGTGGCTGAACTGTTGTCTTGTCAGTATACAGGAGAAGGGAAGACTTCCTCTAAAGATAAACTGTCATTAATATTTTTTCAAATGTTAGAGAGAGGGAAGGGAAAAAACGGTCACTGCTAGACAACTGGATTTTATTAAGAAATAACTCAATTCCACTAGAAAATAACTATTATTATTGAACAGAAAAACTCTGCTTTGCCTTATAATGACTACTGACAAATAATCTAATAATGAATCTGTGCATGTGTTTGCATGTGTGTGTCTAGTAATGACAGTCCATAACATTTAGCAACAGTGTTTGAAAGTGATGACAGCAAGGAGGAGGATGACAACAGAAAGCAATTTGTTCTTTTTTAACATTGTGAAATGCTATTGTAGAAGTGTTGAAGTGTGAGCCTGAAATCTGAAGCTATCATCTGTCTCATCATGATGACTGTCCTCAAATTTCATGTGGTAATTATTCTGTTATAGATCAGTTTAATCTAAATTACTATTTCTGAGGTACCATTTAGCAGGAAAAAGTACAAATTTAATTCTAAATACATGTATTTTTCTCAAGATAAGCTAATTCATATTAATACAAGGGTCCTTATTCTGGGGTCCACATACCCCTGAAATTACATGCAAAATTCTTTGTATATATGATATCTTTCTAGAAGAAACTCCATACCATTAATCAAAAGTTCAAGGAATCTAGACACAACAAATTACAAATCCTTAACTCCAAGGGAGCCAGGAGAAAATTCAAAGTGTATGTTGAGGAGAGCAGGTAGCCAGGAAGATGAAACTCTAACAATTTTCAAAATCTCCAATTAAAGATAACACTCCTCTCAGTTCTCTTCCTTCCTCTAAACTCAGCCACATTCACATTCTTCTTCCAAAGCACAAAAAGGAAAACAAAGTTAAAATCCTTAAGTATTACTGGAAATCTATTACTAATACAAATTAGATATATACTCTGACTGTAGTTATACCTGTAAAACAAAGTGTTGTTTTACTGAATACACATAATTTAGGAACTGGATTATAGTAAACCAGTGATAGCTATTACTGTGGTGATGTGTACAGTAAAATACAGAGAGCTAATTATCTACAACTGTTCTAATGGTAAAACCCAAACCCTAATCTTAAAACCTGCAGTTTTTCTTTTTAAGCAGATAAAACATGTAGAGGATGAAGGCAATTTCTACTCTTGGAATACTTTTAAACATAGTATTCAAGTTCATTATCAAACAATGGGAAAATATGTATTTATTACTGAAAGAGCTGAAAAGTTTTACTTTCAGATACCCCAAAGTAAAATCTTGGTAGTAAAACCTTTTTACGCTTAGGCAGCATACTAGGAGAGCTTAGAAACTAAATAATTTCAATGTGACAAATTGTTTATGTTAAAAGAAAACTTGTTTCTATATAGATTTTCAGTTAACTGAAGTTGATGATTATAGTTATATATTTTTTAAAAAATCTTGTTCAGTTGCTATTAATAGCAAGAGCCTTAACTGTGATTACAATATAGGGAATAAGTTAATGCTCTGTTACCTGGTCCATTTCTTTTTTTTTTTTTTTATGAAAGGCATGCATTTTATCACTTAAAATGAATACAATTAAATTAAATGAACAATCTACATAAAGTGTGTTATCTGTTCCTAAAACAAACTTCTGCACTTGGGACTCAATCAGCACTAGTCACATTCACCTGACTTGGGGTGGGGGATGACAGAGCAAAACTACAGAAAATTAACCATTACCCAATGTAGCTATACTATATAAAAGCCACTGTTCTAGGTGTTCTACATACAGTCTTTTAATCAACAGGCTAACTCTTCAGTAGTTCTTATCTGTAGTTTGTAGATGAAGCTTAAAGTACCTGACAGAGACCAATTACAGACCCAGAGTTGTTTGAATCCAGGACCTACTATCTTTTCACTAAACTATACTTCTTTTTCAATTATTATACATTTTTATAAGTAATCTCTATGCTCAACATGGGGCACAAACTCATGACCCCGAGATCAAGAGTTGCATGCTCTTCAGACTGAGCCAGTCAGATATCCCTCCCCTAAACCCTAAACTATATTTCTTATTAAAATTGGAAAGTAAGAATCATAAATTGTAAAAGTTTGACTTTCTGGGAATTATAAATAACAAAAGCTTCCCATTTTTCTAGGAGAAACAAATTATTTTACTGTCAGTACTAAAATGTTAATCTATTCTATGTAGCTACATGGTAGTAAGTAACAAATGAGAAAGGTAGTATATAGCTGCAGTAAGTCCAAAACATAGGAAAATAAATGTAACTGAAAAAGATGAAAATGCTATTTACTTTAGAAACCATTTTCCTATTGCTTATCTTCAAGCTAATAATCTCAAAATTATGCAGCTATTTAAAAAAAGTAATTTTATTTGGTTCTTTGCTTTTTTATCTCCAAAGAAAACAGATGTAACTTTGGGGGGCTGGGAGATTCAAAGTTCGACTTTCTCTTAACAAGACATGAAAAGACACAAATAAAAACAAGTATAAGGGCAGCCCCGGTGGCTCAGCGGTCTAGCACCGCCTTCTACCCAGGCGTGATCCTGGAGACACGGGATCGAGTCCTGCGTCGGGCTCCCTGCATGGAGCCTGCTTCTCCCTCTGCCTGTTTCTCTCTTTCTGTGTCTCAAATAAATAAAAAATCTTAAAAAAAAAAAAAAAAAAAAGAATAAAAGTAGTACATTAAAAAGTTACATACATATGAAGTCATACATTCAAAAGTATATATATATATACACACACACCCATATTCCAATTATGTAACCTGTCTATATCTTCAATAAAATTTAATTCTATATTACTAATGCAAAAAATATTGAACGAGAAAATGAAAAACAAATAGTCCACAAAATATGCTGCTAGGCACTATTATTGCTCAAATAACTTTACACTGCATCTAAAAAAATTATTGGTAGAAAATACTTGAAATATCAAGATCAGAACTAACACCTTTGGCATAGAATATTATACTAATTTTTTTCTTCATACCTATAGTTGTTATTTTACAAAGACATGACTTACCTTTTACCTTGAAAGGTTGTGTGAGAAACTACGTTTTAACAGCATTCAAAAAGTTCTATAACAGAGTTGTCAAGTGCTAGTCAAACATATTTCATCCAATGATTTCTATAAAATATTTCTTTCCTCACTACTAACAAATGCATTGCTTTTAACAGTCACATGAATATTGATACATTTTCAAAGTAACCCAAAATATTACTCAGTACTTAGGATACTAGGTAAAGATTCACTTCCATGACTTAAATAAACATACTGAATTTAAAACGGTGGTCATATATAGATTCATTTCACTATCTCAGAAAAAATTCTTAAAACATACAAGTGTCTAGATTTTAAAAATTAATTTGGAGCACTCACCGATTGCATGCTTACTCCAACCTGTTGAAAAACCATCCTAATTAGGCGCTTAATCCAGCCAAGCATTTAGATGGCAAAGTGTCTCCAAATTTGCATTTCAAGTACTTCAGGCATACATAGCAGCACATGGTCCAATAAGCACACTAAAATTTTAAAATGCAAATACTAAAATGAAATTATTGTTATTTAGAACCTTTACTGTCTGCAGCATGACTCACAAAGTCTAGTCTAAAACATTTTAAAACTTTGTGTGTACTTTAGAGAAAACAGTATCTTGCTTGTTACCAGTTTTCAAAAAACAGTACAATATATTTTTAACTTTTTTTCTAGCAAGGGTTCTTAGTTGGAAGCAATTAAAAAAAAAAAAAAACCCTGTGGCTAATTTAAGTAGAAAATGTTTTTATGAAAAGATACCTAACTAGATAACAGATCTTTATTTTTCTAAAGATTTTACTTATTTGAGAGATAGAGCAAGAGCATATGCACGCACAAGCAGGGTCAGGGGCAAAGGGAGAAACAGACTCCCTGCTGAGCAGGGAGCCTGACCCAAGACTTGATCCCGGGATTCTGGGATCATGACCTGAGTGAAAGGCAGATGCTCAACCACTGAGCCACACACGTGTCCCTTTCCTGGGCTTTTGATATGTGGTAAGATACTCTCCTGTGAAGCTGGGCAGCATCAGCAACTGCAGTTCCCAGTCAGATCATGAAGGTAAAAACCAACAGATTTACAACTATTCTGTACTCATACAACCATTCTGTTTTTCCCTTTTAGAATAGTATTCAATACATTACAGAAGATATTCAACACTTTACTATAAAATAGGCTTTGCACTAGATGATTTCACCCAACTGTAGGCTAATGTGTTCTGAGCACATTTAAGACAGGCGAGGCTAAGCTATGATGTTCAGTAAGTTAGGTGTATTAAACGAATTTTACACGTACAGTTTTTCAATTTACAGTCAGTTTATTGGGACATCTCTACCATCAGCCCAGGAAGATCTGTACAGATAAATACATAGCTACATCTTTAACAAAAACTAACACGTTTCTGAAGTTTTTATACTAATTACACTCCTGTAAGCAAGTCAGTGAGAGAGATCTAATTATTCTACAATCTCTGTCAATATTAGGTATTATCAGTCTTTTAAATTTTAACCATTCTAGTAGTTTCTTTACGTGTTTTGGGGGCATTTGTGTGTCTTCTCCTAAGTGTTTTTTTTGCTTATTTTTTTAAATGGATAGGTTTTTTAAAAAAAAAAAATTAATTATTTTTGCCAGTAGGGCACCTGAGTGGCTCAGTCATTTGGGTGTCAGACTCTTGATTTCAGCTCAGATCATGATCTCAGGGTTGTGAGATCGAGCCTTGCATTGGGGTCCTTCCTGGGTGGGATTCTCCCTCCCCCTCTCTGCCTTTCCCCCACTCACGCTCACTCTCTAAAAAAAAAAAAAAAAAAAAAATATATATATATATATATATATACACACACACGTATAATATAAATATGAAGTTATTTCTGCTAGGTAGAGATGTTTTGCAATCTCAGCTAAAGATTAGAGAGTACAGGCTTAGATAAAGAAGATGAAATCTAAGAGTGAATGACTAAGAAAAGAAGCCAAGATAGAAACCTTAGAAAATACTTGAGGAATTAGCAGGGGAAATAAGGCCCCTGGGGAAAAAAAATCAAATAATAGAAAAATAATGAGAGAAGTATAGTCAACAAAGAAAAAAAAAAAAAAGAAATTTCAAGAAAGGAAATGGTCCTTGTTACACAGAAAAACACAGAAAAGAGGTCACACAGTCACCAGGTGGTAGGCAGACTCCTGCTGCCAACCTTTCCTCCAAGCTTCACTGTGTGTGCTCTCTAAAAGTAAATGGCCACTTCCTACCTGAACTGAAACTGGGCTCTCCATTTACAATGCTGCTTCAAAGCCTTCTCAAAGGGTTCCCACTTGAACCCTTTATCCTCTCACACTTTATATCAAAGCTGTTCCAACCCATAACTTCTCTAAACTCTTTTAAAAACTCTTCCTCAAACGCAAAACTAAAAGGGACAAAAAATCAGATCAGTGGTCACCAGGAGCTGAGGTGGAAGAAAGGGTTCAGTAACAAAGAGGCACAAGGGAAGTTCTGGGAACATTGGTATCATGGTGGTGGTTCCAGGACTATGCACATCAAAGAAATGTTTGCCAAAAAGAGTGAATTTTGCTGCAGGCAAATTAACCCCACATAAAAAAAACAGTGGGATTGCTTCCTACCTGTTTTGGAAGGACTGCCTTACCTACCAACCCTGGCAGCTTATAAGAGTTGACTCGAGGACACTTAAGTCATTCCCTATCATTTAGCTTAAGTCATTCCCTATCATTTAGCTATGTTCTCTATTCCAAGTCCTTCCCTAAACTGAATTCTGTGTTTTGGCCCCACTAGCACTAGTCAATCAATAAATACATCTTATATTTGCCAGTGCTAGGTGACTTTAATATTCACAGAAATGATGCATCCAACAGAGTACTAATACTAAGTCCATTCATATGAAGATCCCAAACAGGTAATATTAAAAGTAAGCTAATCCCAGATTAGAGGGTTTTTTTTTTTTTCAAGTTTTGTTTTGTTTTATTGTTGAGAGACAGGGGTACTGACTGGTAGGATGCCCGAGAAGGATTTCTCAGGGTGCTTGCAATATTCTATTGCCATAGAGAGATACTTAAGTGTGTTTATTCTATGAAACTGTAGGAGAGTTGACAATACTATCTTTAGCTTTCCATCTTGTTCATGCCCATTTGCTCAAGGACCTGTCCTTGCAGTTATGTGTTCCTGGGCCCTTGGAGATTAATATACATACCTTAGAAACATCGGCCAAGAAGGCTTTGGCCTCCCATGAATCCATTAGAAATAAGTCTTTCCCTCTTCTGAAGCACAGATGGCACCACAAGGTCTGTTATTTTTTTTTTTTTTTTTTTTTTTTTTTTTTTTTAATTTTTATTTATTTATGATAGTCACAGAGAGAGAGAGAGAGAGAGAGAGAGAGAGAGAGAGAGAGAGAGAGAGGCAGAGGGAGAAGCAGGCTCCATGCACCGGGAGCCTGACGTGGGATTCGATCCCGGGTCTCCAGGATCGCGCCCTGGGCCAAAGGCAGGCGCCAAACCGCTGCGCCACCCAGGGATCCCAAGGTCTGTTAAATGTTAGTTGTCAATTAAGTGCCTGAAAGCCTTTTGATCTCACTGCAATGCCCTCCTGCATGTACCCTCACTCTATAATATCTATAGACTAAGATCCCCGGGCTCCAGGATAATGTCCAGGGCCGAAGGCAGATGCTCAACTGCCGAACCACCCAGGTGTCCCTACAGTGCTTTTTCTACTCACAAAATTGGGATCAACTTTAAGTGTTCGTCAGTAAAACAACTGTTAATTAAATTACAGTATATTCCTATTAGAAAAATATTATGCATCTATTAAGTGATAGTCCAGATGGTATTTACACCTGCAATGAGCACAGCACAATGTATAAACTTGTTGAGTCACTTGTACACCTGAAACCAATGTAACATTGTGTGTCAACAATTCTCAACTTTTTAAAAAAAAGTGACAGTCTATGTTATTACTTGAGGACATGTACATGATACAGGAAAAATGTTAATTATGATTTCATTTCTGTAAACAATAATCCTCAAGCTTTTTATAGAAAGATACGCATCAAATAAAAGCGGCCAGAGCACATAGACGTGAACTTTTCTTTGCAGTTTGCTTTCCATTTAAAAACAAAAATCTATAAGCTAAAAAAATAACCCAAATATTTCACCGCTTAGCTTTCCCTCAGATGCTCCTCTGCCCTACTGTGTGCATATTCAGACCTTTAGTCTCTCCTCCCCTGCAATCTTCACCAACCTAATCAATCCCCCTCTTATACCTTCACTTTCTTCTACTCCATGCAGCCCAAAATCACGTAAACCACTCTGTCAGTATTTTCAACTCCTGTTCTACTGTTCTGTTTATTCTACAAGCCAGAACTTGATTAATCCCGTAGGCTAAATGTCCTACAATTGGGCTGTAGAAAAATTAAAATTTCACATTTTGAGGTTGCTACAAACGTTCTATCTCTGATTTTAAATGGGCCCTCACTGGTGTCTAGCACCCTAGGAAAATATTTTCTTACTCTTGCCCCTTTCTTACATTCTCCAAGAAGCTTTTTCAAGCATTCTCCATGCTACCCAAATCTCTCTAACCCTTCCTCCATCATTTCAGCAGATAACCAAGCATACTACTCCAAATAATAGAGAAGTATCTGACAGGATGCCTCAACATCCGGCCACTCCATATGCCATACACTATGCACCTATCCTGTCCCAATTCTCTCCTATCCTCTTCCCAACCAAGTGCTCAGAATTACACCCCCCTCAACTCACAGGTCTCATTATATCAGCTCCACTACAGATAAATAGTCTTTCTTGTTCCATGACAATCACACGCCAACTTCTGCTTTCAAACCAAAGAAATCCAAACCCCAACTCCTTAATTTTCCTCCTAAATCTGCTGCTTGTTTGTTCCCTACCTCACTCAGAAAACAGCACCCATATTGTTATTCCTTCTTTCTCTTTCATTTTCTGCAATCCAGATCTGTTTCCTCCTAAATACATTAGATTCCATTTCCACTGCTATTCTATTTCAATCCATTACAGCTATTCTAAGCCTATGCTATCATAGTCACCCTCCACTAATTTTGCTCTTCCCTCTCTATCCATTTCTCAGTACCAAAATAAATCCTTTATGATATAATCTCTGTACTTTTCTATCCTCTGGATCTTTCACACTCTTTAATCCAGTCATACAGATAATTCTAGAAATTCAACAGGCTCTCTGGACTTTTATCCAGTATTCTACCTCCCTACAGCACCTCTATATCAAGCTGTTTCCTACCAATCTTTTATTTCAGCTTACCTATTACCTCCTCCAAGACGTTTCTCCTGATTAACCAGATTAGCGCCCTGCTGTATATATTCTCCTAAATTGCACATTAAAACAATGTACCTAAACTGTTTGTCTCCTCCACAGCACTTTAATCATCTTAAGAACAAAACTCTTGCGCAGCCCGGGTGGCGCAGCAGTTTGGCGTGGCCTTCAGCCCAGGGTGTGATCCTGGAGACCCAGGATCAAGTCCCACGTTGGGCTCCCTCCACGAAGCCTACTTCTCCCTCTGCCTGTATCTCTGCCTCCCTCCCTCTCGGTCTCTCATGAATAAATAAAACCTTTAAAAAACAAAACAAAACAAAACTCTTATTCACCATAGTGACCCCAGCACTTAGTACAGTACATGTAATATAACAGTTGCTAAGTTAATGTTAGAATATGAAATGAGGGCAGCCCGGGTGGCTTAGCAGTTTAGTGCCAGCTTCGACCCAGGACGTGATCCTGGAGACCTGGGATCAAGTCCCATGTCAGGCTCCCTGAATGGAGCCTGCTTCTCCCTCTGCCTGTGTCTCTGCCTCTCTCTGTCTCTGTGTCTTTCATGAATAAATAAATAAAATCTTTAAAAAAAAAAAAAGAATATGAAATGAAGGGCACCTAAGCCCCAAGGCAGTGAGTACCTTTTCCATACTACCTCAATTGTAAATGAATATCTAAGAATTTTGCTTCTATTTGTAAGTGAATTACGTAATTTCAGACAAACCATCCTTCTATAAGATCAAATAAACAACTAAACATGAAAGTCATCTATCTGAAATCATCAGAGAACTATCAAGGCAGAAACGTATAGCCAGGCCAAGAGATCGTTCCTTGAAATAATAAAAAGGACTGACCTCTAATGAGATTTACTAAGGAAAAAGACTTATAGCCAGTATCAGAAATAAAAAAAAGGGGACATCACTATAAATCACAAAGGCATTAAGAAATATTACAGAGGCACCTGGCTGGCTTAGTCAGTCAAAGCATGTGACTCTCGATCTCAGGGTTTTAAGTTCGAGCCCCATGTTGGGTATAGACATTACTTGAAAATAAATTTTTAAAAATAAAAATAAAAGAATAAAAGGCAAAACAAAGCTATAGTGTAAGAAGTTACAATGGGGGCAGCCCTGGTGACCCAGCGGTTTAGTGCCGCCTTCAGCCCGGGGCCTGATCCTGGAGACCCGGGATCGAGTCCCACATTGGGCTCCCTGCATGGAGCCTGCTTCTCCCTCTACCTGTGTCTCTGCCTCTCTCTCTGTGTGTCTGTCATGAATAAATAAATAAAATCTAAAAAAAAAAAAAAAAAAGAAGTTACAATGGTGGTTACCTATGGATGGGCATGGTAATAGTTGGAAGAGAGCATAAAGGAGCTTCCTAGAGTGCAAACAACTTTCTATTTCTTTTTTTTTCCCCCAAATTTCTATTTCTTAATGTGGGTGGTGATTCATGGATATTTAGTGATTACATATTGAACCATATATTCATGTTTGTTACATTTTATATATATTTTTTATGTGTTGTACTTCAAAATAAAAAAGGTTAAAAAAAAGAGGGCTAAGAATCAGACTGCATTTAGTTTTCTAGGTTCTGTATGAATATATGTACAATTTAACTTCAAGAATTTTATGATGATGGTATAAGCTTGTGGTCTAGTCTACTTGATATAGGCTATAAGAAACAGCAAACTTGGGGCACCTGGATAGCTCAGATGGTTGAGCGGCTGCCTTTTGGCTCAGGTCGTGATCTCACGGTCCTGGGATTGAGCCCCACGTTGGGCTCCCAGCTGCCTCTGCCCTTGCCCCTGCTTGTGCTCTAATAAATAAAAAAAATCTTAAAAACAGCAAACTATTTGGGGGAGGGGAAATGGGTAGTTGACAGGACATATAAAAGAAAATCAAGGCTAAATGAAAATAGATAAACCCTGAAAATAGACTTCCTCTTCCCTCCAATAAATGCTATGAAATTTTTAACGTTGTATAATTAGACCAATTAAAGTTTACAGCAATCAGAGATAACACAATACTGCTTTCAACAAAGCAGCATATGTTTTTGAGATAGATATAATTAAAAAAAAGTTTATTAGCAGTAAATAGTTTCATAGTAACCCTGTTAGTGGTAATAACAAAGCTGTCGTTAAATTTAAAATGCCAAAAACTTGAAAAGCTACAACAGTACACTGGAGCTTATTTTTATAAGGTCTTTGGGAACTATTCAAAGAAACGGCCATTTAATTATCTTTACAATATGCGAGAAGAGCATGACCATTTTTAGTGGGAGGGTGGAGGAAGTCTAAAAGGATTAATAAAACATTCTTATTCACTTGGCTTATTTAGTAGAATAAAGTTTCCTGTTACTCAGAATACTAAGAGATTATATAAACTTATCAATGCATCCCAAATAACAATCCGCATAAGGACCATGAGGCATAAAACAACAACAACAACAAAAAACCTTGAATTCAACTTAAAGTTACTGTCCTTTATTTTGAGAATACATACTTCTTACATTTTGGTATAAAAATATTTTTCTTTTAGGATATGGGGACAATAGATGGGTGACTTTTTTTGTTTTTTTTAAAGTCCTTACTTGGGCAGCCCGGGTGCTCAGTAGTTTAGCGCCTGCCTTTGGCCCAGGGTGTGATCCTGGAGTCCTGGGATCGAGTCCCATGTCGGGCTCCCTGCATGAAGCCTGCTTCTCCCTCTGCCTGTGTCTCTGCCTCTGTCTCCCCCTGTGTGTCTCTCATGCATAAATAAAACGTTTAAAAAAATAAAAATAAAAAGTATTTACTTGTCACAAAGTTAACTTTTGCCCTGTCCTACTTTCTGAAAATTAAACTTAAAATTAAAATCTAGTGACCACTGCTATAATTCAATCACTTCAGTCTAGTTGAAACTTTAAGTTAGAACACTTTACCATATTATAAAAAACAACGATAGAGTATCTGACCCATGGGCACAATTTAGCAATTATTTAGAATTTATATCCTATATAAATTGTTCATGCAAAATTAAATACAGATTATATTCCCAGCACCTAGCACAGAATCTAACATGTAAGCCTTACTTTTTTTAGTCCACAAATGAATAAATCTCATGACCTATACTACATCTCTTAACAAAAAAAAACCTTAAAATAAAGTCTAATAACACCAACTAATTAAAACGATGAAAATTCTTTCAAGTAAATAGGTTTTACATATGAAATTAAATTTCTGACAGACATTTCCTGTGACGTTTTTAGAGGTCACCTTCCCTTGAGTAAGATATGATCAAAGGTAGTCCCAGATTTCCATTTGAACTAAGAATATACCATATTCATGCGAGGATCTCTGAAACATAATCCTACAAAGAATGACATAATTAATGTACTCAAAAGTATATTTTAGGTATTCCCATGCAAATGAATTAAGTACTCTGGTATCAATTTTAAAACAATCTTTTGAAGAGACTGTTCAAATATCTCAAGTGATCCTGAACAGCAATAGAAACACACACACTATTTGGAACTTAATAATATTTATTGTTAATAGTGCCATCCTGGGGCCCACCAAAGTGATGAAAATTCACTATACAGGTGATTTTTGTAAGCTGTGTAATAATTACTGTCTCCTGAATATTATGTATATAAAGAATTGCCTTTGTGGCAAGACTCAATTATACCTTTGTAATAAATAGTTTTTGGTAGCTAGGAAAGGTATTTACTGAGCATTAGCATAAAAAGAAAATTTCAGAAGCAAACTAAATGTCCATCAATAGAAAAACAATTAAAATAAATTCAAAATATCCATTCTAAGTTTATGAGCATTAAAACAAAAAGTTATACACAGATAGTATTCATAATAAAGATAAGTGAAAAAAGTTGCAAACATATATATGTGATTCCAATATTTTTGTGATTCTATTTAAAAAAAAAATAGAGCACAGAAGTGCGCCTGGCTGGCTTAGTCATTAAATCATGCAACTCAATCTCAGGGTTGTAGATTCCAGCCCCATGGTGGGTATAATGATTACTAATTACTTAAAAATAAAATCTTAAAAAAATAAAATCTTAAAAAAAAAAAGAGAAAAGCATAGGAATAGTAGCAAAAACAGGTATTATCTTAAGTCAATTAATTTTTTTTTAAGATTTTATTTATTTATGAGATACACACAGAGAGAAGCAGAGACACAGGCAGAGGGAGAAGCAGGCTCCCTGCAGAGAGCCTGGGACTCCAGGATCATGCCCTGAGCCGAAGACAGACGCTCAACTGCTGAGCCACCCAGGCGTCCCTAAGTCAATTAACTTTAAAAAAATAATTTAACTTTGGCCCAAGCAATAAAATCTATGTAATTGGTGCCTGTTATTTCTGGATGTTTTTCTCAATTCACTTTAAAAAATTTTATTATAGGCCACACTCCCTATCGCAGCCCAAAGAGATTGAGATAAAGAGATATCTTGCTAAAATAAATATCAAGTTGATTCCCTTCCACCTAAAATTATATCTCTAGCACAGTAGCCCACTCATCAATACACACTATATGTAAAATCGATACTTACCACCATATAAGAATTCCATTTCAAAAAGTCACTAATCAACTTTCTTGAAGGTTAAATAATTTTATCACAGGGTATTGCATATTAATATACATATATATCAAATCTATCATGACGCATTTTTTTTAAGTCATGGAGACTTAATTTAACTTCCTTATTTATTTTTAAAGATTGTTTTTATTTATTCACGAGAGACACAGAGAGGCAGGCTTCCTGTGGGAAGCATGATGCAGGACTCAATCCCGGAAACCCAGGATCACGCCTTCCAGAGTTACGTCCTGAGCCAAAGGCAGACAGGATCAACCACTGAGCCACCCAGGCTTCCCTTAACTTCCCTATTTAAATTTGCATTTTAATTCACCACTAACTCACACTAGTCAAAACTAGTTGTATAAATTGATCTGATAAATGGTAAGCAACAACTACAGTATCATAAATTTAAGGGATTGTTTCAGAAGTGGCCTGTGCTGGTCCCTAAAACTACAGCCCTGAGTATTCTCCCAGCTGACATAAATATTTCATTTTATTATCCATTCTGCATCATTTAAGTAATTAAGAAACCTAGCTGCAACTTATATATAACAAATGATTACAATCCCTAATGAATATAAAGTGCTATCAAATAAAAGATCAGAGCCCAATAGAAAAACAGAAAGTGACATGAGCAGATTTGTAAGAAAAAATGTTTTAATGATCTCACTAGTAATCAAGTAAATGTTAACTAAAACTGTCATCCCTTTTCAGCTATCAAATTGGCAAAGATAAAAAAGGGGACAACCCCGGGTGCCTGGATGGCTCAGCTGGTTAAGCGCCAAGACTCTTGATTTAGGCTCCATGCTCAACAGATAGTCCACCTGAGATATTCTCTCCCCGCCTCCCCCCATTTTCCCTTCTTCGCATGCACTCTCTAATAAAAATAAATTTTATTTAAAAAACGGGGACAACTCAGTATTGGTAGAGGCATGGGTTGCCCGATATTTCTGATGGGCAACCTGGCAATATGTATATATTAGCAACTTCACTTCTAGAAATTTGCTAGAAATAATCTGATGCTGACAAAAATCCGAATTGAAAAGCTGTCTTGGGCAGCCCCAATGGCTCAGCGGTTTAGTGCCGCCTACAGCCCAGGGCGTGATCCTGGAGATCCAGGATCAAGTCCAACATCCGGCTCCCTGCATGGAGCCTGCTTCTCCCTCTGCCTGTGTCTCTACCTCTCTCTCTCTCTCTCTCTCCTGTGTATTCTCATGAATAAATAAAATCTTTTTTTAAAAAAAAGGGCTGTCTTAAGTATTATAATAGTTTAAGAAAATGGAAAAGAAACCAACCAACACATCTAACAAAAGAGAGTTCTTTAAATACACAAAGTTACCTGATGCATATCTTGAAAGACTAAGCAGACATTAAACAGATGAAGAAGGAGAGAGAGAGAAGCTGAAAACTTATCCGAAGAAAAAATACCTGAAACTTCCCTAACCTGGAGAATGAAACACATATCCAGGTCCGGGAAGCAAAGGCAGTCCCAAACAAGATAAACCTAAAGAGGTCCACGTCAAGATGTTTAATAATTAAAACGTCAAAAATTAAAGATAACCCTTAAAAACAGCAAGGAAACATCCATGAAACAGCCAGTTTTTCAGCAGAAATGTTTTAGGCCAGAAAAAAAGTGACATGATATTTTCAAAGTACTGAAAGGAAAAAACCTACAATCAAGAAAACTACCTGACAAGGCTATCATACAGAACTGAAGAAGAGATAAGTTTCCAAAGTTAAAGAAGTCCAGAAAACAGCCAGCTGGCTTAGTCAGAACAGCACCAACTCTTGATCTCAGGCTCTTGAGTTCAACCCCTATGCTGGTTGTAGAGATTACTAAAATATATATACTAAAAAAAAAAAAAAAAAAAAAAAAAAAATTAAAAAAGAAAATAGTTAAGTTCATGATCACTAAATTAGCCTCACAAGAAATGTCAAAGGGACTTCTTTAAGAGGAACAGAAAGGTCCATAACTAAAAGAAAATTTAAAAAAAAAATCTTGCTGATAAAAGCAAATGTACAGGGGCAGTCCTGGTGGTGCAACGCTTTGGCGCCACCTGCAGCCTGGGGCGTCATCCTGGAGACCTGGGATCGAGTCCCACATCGGGTTCCCTGCATGGAGCCTGCTTCTCCCTCTGCCTGTGTCTCTGCCTCTCTCTGTGTGTCTCTCATGAATAGATAAATAAAATCTTAAAAAAAAAAAAAAAAGCAAATGTACAGCAAACATAGATAATGAACCACATATAAAGCTAGTGTGAAGATTAAAGGAAAAAATAAAAATGGTATATATAGTAATAAAAGACAAAATTTTTTAAATGTAAAATAGAACATTAAAAATAAAAAATGTGGGAGGAAGTGATAGGTAGTAATGTGTTTGAAGTAGGTGACTGGGACACCTGGGTGGCTCAGCGGTTTAGCACCTGCCTTCGGCCCAGGGAGTGATCCTGGGGTCCCAGGATCGAGTTCCACATCGGGCTCCCGGCATGGAGCCGGCTTCTCCCTCTGCCTGTGTCTCTGCCTCTCTCCTCTCTGTCTCTCATGAATAAATAAAATCTTAAAAGAAAAAAAGTAGTAGGGACTAACAAAATTCTATGCAGTGTTATATATGAACCTTATGGTAACCACAAAGCCAAAACCTAAAATAGATATGCATAAAATGAAGAGAAAAGAATCTACACATAATACCAAGCAAAATTGGAGATCCTCTAAGATGGCAGAGAGGTAGGAGACCTTAGTTTTGTCTGGTCGAGGAATTCAACTAGATAGCTATCATTCTTAACATCTGAGAATTTTTTTTTTTTTTTAAAGATTTTATTTACTCATGAGACACAGAGAGAGGGAGGCAGAGACACAGGCAGAGGGAGAAGCAGGCTCCATGCAGGGAACCAGACATGGGACTCCAGGGATCATGCCCTGGACTGAAGGCGGCGCTAAACCCCTGAGCCACCTGGGCTGCCCAACACCTGAGAATTTAACCGGCAATCTAAGAATTGCTGCAATTCTACAAATAAAAAATTGACCATTTTTTGCAAGGTACAAGTTGTGGAGAAGTGATCCAAGGTGATATATTAGAAGATAAACTGTGGTGGGGAGGGAGCCTCTGTAAGCTGACTCAGGGTAAGTGATATCGCAGCGGAGCACAAATTCAGAAGCCTGCAAATTCAGTATCCCTGGTAAGGAATACTGCCTGCAGCTCAGGTGGCTAAGCGGGATGGAATCATAGGTAGGACAGTGTGGTGTCAGGATCCCCAGGGTCACAGAAAGAAAAAGGCACCTGAGTACAGCAGAGTTACCAGAAGCAGGCTGCAATCAGAGAGCCCAGGAGTGGGCTTTCAGCTTGGGGTTGCCATAAACCGCAACCAAGGCACAGTTAGGAAACCATTCTCTGAACAGGTGCTCACCAAGAGGCAGAACCTCGGTGAGACTGCCCTCCCTCATTTGGGAAGAGTGGCACTGGTGCCTGCTCGGGAGTCTGCAGGGTTTGGAGATCAAAGCGGGGTCGAGTGTCTGAGATAGAAATGCTGGGTCACAGACTGAGCAGAGAGGATGGACAGAGACCAGTGAGACAGGAATAACTGACTGCTTTACCCAGAGGGCACACTGAGGAATGGAGGGCAGGAGCTATCGGATCCGGGGCTGGAGACTGGGGGGCCACCATTTTCATTCACACCCTCTAAAACAGCACAGAAAGCCTTGAGGGAACAAAAGCCACATAGAGAAACTCAAGCTGCCTGTCCCCCTGGCTAAGTTCTGTGTGGGATAGACATCTGAGCATCAGCACAACAGTGCCCTCCCCAGAAGATCAGCAAGAACATATGGCTAAGACCACGATTATCAATCACACAGAACTGCAAAACTCCAATATTAGGGGAAAACAGTATATAGAATTCATAGGTTTTTTTCCTCAAAGATTCTTTGTCTTTCAATTTTAACTTTTTTCTTTCCTTTTTAGTCAATTTCTTATTTTAGCGACTTTTTAAATTTGCAATTTTCATCTTTACGTTTACATTCTATCCTTTCATTGTATTTATTTTTGTATATATATATATGTTTTTCTTTCTTTACAATTTTGGGATGTGGTTTCTTCTAATAAAAAAACAAAATACACAAATACACAAATCTAATGTATTGCTGTTCTCTCCATCTGATTATTTTTAAATCTTTTTAAAATTTTCATCTTCACAGTCACATTCTATCCTTTCAATGTATTAATAGTCTTTGTATGTTTTTTTCTTTACAATTTTGCGATGTAGTTTCATTTACAAACAGACCAATTACACCCAGAATATAATGTACTGCTTGTTTTGTTCATTATATTCTTTTTATTTTTAATTTCCATTTTCTTTTAGATTTCTGGCCTCTCCTGACTTGTTTGGCATTTATTTCTCTGTGGTCATTGTTGCCATTTTAGTATTTTGTTCTCTTGTTCATCTATCATTCTCTAGACAGAATGACAAGACAGGAAAAACACTTCAAAAAAGAGAACAAGAGGCAGTACTGACTGCCAGGGACCTAATCAGTATGGATATGAGTAAGATGTCAGAGTTCAGAATACCGATTACAAAGATACTAGCTGGGCTTGAAAAGAGCATGGAAGATACCAGAGAATCCCCTTCTAGAGAAATAAAAGAACTAAACTCTAATCAAAACAAAATAAAAAAGGTTATTAGTGAGATGCAATAAAAACAGAGCATTAAGTGCTAGGATAAATGAAGCAGAAGAGAGAATTAGAGATATAGAAGACAAAATGATAAAGAACAAAGAAGCTGAGAAAAAGATAAACAACTAGATCACAAGAGAATTAAACAAATAAGTGATATCATAAAGCGAAACAATATTAGAACCGGGATACCAGAAGAAAATTTTGCAAGGGGTGAAGGCAGAAGGTATATTGAAACAAATTACTGCAAGGAACCTCCCTAATCTGGGGAAGAAAGGAGGCACTTTAATGCCTCCAGGAGGTAGAGAGAACCCCCTTTCAAAATAAACAAATATAGGTCAACACCTTGACATGTAATAATGAAGCTTGCAAATCCCAGAGACAAAGAGAAAATCCTAAGTAGCCTGGGGACAAGAGGTCCATAACCTAAAAGGGTAGAAACATCAGACTGGCAGCAGACCTATCCACAGAGACCTGGCAGGCTAGAAAGAACTGGCATGATATATTTAGGGTGCTAAATGAGAATATGCAGCCAAGAATACTTTATCCAGCTAAGATCTCATTCAAAATACAAAGAGAAATAAAAAGCTTCCAGGACAAACAGAAACCAAAAGAATTTGTGATCACTAAACCAGCCCTGCAATAAATATTAAAAGGGAATCTTTAAGCGAAGAGAACCCCAAAGTAACATAGACCAGAAAGGAACAGAGACAATATACAGAAACAGTGACTTGATAGGTAATACAATAGCACTAAATTCATCTTTCAATAGTTACTCTGAATGTAAATGGGCTAAATGCCCCAATCAAGAGACAGACACACAGTATCAGACTGGATAAAAAGCAAGACCCATCTATATGCTGTCTGCAAGAGACTCATTTTATTTTTATTTTTATTTATTTTAAGAGACTCCTTTTAGAGGAAAGACATCTCCAGATTGAAAGAGAGGGGGCAGAAACCATTTGTCATGCTAATGGACATCAAAAGAAAATTGGGATAGCAATCCTTATGCCAGACAAATCAGATTTTTTTTTTTTTTATTCATGAGAGAGAGAGAGAGAGAGAGAGAGAGAGAGGCAGAGACATAGGCAGAGGGAGAAGCAGTTTCCAGTTTCCATGCAGGGAACCCAACTTGTGACTCGACCTCAGGTCATCACTTCCTGGGCAGAAGGCAGGCGCTAAACCGCTGAGCCACCCAGGCTGCCCATGGACAAGTTAGATTTTAAACCAAAGACTGTAATAAGAGATGAGGAAGGACACTATATTAATTAAACTTATTAATTAATTAAAAGGTCTAGTCAATGAGAAGATCTAACATTTCTAAATATTTATGCCCCTAACATGGGAGCAGCCAATTATATAAACCAATTAATAACAAAATTAAAGAAACATATTGATAATAATATAAGAATACTAGAAGATTTTAACACCTCACTCACTGCAATGGACAGATCATCTAAGCAGATCATCTAAGCAGAACAAGAAAGGCTTTGAATGACACAATGGACCAGATGGACTTCATAGAATATTCAGAGCATTCCATCCTAAAGCAACAGAATATACATTCTTCTCAAGTGCACATGGAACATTCTCCAGAACAGACCACACACTGGTTCAGAAATCAGGTTTTGAGACACCTGGATGGCTCAGTGGTTTAGCGCCTGCCTTCTGCCCAGGGCATCATCCTGGGATCCTGGGATCAAGTCCCACATCAGGCTCCCTGCATGGAGCCTGCTTCTCCCTCTGTCTCTTCCTCTCTGTCTCTCATGAATAAATAAATAAAATCTTAAAAAAAAAAAAAAATCAGGTTTCAATCAATACCAAAAGACTGGGATCATTCCCTGCATATTTTCAGACCACAATGTTTTGAAACTGGAACTCAATCACAAGATAAAATTTGGAAAGGGAGGCAGCCCAGGTAGCTCAGTGATTTAGCACCGCCTTCAGCCCAGGGCCTGATCCTGGAGACCGGGGATCGAGTCCAGCATCGGGCTCCCTGCATGGAGCCTGCTTCTCCCTCTGCCTGTGTCTCTGCCTCTCTGTGTGTGTGTGTCTCTCATGAATAAATAAATAAATTTTTAAAAAATTTTGGAAAGAACTCAAATACATGGAGGTGAAAGAGTATCCTTCTAAAGAATGAATGAGGGATGCTTGGGTGGCTCAGAGGTTGGGTGTCTGCCTTTAGCTCAGGGCATGATCCTGGGGTCCTGGGATCGAGTCCCACATCGGGCTCCCTATGTGGAGCCTGCTTCTCTCTCTGCCTGTGTCTCTGCCTCTCTCTGTCTCTCTCATGAATAAATAAAATCTTTTAAAAAAAGAATGAATGAGTCAACAAAGAAATTAAAGAAGAATTCAAAAAATTCATGGAAACAAAGGAAAATGAAAGCATAACTACCCAAACCTCTGGGATGTAGCGAAGGTGGTCCTAAGAGGAAAGTATATAGTAATACAGCCTTTCTCAAGAATCAAGGAAGGCATCAAATATACATCCTAACCTTACATTAGGTAAGGTAATGTAGGCTTTACATTTACCTAAATAAAGCCTAAATCCAGAAGAGAATTAATAGAGATTAGAGCAGAAATCAACGAAATAGAAACCAAAAGAATAGAACACATTAACAAAACCAGAAGCTGGTTCTCTGAAAGAATTAATAAGATCAATAAACCCCTGGCCAGATTTATTAAACAGAAAAAGGCCCCAAATAAAATCATGACTGAAAGAGATCACAACCAACACCAAAGAAATACAAACAATTTTAAGACCATATTATCAGTAACTGTATGCCAACAAATTATACAACCTGGAAGAAATAAATAAATTCCTATAGATATATAAACTACCAAATCTGAAACAGGAAGAAATAGAAAAATCTGAACAGACCCATAACCAGGAAGGAAATTGAAACAGTAATCAAAAATCTCCCAACAAACAACAGTCCAGGGCCAGATGGCTTCCCAGGGAATTCTACCAAAAATTTAAAGGAGAACTAATACCTATTCTTCTGAAGCGGTTTCAAAAAAACAGTAAATGGAAAGAAATCTTTCAAACTCCTCCTATAAGGCCAGCATTACCTTGATCCCAATACCAGATAAAAACATCACCAAAAATGAGCATTACAGACCAATATCCCTGGTAAACACGGATGCCAAAATTCCCACATAGATACTAGCCAATAGGATCCAACGGTACATTAAAGGATTATTCACCACAACTAAGTGGGATTTATTCCAGGGCTGCAACAGTGATTCAGTATCAGCAAAAATCAATGTGATAGGCTACATTAATTAAAAAAAAAAAAAAAAAAAAAAGGACAAGGACCATATGATCCTCTTGATAGATACAGAAAAAGTATTTGACAAAGTACAGCATACTTTCTTGATAAAACTTTTCACAGTATAGGGATAGAGGGAACATACCTCAATATCATAAAAGCCACATGTGAAAAGCCCACAGCAAATATCATTAGCAATGGGGAAAAACTGAGAGCTTTCCCCGTAAGGTCAGGAACGTGGCAGGGATGTCCATTCTCACCACTGCTGTTCAACACAGTACTAGAAGTCCTAGCCTCAGGAATCAGACAACAAAAAGAAGTAAAAGGCATCCGAATAGGTAAAGAAGTCAAACTGTCATTCTCTGCAGATGACATGATAATCTATGTGAAAAACCCAAGACTCCATTGCTAGAATTTATACACCAATTCAGCAAAGCAATTCAGCAGAATATAAAAGTCAATGCACAGAAAGCAGTTCCATTTCTATAAGCTAATAATGAGACAGAAGAAAGAGAAATTAAGGAGCCAATCCCATTTACAACTGCACCCAAAACCATAAGATACCTAAGAATAAACCTAACTAAAGAGGCAAAGAATCTGTATTCAGGTAACTACAGAACACTCACAAAGGAAAGTGAGGTAGGCACAAAGAAATGGAAAAATGTTCCATGCTCATAGACTGGAAGAACAATATTGTTAAAATGTCTATGCTACCTAGAGCAAACTATACATTCAATGCAATCCCTATCAAGCTACCATCAATTTATTTCACAGAGCTGGGACAAATAATCCTAAAATTTGTATGGAACCAGAAAAGACCCTGGATCCCAGCCAAAGGAATGCTGAAAAAGAAAATCAAAGCTGGTGGCATCAAAATTCTGGACTTAAAGCTCTATTACAAAGCTGTAATCATCAAGACAGTATGGTACTGGCACAAAAACCAACACATAGATCAATGGAAAATAATAGAGAACACAGAAATGGACCCTCAACTCTATGGTCATCTAATCTTTGACAAAGCAGGAAAGAATATCCAATGGAAAAGACAGTCTCTTCAACAAATGGTGTTGGGAAAATTGGACAGCCACATCCTGAAGAATGAAACTGGACAATTTCCTCACACCATATACAAGAAGACTCAAAATGGATGAAAGCCCTAAATGTGAGACAGGAATCCATCAAAATTCTAGAGAACACAGGGAGCAGCCTCTGTGACCTTGGAAGCAGCAACTTCTTGTTAGACTGGTCTCCAAAGGCAAGGGAAACAAAGGCAAAAATGAACTACTGAAATTTCATCAAGATAAAAAGCTTTTGCATAGCAAAGGAAACAGTAGACAAAACCAGAATACAAGTGACCGAATGGAAGATCTTTGCAACTGCCTTATTAGGTAAAGGGCTAGTATCCAAGATCTACTCAACACCCAAAGAACAAATAATCCAACCAAGAAATGGGCAGAAGACATGAACAGATATTTCTCCAAAGAAAACATACAAATGGCCAACAGACATATGATAAAATGCTCCACACATCATTTGTGATCCTGGAAATACAAATCAAAACCATAGTGAGATACCACCTCACACCAGTCAGAATGGTTAAAATTAGCAAGTCAGGAAATAACAGATGTGCCGAGGATGCAGAAAGAAGAGAACTCTTTTATATTGTTAGTGGAAATGCAAGCTGGTACAGCCACTCTGGAAACAGTATAGAGGTTCCTCAAAATGCTGAAAATAGAGCTACACTATGATCCAGCAATTGCACTACCTCATATCTACCCCAAAGATTCAAATGTAGTGATCCAAAGGGGCACATGCACCCCAATGGTTTATAGCAGCAATGTTCACAATAACCAAACTATGCAAGGTGCCCAGATGTCCATCGACAGACTAATGGATAAAGACGTAGTGTGTATATATATTATAGAATACTACTCAGGCTCTTCCCCCGAGCGGCCTGAGGTTTGGAGATGGTTCGCTACTCGCTGGACCCAGAAAACCCTATAAAATCATGCAAGTCGAGAGGTTCAAATCTTCGTGTTCACTTTAAGAACACACTGCCCAGGCCATCAAGGGTATACATATTCGAAAAGCCACCAAGTATCTGAAAGATGTCACTTTGCAGAAGCAGTGCGTGCCATTCCGTCGTTACAATGGTGGAGTTAGTAGGTGTGCTCAGGCCAAGCAGTGGGGCTGGACACAGGGTCGGTGGCCCAAGAAGATTGCTGAATTTTTACTGCACATGCTTAAAAATGCGGAGAGTAATGCTGAACTTAAGGGTTTAGATGTAGATTCTCTGGTCATTGAGCACATCCAGATGAATAAAGCCCCCAAGATGTGACATAGAACCTACAGGGCTCATGGCCGGATTAATCCATACATGAGCTCTCCCTGCCACTTCGAGATGATTCTTACTGAAAAAGAGCAGGAAAAAAAAAATAAAATAAAAAATAAAAAATAAATAAAAAACAAAAAAACAAAAAAAAATGAAAAAGAGATTGTTCCTAAACCAGAAGAGGAGGTTGCACAGAAGAACAAGATATCCCAGAAGAAACTGAAGAAACAAAAACTTATGGCCCGGGAGTAAATTCTGCATAGAATAAATGCAAATAAAAATTAAAAAAAAAAGAATACTACTCAGCCATTCAAAAAAAATTTTTTTTTAAATATTGCTATTTGCAAGGATGTGGATAGAACTAGAGGGTATTATGCTAGGCTAATAAATAAGTCAATCAAAGAAAGACAATTACATGATCTTATTCATATGTGGAATTTAAGAAACAAAACAAGATCATAGGGGAAGGGAGGGGAAAGAAAAACAAACACAAAATCAAAGAGGGATAAAAAACCTAAGGGGGGATGCCTGAGTGGCTCAGCGGTTTAGCGCCTGCCTCTGGCCCAGGGCGCGATCCTGGAGTCCCAGGATTGAGTCCCATGTCACGCTCCTGGCATGGAGCCTGCTTCTCCCTCCTCCTGTGTCTCTGCCTCTCTCTCTCTCTCTCACATACATACATACATACATACATACATAATCAATCTTTAAAAAAAAAACCCCTAAGAGACTCTTAATCACAGGAAACAAACTGAGCATTGTTGGAGGGGAGGGGATTGAGGGGATGAGGTAACTGGGTGATGGACATGAAGGAGTGTAAGGAGCACTGGTTTTATGTGACTGTGATCAATCACTGGGAATAAATAAGATCCCATTCAGAAGAAAAAAATACTAAAAGTCATTAAATAAGGGAGAAGGGTAAGAGAAAAAGAAAGGCAAAAAGAACAAGAAAAACAACCAGAAAATTACCAAAATTATTTCAGTTCAACATCTGCAAATCAATGCATTACATCACATTAACAAAAAGATAAAAAAGATAAAAAGATAAAACAAAAAGATAAAAATCACATGATCATCTCAATAGATGCAGACAAACCATCTGACAAGATTCAACATGATTAAAAAAAAAGAACCTCAACAAAGTGGATATAGAGGGAATGTATCTCAATATAATAAAAGTCATATATGACAAACGCACAGCTACCATCTTGAACTCAACAGTGAAAAGCTGAAAACTTTTTCTCTAATATGAAGAACAAAACAAAGATGCCTACTCTTGCCTCTCTTACTAAACACAATACTGCAAATCCTAGCCACAGCTATCAGACATCCAAATTGATAAATAAAAAATTGTGACTATTTATAGATGACATGATACTACATGAACCTCCTAAAGGCTCCACCAAAAACTGTTACAACTAATAAACAAATTCAGAAAAGATATAGGATACAAAATTAATATCTGTTGGGTTTTGGGGCACCTGGGTGGCTCAATGATTGAGCGTCTGCCTTTGGCTCAGGGCGTGATCCCGAAGTCCTGGGATCAAGTTCTGCATCAGGCTCCCCACAGGGAGCCTATCTCTCTTCTACCTATGTCTCTGCCTCTCTGTCTCTCTCATGAAAAATAAATAAAAATCTTAAGGAAAAAGGAATTGCATTTACAATTCCATTAAAAAGAAAATACCTACAAATAAATTTAACCAAGGCGTAAAAGCCTTTTGCTCTAAAAACGGTAAGATGTTGACAGAAGAAACTGATGACAGAAAAAAATGGAAAGATATACTATGCTCATGGGTTAGAGAAATTAGTATTGTTAAAATGTCCCTATCACTCAAAGCAATCTACAGATAGAATGCAATCTCTATCAAAATTTCAATAGCATTTTTCACAGAACTAGAACAAATAATCCTAAAATTTGTATAGAAGCACAAACGATCTACAAAAATTGGCTACAAAGCAATCTTAAGAAGAACAAAGCTGGAGATTTCATGCTTTCAGATTTCAAAATATATTACAAAGCTACAGAAATCAAAACAGATGGTGTTGGCATAAAAAAGACACAAAGATCAATGGAACAGAATACAGATTGAGAAAAAAGCCCACATGTAGGTAGTCAATCTTTAACAAAGGAGGCAAGAAAATGAGGAACAGTCTCTTCAATAAATGCTTTTGGGAAAACTGGACAGCTACATGCAAAAGAATGAAACTGGATCATTTTCTTATACCATATACAAACTGAAAATAAGACTTAAATATAAGACCTGAAACCATAAAACTAAAATAAACACAGGTAGTAAACTCTTGGACATCAGTCTTAGAAATATTTTTTTTGTATCTATTTCCTCAGGCAAGGGCAACAAAAGCAAAAATTAACTGGAACTACATCAAACTGAAAAGCTTTTGCACAGCAAAATAAACTATCAAAGGCAACCTACTGAATGGGAGAAGATATCCACAAGTGATATATCAGATAAGGGGTTAATGTCCAAAATATATACATACAACCCCACACCAAAAAACTCCCAAACAATCCAATTAAAAATCGAGAAAGGACTTGAATATACATTTTCCAAAGACGTCATGGTGTTAACCAACAGACACATGAAAAGATGCTCAACATCACTAACCATCAGGGAAGTGCAAATCAAAGTAACAGTTATCCCCTTACACCAGTCAAAATGTCTAGTACCAAGAAGACAGGAACAGTAAGTGGGCCACCTGGGTGGCTGAGGTGGCTCAGGTTATGCTCTCAGGATAATCCCTGATCTCAATCAGGTATTGAGCCATGCATCAGGCTCCCTGGATCAGTGGGGAGTCTGTTTCTCTTTCTCTCAAATAAATAAATCTTCAAAAACAAAAAAATGTTGGCAAGAATGTCAAGAAAAAGGAACCACACGCACTACTGGTGGGAATGTAAATTGGTACAGCCATTGTGGAAAATAGTAGGGAAGGTCTTAAAAAAAAAAAAGTTAAAATATAAATACCATACAATACAGTAATTCCACTTCTGGGTATTTACCCTAAGAAAAGAAAACCACAATTTAGACCTGTAAATACAGAGAATACACTGGTGGTTCCCAGATGGGTAGGGGGGGGGGATGGAAAAAAAATGGGTGAAGAAGAGTGGGAGGCATAGGCTTCCAATTATGGAATAAGCTACAGGGGATGAAAGCTATAGCACAGAGAAGATATTTAATGGTATTATAATAATGTTGTATGGTAACACATAGTAGCTACGCCTGTGAGCCTAGCAGAAGAGACTTGTGGAATCACTAGCTGTACAACTGAAACTAAAGTAACATTGTGTGTCAACTACACTTCAATTAAAAAAAAAAAAAAAAAAAAAAAAAAAAAAAACTTGGGGCAGCCTGGGTGGCTCAGCAGTTTAGTGCCATCTTCAACCCAGGGTGTGATCCTGGAGACCCGGGATCGAGTCCCACGTCCGGCTACCTGCATGGAGCCTGCTTCTCCCTCTGCCTGTGTCTCTGCCTCTCTCTCTCTCTCTCTTCCTGTGTCTCTCATGAATAAATAAATAAAATCTTAAAAAAAAAAAAAAAAAGAAGTTTGAGCCCTACATTGGGTGTAAGATTACTTAAAAATAAGATCTTAAAAAAATAACAATGATGTTTTAAAATAAATTAGTACCTTAGCTAAAAGTTTTGAAACTGAGAATATTTTAAATTAATCTACTTTTTTCTAAAAATTTCAAAGTTCTTTTACAAAAAATAAAATAAAAATTTCAAAGTTCTGAGTTTTAGTGTAGTTAAACCAGTTTATTTTTCTTTTTTGGCCAGCGTATTTTGTGTCCTTAACAAAGCAGTATCTGCCTATAACAGTGATCGTGCAGATATTCTCCTATATGTTTTTCAGAAAGTTTTCACATTGTACATTTATCTCTAGATATACCACAAATTCATTTTTACGATTAGCATGAAGCTAATTTTCTATGTTTTCTATATGCTCAGCTGTCTCAGCAGTTTACTGGAGGGCCATCTGAGCCTAATTTTTTTTTAGGATTTTATTTATTTATTTATCCATGAGACAGAGAGAGAGGCAGAGACATAGGCAGAGGGGGAAGCAGACTTCATGAAGGAAGCCCGATGTGGGACATGATCCCGGGACTCCGGGATCTCGCCCTAAGCCAAAGGCAGATGCTCAACTGCTGAGCTACCCAGGTGTCCCCAGATACTTTTCTTTGTACCGCTGTTTTAACTATCACAGCTTTGCTAAGTT
This sequence comes from Canis aureus, assembly GCF_053574225.1. Classification (NCBI taxonomy): domain Eukaryota; kingdom Metazoa; phylum Chordata; class Mammalia; order Carnivora; family Canidae; genus Canis; species Canis aureus. The sequence continues at coordinate 26,545,100 of NC_135638.1, forward strand.
TTGATATTCAGTGCTTTAAAACTCTGACTTTGTTCTTCTATCATTCTTGCTTTTTGGTCTTAAATATTTTTTATGTTCATTATAGAATCATCTCTCAATTGCCACAAAACCAAGACCTAGTCAAATTTAATGAGAATCACAGTAAATTTACAGATCAATATGGGGAGAACTGACACAGTAATAATATTCAAATTCCCAATTTACTAAAATTCTATAACCCCCAATTTATATATTTCTTAAGATTTATTTATTTATTCATGAGAGACAAGAGAGGCAGAGGGAGAAGCAGGCTCCCTGAAGGGAGTCCAATACAGGACTCGATCCCAAGACCTGGATCACACCCTGAACTGAAGGCAGATACTCAACTGCCGAGCCACCCAAGCATCCCAATCCCCAATTTATTTAAATCTACTTTAATTTTTATCACACTTTGTAGTTTTCCTTGTAAAGGTTTTGCAACTATTTAATTATTAGGAGTTTTTTAAAGCTACTAAGTTTTATGGTTTGTATAATTTTGCTATCTAATTTGCAATAAGTACTAATTAGTTCTGTTAAAGTGTATTTTCAAATTTTTATGACTACCATGTCATGTTTCCAATTTTTATATCTTCTTTGTCTTTTCCCTGGCTATAATGAACTGTTCAGTAGAAGCGTTGATACCAGTCATTTTTGTCTTATTTCTTAACCCACAGGGGAAATATTTCATCATTAAGCATGATATATATGTAAAATGTAACTTTTATGGAAATCCTCTTTATGAGATCCTAAGTTTCCTTTTCAACAGTCTAAAAAATCTGCCTAAGAAAATAAACTTGTTGGGGCGCCTGTGTGGCTCCGTTGGTTAAGAGTCCAACTCTTGATCTCAGCCCAAGTCAATCTCAGGGTCAGGAAGGTAAGCCCCACACTGGGCTCCATGCTAGGTGTGGAGCCTACTTTTAAAAACAAAAAAAAAAAACAAAAAAAAACAAAAAACAAAACAAAAAAAACCGTAGGGAAACTAAAGTTTACCAGCACTTCAGAATCATGCCATCTGTTCATCCCCTTTTTCAGGCTTTTTTCTCTATTCCTTGCCTTATATTCGTAAATTCAACAGTTACATCTATTTCCTATATATCCTCCATGTCAAGTTACTAATCTTTTCACATTTCAGGTGAAGCCATCTTTGATAATGCCCAGCTCACTCTCCCTATGAGATGGTTGCAATCAGTGAGTCACTGTTTTGCTTAAGTTCAAACTCCTTAAACTTGGCACTCAAAGTGCCAAAAGTCACATGTGAGTCTAACTTTACTTTAGACTTGTGAATTAATCCCTTTAGTAGTAATCCTAAACTCCAATTTAACTGGTCTTTCCTACTGTGCTCTGAAAAGCCCAGCTGTCTTTCTAGTTCCTGACTCCTCTAACACTATTTGGATGTAGATTTTGGTTTAGAAATCGTATAAGATTGAGAAGATAAGGCATATAGTTTAAAGTACTCAATATAAATAGCTGATGAGTGCCAAAGGAAATAGAGATTATTTGATGTATATTTCCTCTGGTTTCCTTTCCCCTTTAACTGGTCCTATTCTACTGAAATTGTAAACACTTGTATTTATTGATCTACATTTACATACTTAAATTCAACTTAAGATTTCAACTTAAAACTCAATTGCATTAACCTTTTACTGCTTTTTTGTTTTGTTTTAAGATTTTATTTATTCAGAGAGAGGCAGAGACACAGGCAGAGGGAGAACCAGGCTCCATGCAGGGAGCCGGATGTGGGACTCCATCATCACGCCATGGGCTAAAGGCAGGCGCCAAACCGCTGAGCCACCCAGGGATCCACACCCCCCCCCCCAAACCTTTTACTGTTTGAAAGAAACAAAAATACCTATCTTATCACTGTACTCATAAGTTACAGGGTTTTTCTTTTCATTATGGATTTATAGCTCAATAGAAATAATCCACATCAGTTACATTTATTCCACAATTCTTACGAAATTTAATTATGGTTAAAAGAGCAAGAACTTGGCAGGGACCTGGTTTAGTATCCTAAACCCCAGACACCCCAGCCCCTTGTCCCCCCTTATTTATATCAGTGTGACCTACGGCAAATTGCTTAGCCCCCCTCTTCCCCTCATCTGTAAAACTGGATACCTACTTCACAGGGCTGTTGTAAAAATTTAATAGGTGGAGTTTCACAGTGCCTCATACCTACCAAGAGTCCTATAAGCAGAAATTACCAATATTAATATTTCTGCTCAAAAAGCAATAATGCTACTGCCAAGACTGGGTTGTTTGGTACCTTCGTTTTCAATTATTTTTAAAATCTGAATACGGGATAGTCAAACTGCACTTTCGGAGAACTCCCCACATTCTTGTAGCACAAACTGAAATTTGCGCCGTGTAAACCTTCACGTGTGCCTTATTTTATTCAACCCCTCTAGAAAGCAAATGATTAAAAAAAAATAATAAGTAGTACAGTTAATGACCATGACAAAGCCGAAGAAATACCTAGGAAAGATTAAATGTCTGGGATCTGCTAGAAAATAACCCGGAGAGGGCGCAAGCCCGGCCATGTGTAGACAATTGTCGAAATTGGTTGATGGGTTCCCCGAGTTCCTAATACCAACCCCTTGACCTCGGTAGGTTTGAAGATTTCCATAACAGAACGTGTTTTTAAACGTCCGGAGGTCGATATTTTTTCTTTAGGGCTCAACGCAAAATCCTAGCTGCGTTCAGGAAGCTACACTGGGCAGTACTGGGAGGTGATAATGAAGCAGCAACCCCCGCCAGGTGGGCCCGGTTTGGCCTCCCGGGCGGAGCAGCGAGCGCGCCCCTCCTCCCAGAGTCCCCGCGGCCCGGCCCCAGGGGCCGCCGCGGACGCCGGTCCGTCCAGTCCCGGGAAAGAGCGCAACGCCCCAGGCAACCACCGCGGAGGGCTGACGTCCCCGGGCCGCCGCCGGCGGGGCGGCTGGCGCGCGGGCTGTGGGCTCCGAAGGACCGACCTAAGGGCCGGGGGGAGGGGGGGAGGGGAGGGGAGGGGAGTCCCAGCCCTGGGGCAGGTGGACCGGCTTCCCTCCGCTCCGCCGGCGCGCCCGCCCCCCAGAAGCCTCAGCGCCGCGGCCGCCGAGAACCTCCTCTCAGCTGCCGCGGAGACACCCAACCGGCCCACGCAGCCCGGCGTGTCCCCGCATGCCCGAATTCGGGGGTCCTTCAGCTCCTACTTACTTACCGGGACTTCCCACCGCCCTCAAGCCTGGGAGCGCCTCCTCGACCCCCCCGCCAACCGCTTCTTGAGTCTCTAGCCCCCCTTACCTCTGCCGCGCGGCAGCCAGGCGCCTTCCTGCGCTGCTCCAGCTTCCAGCTTGGCTCTCCCGGGGAGTTACTGCCAATCACCCAGTCTCCGCCCCTAGCCCGGACCAGACTGGCCAATCAGCTGCTTCCTCCGGCCCGGAGGCGGGTACTGATTGCCCGCGGAGGAAGGGAGACTACCCGCCCACAGGCCTGCTGCCGCCGCTCACAGTGCGTCTGCGCAAGCGCACTGCTCGGAGAGAGGCGGGCGCTTTCGCGTGGACTTCGCTTTGTGTCTTCACTGCTCTAGTCTAGAAAGTACTTTGTTAGTAAACCCCATTCTCGAAGTGTGTAGCAAGACCCGTGTTCCGGGGACGCCCGAGTGGCTCAGCGGTTGAGCGTCTGCCTCGGGCTCAGGGCGTGGTCCCAGCGTCCTGGAATCGAGTCCGGCATCGCGCTCCCCGCATGGAGCCTCCTTCTCCCTCTGCCTGTGTCTCTGCCTCTCTCTGTGTCTCTCATGAATAAATAAATCTTCAAAAAAAAAAAAAAAAAAAAAAAAAAAGCCCCGTATTCCTAATGTAGCCGCAGGTGTCTATTACCTTGAAGGAAGCCGGGACTCTTAAGCCCTTGTTAACTGACTTACACTGATCCCTTTTATCCCAAGCCTGTTGGGCCTTCTGTCTGGCCGGCAGATCTTCCCACGTGAACTTCATATCCCAGGTGTGCTTGTGTTTAGGGGGGTTGAGGGTGTGGGGCATACAAAGAGCATGGGGGAGCATTTTACCGTCTTCAGTTCCACTGCGTGTTTAGTCTGATTCTTGGGGATACATGCTTTTTAATAGTTGAATATTCTGGGACACAAGATTTCAAATAATTCTGCCATGAAAATGATCATTACATCTGTAGCTAACAATATAGTCAGCATGGTGACGTGTGTAGGTCCAGGAAGAAATTCATACGTAGAGTGAAAAACCTGTGGGTATTTCTCTGTGGCCGGTAAGGAGGCTGCTGCTGATTGGCTGTCTCCCTAAGGCTCCCTTTGTAATGGATCCCACGGGCCACTGGGCAGGCACCAGAGCTAGAGTGGTTTTACCCCTGGTGCCCAAGTGCCTTCCTGGCAAGGGCTTTCCAACTTCAGCAAGAGCACTAATTCATTTGCTCACTAAGGGCTTGTTGAGGGCCCATTATGACAGTACAAAGATTTTTAAAAGCCTTGAACCACACCCTCAGTGAGCCTACAGACTAACAGGAAGACAGAAACACAAACATAACCAAATGTTATAATGAAGGAATCTTGGGAACCTGGGAGACCTGCCCAAGCCGGCCAGAGGACTCAATGAACACATTTTAGAGGTGTGCTTCGGCTGAGGCTTGACGAAAGAGTTGGTGCTTCTGAGCTAAAGGAGTGGAAGCAAAGGAGAGCGGCATTTCTGGCAAAGTTTACTTGTTTCTTCCGAAATCCTTAGAGGGTGGATTTACTGAAAAGCTAATGAAGCTTGTGCTCAGACCCCCTGACTTGCACCAGCCCCTTCCAAGACCCAAGGAGGGACCCTCGCACTGAGTTCACATGGTCATATGTTTTCTACTCTTCAAAATGAAGATGTTTTAAAGCAACCTTCAGAGATTGGTCAAGACCTGCCTTTTTTCCATTCCAGCTTCCTTTTCTTCACGCTTCTGTCTGCATACTAGGTGCTCAGGAGTGGCCCTGGGCATTTTGGAGATCTGGGTGAGGGGAAGAGGGTTGAGTTGAACTTAGGTTCCTTTTGTGATTAGATATTGCTGACTGCCACGATGTTGGAATGTCTTCCCAGAATACTCCTAGCCATACTATATGCCATCTTACAAGGGCACCTGTGGGTGTGTCTCATGGCACCTGGCATCAGAATTTTGTGGCTGGTAGAGGAGAAAGGAGGGTGCAAAATATGCTGAGCCAGGAAGTAAGGGGAAATCTTGCAGTCATCATACTTGAAATAAACAGCATACTTCACTTTTTCCTTTTAATTAACTTTATTTTAGAATAATTTTAGATTTATTTTTTAAATATATTTTTAAAATATTTTATTTATTCATGAGAGACACAGAGAGAGAGAGAGGCAGAGACATTGGCAAAGGGAGAAGCAGGCTCCATGTAGGAAGCACGATGTGGGACTCCATCCCAGACTCCAGGATCACACCCTGAGCCAGAGGCTTAACCACTGAGCCACCCAGGCGTCCCTAATTTTAGATTTGCAGAAAAGTTGCAAAGATAGTTCAGAAGTTCCTGTTTACCCCTCACTCAGCTTCCCCTAATGCTAACAGTGTATTACCATGATGCATTTATAAAATTAAGGAGCCAACATTGGTACATTTACTAAACTCCAGACTTTACCCAAGTTTTATTATATATATATATATATATATATATATAGAGAGAGAGAGAGAGAGAGAGAGAGGGAAGCAGGCTCCATGCAGGGAGCCCAACGTGGGACTCTATCCTGGGTCCCCAGGTTCACGCCCTGGGCCAAAGGCGGCACTAAACTGCTAAGCCACAGGGGCTGCCTCACTCAGATTTTATTAATGTCCTTTTCCTGTTCCAGGATCCAATCCACAATGCCACATGGCATTAAGTCATCAATACCTCATTACTTAGACTCCTGTTCTTGAGTTTCTCAGTATTTGTTTCTCATAATCCTGTTATGACCATGACATTTTTAAGGAGTATGATCACATAAATTACAAAATATGCCTTGATTTGAATTAATCTGCTGTTTTTCTCATGGTTACACTGGGGTTGTAAGATTTGGGAGAAATACCATACACTGAGATGCCCTTCTCATCACATCATATCAGAGGGTATATTAGATATTAGCATGATTTATTTATGCTGATGTTAACCTGACCATGGTAGTTTTTGCTTGTTTCTCCACTGTGAAGTTGCATTTTTTACCCTCTTTACATATTCTCTTCTCTTTACATATTCCCTTGGAAGCAAGTCACTAAATCCTACCCACCCTCAAAGGTTATGAGATTAAGCTTCAACTCCTGGAGTGGAATATCTACATAAATAATTTAGAATTCTTTAAGTAAGATTTGTTTCTCCTAAAAAAAAAATCGTTTCTTCTGCCCATTTATTCATTTATTTTGTATATTTATATTTTGTTTATATTTTATACATACCATCTCTCGGTGGACAGAGCTAGGAAATATATTATCACCTTGGTTTTTCTTTGTTTACATCTCCATGATGGGTAACCTCTAAAAATACCCCCAATGATCCCTGCCTCCTGGTAGTCACACCCTTGCGTAATTCTCTCTTGAAGAGAGTGGGTTTGACCTAGTGACTTCCTCCTAATGAATCAAATACAAGAGTGATAGGATGGCAATTCCAAGCCTAGGTTAAAAGAGTGTGGCTTCCATCTTGCTTGCTCTTTCTTGGTTTCTCCTGAGAGAAGTCCAACTGCCATATTGTGAGTTGCCCTAAGGAGAGGCCTATGTGGCAAGAAACTGAGGAGAGGCCTCTGGCCATCAGCCATCAAGCAACTGAAGCTTTTTTTCATCAGCCTCTGAGAAACTGAATCCTGCTAACAGACATGTGAGTGAACTCAGCAAAAGATCCTCTTTCTATTGAGCCTTGAGATGATTAGAGTCCCACTGACACCTTGATTACAATCTTGTGACTCTAAACCAGAGACCCTGAGCTAGGCCCACATGGATTCTACATACACAGAAACCATGAGATAATAAATGATTATTTTGTTAAGCTGCTAAGTTCTGGAGTGATTTGTTAGGAAGCAATAAATAATACAATTTATATCTTTTCCAAAAGATTGATAATTCTGAAACTCCACTTCTGAGCATATGTTTAAAAATCCATATCCATACCCCTTCCCTAAATCTTAGATGATTTGCGTAACTAAGTTTGGAAACTAATGTAGGTTACAGGGCAATCCATTCCGGGATTTTAGAAGCAAATTGACTTTTCTTTTATGTGTCTGATCCTTTATAGTTCTTCATCCAAATAAATGGCTCAGCTTCCTTGGCAGAATCCAGAATAACTGAAACTTCCGTATTTATTGAGTAGAGGAGAATCAGAGTTCTCTCTCCTCACTGTGCAGCCTTGAAAAAGTCCCTTGACCTTTCTAGACCTCCAAATTCCTAACAGATTAAAGGACTATAGTACTATTGTTTAGGCAGAGATTTAGTCACTATTAAATGTATTTTAGGCAATAGAAAGATGACCAAAGCCAGTTATAGGCCAGCTTCCTTGCAGAGATTTAACCAAAAGGGCAGATTCCCATTTGTTTATATTGGCAGATGGTGAGGCTGAATTCTCAGAAGGAACTTCGGCTTCCAAGTCAGACAGACCCATACTGAAAATATGCCTCTGTCACTTATCAGCTGCATGGCCGTTAGCAAGTCAATCACCCTCCCTAGGCCTCAATTTCCTGATCTGCACAGTAGGGAAAAGAGCCACCTCACAGGGTAGCCTGAGAACCAATTGTGTAACATGTGTAAAATACTAAGTATAACACCTGGCTTATCACAATAGCCCAATAAATATTACCCATGAAGTACGTTCAGTCAGCTGTGTGGTATGACCAGTGGTTAGTAAAGTAGGGGACAAATATGTCCATCAGTCTGTCTCACATGAAGTTTAATGACAATCCCATTTGGTAAGATAGGTTGAATGACCTGCAAGCTTTAGTGTCTTCTCTGAAAATCCAGACCCTTTCTCTCTAGTTCTGCACTTTTTCCAGCTCCAACTACCTGTCTATAGAAAATATAATACATTGAAGTGGGCCTTAAGAGGTTCTGAGTTTGAATCTAGAAAAACCTAACTAGCAAAAGACCACTGGTAGGACAATGAAGTGCCCTTGTGAGAGGCATTTTAAGACCAGGTGAGAGGCAACCCGGGTGGCTCAGCGGTTTAGCACTGCCTTCAGCCCAGGGCATGATCCTGTAGACCTAGGATCAAGTCCCATGTCAGGCTTCCTGTATGGAGCCTGCTTCTCCCTCTGCCTGTGTCTCTGCCTCTCTCTGTGTTTCTCATGAATAAATAAAATCTTAAAAAAAAAAAAAAAAAAGACAAGGTGAGGCTGGATGTGTCATTTATGAGCTAACTGGTCGCCTTAAGGCACATTTGTAAAGAAAAGCAAGTTGAACGTTTCTTAATGTGTACCAGTTTTCAGATTATCATACACCAACTATTTTGTTACACTAAAATATAATACATATAAGAAAGGCATGTTTTTTTTTTTATTTGAAGATTTTATTTATTCATGAGAGACACACAGAGAGAGGCAGAGACATAGGCAGAGGGAGAAGCAGGCACCCCGTGAGAAGCCTGATGCAAGATTTGATCCCAGGACCCTGGGATCACAACCTGAGCCGAAGGTAGATGCTGAATCACTGAGCCATCCAGGTGCCCCAAGAAAGGTAGATTTAATGCTTGGTTTCTCTCCATTTATTTCCCAGTTTTCAGAAAAATGAGTTGGTTGCTTCAAATTCTCTGAAGGTGACTAGTGATGCTTCTTTTCTATCTTTTCCAGTATTAGTAAGAACTCAATAATTTTATCACTACAAATTAGGTCTTATCAGATCTTTTCTAGAGAGCATATTTTTATGCAGAGAGAAGTGGGGCTAATTCTACATTTATGGAACATCTTCTAGACACTGGGCTAGGTATTCTCTTACACTATTTTATTTTTTTTTTAATTTTTATTTATTTATGATAGTCACAGAGAGAGAGAGAGAGGCAGAGGGAGAAGCAGGCTCCATGCACCAGGAGCCCGAAGTGGGAGTCCTATAGCAGTCTTGGAAGTGCCAGGATTTCTGTTTTTTAGAGGAGATTAAGGTCCTTAGTGCCAAAGTGACTTAGTATAGTCATAAAGCCAGAAAGTGGTAAAATCAAGATCTGTCTGACCCAAATGGCACCATGTAGCTTTTCTGAATGAGGTCCTACACTGAGTCACTGGGTACAGCTTACTGGATACTTCACCAACCTATCTTACCTCTCACCATATATCCTCCTCAGATGTGACTGTTTTGTGACCCCAAGTTTATCATTCTCATACTTGTGAAAGCAGTTGCTTGAAACTACTAAATACCACCTAGATTTTTGTTGATTACATTTCATTTACATGTGATTTTACTTAATGAAAATTTATTATATTTACACCCCACCCTCCCCAGTAAAGTTAGTTTATTTATAACTTTTGTGTGTGTGGTGGGCTCCTACTCTCCCAGATCCTGTCCTATTCAGGTAATATATGCTAAAAACCTTGACTGTATCTCTCTATATATTTTCCATATTCATAGAATATATAAAAATGTAGTTTATGATGTTATTTCCAGAAACCAAATCAGTGTATGTGTGTGTGTGTGTGTATACACACACACTTTGAAGCATCATGGAAATACCTCAATGTCTCTTCTATAGCTCTCATTTCCCTTTATTAAAGGTTTTCTAATATATTGTTCAGAATGGCCCATGGCCTGTAGATATATCATTTACTTCATTTACATCATTTGTTTGGTTTTTGTTTTTGCCAATATGAGCAATATTGCAATAAACATCTCTGTTCTTATGCCTTTGTATGATGCTTTTTGTCTCTATGGTTTGAATGCTTCAGGACAGCTGAGTCACAAAATGCAATTTTTAGAATAGATTTTGAATTATTTTTTAAGTCTGTAATAATTTACATTTCCACAGCAAAATCTGAGTTTTCTCACTACACATTATTCCTGCCAGCAACTTTGTGTCATTTTTTTTTTTTTTTTGCCAGTCTGAGCAGCATTGTGATTATTCTCATTGTTAATTTGCATTCCCTTATAACAGGTGAGTTTAAATATCTTCACGTTTATTGGCCACCTGGACTTTCTCTTGATTAAATACTCATTTTTATTCACCCAATTTGTATAGGGCTGTTAATTCCTTTCTTGACAATGAGTGATCAATTTTTTAATGTTAACCTCTATTTGTCCACCAAGTTGCAAATTTACCCCTAAATCTATTGTCTGTTGACATTGGTTATGTATTTTCTTGCCACAGAAATAAGCTGCTTTTTAAAACAAATGAGATATGACCATTTCTTTCTTTTTTAACTTCTGAGTTTCTAATCTTCTTTAAGCTCTTCCCTACTTCTATATTGTTATAGGAATGTTTAAAAAAAGGATTTTATTTATTTATTCATGAAAGACAGAGAGAGAGAGAGAGAGAGAGAGAGAGAGAGGTACAGACACAGGCAGAGGGAGAAAGCAGGCTCCATGCAGCGAGTCTGACATGGGACTCGATCCCAGGTCTCCAGGATCACACCCTAGGCCAAAGGCAGCACTAAACCACTGAGCCACCTAGGCTGCCCTCTCCAAGATTTTCTTAAAGGATTTTTGATATTTTGTTTTACACTTGAGTTTTAATCCATCTGGAATTTAAGTTTTTTTTAGTAAATAATGTATATGGACATAATTTTAATCTCAAATATAAGTGCTTCTATTTGTAATTATTTATCATCTTCTAAACTTTTCTATTTCGATATGCTTTTTAGTCTACATATTAGTTTGATAGTCTGTGTATAGAATTTATGACTAAATAATATATATGTATTAGAGCTGTGTGCTCAAAACGTGTTTTTTTTAAGCTGAAAGCAGTACTTCATCATAAAGTTTGGAAGCTACCATACTAGACCATAAACAACTTGAGGACAGTAATAATATTTTCTCTTGTTTTTGAATTCATTGCTAAGACTGTTTCTAGCACATTGTATGTGTTCTGAAAATAATTTTAAAATAATAAATGAAGCTGCCATTATCTGGTTCACAGGTCTTAAGCAACACAGCCATTGAGAAACTTGACATTCCAGCTGTGTCCTGTGGCAAGCTATCTGAGACTAAGAACAAGGAATGACTCATAATAGCTGGTAGTATAACTTTATTGATGTCAAGTTCATACATTTTTAATATGGGAATATAAATTCTTAAAACCTTAAAAGACTTCACTGGGCTTGTAACCCATTGGTGCTTATGAAATTGTTTGTTATTTCTTTGTGACTACAATCCCTGCCTTTTAATGCCAGTCATCTAACTCTCTGTAATGGCTGTTGCCAAGGAAGAATTAATCTTCTCAATACTTTAAATATAATCATGCCTCTGACAGTAATTTTAGATTTTGAACTTCTAAAAGACTCCGTTGAACATACATTCTGAACACTGCCAAAAACCTATGTCATCAATTACTAGTTGGGAAAATCCCAACTGTCTCACTTTCTTATACACAAATTAACCTTAGAAAAAAGAGCAAGTTGTGGTGCATGGCTGGCTCAGTTGCTTGTGAGTTCAAGCCCCATGTTGGGCATGGAGCCCATTTAATAAATAAAATAAAATAAAATAAAATAAAATAAAATAATAAAATAAAATATAAAATAAAATAAAGTAATAAAATAAAATAAAATATCCAAGTTTACTTTGTGTTGTTGCATTGTTTTTAATAACAATATTAAGCAAAATTTCATTTACTCAACTGGATTATGTTTAACCTGTCTGTGCCTTTTGAACTTCCTATATTTACTTTTTTTTTTTACAGCTTTTTTTCCTTACAGTAAATGTATCACAATCTCCTTTTTTCCTTCCCCTCCTGCCCACCCACCCCCGACACCCCCCCCCCCCCCCCCCACACACACACACCCGCCAGTTCCAGCCGTTGGTTGGTCTGGTTGATTACTAATTAATTAGGCTGGTGCCTCTACCACTAGACATTACGCATCATTTCTTTTTACTTTTTTTACTTTTTGTTTTTACATTCGCTTACCACCACTCCCTCTTATGACTTTGGGAAATAGAAATCATGCCGGAGACTTGTTTTTGCTATAGGTCAAATGGTGTGAAAGGGACCTTTTCTATTCCACTTTGCTCCTAGTTTCTTCTTGACAGCTTGTTACAGAAGGAAGAGGATAACCAAGAATAAGGGAAGGCAAAGAAATTTGAGAAGTAACTGTGTGGATTTTAAATTCACTTAGGAATCAAAGTATTGGAGACAACTGCATAGAACACAGTCTGGGTTTTTTGTTTTAAAGTAAGTTCCACAACCAACTTGGGGCTTGAGCTGACGGCGTGAAGATCAAGAGTCGCATGTCTAGGCCTCAACCAGTCAGGCGCCACAGGGGTATTTACTCTTACGCACTCTCCCCAGTAGAAGCTTCTTGAATCCCTTGAGACTTTAATATACGAGCTACGGGGCAAAATCAAATTGTGAAAGAGAATCTAGATTCCATTCAGTGAAGTTATTGGGTGCAACTGATGCATTATTCTCAGACTGGCCTGGGGAATTTAGACTTCGCTTACATGTAGAGAAATATCTTTAAAAACCAAGATCTAGGGATCCCTGGGTGGCGCAGCGGTTTAGCGCCTGCCTTTGGCCCAAGGCGCGATCCTCGAGACCGGGTATCGAATCCCACGTCGGGCTCCCGGTGCATGGAGCCTGCTTCTCCCTCTGCCTGTGCCTTTGCCTCTCTCTCTGTGTGTGACTATCATAAATAAATACAAAAAAAAAAAAAAATTAAAAAAAACCAAGATCTAGGGCAGCCCAGGTGGCTCAGCGCTTTAGCACCGCCTTCAGCCCAGGGCATGATCCTGGAGACCTGGGATCGAGTCCCACGTCAGGCTCCCTGCATGGAGCCTGCTTCTCCCTCTGCCTGCGTGTGTGTTCCTCTCTCTCTGTCTCTCATGAATAAATAAATAAAATCTTTTTTAAAAAATAATAAATAAATAAAAACCAAGATCTATACTTAACAAAACCGACAGTGACTGGCATGGATAAAAGTATATGAATTCTTACCATGATAAACTAAATAGCAGACAGTATCTAAAAAATACTTCATGACAAATCTCAGAACATTCTGATTCGAAGTCCCTTTCCCTTTCCCTTTTTTAAAAAAGATTTTATTCATTCATTCATTCGAGACAGAGAGACGCTCAACCACTGAGCCACCCAGGCGTTCCCCCTTTCCCTTTCAAGAAAAAAAAAATTCCTTCCAAAAACAAGTTATTATTTATTTTTTAAGATTTTATTTATTTATTCACGAGAGAGACACAGGCAGAGGGAGAAGCAGGCCCCAAGCAGGGAGCCCAACGCAGGACTCGATCCCGGGTCTCCAGGATCACACCCCGCGCTGAAGGCGGCGCTAAACCGCTGAGCCACCCGGGCTGCCCAGAAGTTATTATTTAAAACAAATAAAAAGCCGTACTCTGCAGCCTTCGCGCTGTTGGGAAGACTGGACACGAACAGGAACGAAATCCGAGAAACGCCTCACACAGGGCTAACGTTCTTACCAAAAGCTCAAAAACCTTTAAAGATGATCAACTACGACTCACAAAAACGAATGAAATATCACGAAAATACTTTATTAGAACTGAAAGAACTGCTAGAGAAAAACATACCATGTGAACTTCCGAACGCGGCAGCACGCAGGTTCCCGCAACGCCGTGAGCCCGGGAGTGTACGCGGGAAGCTAGCGGCTTCTCAGCCGGATTGAAGCTTCTTCGCTTGACGCTCAGCGGACGGAGACCCGTTGGGGCCAAGTCAAGCGATCCTGCGCTCTCATTGGCCTCTTCCGTTCAACACTTAGGGCCTTTCCCGAGGTAACCAATCAACGCGTGAGTCTAAGAAGGCCTTCACGTACTGGATGTTTTATCCTCGCGTTGGAATGGGATCAACCAATGAGAGGGCAGAACCGACGGATGTTGCAGGGTCATGGGGGAGAGTCTGGAGAACCTTTCCCCGCCAGCGTCCTCGCTCTTTGGCTCCTAGAATTTAACCTGGTCGTTTGCCATCGCTGACGCCGCGGCTGCGAACGGAGGGACCTGCTGTGCGGCTCCTGGGTTCCGTACCTCACTCGTTGGTGTGGCCCTGATGGTGCGGCAGGCTCTGGACTCCTGAGGCTCTGGCGCGGTAGGTAAGGGTCCAGGGACGGCAGACAAAGCGGCGGAGCCAAGGAAGGCCGCGGAAAGCGGCCCCTTCATCAAGCCCGCGAGTCGGCCTGGGCGGAGGCGCTCTCCGCTGGCCTTCTGCCGACCCAGCAGTGCGTCCCACCGAGCGCCTTCAAGTGCTTTGGCCGGATGTGCCTGGGGAAAATGTTAGCTTCGGTCATTTCGTCCCCGTCCCCCGCACGTCCGATTTTTTTTTTTTTTTTACAAACCCTAGCGTTATTATTAATGGATGTCGTCTCACTTCTTCGTCCCTTTAGCTTGTTCCTATGGCAATTTCAGGTTTTGTGCACCTGCGTGTCTATTAAGGGTGGAAGGACGTTGCTGTGTTTGTCTCCATTCAGGAGAGACAGGCATTCATATCCCTGTATTTTAATCACTTCTCGGAGGCCTTCCTGCAGTTCAGCAGCTCCTTTGGGGATAGTTCACCGATGTGTTAGGGAGGTGCGGAATAGACCGCAACGCCTGGTGGGATAGAAGCACCACAGGATCAAGTATTGTTCTTGTTTGGTCATTGCTGGTGCTGGTTTCAAGTTCGAATTTTCTTTGATACTGGCAGTCACTCGGGATTATTGAGAGGAAACTGAGGCTCAAGGGAGATAACCCAACTTCTTGAAGAGTTACACTTGATGCTAGTAAGAGAAAGCCAGATCTGACCTCAGCGCTTTTGTTATTTTGTAAAAACTTGCTTAACTGAATGTGCATTTAGATTGTGGGTGTGTACTCTCTGCAGCTCTTAGTTGTAAGAGACCGAAATCATTCTTTGAGTTGAATGTTAAACTTTGGCTGAAGAAAATCTTTCCTAATTGTAGTCTCACACCCATCACCTAAGTTCCCAGTTCCAGCAGGATAGGCCTCACCTGGGAGCTTGTTGGAACTGCAGAATCTCAAGCCTCACTCCATCAGATCTGCTTTTGAAAAAAATCCCTTAGGTTGTAATCAAAGTGCACTTTAAAGTTCGGGGAGCATGCATTATCTTATGATCTGTTTGTCCAAATTGAACTGAACATAAGAGAAAAGGTATGCAGTATATGCATTTGTGTTCTAATAGACGAAAAGAAGGTTTTTTTTCACGTTTTCCTCATTTGCCAGTGAGGTTTTGATTTTTCTTTAATTAAGTACGTCTGTATTGGCAAGTTTAGCTTAGTAGCCCAAAATCTTAAAATTGAAGAGTATTTAAAAAGTAATCAAAAACTAACTTGTAAGTCATCAAGTACTGGTCTAAAAAAGAAAATAATTGAGACAAGAAAGATAAACTACTGCTAACAAATAAAATTTAAAGAACCTTCTGTTTACTCACACAAAATCTATACAAAGATTCTCCACCATAATGCCCCCCCACAATTTTGTTCCTTTGATCATCACTTTCTTTAGAAGGAGTCAGTAAATTTGCTACTGCTAGTGTTTTTTTCAGTTTATTCATTTAGTTACCTGGTAATGAAGCTGAAACATAGTCCCAAATTCACTTACTGTCATGTTGCATTGTAATTAAAGAAAGTATCTTGTAGAATTTTAGTGTTCAGGATTTTATTCAGACATCTCTAGCCATATTAAAAGGACATGCAGTTATCCACCATTGTAAAGTTTTAATTGCTTTTATTTGCACCAGGAATCACCTGGTGTGCTTGTTAAAATCATGCGTTTGGGCCCTACCTCCAGTGATTCCTAGTGAGGGCTGGGTATGGGCCTTGGAATCTGCATTTTAATAACCCCAGCTTATTCTGGTATAGGCTGTCCAAGTCCATATTTTTTCACATTAGTATTTTAAATGAAAAGTGCAACTAGAAAGCAAACTTATTTTCTTTTGAACCTAATGCATTACTCATTATAGAATACTTTTTTTTTACTTACATTATGGTTCATTGGTTGCTATAAAATCATTCAGATAAGTGTATTTAAAATATTATTTAAAAATTGTTTTGAGATCTGCCAATTTGAGAGTAAGAGAGGGTAAGATAGAATACCAAGAAGTATCATTTTTAAAAGTTTTTCCAGCCTCTGAAGGCTAACATTTTTATCAGACAACTTTAGTATGTGAAAATGGTACAATTAACGTAGCAAGACTAAACGTATCTAATACATCAGATGGCTATCTAATACATCAGATGGCGGTAGAGTTCTAACTTTTGCTTACTTGTTTCAATTTTCTCAACTGTTCCATAACTATCTTATAAAAACTGCTCTGTGAATTCCTCAAAACACAGAAATATTGATCATTTAACAGGATCCAGGCAATTCTCAGAGTAATTTGATATTGCCAAGAATATTGAATGAGGAAAAAAAAAAATTGATCTCTAACACTCAAGAGAGGAAATCTCTCTTGAAGTTTTACCTAAAAACCCGTTTAATTTAGGAAACTAATCATTGATTCTGTCTACCTTTCTTGCCTTCATTTAAATGCCAGAGGAAATGCAGTGCTTGACCACAGCTTCTGCCCGTTGTGTTAGGATTTTTGATGTCTTGTGATATTCTTGACTTTTTCCTTGGAAGATCCTAAAAGGGACCCTCTCCTTGTCTGTGGGCTTTGGAGATTGGAAGTTTTAAGTTTAGGCTTTTATTCATCCCAAAGGAACAGGGAAGGCCATAACTTTTTCAGCGTTATTCCCACTGAATAGTTATCAAAGGACTCAGATAAGAATGGAGCTCTCCAGTTCCAAGGACAGAAGTGAATGCAAAAGGACCTCTTCCAGCGTATTTGGTTCTTAATGTAACTTGGTTCTTGGACCTTTTAGCCAGTAATTGGTTCTTCAGGTTCCACTTTGGTTAAGATTTGTGCTGGTAACAGCACGTAAAGCTCTTGGTTAAGGTGGTTTGTAAACAGGGATATTGAGTATGCTGATAATAGAGGCACCTAAGAGGCAGCATGCCCCCAAACCTGTTAATCTTATCTCTGTGTGTTCAGTCTATTGCTTTTTTAAAATATTTTTAAAATTGCCACAGTAACTATCATATTTTCATTTTGAAAATAACTGTCAGATTCTGTCTTGCTAAAGCCCTGTTTCCTCTGAGTCCTTTATTTTGCACTTGCTTGTATACTTAAAATTTATCATATTTTATCTTGAGTATGGTTTTCTTTTGCCATATGGTATAAACTATTTTTTTAAAAGATTTTTATGTATTTATTCACAAGAGATACACACACAGAGAGGGAGAGAGGCAGAGACACAGGCAGAGGGAGAAGCAGGCTCCATGAAGGGAGCCCAATGTGGGACTTGATCCCAGGACTCCAGGATCATGCCCTGGGCCAAAGGCAGGCGCCAAACCACTGAGCCACCCAGGGATGACCCATGTGGTATAAATTAAACTTGCTTAGCAGTGATTTTAAATTGCTTAGAAGGCATTCCAGTACCATTTATTGAGTAATCTTACTATTTTTTTTATTAATATTTTGCTCCATGTAACTTAACACTGTTATGTATTGAGCATTTACAATGTGCTAGGCACATTGTATATTGTCATTTTATTTTATTTTTTTTTTTTTTTAAATTTTTTTTAATTTTATTTATTTATGATAGTCACATAGAGAGAGAGAGAGGCAGAGACATAGGCAGAGGGAGAAGCAGGCTCCATGCACCGGGAGCCTGACGTGGGATTCGATCCGGGGTCTCCAGGATCGCGCCCTGGGCCAAAGGCAGGCGCCAAACCGCTGCGCCACCCAGGGATCCCGTATATTGTCATTTTATCTAGATCATACACCTTTGGTAGCTGCTATGATTAGCCCTATGTTACAGATGAAGAAACTGAGACAAAAGAGTAAAGGAATTGCTTGAAATCACATTTACCAAGTAGTGGAGCCTTGGTCTGACTCACTGAGCCTGCTTTCTTATATTGAATGCATAAATAACTTTCCTGGGAGAAATACCTTCCTACTGCACCTCAACCAACACCCCCCCTACCACCCCCACCCCCGCTTTACTATTTATAACTTTGTATATTTCAATCTGGTGAGGTCAGTTATGCATTATTACCTTCTTCCCAAAAAATAACCTGTAATAGTCTTTTGAGTAACAGAAGAATTTCTGCCCCTTCCTCCCCTAATTGGTATTGTTTTTGAAATTGACACTAAACTTATTTTGATTCATGGAAAGTATTTTTGGCACTAAATTGATTCATGGAAAGTATTTTTACTAATAGGAATATACTATGTAACTTGGTTAATGGAAATTATTATTTTTACCTTTCTGCACAAATGAAGATTATTCCTTGATATTTTGTTTCTTAGGTTTTTGTATGTTTAACATGTTACATTTTCTAGCATATCAAGGTTTACTTTTATGGCAGAAAGGTATGCAAATTTAAAAGGACTGTATGGATGGGCACCTGGGTGGCTCAGGTGGTTGAGTTTCCAACTCTTGCTTTTTAAAGTACTGTATGGAGAAAAGTAAACAAAAAGACAATGGAAAGTGGAAAGACTGTTGATTAGGAGATAAGATTTTAGCATACTTTTTTTTAAGGTTTTATTTATTTATTCATGAGAGACACAGAGACAGAGAGAGAGAGGCAGACACATAGGCAGAAGGAGAAGTAGGCTCCCCACAAGGAGCCCAATGTGGGACTCAGTCCCAGACCCTGGGATCCTGTCCTGAGTCAGAGGCAGACACTCAACTGCTGAGCTACCCAGGCATCCCTTTAGCACACTTTTATACTAACTAGCTTTTGTCACATGGGGCAAATAATTTAACTTCTTTGTGACTGTTTCCTTATCTGTTAAATGAATTACCTCGGGCAGCCCAGGTGGCTCAGTGGTTTAGCGCCGCCTTCAGTCCAGGGCATGATTCTGGAGACTAGGGATCGAGTCCCACGTCGGGCTTCCTGCATGGAGCCTGCTTCTCCCTCTGCCTGTGTCTCTGCCTCTCTCTGTCTGTCTCATGAATACATAAATAAATAAATGTCTTAAAAAAATAAATGAATTACCTCAAATTGTGTTCCATTCTTCTGAATATGGCACACTCAGAGATGAAAAGGTGTATTACAGATTCAGTTCAGATTCACTGTGATCTCTAACTCCTGGGGCCTGAGACACAGGGTGAAATATGAGATACCCTTCTTGGCTTTCTTGTTCATAGCCTTTTTTGACTCCCTCCTTTTTCCTAGGGGATTTTATCTTTTGTAAGCCCAGTATGCTGGGTTTTGTTCATAGATGAATACGAAAAAAAGCTTTCAGCTAGACGACACCTTTCCCTGAGACACTTCTTGTAGGCTCCAGAAGTGTTCTAGAAAAAAGCACTGGCAGTGGTAGAATTTGAGAAGTATAGTGAAGGTTATGAGCTTTAACTGTAAAGATCTTGTTTATTATGACTTTAGTGTTAAAATATGTATTGCTAAAATGGAATTTATTGGAATATTGAAGATGACATATGTTCTTTAAATATTGTGCACATAAATAACTTGATTTTTTTTTTTTTTTACTTAGCTTCTTATGTTCATTTTACTTAAACTGTGGAATTGCCAAGTCTCACGTTTTTGTGTGATTTAGATTCATCTGTTCTTTCTAAAGGTGTTGTAATCCTGATTATTTAACAAATGCCATAATGTACCTCAGCAGCCTAGAGCTAATTTTGCAAACCGTTTCTACAGAATTTAAGAAGATTTGGTACATGTGTATGGCATAGAAGATGAATTCTTCGTCCTCCACCATGAATGAAGAACCTGATGCTCTCTCGGTAGTTAACCAGCTACGGGATCTAGCAGCAGATCCATTAAATAGAAGAGCCATTGTCCAGGATCAGGGATGTCTGCCTGGCCTTATTTTATTTATGGACCACCCCAACCCCCCTGTTGTCCATTCAGCTTTGCTCGTAAGTTGCCTTTAGTAATTTCAGTCTCAGTGTTATAATTTTGCAATTCAGAAGATTTTGAAAAAGTGTTAGATGACATGGTAAAAATTAAAAGTGACTATAGAGAAAAAAAGTAGACTATAGAGTAAATAGTAGTAAGTATATTTCTATATGTGCAAACACGTATGTGTGTGTATAGTCCTTTGACACAAATGGTAGCATACTGCATGGAATGTTCTGCAACTTTCTTCATAAGAAATCTTGGACTGTATCATTTCAGTATGGATAGACACATTAAAAAGATATTTATTGTTCCATTTTTATTTTGTAGTACCTTCATTAAGGTCTGAATCACATGCTGTACAAGTCACTCAAAGTGTATCATTCATTGTTTTTTAATGTATTCACAGAGTTGCACAGCCATCAACCCAGTCAATTTTAGAACATTTTCATCACCTCAGAAAGAAACTTCTCTACCTATTGCTCCCCAACCGCCTACCTCCTTCCCTAAGTAACCACTTTCTATCTCTGTATTTGCCTATTTGGGCAAAAATGCCTATATATTTTTTTACATAAATAGAATCATGTTATATGTGGGTTTTGTGAATTCTTTCTCTCAGCATAACGTTTTCAAGGTTCATCTATATTGTCACATGTATCAATACTGCATTTATTTTTGTGTCCAAATAATATTCCATTGCAGAAAATACCACATTCTCCTTATCTGCTTATTAGTGGATAGACCTAGCACTTGTTTTAGTAGAAGATGGGAGGGAAAGATAGGAAAGGAGAGGAAAAGAGAAAAACAAACAGGATCATAGCTAATAATGTCGAAGGAACTACCATGTTATGAGAAGTGTGGGAACAAGAGACGTGAAAGAATAATGCAAAGCAATCAGGCCAATCCAGAATGTGATAAGTTCTCAAGAACAAGTAATCTGGTTCTGTGACCAGTAAGTGACATTGAAAAGAAAGGCATTTGGGGTGAGGAAAGGAATAGTGGTAACTGTTAAAGCTTAAAAGTGACTTCAGAGACATATCACCCAAGAGTAATATGTGGAACCGATTTGGATCCTAATTTGAACAAATCAACCGTAAATGTTTTTTTGTTTTTTTAGATAGTTCGAAATAAATATCGATCAGATAGTAGGTATCAAAGAATTGTTATTACTTTTGCAGGGTATAATATTAAGTTAACTTAAAAATCTAATTTCTTGAGAATTTACTGAAGTATTTACAAATGAGATTATATATTCTCTGATATTTGCTATAAAACACTCCAGTGTAGTTACTGACAGCAGAGATAGATGAAACAAGATTCTCAAGTGGTTGATAATTATTGATGGTGAATGATGATGAGTTCAGCAGGGTCACCACACGTTTTCTCTACTTTTGTGTTCTCTAAAATTTTCATTACAAGAATGTTTAAAAGAAAATTACTCTAGGGGCAGCCCGGATGGCTCCGTGACTTAGCACTGCCTTCAAGCCCCGGGGCCTGATCCTGGAGATCCAGGATCGAGTCCCATGTCGGCACCCTACATGGAGCCTGCTTCTCCCTCTGCCTCTCTCCCTCTCTCTCTGTGTGTGTGTGTGTGTGTGTGTGTGTGTGTGTGTGTGTGTCTCATGAAAAAATAAATAAAATCTTTAAAAGAAAGAAAGAAAATTACTGTAATAGAAATTTTAAACTCATTGCCTTTTACTTAAACACCCATGATGAATTCCCAACTAGTCTAATTTCATAAGTTTGTACAGAACAGTAATATATGCATTTTCCTTTTCAAAAATCAAACTTCATAAGATTTGAAGATTTTCTGTTTTGCCTTCGTGGAGTGAAATTTAACAGGCAAGACAGATGTTGACAAGTTAAGGGTAGCAACAAATGGGAAAATTTGCATGGCCCCTAGTTTGATCTTCAATTAGAATTGCAATAAGGATGAAAAGAGTGTTGGTCTCTAGATAGGGTCTTAGGGTTGGAGGAGGTGTCTTTTTCAGTGGACTAGACTTGGACCTATTTAAATTCAGAAGGCTAGGGGTTAAATAATTTTTTTTAAAAAAAGGCTAGGTTCTGCCAGAATGGAAGAGGTTTGAGGAGAAGGCTCTTCTAGAGTTGTTACAGAAAATAGGACAGGTTGCTAACTAAGGAGAATGATGAGATTGTTCAGCAGTTTTGAGGGCCCGATTAGTTTGGTAATCCCGAATGGATAAGATACTTTTGGCTTATGAAACTCCTTTTTCACCTCCTTTCAGGCTACTGTAGGCCCTGAGAGCCAAATAGTTGAATTTGTTCAGGGATGATTTCTTGGCCAGGTAAGTTATACAGGAGGTTAGGCAAGGGAATTTAGGATTTTGGCAAGAGAGTGGTTGAAATGGTAGACTGTAGATGCCAGGCTGAGCAAGAAGGGAAATTAGTCATGTAAGGACAGAGCTAGAGAAAAAGGAGGGGAATAAGTGGGTACAAGTTCCCTCTGAGGTTGAAAAGCAGGTGTGGCATTTTTATAATTTTCTTTTATCTTCACTATTGGCTTATAGCTATACTGTTTTGTTTGGTTTCATATGATTTCTTTTTTTTTTTAAGATTTATTTATTTATGATAGACATAGAGACAGAGAGAGAGAGAGAGAGAGAGAGAGAGAGGCAGAGACACAGGAGGAGGGAGAAGCAGGCTCCATGCCGGGAGCCCGACACGGGACTCGATCCCAGGACTCCAGGATCACGCCCTGGGCCAAAGGCAGGCGCTAAACTGCTGAGCCACCCAAGGATCCCCTGGTTTCATATGATTTCTAATAAGACTGCTGTAATTCTTTTCTTTTTTTCCTTTCTACGTAATTTCTCTTTCTGACTTTTTTGGTGACTTTATCACTATTTTTCAGCAAATGATTATGATGTGCTTAGTATGAATGAATTTCTTTTTGTCTTGTTTTTGTTGTTCTTGGGATTTGTTGAGCTACTTGGATCTGTGGTTTTATAGTTTTCATTAATTTGAGGATATTGTCATCCACTGTTTTTTCAGGTTTTTTTAATGCCTTCTCCTCTTTCAGGACTCCAGTTCCATGTATGTTAGATATTTCATGTTGTCCTGCAGGTCATCGTTGTGGTGCTCTTTTTTCTTTTTTTTCCCCCTCTTTAAGTCTTTTTTTCCCCTCCTCTCATCCTTGAACATATGGAGCATATTTATCATAGCTGTTTTAATGCCCTTATTTTCTAATTTCATCTTTCTCACATTTTGATCTGTTTCTGTTGATTTTTTCCCCCCTCCTGGTCAGATCCTGCCTCTCTTCTATTCTCCGCAAATTCGAGCCACCTGGGGTGTTTTTTTTGACACCAGCCAATTCTCAGATTCTGTGTGGACACCAGCTGGGTGTCCAGCAATTGAGTTCAATTCAGACAGAGTTAATTGTCAGACTGCCCAAATTTAAGGCTCACTCCCACAAGACCGCCCTTCATTTCAAAGGCCAGTTGCAAGTATCAGGTCATCCAAATTTCTGACTAAGTAGCTATCAATTGGGTGTCCAATGACCCCCCTCCTCAGGTTTGATAATTTACTAGAATGGCTCCAGAACTCAGGAAGCCACTTGACTTATACTTACCAGTTTATCGTAAAGGGTACAAATGAATAGTTATATAGGGCAAGATCTAGAGGGGTCCTGAGTGCGGTACCATCTGTCCCTGTGGAATCAGGGTGTGCCACACTCCTGGCAGACTCTATGTATTCACCAATTCAGATACTCTGAATCTCCTAGCTCAAGAGTTTTTATAGAACTTAATCTCTAGCACCTCCCCACCCACAACCAATAGGTGGGGCTAAAAGTTCTTACCCTTTAATCTCTTGGTCCTTCTAGTGACTAGCCTCGTTTTGAGGCTTACTTGGGGCCTCAGCCAGCTCACTTTTTTTTTTTAAGAATTAATTAATTAATTAATTTGAGAGAGAGAGAGGGAGCAAGCTCATGAATGAGTGAGTTGGGGGGGCACAAGGGGGCAGGAGAAGCAGGCTCCCAACTGAGCAGGGAGCCTGATGTGCAGCTGGATCCCAGGACCCTGAGATCATGACCCAGAGCCAAAGGCAGACTCTTAGCCCACTGAGCTACCCAGATGCTCTGTAACTCACTTCTTTTACATAAACCCAGATGTAATCAGAAAGGCTGTTTTATGAGAGACTGCTGTCACTCAGAAAATTCTAAGGGCTTTAGGAGCTCTGCACCAGGACATGGACAAAGACCAAATATTTATTTTTATTATACTGTACCACCTTAACCTGCGCGCCTCTGATCTCTGTATCCCTAACTCAGCAAGACCACTGGGCTCTGTTTGGGTTCCCTCTCCTTATGCTAGTCTGAAAACTGCCTCCAAAGCACTGAGATGGAAGGCTGCCCTCATCATTTCTCTTCTTTCAGAGGTTACAGTCCTATGCTGCCTCTTGTTCATTGTGTTTAATATATGTTGTTCTCTTTGTTAGTTTTTTTGTGTGTGTGTGTGGAGGGAGGGCAGTTCCCATGGCATTTAATCCTTTATGGACTGAAGTGATAAAGTTAAGAGGAGATGCAGAAAGGACAGGAGATTGTAGTCAGAGGTCATTGAATTTGTGATTTGGTAGAAGGTACCGTTATCAATAATTACTGGGCAGTTGGGTAATGTAGTATAGAAGACCAGTAGGATGTGTGAAAGTCAGTAGGCTGAGATGGCAGAGTTTTGGGTGGTTTCAGTCACAGACCTATTCCCTAGAATCAGGTGCCAGGGTCTTTGGTAAATGATGAGAGGTTAGGAGGTCTATAGAACAGCTAAATGAAATCCCTAAAGAATCACCAGCAAAAGGGATATTTATAAAAATGTACTTTAAATTTTAAGAGAAAAACACCTTAGAAAAATTAAACTCACAAAATAGCAATTTGTGTAAGTTTATCTTTTGCTTTTCCGGAAAAAAAAAAAAAAGACACTTTAAAAAAAAATTTTTTTTTTAAAGATTTTATGTATTCGAGAGAGACAGAGAGAGGCAGAGACACAGGCAGAGGGAGAAGCAGGCTCCTGGCAGGGAATCCAATGCAGGGCTGATCCTTGGACTCAAGGATCACGCCCTGAGCCAAAGGCAAGTGCTCAGCCACTGAGCCACTCAGGCGTCCCAGAAAACACTTTAAAGGTGAACTGTAGAACTAGAAACAGTTCATTCTGTAAAGGTGGTTGTATGTTTTGTCTTTCTCAGCAGTTTAATTAATATGTAAAAGGCATCTAGGGGAAATGGTGGCTTTTGGGGCTACTCCCTGAAATTAATAAATGGAATGTGGTTCCCTTGTATCTGTGGCAAGATGAAGTGGTGAAAATAAAGCCAGAACAACCTGATTTTAACCTTGTGGATAAGTTAGAAGCCATCATTTTAAAGAGCAGATCGAGGCACTTCAGCTCAAAGGATCATTTCTCTTCTAACGGGGCTGCGCTGCCTGTCAC
The DNA here is from genome assembly GCF_053574225.1 of Canis aureus. Taxonomy (NCBI): domain Eukaryota; kingdom Metazoa; phylum Chordata; class Mammalia; order Carnivora; family Canidae; genus Canis; species Canis aureus. The sequence continues at coordinate 26,570,539 of NC_135638.1, forward strand.
ATTGAAAGAAGAGTGTCTAAACACTTTGAAACCAGTTGATTCTTAAAACCCTGTTTTTCACTCTTTTTCTTCTTGCAGTACATTAGTAATGGGTTTAGTTTTGAATAGTCTGAATTTGTGAATTAACCGGTCTCTGTTTTTGCTGTAGGCTCTTCGCTACTTGGCAGAATGCCGCGCTAACAGAGAAAAGATGAAAGGAGAGCTGGGAATGATGTTAAGCTTGCAAAATGTTATACAGAAGTAAGTATGTTAAGCCTGCAAAATGTTGTACAGAAGGTGGTCTCCTAAGGCAGTAGAAAAATGGATCTTCCTATTAAGTGTATGGTGATTGTTAATACATCATTTTCCTAAAATTTTTATTCTGATATGAAGGCGTACTTTTGTGAGTTATATGTCCAGAAATGTTCGGATGATCAGTGTTCTGATTATTCTTAAACATTGATATTAATAGTACTTAGGAAAATGCTCAAATTTTATTTAAAATGTTGATAAATATGATACTTATGAATCATATGTTTAAAAATAGAATCCTACATTATATGAAATTATGTGAGGTATATGTAAATTGATTTGCTAGCAGAGCAACACAGGTTACTAACTGCATTTGAAAGTATGCAGTATTATAGCACCTTACAAAGTTCTTTTGCTACTTCATCTTCATCTTACTCAAAAGAACCTTCATCAGTATCATGTCGAAAAGCGGCTTTTGATATTTTCCTGAGCATTATTAAGACATTTCTTACAGCCTTAAGGCCATTTCATTTGAATTTTAGCAAATAGGTGGTTGTTATTTGGTTTTTTTTATTTGTTTTTTTTTAGACTTTATTTATTTATTTGAGAGAGAAGCAGAGATAGCAAGAGAGCACAAGCTGGAAGGAAAGGGAGAGGCAGGCTCATCAGGGAGCCCAACATGGGGCTCATTCCCAGGACCCTGAGATCATGACCTGAGCTGAAGGCAGACACTTGACTGACTGAGCCACCTCGGTGACCCATAAACGGGTGTTTTGTTTTGTTTTGTTTTGAAGATTTTATTTATTCATGAGAGACAGGGAGAGGGAGAGGGAGAGAGAGAGAGAGAGAGAGAGAGAGAGAGAGGCTTCATGCAGGGAGCCTGACGTGGGACTCGATACCAGGACTCCAGGATCAGGCCCTGGGCCGAAGGCAGCACTAAACCACTGAGCCACTTGGGCTGCCCCAAACGGGTGGTTTTTAATTGTACCTTTCATCTAATTTTTTTTTTTTAATCTCCATTGTCTCATTTTGTTACTTACAACCTTTTGAGGTAGATTTGACAGATGATAGTTTTATGGGCAAGGAGAATACAGAGTCCAACTCGGTTATCCTTTAGTGTCGTTCAGCTCAGTTTCCCCTGGGAATGCCTGGTTTTGTTCCTTTGTTAGTCTTTGCTGATTTCCTATTAAAAGGCTAGAAATTGAAGATTACGTGTTTTTTTATATTTCCACTGTGTCTGGAAGCAAAAAAGCTGTGCTTCTGTAGCTTAATCTTAGTTTACTCTGTATTTTGATCTTCTACTAGACTTGACTGCCTTTAAAACTATAATGAAAAAAAAAACTATAATGAGTAACCATTTAATTTATTTGATTTAAAATAAATTGAGTAATTGCCAACACAAATGTATTGGCATTCTGTTTCCTGCCGTCTAATCAATGCAGACACCAATAGTGCTAAGAAATAAAGTATCCGGTGCAGGTATACAGATGAGATAATTTACAACTACATGCAAGTTGTTCCTCCTAAATCCTTGCCACAACCCCCCTGCCCCCCCCACCCAATTGGGTCTTCTTTTTTTTCATACTTATGCAGTGACTCCTTAAGTAGCATTTTAAAAACTTGTATTTATTTTAAAAGGCTCTTGGGTGGCACTTCAGAGTCCTCTGCATTCACCTTCAGTTTCTTGCAAGATCTAATGCATGTTAGGAGGTCCAGCTGTCTGCAGCTCCCCACATCAGCCTCAGACACAACTACTATCTCTGAGCTACAAGGGTAGGATATGAAGTCTCAATTTAAAACCCTCCTCCTCACCTCAAAGGAAAGAATTCATTAGTTGTGTCTTGTTCACATCACAATTTCAGTGCAAACCTAATCACAAATTGCATATCTGGCACATCCAGTACTTTTAGCTTCTGCACAAATTCAACATGGTAACCCCCACAGCATTCTAGGGCATAAAAGGGTCAAGAACAATAAATATCCACTCTAAATGACCACAGGAAAGAAATCTTGCATTTTCTTTGGCTTGACTGCTCACAAAAATTCTGTAATTCCGAAATGCTGATGGTTAAATTATATCAATGAAGAATCATCTAAACTGACTTCCAAGGCACTGTGCTCTTTGTTTTAGTGTTCTTGGCTTCTGAATAAATTCTATTTTATTAGTCTTATTTTTTTAGAAATCTCTAAAATATTTATACTCATCTGGCCAGCTGCCTGGTAGGATAGTTCTGTGTTGCCTTGATCTTTGATAATAACAAGATAGAGACTGAAGTTTTTGTCTTGTTTTTATTCAAGTGGTCAGTTAGGAGTAAATAACAAAATATTAACTGCTGTCAGTTTCTTAATTTATTCCCTATGGTTTGAGGTCAATTCCACTAGTGAAAAAAAATTTTTTTAAAGATGTTATTTATTTATTCATGAGAGACACAGAGAGAGAGGCAGAGACACAGGCAGAGAGAGAAGCAGGCTCCATGCGGGGAGCCCGATGTGGGACTTGATCCCGGGACCCCAGGATCATGCCCTGGGCCTAGGGCAGGCACTTAAACACTGAGCCACCTAGATGTCCCATCCACTAGTGAAAATTTGGATTCTAGTTCTTACTTGGGACAAAGAATCTCTTTGACCCTCAGTTTCCTTACTAAAGCCTGCAGTGTGACACCTGCAAAGTGATCAAGGACACAATGGGATGACATATGTAGAAATGCTTTGTATATTTTAAAATGTATGAAATATAAGGTTGCATTATTCTTGTTTCTGGTATGCTTTAATGCCAGATAATTAACTGTTTTTAACTGGCATATTAGCTCTGTTGGAAACAATGAAAAGTTCAAGCATAATGCTTCTGTAGGGCTATTTTATTAATTTATTAATTTACTTATTTAAAGATCTTATTTATTCATGAGAGACAGAGAGAGAGAGAAAGGGGCAGAGACACAGGCAGAGGGAGAAGCAGGCTCCATGAGGGAGCCTGATGTGGAACTCAATCCCGGGACTCCAGGACCACACCCTGGGCCCAAGGCAGGCACTAAACTGCTGAGCCACCGAGGGATCCCCAGGGCTATTTTATTTATGTGATGAACTTAAGATTGTATATCCTGTAACAGGTGTTGGTATTGAAGTTCAAAACATGGTGAAAAATTATTTAAGTATAAGAAATTAGATGAAAAAATTAATGTTGTTATATCAAAATATACTTTAAATTTGAACTTTGTTTTTAATTTAATTGTTTTAATCATGAATAGTTGGGTTTATTTCACCAGTGAGTTTGAAACTCTCACCTTAGGCAAAGTACTACAGTAATTATACCAGGATTAGACAATTTCCTACACTGTCAAATATATAAAAGTTCCTCTTGCGCTTTTCTCAACACTGACCAACAAGCAGATTCAGTCCACATTTGCTTTGATCAATCTACTGAGTTAACCCAAGCTGCTTCTTTAGAAACTCTGGCATTTCAGGTGGAAGAAAACCTGAAGTAGACCTTCACAGGGTCATAGATGAACCACTGTAAATTTGAACTTTAAAGATTTAGAGCAAGTTTTAGAGGTCTCATAGATTAAACCTGTAAAGCAGTTTTTAGTTTGGTTGGCTAAGGTTTTAGTATATATGTGTGAATGTGTATATATGTGAGAGAGACATCTCTAAAATAGTAGGGAGACTATATCTTTGTAAGGTAAGTGGTATGTCAGTTCAGGTCATTGATATATCATCTGGAGAGGAGATTTTAAGATGAAGTTAGAAATGGAAGAGGTTTGTTGTGGGTAAGGTCTATAAAGATAGAGGATAATGAAGCAGGACTACAGTCTTCAAATTTCAATGCGTATCTGTCATCTGTAAAAGAATAGAGAGGAAACAGTGAGGCAAGGAGTCTCAGATTGCAGTGCAAATTTGATAGTTAATTCAGCAGGTAATCCAGAGCAGGGATTACCCTGAGAATGAGTTTTGCATTGGGCAGAAATGGCCAGGCCCTAGTGTCTCCACTGCTCAGTCATTGGTCGGGGGGAAGAACCAGGCCTTGGTATGAAGGTTGAAATGGCGTGATGGATCTCAAAGTCATGACAGCTGGTGCCTCTACCACTCTACTTCCTCCAGTTAAAGGACAAGCTTCTTTCCTTTTTTTTTTTTCTTTTTTTTTTTTTTTAAGATTTTATTTATTTATTCATGAGAGACTCAGAGGCAGAGACACAGGCAGAGGGAGAAGCAGGCTCCATGCAGGGAGCCCAATGTGGGACTCAATCCCAATCCCGGGTCTTCAGGATCACACCCTGGGCTGAAGGCGGCTCTAAACCGCTGAGCCACCTGGGCTGCCCAAGGCAAGCTTCTTTCTTAAAGGGAAGTCCATGTAGTGTGTCTCTTTGGCTGCCACAAGTGGCTTAGCTTTTTAACTCAAGGTATGTTTTTTAGGACAATGTGATCATTGCCGGCTTCTCCAGTAGTAAAACAGATGTACAACCATTGTATGCTCCATTATAATTTGATCCGATAGCCCTCTCAAAAGTGGAGATATGATGTAATAATTTATATGTACATTTTGCAGCTCATTTGACTATTGGAAATCTCAGATTTGAAGGTTGCCTTTTAGGCTTTTTAAAAGTCACCTCTTGGGATCCCTGGGTGGCGCAGCGGTTTAGCGCCTGCCTTTGGCCCAGGGCGTGATCCTGGAGACCCCGGATCGAATCCCACGTCAGGCTCCCGGTGCATGGAGCCTGCTTCTCCCTCTGCCTATGTCTTTGCCTCTCTCTCTCTCTCTCTGTGTGACTATCATAAATAAATGAAAAAAAAATAAAATAAAATAAAAGTCACCTCTTTACCAAAATAAGCATCTTAGAAGTCTATTTTTGTATTTGAATATAATCAAAAAGTTAGTTAATAAGACTAAGTGTTTGGGTTGTAAACATGAAGATTGTGAAGTATTAAAGAAGTGTTAGACTCAGGTTTTGGTTCAGCATGTTTAACTTTGTTTTGTGAACTGTCTTGTTTGGACATGATTTTCTTTTAAGAAATTAGATTGCTCTTGTAAGTTTTATAATCTCTTCATCTGCTTTCTTTTGGGTACCTCTGTTAAAAATCAGAATGAAAAATTCTTACATAGGTCAGGATGAGTTTTATATATGCATAACTGATTTGGTAAATACAGCTTAGACGTTATTTTCCATTTGACATCTGCGTTACTAGATACAGGTGACTGATGTATTGTTAGTCTAACTTAACTAGTTTATGAATGAATTGGCACCTCATTATTATATAGATCACTTTGCTAAGCTATAGCACAAGAGATCTATTGCTCTAATTGCTTTCTTCAATATGGCTGTCCCATGATAGCCAGCCAGTTAGGATGGGATTCCAAACAATATTTCTGTTTAGGAGTACTGAGTTAGAGTTTTAGCTATGATTCCAAGGAACTGTGCAACTAAGGAAGTATAAAGATCTTCCCATACTCCAGAAAGATTCATAGAACATGAAAATATGTTGTGAAGGGATGTTTCTCTATTGACTAAAGAGAAACCTTCCACTCTGCAGTGATTGAAGGGGAAACCAAACAGCAGAAGTAGGTATGGAAACTAGACATTGGAATATCTCGGTGGCTCAGTTGATGGAGCGTGGACTCCTGATTTCAGCTCAGGTCATGATCTTAGGGTAGTGGGATTGAGCCCCGTAGGTCTCTGCACCTAGAATGGAGTGTGCTTAGGTATCTCTCCCTTTCCCTCCCCTTCTGTCCCTCTCCCTGTGCATGTACCTGTGCTATTACACACACTCTTTCTCTCTCTCTCTCAAATAAATGAATAAAATCTTTAGAAAGTGGACATTATTCTTCACATGGGAAGCTGAGAAAATTATTTTATAAAATAGAGAAGATTCTGCAACTAAAATTTTCACTCTTAATCACCATATTTTGTTTTGTTACAGAATTTTGCTGAGGTTTTAACACTTATTCAGCAATAGGTTTTACTTGTGTTGAGGTCAAATTGATGCTTACAGATCAACAATTGGATTGACTTCAAAGTCACTGTCACTTTCACTTTTCTAATTGTGAAGAGAACTGAAAGTTCTCTGTCATTCAGGATAAATCTGGCATTATGTTCTAATTTTAATCTCTTCTATAAATAAAACCCTCTTAAAAGGTTAGAACCCTTTTACATTTTATTTTTTTAGTTCTAGATCCCTTTATGAAGAGAATTTTCAAAATGTCAACCTAGGAGAACATCTAAATCTGATTTAAGACATTTGGTCTTGGTATTTGTAAGACATTGTAATCGGTATTTCAGGAGTAATATTTCTGATATAAGATGCGTTTTTATAAAAGTACTTGTGAATATATAATATGAGGTATATTATAAATAAAAGCCACTATAATAAAGTGTAGCATCTCAACTTTAAAATATCTCATTTCATTTGGAGAACTTTCGAAAATCTTAGATTTTGAAAAGATGCCATAATAAATGAGTCTCTTCTTGTTAAAATCTTGACTAAAAAATTTGTACCTTATTTTTTTGTGTTCTTTATTTCTTTATGTGGTTTTAAATTTAGATTGAAATGATATCAGACTTACGGAAAAGTTGTAAAAACCATACAACTCTATCTAGATACCTTATACATACTAGATTCCTTAATTCTACCATTTTAATTTGTTTTATCATTCACTGTCCATACAGGTTATTTGGTACATAAATATTCATAACATACATATATTCATTGTGAAGTATGTCTTTTAGGATTAGAAAAAGTACCCTTTGTCATGTTAATGCTTGGATTTATTGCTGGAATTCTGTGTTGAGCTCAGTATACAAGCCCTGTAATCATTGTTTCTATTTGCCTGGTCTACATTTGCCCATTCCTTTATTTCTGAATCACTTTGTTTTAGTTGTCTTGTCTTGTGAGCCAAATGGAAAATTTTTTTCTCTTAATTGGTGAGCTAAGTCCGTATGTATTTATTGAGTGACTGATAGGTTTAATCTCAATTCATTTTTGTTACAGTTAGCATGTATATTATGTGGTAGTAGTTGTATATCTTTGCATAGTTTTCTTCTTTCAAAAATTTATTCTGATACTTAAAAAGATTTATCTTACTGTTACAGTGGTTGCTTTTGCACTTACACTTCTTTTTTTTTTTTTTTTTTAAGATTCTATTTATTTATTCATGAGCCAGACAGAAAGAGAGGCAGAGACATAGGCAGAGGGAGAAGCTGGCTCCTCCCAGGGAGCCTGATGCAGGACTTGATCCCCAGATCTGGGATCAGTCCTGAGCTGAAGGCAGACACTCAACTGCTAAGCCACCCAGGCTTCCCTGCACTTACACTTTTCTTAAAAGTATTGAGTTTTCTTATTTAAACTTCCACTATCTTGTTAATTTTTTAAAATATTTTTAAAATTTATATATTCATTATAGACCCACACACGGAGGGTCAGAGACACAGAGAAGCAGGCTCCCTGCCAGGAGCCCGATGCTGCACTAGATCCCCGGGACTCCAGGATCACGCCCTGGCCCAAAGGCAGGTGCGCTAAACCACTGAGCCACCCAGGGATTCCCTATCTTGATATTTTTAATGATAATCTTTTGATTGCCACCTATTATGTATTCCATAGTCATTGAGATTTTTCTAGCACTTTTCTTCTCCCTTTTCCTTTAAAAAAAAATTGTTTTGAATATAGTTGATCTACAATGTTATGGTAGTTTCAGGTGACTCTCCTTTTTTTAATTTGGGTTATTCCTGCTCTGTAGAACATTTCATTCTTTTTCCCACCTTTGTTTTAAACTTCTAGCCACAGTTAAATATAGAGAATGCTCATTCTCAGTCCTTTTGTAAAAGTTTTCCTAGTCATCTCTTTGTTGGTGTTGAAGCTCATTGTCTAGTAGATTGCTCAAGAAAGGCTCAAATATTCCATGATTTCTTTCATGTTTAAAACTCTTTTTCTATAACCTTAATACTTGAAGGAGTAGATCCATGGCTCACCTTTTGTTTTCTTGAGATTCTTGAAAATGTTGTTGCCATTTTGCTCCATTTTGCCTTGATTTTTATTTTGTTTTTGAGAAATCTGATGCTAATATATTTCATAAAAGATAAGGACAGAGGTAGTAGTTAATATATCAGGAACACTCTTCTGAGCCATTTTCCTGCAGCATCATTCTTAATGGGTGCAGTTACATCCCACATCCTTCGTAGTTTTTTTTCAGTGTATTTTTTGTAATTATTTGGAACAGAGGTTAACAATTATTTTCCTTGAAAAGTTAGATAGTAAATATTTTAGGCTTTACCGGACATACAGTCTCTGTTGCCATTACCCTAGTGGGTCAAAACAGTCATAGTTAATATATAAATAAGTGGGCTTTGGCTCAAGGATTATGGTTTCCCTGTGTTGGATTACCTGAACAGAGCTGTTGACTTCTTTCTTAGAACCCTTTTTAAGTTAGATTTTTTTGCATTGGAAAGTGTGGGATAATGTTTTTGAGTTGCATAAATGTTACCAGAACACTTTTTCTTAGAAAACAATACAAAAAAAAAAAAAGAAAAAGCAAGAGAAATTCCTAATGGAAAAGTTAGGATTTTTTCAAAAGATAATAGCAAGCCTTAATAGTAAAATAGTATATTTATTGCTTTTGTAGAGTATATGGAAGTCTCACCTGGCCTTTGTGAGTAACATAAAATGTTACTAGTGGCATCTAGAATAAGAGTAAATTGGTGTTTAGGACGGATAAGAAAATATATTCATAATTAAAATTATTTTTGATATATAATAAAGATCAAGGTTCTTTTAGTTATGTTTTATGAATAATTTTGTGAACCTTTTCAGTATAGAAGACTAATTAGAAAAAGTGGTGAGGAATCAATATACTTCATTATGGAATAGTAAATTACTGAGAGCAAAATTCTAATTACTTAGATGAAAGAACTTTTCAAGATAGTTTTTTTTTTGTTATTTTTTTTTTTTCTGATGTCAGATTTTAAAGACTGAACTAAATCCAGGGCATTAATCAGCTCTTTCAGTTTGTACTTGCCTTAAAAGATTAGGGCAATTAATACTTGTTTAATTATACAATCTCTCTTACATTTATGGCCAAATATACCATAAAACTCTAGACTTTTTCTTTTTGAATGTTTTGAATGATAGTATTTGAACAGTAATTTTTAAGATTTTATTTTATTTATTCATGAGAGACACAAAGGGAGGTAGAGACATAGATAGAGGGAGAAGCAGGCTCCCCTTGGGGAGTCTTATGTGGGACTTGATCCCAGGACTCTGGGATCATGACCTGAGCCAAAGGCAGACCCTCACCCACTGAGCCACCCAGGCATCCCTGAACAGTAATTTTTTTTTTTTTTTTTTTAAGACTAAGATAGCTTCCAAATCTGTAGATGCTCTTGGATTTTCCTTTTTGGTTTAAAAGTATTTTTTAAAAATAAGGACATAATTATTTATGATTGATTTATTGAATAATACCTCTAGTGCCCAGATCAAGAAATAACTTCATTTGTAATTCAGTTTTCTTATGTGCTTTTGTTAATTTAATTTTGCCCAAGACAGAGTTTTATTTCATTTTAAGAGGGATCTGGGTCTGTAAATCTCCTGTTTCATAAGAAAGGTAGCAATAAAATTAGTCCTTTGAGTACACCTGAAGACCATTCTTAACGGTAAGAACATCACATTGATTTGATTGTTATCTTTTTAAAATCTTTTGGTTTTTAATTTTTTTAAGATTATTTATTTTTAGAGAGAGCACAAACGGGGGTGGGGGTGGGGGTGGGGTTTGAGGGAGAGGGAGAATCTCAAGCAGACTCCCCACTGAGCAGGAAGCCAGACATGGGGCTGGATCCCAGGACCCTGAGATCAGGACCTGAGTCAAAAGCAGATGCTGAACTAGCTAAGCCACCCAGGCACTCTGGCTTTGGTTTTTAAGTAGATAGAAACAAAATCTTCTAGAAAGGAATTTATTACCTTGTGAAAATGATGAAATTTTGGAATTATGAAATAAGGAAGTTAAAAACGGTGGTGGTCAGTGTATTTACTAGAACCATTTTTCTAATCTGTCCTCTTTAATTGCTTTATCTAAGCAGGCATACTGTGTGACTCTATAGGTAAAATATAGTTTGTTGTAAATCCTTAACTTTCTTTTTTTGTTTTTTGTTTTTTTGTAAATCCTTAATTTTCTAATTGAAAGTGCAAATAGCCCCTGTAGCAGCGCAGGCTATTGTAAATGCACATGTATAACCTTTGTAAATTGTTTTAATCAATAAATGGAATTTTCTCCCCTCTGTTGCTGTTAATGTGGACTAGTACAGGTTTATGAGAGAATTAAGCCCCAGCCCCTAAGAAATCCAATAGATGTACAGATTATCTTCTCTCCTGTGAATCTGGATTGGCTCTAGCTCTATACCATCTCCCAGAGAATTGAGAAAATAGTCACTTACATACTTTCCTTATAGAGCCAAATCTTTTATAGCACCTCAGTCAGAAAAGGTATTAGAGGAATGGTTTTTCAGACGGATGGGAGCAATAATTAACCAGGAAAAGAAGAGTTAGCTTAAGGAAACTGACAGCAGAGGCTGTCTTCCCTTTTTACTAAAACTTCTGTCCAATATGGTTCTCATTAGCCACTTCAGGCAGTTTAAATTTAAATTAATTAAAATTAAATTTAAAAACTGGGGCATTTGGGTGGCAGTTGGTTAAACATCCACCTTTGGCTCAGGTCATGATCCCAGAGTTCTGGGATCAAGCCCCACGTAGGGCTATAGGGCTACCTGCGCCACAGGGATCCTGCTTCTTCCTCTCCTTTGCCTGCCGCTCCCCCTGCTTGTGATCCCCCCCCCCCCGTGTCAAATAAATAAAAAAAAAGTAAAAACCAATTTTTCACATGTATTTACAAGCCATATTCTCATTACTCAGTAGTCATATGAGTAATTTATTACATTTCCATCATCTCTGAAAGTTATATTGGGCAGTACTGTTCTAAAATTTCTTTGCCTATTTATAAAAGGCTATTTTTATATTTGGATTATTTTATTTCACGGATTATTTTCTTAACAAGTTCCAGTAGAAGAATTATGAGTCAAAGAGTAAAAATACTTTTGTGTCTTATCACTGTTCATTTTTTCCCAGTAGAATTGATTATATTCTTACCAATTGTTTCTATTTTATTGAATTTTTTCAGTGAATGGATTGCTACATTGCTGTTCTTCTATTCTACTTTCTCCAATTTTAGATCAATTTAAAAAATGTTTAACTAAAAAATGTTCACCTCTTCCAGGTTGATATAAGATGGATGGCATGGGTACGTACATAAATTCACTGAATTTGATGTAGAAAATTTTTGTATTTGCATTTTTCATTCTCGAATTTTACATCATCTTCTCAAAGGTGTTAATAAGCCCTGTGTGGTTTAGAACTACTGTTATAGTTCTTACTCTGCAGGACAGGAAAGTAATAACTTGATGTTATAGTGTTTTTTTTGTTTTGTTTTGTTGTTGTTATAGTGTTTTAATATTTTTCAGCACTACTGGTTCATCAGGAACAGTTTTTGAAGTAATGTATTCATTTTAAAATGTTTTATAGGAAGATCATTAGTTGAGTCTTCTATTATATGTTGTGATTATTCTTTTTCTTAGTTGGTGCAAATGCTTGAAATCAGTATTGGTGGTGGAAAGGGGTAGCAAAGACATTGTTTTTTTCCTCCTAAATTCATGAGTATCTTTAACTACTGTCGTCATACTTTTTACAGTTTGTGGTTGGCTAGTATTTAAAGTATCTCAGAACTGCAGTGACCTTTTCAATACTGTAAGAACAGCTATCAGAAAAGTGCTGAGACATCTCTCCCCTCAAAATAGTCTTTTTGATAGCTTCTTGCAATACATAGCCAAAATTTTTCAAGGTAATTGATCTCTGTGGTCAACAGTAGCAGTGAGTATAGTAAATTGAGTGCCCAGAAAATTGCCAAATTAGTACCCCTGGAATTGAAGCTCTGTATATAGCTTGAAGATTTATAGTTTGAATATTGAAAATTGATGTGTTTCTGCTCATTAAGTAAATAAATGGATTCTAAAAAGTTTAGTGAGGCCCTGTGGAGAGAATAGATCTCCATTCTTGAAGAGAAAAACATAGAAAATTAAGATCAGTAGTATGAGTACATTTTATTATTTTAAAAAAATATTTTATTAATTTACTAATTTTAGAGAGAGGGTACAAAGGGGAGAGAGAATCTCGAGCAGACTCTGCCGTGTGCGTGGAACCCAACACAGGGCTCGATCTCACAACCCTGAGATTATAACCTGAGCCAAAACCAAGAGTGGGACACTTAACTGACTGGATACCATCCAGGCGCCCCAGCATAGTACTCTAAATGTAGAGGGAGAAATGGATTGTTGGGGTGAGGAAGCTTTGCAAAGATAGTAGTTAAGGTTGAGCCTTCAAGGGAGGAATAAGAGTTTGAAAGCATATGATCTAGGTAAAGCTCTTTTGATTGAGAAAAAAAGGCATCCGTAAAAAGTATTCATAAAAATGAGCTGATGTTGGTAGATCTCAGTGGAAATAGATTTATTTATTTATTTTTTAAAGATTTGATTTATTTATTCATAGAGGCAGAGACACAGGCAGAGGGAGAAGCAGGCATCATACAGAGAGCCTGACGTGGGACTCGATCTAGGGTCTCCAGGATCACGGCCTGGGCTGCAGGCGGCGCTAAACCGCTGCACCACTGGGGCTGCCCTGGGGATAGATTTAAAAGCTTTGAATATATGTTATAAGGTTTGGACTTAGTTGAGCTTATCTATAAGTGAAATGAGGGTTATTTTTACAGTTATGTATATTTACTATTTATTCAGTTTAATAAGCAGTAATTTGTGCTGTCCAATATGGTAGACACTTGCCACATGTGGTAATTTAAATTTAATTCAAAGTAAATAAAATCATTTGTTTTTAGTTGTGGTTGCTGAGTGGCCCTATGCAGTGAGTGACCAGTGCAGCTATAAGAACATTTCTACCAGTGCAGAAAGTCTTTTGGACAAAATGACACTTGGTGTTTTTGTGAGGAACTAAGTAGGATTTAAAAGTTCTGCTTTAAAAAAAAAAAAAATAAAAAAATAAAAAATAAAAAATAAAAAAAAAAATAAAAGTTCTGCTTTTAAAAGTACCCCCACAGTGTGTACATGCACATGTGCTCTCTCCATCTATAATAAATAAATAAATAAAATCTTTAAGAAAAAAAATAGATAAGATCAGAAGGCCTTATGATCAACTAGATGCTTTTTCTATGTTGTTGATTATTCTACGATTCACTGGTCTTTCCTTTCCATCAAACAAAGCATCAGAATGAAGAAAACAAAGCTCTGCAAAGTTGAGAATAAAATTATAGAATCAACAGAAGTGACATGACTAATTAATTTATATGTGTTTCTTTTTAAGGACTACAACTCCAGGAGAAACAAAACTGCTGGCTTCTGAAATTTATGACATTCTTCAATCTTCCAGTATGGCAGATGGTGATAGTTTCAATGAAATGAACTCACGTAGAAGGAAAGCTCAGTTTTTTCTGGGAACTACAAACAAACGTGCCAAAACAGTGGTTTTGCACATAGATGGTCTTGATGATACGGTAAGACTTTTAGAAACACATGGTTCATAAGGTGGGTGGGGAAGCAGATGATCCTCCTTCTGACTTAGCATCAGAAGGTCAGTAGTTGCCTGAAGCTATGTTACAATGCTTATATTATTTCATCTCATCACGTAGTCATTTTATTACCTCACATTATCACGAGAAGAGGGGTAAATATACTACCATAAGATATTTTGAGAGAAAGATCATATTCATATAACTCTTTGTTCTGTTTTAGTAATCACTTGTTAATTTCTTACTGAGCCTAATTTATAAATGTATCATATGTATGTACAGGAAAAAAGCACAGTATATACAGGTTTTGGCACTCTCTGAGTTTTTAGGCATCTCCTACTATTCTTGGAATAGATCTCCGTGGATAAGATGGGAAGGGGGGCCCTACTGTAAATAGTTTCTTCAGTGACTTGTCAGCAGTCTTTTTGTTGTTGTTTTTTAAGATTTTATTTATTTATGAGACAGAGAGGCAGGTACATAGGCAGTGGGAGAAGCAGGCTCCCTACAGGGAGCCTAATGCAGAACTCGATCTCAGGACCCCAGGATCATAACCTGAGCCAAAGGCAGACAGACACTCAACCACTGACCCACCCAGGCGCCCCACTGGCCAGAAGTCTTGAAGAATAAGTTCCACAGGGGCATTTTGTTCTAAAGGTGTCAGTCAGGGGCATAATAATTTTAAATATTTATGTTCTAATAATAGAACTTCAAAATATATGAAGCCCAAACTGACAGAAATGATAGGAAAAATGGTCAAATCCACAGTTAGATAAGGAGATTTCAGTACTACTCAGTTATTAGAACAAGTATAAGAAAATCAATTAAGGATATAAAAGACTCAAATAACACTAACAACCACTTTAACCTAATCAATATTTATGCAACACCATATCCAGCAACAGGATAACATTCATTCTTTTCACATACTCATGGGGGTATTTATTTACCAAGATAGACCTTATTGTAGGCCATAAAACAAGTCTTAATAAATTTAAAAGGACTATGCAAAGTATGTTCTCTGAGCACAATGAAAAATTAGAAATCAGTAACAGAAGGGTATTTGGAACCCCTCCCCCAAAATATTTTGGAAACTAATATATTTCTAAAATAATACATGAGTCAATGAAGAAATCAGAAGATAAATTCTAAAGCATTTTAAACTGAATAAAAGTGAAAACGTAGTATCAAACTTTGTGGGAAGCTGCTTAAGCAGAGTTTAGAGGGTAATTGAATAGCACCAAATGTCTAAATATTGATATACAAGAGAGAAAAGATCTCAGTGACTTAAACTTCTACCTGAAGAAACTAGAAAAAGGAGAGCAATTAAATCCAAAGTAAGTAGAAGAAACATAACAAATTAGTAAAATGAAAAACAATAAAGACCAATGAAATCAAAAGCTGATTCTTTGACATGATCAATAGAATTGACCTATTGATCAAGAGTAAAAGTCACAAATTATCAATACCAGAAATAGGAGAAAGAAACCATCACTATATACCCTATAGACATTAAAAGGAAAATAAATATTTTAAATAACTTTGTACCAATAAGTTTGATAATGTAGATGAAATAGGAAAAAATTTTGAAAAACAGATTGACAAGGTTTATTCAAGAAATAGATAACTTGGGGGGTCCCTGGGTGGTGCAGCGGTTTAGCGCCACCTTAGGCCCAGGGCGTGATCCTGGAGTCCCGGGATCGAGTCCCCCATCGGGCTTCCTGCATGGAGCCTGCTTCTCCCTCTGCCTGTGTCTTTCTGGCTCGTGCTCTCCCTCCCTCCCTCTCTCTCTCTCTGTCTCTCATGAATAAATAAATACAATCTTTAAAAAAAAAAAAAAAGAAATAGATAACTTGAATAGTTCAATACCTATTAAAGAAATTGACTTTGTAGTTAAAAACCATTCCATAAAGAAAACTTGTACCGGGTGGCTTCACTGGTGAATTCTACCAAATATTTAAGGAAGAAATAACACCAGTTGTACACAGATTTTTAGAGTATAGCATAGTATAACATAGTAATATTGAATATAGTATAGTATTCTAATATAGAATATTGTAATAGTACAGGATAGTTTCTTCTGAACTCATTCTACTTTGCTTTTAATATTAGTTTCTTCTTCTTGCTTTTGATTAGTGTGTATCTTCTATTCATGTCTATATTTCAAGTAGATTTCCTACAGGCACTATATTGTTGAGCCTTGCCTCTTAATCCATTCTGAAAATTTCTGCCTTTTATTTCTTTTTTTTTTTTTAGGATTTTATTTATTTATTCAGAGACACAGGCAGAGGGAGAAGCAGGCTCCATGCAGGGAGCCAGATGTGGGACTCGATCCCGGGTCTCCAGGATCACACCCCAGGCTGCAGGTGGCGCCAAACCGCTGCGCCACCAGGGCTGCCCAATTTCTGCCTTTTAAATGGAGTGTTGAGGTCATTTATTTTTGATATGATTATTGGTATGGTTGGTTTTAAAACAACTATCATGCTAAATTGCTTTCCTTTATTTATTTATTTATTTTTTAAGTTTATGTATTTATTTAATCTCCACACCCAAAGTGGGGCTTGAACTCACTACCTGGAATCAAAAGTTGCATGTTTCTCCAACTAAGCCAGCGAGGCACTCCTTGCTAATTGCTTCCTATTTGTCCCAACAGTTTGATGTTCCCTTTGCCTTTTTTGCCTTTTGGGCTAATTGAATGTTTTTTATGATTCCATTTTATTTCCTTTGTTGGCTTATTAGCTACAATTCTCCTTCCTTTCTTTTTGTTGGTTGATTTAGGGTTTATTTTATATATCTCTAATTTACCATACTGAAGTTTCAATTAATATTATATCACTTCATGCATAGAATACACTTAGAACATTATACTTCCATTTCTTCTTTCTCTGCCTCCTTGCAGTTATTACATGTTTTGCTTCCACATATGATATAAATCCCCAGTGCATTATTATTACTTTATCTTTTTGGAAGTGAAAACAATTTATTGAAGACAGAGAGATACAGATGGAGCATCTGGCAGACTCGAAAAGGAAAGGAGCATAGGTCTCCCACTTGTTAGTACATTAAATAGTCTTTATTTAAAATTTTGTCTTTATTGTGATAAAATACAGATAAACATAAAATTTACTGTCTTAACCATTGTCAGGTATATAGTTCAGGGGTATTAAATACATTCATAATGTTGTATAACCATCACATCTATGCTTCTTATGAATGTACAGTTTTTTATCTTGTAAAACATAAAATTCTGTATTCATTATGCAATAATTCCCCTTTCCCCCAGCCCCTGGCAACCACTATTTTTACTTTCTGTCTCTATGATTTTGAAAAAGTCAGTCTCTTTTAAGACATTTAAAAATAAGAAAAAGTATTTTCTGTCCACCTACATTTTTGCCATTTCCAGGGCTCTTTTTCTTTTGTGTAAATTCTATATTTTCATCTGATTCCATTTTCCTTCTGTCTGAAGGACTTTTGTTAACATTTCTTATAGTAGTACAGGTCTGCTGGCCATGAATTCTTTCAGGTTTTTTTTAAATTAAAATAGAATTCACATACTATAAATTCACCATTTTGAAGTGTACAATTCAGTTCTTTTAGTGTATTTACAGGGTTGTACAGCCATCTAATTCAAGAACATTTCGTTACTCCAGAACTTAACCTCATGCCCATTAGGAGTCACTGCCCACTGCCCCTGATAACCGCTAATTTACTTTCTGTGTCTACGGATTTGTCTCCTCTGGACATTGTGTATAAATGAAATCATAGGTCATATGACTTTTCATGTCTGACTTTCACTTAGCATAATGTTTCTGAGGTTCATCCCTATTGTAGCATGTATCAGTACATCATTCCTGTTTGTAATATTCCATTGTATGGATATACTGTATTTTGTTCTTTCATTTATCAGTTGATGGACATTTAGGTTGTTTCCACTTTTTGGCTATTATGAATAATTCTGCTGTGAACATTTTTGTATAAGTTTTTGTGTGGATTTATGTTCTCAGTTCTCTTGGATATGTTCCTGGGGTGGAGGGGCTGAATGATACATTAACTTTATTTAGTTTTTCAAGTAACTGTCAGAGTGTTTTCTACAATGGCTTCACTGTTTTACATTCTCATTAGCAACATAGGAGGAGTCTACTTTCTCCACAGCCTTGTCAACATACATTTCTGTTGTTTACTAGCTATGAAGTGGTATCTTATATGGGGGATTTTTGTTTTTTTGGCTTTGTTTTGTTTTATTGACGTATTGATTTGCATTTCCCTAGTGACTAATGATGTTGAATATCTTTTCATATGCTTATTGGCCATTTTCCAGGTATTAGGGTTTATTGTATACATCTTTAATTTGTCATATATTTTCTTTTTTAAAGATATGCCTATTGATCGTCTATTTTTAAGTTGCTTATTTGTCTTTTCATTGTTGTTGAATTCTATTAATATCATGTATTGGTGATTTTCATATTCTGATTTTCACATTCTAATTTTCATATTCTGAATCAACCTTTCATTGCTAAGGTAAATCCCAATTGATCATGGTATATGCTGCTTTTAATATGCTGCTGTATTCGGTTTGCTGGGATTCTGTTGGGGCATTATGCATGTGTCTACCTACAGTATATTTTACAGTTTTATTTATAGTTTTCTTTCATGTGATATCTTCTTCTGGTTTTGGTATCAGGGGAACACTGGCTTCATAAAATGTGTTGGGAACTGTCTGAATGAGTTGTGAAAAAAATTGGTGTTGATTCTTTGAAACATTTGACAGAGTTAACCAATGAAACCATTTGGTCCAGAGCTTGCTTTGTGGGATATTTTCTAGTTACTAATTTAATCTCTTTACTAATTATAGGTTTGTTGGGGTTTTTTGTTTGTTTTTTGTTGAGTCAGTTTTGGAAATTTTATTTTTTTTCAAGAATTTGTGCATTTCATTGAAGTTATCTAATGTGTTGTCATACTTTTGTTCATAGATTTGCTTAAAACCCTTTTGTTTTAGTTAGATTGGTCATAATGTCTTTTGTTCCTGATTTTAGTACTTTGAGGTTCTTTCTTTTTCTTAGTCTAGCTAAAAGGTTTCAGTTTTGTTGATCTTTTAAAAGAACCAACTTTATTTTCATTGATATTTTTTTCTTCTATTTTTTCCCCCTTTTTTCTGTTTCTTTTTTCCTTGCTCTAATCTTTATTATTTCTTTCCTCCCTTTTGCTTTGGGCTTTCTCAGAATGGAAATTTAGGTGATTGATTTGAGATTTTCTTCTATTTTAATGTAGTGAATATAAATTTTTGTTTAAGCAGTACTTTATATGCCATCAGATCTGTTATGTGGTGGGGGTTTTTTAATTCATTTCAAAGTATTTTCTAATTTTTCTTGTGATTTCTTTGACACATTGGTTATTTAGGAGTTTATTTCCATGTATTTCTGTATTTTCCAAATTTCCTTGTCATTAATTTCTAATTTCATTTCATGTGAGATTTGACAACATTGTATGATTTCAATCCTTTTCAGTATATTGAGGCTTGTTTCACGGCCTACCATGGTCTATCTTGGTGAATGTTCCACACATACCTGAGAATGTATGCACTGTTGTTTGGAATATTAGAAGTGTTTGTTAAGTTTTGTTTATTTATACTGTTACTTAAGTCTTCTTTTTCTTGCTCATCTTCTCTCTAGTTATTCTATTCTTTTTGAAAGTCAGGTATTGAAGTCTTTAACTCCTTTGGTTTTGTATGTCTGGAAGAATCCTTCCCCCCCCCCCCCGCCCCCCCCCGCCCCTGGGTGTAAAATTCCAGGTGACAGGATTTTTTTTTAAACACCATACTTTAAGACATTACTATCATCTTCCTTGCCTTGTTTCTATTCAGGATTCTATTATTCTTTTTTTTTTATTAAAGATTTTATTTATTTATTCATGAGAGACACAGAGAGAGGGGCAGGCAGAGACATAGGCAGAGGGAGAAGCAGGCTCCACGCAGGGAGCCTGATGCGGCACTCGATCCTGGGACTGTGGGATCACGCCCTGAGCCGAAGGCAGATGCTCAACCGCTGAGCCACCCAGGTGTCCCAAGGATTCTATTATTCTTATTTGTTTTCTGTATGTAATATATCTTATTTTTCTCACTCTGCCTACTTCTAAGAGTTTCTCTTTCATCATTGCTTTTGATCAATTTGTTTATAATGTGCCTTGGTATAATTTTCTTCATGTTTATTCAGTTGAATTTATAGTATGCAGCAAATTTGGGCAATTTTTTCCATTATCTCTTTTTCATTTTAAAGATTTTATATATTTATTTGAAAGAGAGAGAAAGAGCACAGAAGGGGAATGGAGAACAAAGGAAGAGGGAGGAGCAGACTCCCCACTGAGCAAGGAACTTGATGCGGGGCTGGATCATGACCTGACCCCAAAGCAGACACTTAATCAACTGAGCCATCCAGGTGCCCCTCCATTATTTCTTCAGATCAGCTGAGCCATCCAGGCACCCCTCCGTTATTTCTTCAAATATTTTTACTGCCCACCTTTCCCTTTGGTCTTTCAGAGATTCCTATTACACATATTCAACCATGTGAAGTCTCACAGATCACTGATACTCTGCTTTTTTTTTTTAATTTTTTTTTTTTTACCTCTTTTATTTTGGATAGTTTCTGTTGTTGTATTTGCTAAATTTTTCTTTTACAAGTGTTTAGTTTCCTGTTAATCTCATTCAGTGTATTTTTTTTTTTTACCATAGACATTGTTTTATTTATATTTATTTATTTTCTTATTTTAAGTAGGCTCCATGCCCAACATGGGGCTCAAATTCATGACTCTGAAATCAGGAGTTGCATGCTCTACCAACTGAGCCAGCCAGGCTCCCCTTATTCTAGAAGTTTGACTTGTTTGGGTCTTTTGTGTATCTCCTTAATATGTTTACACTTCTCTCTATCTCTGATGTCCTTATCTATAATTTAATCATCTGTGTTTTTTGAGTATGTTTTTTATAGATTTTTGTAACTATAGATTGACTTTTCTAATTACAGATTGGTTTGGGGTTTTTTTTTTTCTTTGCATTCTTGGTAATTTTTAAATGGATGCTAGGCATTGCAAACTTTGTTGGATATAGCATATATTTATTTGTATGCATATCCTTTAAAAATATTCTTGAGATTTGTTCTCGATCACAGTTACTTGCAAACACTTCTTTTTGAGGCTTGCTTTTAAGTTTTGTTAGGCAAGACCGTAGCACCCTTTATCCTAGGGATAATTTTGCTACACTACTGAGTCAGTACTCTTCTGGGTTCTCTGTTCATGCCCCATGTATATCAAAGTTTTTTCACTCTGTCTGATGGAAACCTGAAGTATTTCCAGCGTGATTTGAGCCTGCAGAACTATTTCTTCTATTCCTTTGCAACCTGGTTCTTTACCTAACCTCAGGTTCTTTCTTCACATGCATGTACTGATAATCATTCAGCTGAAAACCTGATAGGAGCTCACTCCAGATCTCCAGTGCATGCCTCTCTCTGTGGGCCCTCTTTGCATAGCTCTGCCCTCTCCTGTGCTCTGTCCTGTGCTCTGTGCCTTGACCTCCCTGAATTTTCAGCGGTGTCCTTAAATGAAGAAGACTGCTGGTTTCCCTTGAGTTCTCCTTTTCTAAGTTATAGCCTGGAAACTTTCTAGGCAATATGTTCATATTCTTGTGGAGCTCATTTCATTTGTTTTCCCTCTCTCAGGGATGTTTGTTTCTCATTGTCTGGAAATTATTATTTTATTCATTTTATTTTGTCTGTATTTTCAGTTATTTAAGCCTGGAGGTTAGATCCAGTCCTTGTTACTCCATCTTGACTGGATTTGGAAGTCTTCCTGAAGTTATTTTGAGCAGTGCTAAGTTATATAACTTTATATATTTAAGAGTAGCAACCTGATTACCACTTAGCTTTTTAGCTATGCCAGGTAGGTTACTTTAGATTATTCACAGCATTTAGGCCTCAGGATTTAGGATTCTTTTTTTTTTTTTTTAATTTTTATTTATTTATGATAGTCACACAGAGAGCGCGAGAGAGAGAGAGGCAGAGACATAGGCAGAGGGAGAAGCAGGCTCCATGCACCGGGAGCCCGACGTGGGATTCGATCCCGGGTCTCCAGGATCGCGCCCTGGGCCAAAGGCAGGCGCTAAACCACTGCGCCACCCAGGGATCCCAGGATTTAGGATTCTTGAAGTAAGAGTGAGGGGAGAATTTTCATATGCATATTATCCATGACATTGCCAAATAAGATAGTTAACAACTATCTTACTGAAACTGGGGTCACAAGGTCCTGAAAAGTTTCTAGAAAACAAGCTCTGGTAGATGTAAATTGTTTGAATGGATGAGATTAGGATATATAAAATATCAACAGTGCCATCTAAGTTTAATGAATAAAAATAATACAGTTCCTTTTGAAAGCTAGCACAAACCAAATGATAAAACTCAACAAAGCACAGACAAGAAAACAGGGCAATATATTGTATGAAATCGATTGCTAAAATCTAAAATAAAGTGTTAGCAAGTTGAATCTGGCTCCGTACTATAATGTTAGTAGGGAGGAAAGCAATGATTAAAGAGTTCTTTTAAAGGATTGTTGGAATAAATTTGAAGATTGACTATATTCAATGGAAGAAAAGAGTGAATCAGGTAATTTGAAGCAGTGTTTCTCAGGGTGATCCAGGGACTTAGGGTCAATTGCAGATGCCTGTCATGTCAGAAATAACTGATTCAGATGCCTGGTCTCAGTAAAGACAGGAAAATGTAGAGGTGCTGATACGATATGTGAGCTGGAGGTGGAGGGGAGGGATAAGGTGAAACTGTCTTTTTTTTCTTTTCTTTTCTTTTTAGATTTCATTTATTTTTGAGAGAAAATAAGTAGGGGGGAAGGGAGGAGGTGGGGGGAGAGACTCTCAGGCAGACTCCCTACTGAGTGTGGAGCCCAACAGCAGGCTCCATCTCATGCATGACCTTAGCCGAAATCAAGAATTTGATGTTTAACAGACTGAGCCAACCAGGCACCCCTCTAGTTACTTTTTAATCCATTTTTGCTTGGATCTTGTGTTTGAGATGACCACTTGATATCCAAGTGGGTATGTCTGATAGCAAATGAAAAATAAAGTCGTCTTGGAGATATACATCTATGTTTTCCATGGTAATAATGGTTGAAGTGATGAGAATAGTCTACTAAGGGACAAAGTAGGAAAGAAAGTCACTTAGTTTTAGGCACTGGACCTTGTAGGTAAGATGAGACAGATGGAATAAACAGTGGTCTCAGTAGTGTATTACTAGGAGTCAAACACTAAAGGAGTATGTGACACTGTGTTGTCAGAGGAAAATGAAAACTAAAATGAGGGATTCTTGAGGGGGGCACCTGTGTGGCTGAGTTGGCTTCTTCCTCTGCTCCTACCCCTCACTCATGCTCTCTCTCCCTTTCTCCCTCTCTCAAATAAATAAATAACATCTTAAAAAAAAAAAAAAAACCCTTGAGAATGCAATGGTAATCATTGAGAATGCCATAAATGAAGGATGCAGTGATATTTATAAATACCAACTGCTTTAAAAAAAAATGACTCAAACACTGAACACTCACTAACTGTAACATCAGTTTATCAGAATTATCCTTAGATTTTTAAGCCAGAGCAGAGGTCAGCAAACCTTTTCTTTAAAGGACCAGATAGTAAGTATTTTAGGTTAAGCAGATATGTTAACCTGTTGTAACTACTAACTCTGCTATAGTATGAAACTAGCCTCAGACGTTAGATAAACAAATGTGTGCGGCTGTGTTCCAGTAAAACTTTATAAAAATTTATTTTTTTCTGTATTGTTCTTCCATTCCTTTTGCATTAAGAATTAACATTGGCAAACTTGTTTCTGATAAAAATTATTGAAACTAAGTATTAGTAATGAAGCTTGAAAAAAATCCAGCAGGAATTACTAGTATGTTAATTTTATAAAATTTAATAAACTTGACCAAACACTATATCCAGCATGCCCTTAAGTATGAGACGGTAGAACTGAAATAGGCATATTTATTACCCCCCTCCCCCCATATAATGACTAATTTAGTGTGGTTTGAGTTAATTTGTTTCCGTTTATTATTTGGCAATTTTAATAATTTGTGATTTTCTTACCTTTTCAGTCTCGGAGAAATCTCTGTGAAGAGGCTTTGTTAAAAATTAAAGGTGTTATTAGCTTTACTTTTCAAATGGCTGTTCAGAGATGTGTGGTGCGGATCCGTTCAGATTTGAAAGCAGAGGTTAGTATTTTAAATGGCTGAATATTCTTGAGTTTATGGGTAAACCAATCAGTGTTCAAAATTGTTCCTTTTAATCCTGGCCTAGGCTTTGGCATCAGCGATAGCATCAACCAAGGTTATGAAGGCTCAGCAAGTTGTGAAAAGTGAAAGTGGAGAAGAGGTAAATGCTTTATTTAGTTTTCTTTATACCTGACTCTTGATTATCCTTTATGGCTAGCAGATTGCTCTTATTTTCAGGCTATTAGTTGCCAAATATATAGGAGTGTTGTTGGGTCAGGTTATCTTAATGTTTCTTGGCTAAGGTTAACTCTGTTAGAAATATAGAGAGATTTTATAGATTTCAAAGTCTATTCTTATATTCTGTGGATTTCAGAGTCTGTTCTTTATCTCAGTGGAGAGGTTTTCCTAATTTTGTACGGAAATAAAGGATATCTAATTTCCTTGCATTGGTTTTTAAAGTCTTTTTAACCTTAGTTTAGTTTTGCCAATCCAAAAAATAAAGGTCTGTTCCCACCACGGATAGATAAATTTGGTGAAAGTCTTTGCCTCTTGCTACTTTTGCCCCCAGTTTTGTGATAGGGAAGACAGATTTGTATCCCTTTAGCCTGTTTGTCTTCCCACAGAAAGGAGGTTCAGGGGCCTACAGTAGCCAAATACTTGCTTTTGTTTTCTTTAAATAGACAGGAGTTGCACCTTTATTCTTGGAGCCTCAGGAGAAAATCATCTTAGTTTTCATATTTCTGCTTTTCTGTGCTCAGCAATTGGGCCTACCCTTCATGTAAGAGGAAAATTTTTAAAGGAACATAGCTCTTGAGAGAAACAGTGATTAGAATGAGGAGTAAAGTTGACTTTTGACTAAAGACATGTATCCGTGTCACTTAGGTTGATTTTATACTAACTCTTAACATGTTCTCCATATCAGATGCTGGTCCCATTCCAGGATACACCTGTGGAAGTAGAGCAGAACACAGAACTGCCTGACTACCTGCCTGAGGATGAGAGTCCGACAAAGGAGCAAGACAAAGCAGTGTCCCGGGTCGGCTCACACCCAGAGGGTGGAGCTAGCTGGCTGAGCACAGCTGCAAACTTTTTATCCAGATCTTTTTACTGGTGACTTCAGTTTGAGTCTCAAGGACTGTGTGAACCAACAAGGGGCCAGTTTTCCATTGTTGTGGTGAACTGTCAAGTGCAATTTGCAATAAGTTATCATGAAAAGTTTTTAGATTATATGATTGCGTATGCTGCATTTTACATTTTATTGGACATTTTGCCCCACTAAGTGGTAAGAAGGACAGAGGCTACAGGTGGAGTTCTTTGTTTATGAAGGTATTTTGGTTCTGTTTTCCTTTAATTGCCTCACTTTTTAAAAAACATGGGTCCACTGTTAAACCAAACATATGTATGTGCAGCTTTACATTTTATTTTACATGAAGCACGTGATTAGGAAAACTTATTTTCTCCTCAAGCCTCAGGACCTATCTGAAGAGAAGTTGGGGGGGGGGGTTTGTGGGGGGTTTTTTTTAGCTCAAGTTGTGCATGAATTACTGAACATCTTCTCTGCTTTTCTTCATGAAAGATACTTGCTTTGATACTCTTCACTGAAAATTGATGAAAACATTTCTCATCCCCCTTTTGTGCCTTTTTTAATTTTGCCAACCATGTTTATAGAAAGAACATTACTAGAGAGACATTTTGCAAATTAAAACACATTCATACGGACAAAGCAGTCCTCTAAAAATACAAGTCTACAAAAACTTTGTCGTCTTATTTTGTTGTAATTTTAATAAGATCAACCCAGAATCAGCTGAGAAGAACGGAACGTGTATATTAGCAAAGTACTATTGGAGACTGAGTGTGATCAGATGCTCCAGTTGACTGTTGCTCAGTGTGGTTTTTATCAGCTCTTAAGAGTTCCGTCCAGCATAATATTGAGAGCGACTATAGATGGTCTTTAGTCCTTACTTTGTGTTCATATACCATCCCTTGCTAGGAAAAAAAAAAAAAAAAAAAGTCAAGAACTAACAGACTTGAAGAAAGAAAACAAAAATCAAATGCCTATGCCATAGTGCCATTTGGTAGAGTCTAACCTTAAAACATGAATTGCTTGGCAGATGCCTATTCAGTAGGTATTTCCTTGTATTGCCTTTTGTGAATTTATTATGAACATGCAATCATACTGAATGAACAAAAAAGACTCAAATTATTGCTTATAGAGAAATAAAGCCAGCATTGGTCCACTTAATTTTGTTCTCATGTCCAGCCAGAAAAAAAGAACTTCAGTGAAGGTAAGATAAATAAATATAAATATATATACATATATATTTTTTGGTAGATAAGAGCTAATTACATATATGGAATGCTTTATTAAATTTCTGAAATATTTGGCAACTAAAATTTTCCTTTTGGTGGAAATCCAGCTAAATCCAGATAAATTTTTAGTGCTAATATGATTAAGAAACTCATATGGAGAAATTGAAATTCTTTTTCATCAACATGTAGAGCTGCTACTGTACTGCTTGTGGAGAATATGAAGTGAAAATTGGACCCTTGAGGGTTTCCTTGCATTTTCATCGCTTCTCTTTTAGGGAAAATTAAAAGCATCCAGTATCACTGGAAAAAAATTATTGTAATATACTTCACCAACAACAATCTCGAGTTCACAACCTTCTGGAGGGAGAGGTATTGAGGGTGTTGAGAATATTTTTTATGTATCTGGGCTCTGATTCAGCTGACACGCACAACTGAAAATAGAAGCTTTCAGGGCCTGTATTGTTTTAAATGCATAATAAACTTGCTGCCAGAACCAGATGTGTTGAAAAACAAAAACAAAACCACCTCCTTTCTATAGCCATTAAAACAAAGTTTACTGTTCTGTTTTAACAAGTTTGTATTTTATTTTGCATCGCCACACATCTGCCTATTTAAAAAAAACTACGTCTCTTTGG
Source organism: Canis aureus (assembly GCF_053574225.1). NCBI lineage: Eukaryota > Metazoa > Chordata > Mammalia > Carnivora > Canidae > Canis > Canis aureus. Next base: position 26,597,563 of record NC_135638.1, read on the forward strand.
TAGTAATGGTTCAGTACAAGTAGGTATTACAGCTTGATGTTTGTGTGTTCTAAGTGTTCTTTTATTCCAGGTCTTATAGAGCAGTTAAGGCAACTGTAATGGCATTTTTTGAAATATATTGTAAAATAATAAAAGGTAACATAATTAAAATTGAATGGATATTGCATCTTTGTGATATAAGCATTATTGATTACTCTTGAGCCTGTTTGTATCCACACTGCCTGGCACCTTCTCCTAACTCCCTGCAGGTGCGTTACCCGACTCATTCCCATGCATCTTCCCCTCATCTTCCCAGCACCACACCTGCCTCTCCGTGGGTTTGGATCAGCTGCTTCTCTACATACACTCATTGTAGCACTTAAATTAGATTGAAATGATATTTACCAGTGTTTCTTCCCAACTGAGCTCTTTGAGAACCGAGAGTCTGTAGCTGTAACTGGCTAGCAGTAACTGTGCAAGTATTTTTTTTGGAGGATGAACAAAGAATTTTTTCTTTTTTCTTTTTTTTTTTTTTTTTTTTAGAATTTTTTCTTAAATCAGTAAAAACAAATGACAGGTAGTAATTAACTTGTTGGGCAAATAGGGAAAATGTCAGGTTGTTTTTTTTTTTCTGGCAGGTTTATGGTCTATTGGTGAGTATCAAGTTTCTTATTTGCTTTGTCATTTGGTTTTTATTTTTCAAAAAAAGTGGGAGGGGAGCATAATACTTGATCCACTGAATAATGAAGTTAAGGTCAACTTATAATATCATGAGTCTTATAGAATTGTTATAGGAGAAATTTATTACTAGTTATTTCGATTTCCTGTTTTATAACTTAATGGCTGTGTAATTTTAGGTAATAATTTAATCTCTGGGGTTTTTCTTCATTTAATGGAATGGAGATAATTCTTATACTTTATGGGGTAATTATTTGAATCCAGTGAGATCATCATGAGTAACTTGAAACTAAAGTCTTACAAGTGTAAGATGGAATTATTGTAACTGGAAGTTTGACACGATTCTATTCTTGTGCTCGATTCCAAGTGAGACACTATACCTTTGTAAACACACTTATCTGGCTCCTCAGCTTTCTGTATCCAGTTGAGGGTGTTTTTTGAGGCTTAGTTCACAGGTATTTGATTTTTATCTGAAGGTCCCTTGAAGAATTCATCTATTGTTAGGCTTTCAGTTACCTTTGAGTCAATAATTTCTAAATCTCCACTGTACCATCATCTTTGATAGCTCTCCTTTCCTTTGCCATACCGGACAGATACAGTCTGTGAATTTTTCTTTTAGAACCAAGCTCATGGTAGGCATGCAGTAGACTTGAAAATTAAATGTGTCAGTACCGTGCCAAGTGCTTTACAAATATTTGTCCCTTAACAACTATAGTTAGGTGCTTTTGTATCTCCATTTTACAGATGGGGAAAATGAGGCAGAGGAGTAATAAGTAGCTCACTAGTCCCAGATAACAGAGTTTACTAGTAAATGGTGAAGCCAGGTCTCCAACCCAGGCAGTCTGGCTCCTGAGTCTACACACTTTGACAAGGCAGCCTGCATTTTAGGGGTCCTGCTGCTGTGCCTTCCTGGTTCTTTCACCACCATTCCTATTCAGATCCTTGTGCCTGATTCATGTCAAGTGACCTAACTTGGTTGTCTATTAGCAATCAGAAACTCTGGACACCAAAAAAGTCAAGTACATGAAAGAATTAAGTCTCGTTAGGCCACAACAAAGGAAAACACGTGTAGAGCAGCTAGCCTGTCTAAAGAGGGAAACCATGTTTGTTACATGGATTCTGGGCTTTTAACAATGCCAAGCTTCTGGATGTTCTGGTTGTTCCAGACCCTTAAAATACCACCCGTGCCACATAAAACATGTCTAGGCCAGAAATTGGCTACTTGTAGCCACATTCTCATCTGTCAGATTAATCTTAACAGTATTTTTGTCATTTTCTGCATGATGTCAACAAAGGACTATGGCTTAGTTTAGACTGTGCTGTCTAGCACCAAAAGTGTCAGAGTTTAGCTACCAACGTAATCTTTCATACAGTCTATAGCATTATTACAGACTTTCTAGACGTGAAGCGCAAGTTATCTCATTGTTACAAACTCTGCTTTATTTAGTCTATTTATTATAACCTAAGTATTTTGTGTTCATCCTACTCTTAAATCTTTGCTTATGTTCTTTTTTATTTTTATTTTTTTTAAGATTTTATTTATTCATGAGAGACAGAGAGGGGCAGAGCCATAGGCAGAGGGAGAAGCAGGCTCCCCTAGGGGAGCCTGATGAGGGACTTGATCCCAGGATCCCAGGATCATAACCTGAGCCAAAGGCAGGCACTCAACCACTGAGCCACCCAGGTACCCCTGCTTGTATTCTTTCTTATCTGGAGTTTCCTCCTTTATACTGTCATCTCCTTTAAAATATTTTATTATGAAAATAAGGTCAGTATGTTCTAGAAATGCATAAAGAAAACAAGTCCTGGGCAGCCCTGGTGGCTCAGCGGTTTAGCGCCGCCTTCAGCCCAGGATGGGATCCTGGAGACCCGGGATCGAGTCCCATGTCAGGCTCCCTGCATGGAGTGGAGCCTGCTTCTCCCTCTGCCTATGTCTCTGCCTCTCTCTCTCTCTCTCTCTCTCTATGTCTCTCATGCATAAATAAATAAAATCTTAAAAAAAAAGTCCTCTGTCATCCTACAACCTAAACAATATTAATAACAACATTTCGATTTATTCTCATTTGTTTTCTTTTGTTTCAGTTGTTAAGTATACATTTAAAAAAACTTTTTTGTTAAATAAACTATGTGCCTGGTGTGGGGCTTGAACTCATGACCCAGAGATCAGGCGTTAACAGATCCTACTGACTGAGCCAGTCAGGCACCCCTACACTTGAAATTTTTAAAGTCTTCAAAGTAGGTATGCAGTGAGAAATGACTTTGAACCACTCTCACCTGGTTTTTCTCACCAGAGATAGCTATTTTTACTAATTATGTGTGCCCATCAAGAATATTCTATTAATTTACCGACTTTATTCTTGTATAAAGCAACTTTTCCCCCCAGCTTCACAGTATTTTTTTTTTTTTTTAAGATTTTATGTATATATTCGTGAGAGACACAGAAAGAGAGTCGGAGAAGTAGGCTTCTCACAGGGAGCCTGATGCAGGACTCAATCCCCGGACCCCAGTATTATACCCTGAGCCAAAGGCAGATGCTCAACCACTGGAGCCACCCAGGTGTCCTGCTTCATAGTATTATATTAATGTTCCACCAATTATTTAGCAGTGCTTTGATTGCAATCCTTTGCTATTACAAATGGTGCTGTGTCAGTGTATCTGTAGAGTGAATTTCTAGATGTAGAATTGCTACATCAAGCCTGTGAGTGCTTTTATTTGGAGAGTTCCTGCCTCCTTAGAGAGTATTCTGGTTTCTTCTCTTACTAGAATGATATGATAGTTCCTATTTCCCTTCAGCCTCTCCAACTGTATTATCCCACATTTAACCCTTTGTGGTCTAAAAAAAAAGGGAGGGGGGATATCTTCTGAATGAGAGTTCGCTTTTTTATAGATTTAAGAGCTATTTCAGTATTTCTTTGAACTGTCTTTCATTTTTGGGGGGAGGGGATTTGAGTTTTCTTATGTAATTTATGGAAGTCCTCATACTAAACAGATTTGCCCTTTTTTTTTAATAAAAATATTTGCAGCACACACATTGCAACAGTATTTCCCAGTGCTTCTTATACAAATCCTGTGAACAATTTTCACCCCATGGATCCTTCTTCCTCTTAACTGCTATATTTACTTTTTCTTTGTTTGGGACCTGTCATTTATGGTCCATTACTTTCCCTGAGTATGTTCTTACTGAGATCAAGATCCCTAAGGGGAGGGAGTGTTTCTTATGTTTTAATGTTTGCCACACTGTGGAGCATAATACTGTGTGTGCTGAGCATTTGGGGAGTGTTTACGAATGAGTTATGGAGATAGAACAATTATAGCAGTATTTCTATGTCGAAGGGATGGGTATTTGGTACTTTGGTTCCGATCTTGTCTGGATTTTAACTATTGTACATCTGGATTACTGCTACCTGCTTGTTAGTGACATTTAACTTTACTTGGGCATTTAACTGTGTTTCAGGCTCTGCACTAAGTCCTTGTGTTGTTTTCTTTAATCATCACCATGGTCCAGTGAGCTAGGGTTTTTCATATTCATTTAACAGAAGAAATAAAGTAACTGGAGTCAAATACAGCTACTGAGTATTAGGGGCGGGGTCTTCCTTCTTCATGACCAAATACTTGCCCAAATAATTGTTAGATATTTTAAATTTCTTCTACTCTTCTGGTTATAAATCTTTAGTGACTTTTATTGTGTCACATCCAAATTGTTCTGGCTTCAATATTCTCTGGAACCTATGCTATTCTCATTTACCTGACCCTTTTCTTCAGGTGATATTTTTGGTCTTCAGTAAATGCATTTTATGTTTGTCCTCATCCTAAATTACCAGATTCTAGTTTTCCAGAACCAGCTATTCATGAAACCCTCCTTGTCTATCCCTTTTGGACCTTGCCAATCTGTCTCCCAATTCTTTAAATTCTTTCAGCATTTAAAGCGTCTGATGTACATTTGACCACTCAGTTGTATTGTTTGTCTCTTCATTCCCAAATGTGTTCATTTTTGCAGAGCTTGCTTTCAAAACTCTCGCTTCCTCTTTTTGTACTGCCTTTTACTTATTAAGCCCAAACTGAAGCCTCACCAACCTTCCTCATTACTGCTGTCTTCAGGACCAGCCAGTTTGCTGAGGTTCTTTCCAGCCTTTAATGGCTCAGAACCCCTTTTCTAACCCATGTTCTTCTGATAAGGGGTTTCTTGTAAAAATACAAGTCGTGTAGGTACCCATTTTTTCATGTTTAAATATTTTAGGTAGGAAGATAGTTGATGAGGACACATTAAAAATAATACTCAGTTTGCAGTCTATGCAAACAAATATTCCAGTGGGAGCAAAAATTGGGCAATAAAAAATAAACTTTCAGAGAAAAAAATGGTTTTGCAATTGATAGAAAAAAAAAAAAGGAATATTAAGATAGGTAAGAAAGTACCAGTGAATGAGTTACAAAATGGTAGCAGAAAATGAAAGAAGATAGAAGAAGGGAGGCAATACATGGAAACTCAGCCATACCGACCTTACCAGTGAATTAAAAAAAAAAAAAAAAAAAAAAACAGGGCTAAAAGCAAATGTAGATGAAACCCTAAGGCAGACTGTGAAAATGTTGAGCCAGAAGTCAGGACTCCGTTTTAGTAGGTAAACTTCAGGGAAAAAGGAATCCTTGCCTCTCAGTGTAAAGTCGGAGAAAAAGTATACTGTTTTAAGAAAATGTATATGTAAAAATATAAATAGGTTTGTAAAACAAACTGCGTAGGCATTTACACTCTTAGTTTTGATTTTATTTTTCTACGTACCACATTCTTCCAGGCAATTTAAGGTCTGCTTTCTAAAAATTAGATCCATGGGACACAGGATTAAAGCAAGTACCTAGTAGAAACAAAATCAAGTGTCTCCAGTCCATTGAGATAGAAGAACTAATTTAATTTTTTTTTAAAGATTTTACTTATTTATTCAAGAGAGACACAGAGGCAGAGGGAGAAGCAGGCTCCATGCAGGGAGCCCGACAAGGGACTCAATCCTGGGTCTCACAGGATCACACCCTGGGCTGAAGGTGGTGCTAAACTGCTGGGGCTGCCCAGAACTAATTTAATATTAAATTCAGTAGAAAAATAGCTTACAGGCAATAATGTAATATCACTTCTGAGTGAAGATATTTATAGTGCTTGATAGAAGGACTACTAGTCTTTTATTAACTGTGGAAGCAGTATGTAGTAAAATTCTTAGAAATGACAATCTGTGGGAATCTTCTCTTCTCGCCCTGTGACTGGATAATAAGTAGCAAGCATACCAAGTAAAGTAGTGCATTAAAATGTATTGTAAACTAAGATCCTGATCACCAAGCTATTAGTAATTATCTAGGATGGACTGGAAAGCAGATCAGTGTTTTTTCTTCAGTATATGATTTCCTAGTGTTGAAGTAACAAAATAAGCCAAGCAGATGTTCTGTTACCACCACAGAAGTTATGTTAGAAATATAACTTTTATATTCAAAAAGTTATATTGGAAATAAAAAATGAAGGTACTTTCCTTACTCTTTATGGTGTAGTATTTCTGGTTGGTGAAGCTCAAAGGAGACAAAGTGATAGAGAAATACCAGCAATTACTGGCTCATGCTAAAGGGAGCCACAGGCTTCTATTAGAGTGTAACACTTATGGGTATTTTTCAGTTAGGTCATTAAAATCAGTTACTAAATATTTGAAAACCTGTAGTCTCTAATTCATGGTGCTTATTGGAAGGATTATAGACCTAATCCTTCATGAGGTTCACAGTCTAGTGGGAAGGAAGACCTTGGAACAGATAACGACAAATGTATGTAGCAGGAAATAATACAGAAGGTTTGGGAGACCTGATATTGGGAGGGAAAGGGAAGAGGGAGTCAGGGTAAGTTTCTTAGAGATATTAAGGTTTAAGCCAGAACTTGAATGATGAGCAGGACTTGGTCAGATGGGGCAAGGCAAGAGGAACAGCTTTATGAGGCTGGTGTGTGGAGTCTAAAATGAGACTGGAATGTTGGTGGAGGTCAGCTTAAACAAGACTTTGTAGGCCTTTTGATTTAGTCCCTAAATAATTTCATCTCCTAATGTAAGTAGTTCAATCACTATTGTTTGTACATTAATAAATATAACAGTGACTTTCTGCTTTGCAGTTGCTAACTGCCTTAGTCTGGTATCCATTTGATCTTCATAACAATCTGATAAAGTCTGTGAGAAAAATAAATGGAGTTTACATATGAAGAAACTGAAGCTTGGGTTTGGTAATTTGCCAAAGTGAACGCATTTAGGCTACAATGTGGAAAAGGGAGAAAAGTGGATCTGAGGATACCAATCTATAATATCAGATTATAAGGCTATTTCCATACTTGGAGTACAGGGGCAATGGTGGCTTGGCTTTGGGTAAGTAGCAGTGGGCATGGAGAGAGGTGACCTATGTGACAGGTCTTTTTAGGCAGTATCATAGAAGAACTCGGTGGTTCATTGTGAGAGGAAATGCCCATGATTGTCAGCAGCGCTCTAGTGGGCTGTGCTGATGGGATTGTAGGCAAAGATGTCAAGGATCTAGGCATGTGTGTTTTAAGGTAAGAGAGACTGAAATGTTTAAATGTTAGTGGGATGGATTCGAGAGAGATGAGACACAGAAAAGAGCATTCAATGTAGAATGAGGTTCAGAAGCAAGTACATTTATAGTAGGGGTGGGAGGACTGGCCTTTGATATATGAACTCCTCTGGTTCCTTCTGTACAGCTGACCCATTAAGACATTCCTTATATTACTATTCTTACATTCCTAGTGGATTAAAAAAACAAGAGGAATGGTTTTCTCTTAAGTCTATTTAAGATTAAATTGGAATGTGAATATGCTTAGTCTTACTAGACTCTTGTATTTTTTATATTAGCATGGATGAGTTTCTTTCCATGAGACATCATTAGACTCCTAGTTTACCATCCGCTTTCTCTGATCCTTTCATTTAGTTCAGGGAGTCTCACCCTGTCTGTACATTAGGATCACCTGCATGATTTTAATAAGTAGCATTGTTCATGTCCCCACTCCAAACACTTGAGCCAGAGTCTCTAAGGATAGGGCAAAGGCATGGATGAGGACTTGGGCAGAGGGGGCGGTTGCTTGTTTGTTTAAACAGCTTTGTAGTAATGCTAATATGCAGTCAAGACTGAGAATCATGACTTAGCTCTTATACTTTTAAGATCTAAAGATCTGAGAGGTGTTACCTTCAGCTTTTGCTCAGTTTAGGAAAGTTCCTTTCCTCCAACCAATTGGTTTCAGAAACTGAAATTCAGAGTGAAAGCTTATATACAAAATTTTTAATTGTTAGTTGAATATCTTTGCTATTTTATTAGTTATTGGCTTTGTATGGTTTTTAGTGTGCTCATTTTGCCCTTGTACTTACATCTGGTGTGTTTTCTATTATAAATGTCAGGATATACTCTGTCTTCCCCACATAGCATCTAGTGTGGTGCCACCTATTTGATGGCAGATATTCTTTACAGATTTGGAGTTTCTTAACTTTGAAATTTTCCTGTATTTTAGCCCCCAGTAGTATCACTTGTTCTGAAATATTTCTACACATATACTCCAAAATGTGTGGATTCCCCAGATATCTATAATCTAGACTACGATCAAAGTAAAAAGATAGTAAAAAGTCAAGAATGTGGTTTAAAAATTTCTCAAGCCACTGCTGGCCAGAACACTTAAATTTAAGCAAATGAATACTTAAAGTGGATATAAAAATTTTAGAGCTAGCAACTATTCAAAAGCATAAATGTTTTAGGATGAGGAAGCCTTTGATAGTTGTAATAAACTTGCATTGTATTTGGTATCTGTTATAAATTACAGCTTCTATTATATAAACATGGGATTATGTTAGTCTGTGAGTCTTGGTTAATGGGTGTCACACATTTCCTGTATATTTATAAATTCTCCAAATTAAAAATATTAATCCAACACTAGAACCAAGAATGTTATCAGAGAAAGGCAGCTATTCTATATGACTTTTTAGCAAGTTATGGCTATTATTTTTCTTCACCTGATTCAAAGGAATGCATAGGATGTGTCCATGTATAACATACCTATTAGTGCTTACTGTAGAGGAATGGTATTGACAATCTAATTTCAGTTGTCTACATTTTCAAAACAATGAAGACATATCCCTGACCATAAAATAGAAATACCAACCATTTGAGATAGTTTAACATTTATTGTATCATTTACTCTATAGAGGCAATCTCATTATTACAGTAAATATAGCCAGTTTATGTGCATATGTAGATGCAGGGATCTGTAATGTATATTGCAATTTATAACAAATACACAAATGTAATGGATATTTTGGGTTATTTTCAATACAAGCTTATATAAAACAGATTCTGTGGCCGTGTACTCTCTCAGGAGTGGTTTCGGTTTCAAGACTTGAAAGTTTTTAAATGAAATTTTGCCGCCTTCTTTTTTTTGCAGATGGATTATTGAAGAAAAAGTATGAAAGCAGATTGATTCTGTACCCACTTTTTAGATATCATATTCACACACATTTTAATAAAAGTTTTCTCCGTGCAGTCTTACTTAATTCAGTTAAGGCTTTCTGATTTGGAGTTCATATGCATAATTGTGCAAAGGCTCTGCAGTGTAATATCTTTGGATATGTATAGGCATAACAGTTTTCCAGAAGTAAGTCTGAAACTGATGTATAAATGTGCTCTATAAAATCAATTAATATTAATAAATCTGAATTGCTTTAAAGAAAAATTTTGGATGATATGTGAAATTTATCTGTTTATAATAATAGATAATCAAGTTTATCTGTTATAATAATAGATAATCAAGTCCTGTGTGGTGTTTAGGGATGAGTGAGAGCCATGATAGGAAGAGAAAAGTACAATTCCTGAGTTTAGAGTTTTGACTCCGAACCCTTCTTTGACTTAACACAATTCTTACTAGAATAAACAGCTCATTACTCATAATATATGGATACATTACTCTAAAGTCAAATAACTCAGCAAGTCAAATTATGAGTTATAATAAATCTTTCTAGCTAAATCTTACACTGACTAGTCTCCCAAAACTTGTTCCAAAGAACCGGCTATCTTTGCCAGACTTTACCTATGTCTACTATGTTGTCCATCATGGTGGTCTTGGAAAGGGTGAGAGGAGTGGTAGTGTTTTGACAGTAACTGGGAGCACATTTCATCGATTGTACCCACACACCGCTATGTTTATAGTAATGTAGTGAACTCTTGGTATTTAGCGTGCTGAGATCAGAGATGCTAAACATCTTCCAGTGCTCAGGACAATCCCAAATGTGGAGAATTGTTCTATCCAAACTGCAAGTAGAGAAACATTAATGATAAATATATTGAGTGCATACCAGTAATCATACCATAATTTTGCCAATTAAGAAAATATGTGAATAGATGAAATATCTTAAGATATTTCACATTTTATTTGAGTATAAATCAGTAGCAAGCTCAGATTTTAAAACAAATTGGAACAGAAGATTTTTTTATGTTACCTGTTCATTAAATCTCAAAGTAAAATTATGGTAACCAGTAAGAAATCATGAAGTCCTAAATCCCTAATGTGGGGAAATTTTTTTTTAAGATTTTGTTTCATTATTCATGAGAGACACAGAGAGAAAGAGAGAGAGAGGTAGAGACATAGGCAGAGGGAGAAGCAGGCTCCCTTCAGGGAACCTGATGTGGGACTCGATCCCAGGACCCCAGGATCACGTCCTGAGCTGAAGGCAAACCACTGAGCCACCCAGGTGTCTCGGGAGATGTTTCTCTAATCATTGACAGATGTTCTAATAGAAGATGGGTCGGTCAATCTAAATGATCTCCACTCATAACATTAAATATAAGAAACCATTACATTTCATCAAACTGAATCAAACAATGACTTAGGGGGTAAATATGCTGAATTCCTTACATTAATTTTGAAAAATTTAAACCATCCATTTTTCTAATGAGCTCAAGCTTCCTTAAAGTATATTTCTGGTTTTTTATGCAAAAGTAGGAAAAATGGTAAAATTCAGCTTGCTCACTTGACCTTTTGCTTTAGCTAGATGAATAATATGCTAACAGAAAGGTTGTGTTACTAGGAACAAGAATCTTTAAAATTTGTGTTATTCTGTTTCAGCAAGATGGGGATAGATGGCATTACCAGCACTATAATACAAATTGCTGAAACTATAAAATTTGTATTTCTTAAGGCTGTTACTCAAGTCACAAACTATCTTACCTTATCCTATTTTGGACTTATACAGTCAACAATTAAAATCATTGTATAGTAACTATTTTATATTTTTTTCATGTCCCTATAATGCTTACACCAAAGTTAGCTGTTGATTTACTTATCAAGAAACCTACTAATTCAGTTTCTTGGAATCTGAGGAGATTTGGATTTAGGGCTTGGCTGTAGCCCAAAACCTGGGTGACCTAATTGTGCCTTTCAATTTCTCATATACAGAATAAGGTTAATACCTATCTTCATAGGATTTGTGTGATGCTCAACTTAGCATTTTAATTTTATTTGAAATGAAATTTGGACTTAAGAATCTTTAAAAATTTTTAACCAGGTTTTTATTGTTTTTCTAAAAACAATCTCACATTGGGGTACCTAGGTGGCTCAGTCAATTAAGCATCCAACTCTTGATTTCGGCTCAGGTCACAATGTCAGGGCTGTGGGATTAGGCCTGTATTGGGCTCTGCACTCAGTGCAGTGTCTCCTTGTCCCTCTCTCTGCTCCTCCCCCTGCTCACTCTCTCTCTCTCTCTCTCTCTCTTAAGTAACTAAATAAATAAAATCTTTAAAAATAAGTAAAAATAAAAATCTCATGTGAATTTACCATGAAGAATACATAAGGGCTTCAAATAATCTTTGTGATCATTTGGAGGGACTTGGGATTTGGCATTTGAACTAAGTGAAGATGGAGCCTTAAGGTGACAGCCTGTTAAATTGCCTTTGTCAGAGGAAAGTAGCCCAAGGCAGCTTTGTCTATGTGGAATAGGAGTGTTTGATTTTGCCATAGTGTTGACTCAGCCGTGGCCATGACTCTTCAGGGGTCAGAGATGATGGATGGTGACAACATGACCCAGTCAACTTTCAGCTTGGATTTTTTGGAGCTAAAAAGCCCTGACATAAACAGAGAACACTGTCAAAGCCCTACTACCATCGTTGATGCTGATGTATCTTAAATCTTTCTCCTTTAAGTTTACCTGGCATGTTCCTTACTCAGCTAAGCAATAACAGAGATTGGTACCAGGAGTGGGATATATATTACCATTTCAAGACCTTTATTTCATTATCAGTGTCTTCATGAACATAGAGGAATCCCATCAGAGACACATTCAAATTTTATGACTCCAGCTGGAGTGCTGGGCCAGAGAGAAAGTGAGAGAGGTTGAGAATTTAAGTCATGCAGTCACTTCTGCCTACCATTTCTCTCGAGTATTCCCCAGACTAGGTGTTAAAAAGGGAGACATTAATCTATGGCTCCCTCAATTGGTCATTGATTCCTTGTGCCTTGTAGTGTGAGCTTCTCACTGTGCAGAGTGTGATTCAGTGTTTAAAGATAAGTTTTTTTTTTATACAAGATGGCCTCAAATACAAGCCAACTACTTCATCTGGTGCTCACCCAAAGAATGAGCCATCTGTTTGAATGCTGAAGGAAAAATTGGCTGTGTTGGACATATTGAGAGTCTGCCTCCAACATGGTCTGTAAATGTTGTATACTGTATTTTAAAGGTGACTTAGATTTCCAGGCATAATTTTGACTTTATGAGGTTTTTTCCCTTGTATGTACATGTCTGTATGAGAAGTAAACTCCACTATAATAAAAGCTGCATCCTTCCAGTTTCCCTTTGTTACAGGATAATAATAGATAATTACAACAGTTCCTTATCTTCCAAGGTGTATGGAGACATTAAAAATTTTTTTTACATTAAAGGAATTAAAACAATGACCTGAATATAAAGCAAGGTTTTTAGCAAAGAGTTTTAAAGTTTTGTATATAGCTATAAATGACCTATACAAAGTCAAGGCTATTATACATTTTAATCGAATTTGCATCATTAATGAAATAAGCCCTAGTCATGGCAGCAGCCTTGCATGGTTATGCTCTGTAATCGTCCTTTGTCCAGTCCAGGAGGCTATGTGGCAGGGTTGGCTATGGGCTAGAAGATGATGCTCTAGATCAGCAAACTTTTCCTATAAAGGACCAAATTTACCAACAGTGAATATCCTGTGAAGGACCAGAAAAGGGCTTTGTAAACTATAAAATATGTTGCAGCTACTCAACTTTGCAACTGTGCCAAGAAAGCAGCCAGAGACAATATGTAAACAAATGAGCATGGCTGTGTTATAATAAAGGTGTATAAAGAGAGGACAGGTTGAATTGGGCCCCTGGGCTGCCCTAAGCTAGAAAATGATGCCCTAGGCAGTGTTTTTTTAAGTTTGATTCCCAGACCAGCAAACAGTAACATCACTGGAAACTCGTTGGCAAGGAAAATTTCTCAGACCCTCACCCAACAGTAGCTGCTGGGCCAGAACCTGGGGTTGGGGTCCACAATTAGGGTTTTTATTAAGCCCACCAGGGGACTCTGATGGATACATGCTGAAGTTTAAGAGCTACTGCTCTAAAAATCTAGACCCCTCTGAGGCCAACCCTAAAACTACACAAGATGATATTTTTGGTAGAGTCACCATTGGTGCACAAGACAATAAGGTTATTTGAACATTGAAGAAACCGTAAACCCTCTATTGAGTCAGAAAACAGTTTTGTACTTCTAGGAAAGAAATTTTTGTTTTTATAATTTCTGAAGTTGTCTTTACTGCTTAATATGTTTGAATGTATTATAAATTTCTCTTGAAAAAATTTCCCTTAAATTTGAGACCAGCTTTTGTTTGTGGTATCATCATATATACTAAACCTATGAAAATAGTACAAAGTTTCCCATTGTGGGATTTATTTTAGAGTAGAACCTAACAATGTTGCAAAGTTGTTGCATATGATCATTTTGAATGTGTTTAAAAGACCCATGTCTCACAAATGAGGGAGTTAGAATACTCTGTAGAAGTTTTCCTATTGGGACACTTTGGTGGCTCAGTGGTTGAATGCTTGCCTTTGGCGCAGGTCATGATCCTGGAGTCCTGGGATCAAGTTCCATATCAGGCTCCTCCCAGGGAGCTGCTTCTCCTTCTACCTAGATCTCTGCCTCTCTCTGTGTGTCTCTCATGAATAAATATGTAAATAAAATCTTAAAAATTTTTTCCCCTATTATTCTGGAATTTATGGCAATCCCGAAGCTGAGAAGAGAGGGTATTAAATTCTCCCTCTCAACCCAAAGTGTACTGTATTTTACTGCCCAGCACTACCAAATTCTGGATTTATTGTATCAACACTTCCTTCCCTCACAAATTTATGGAAGGAGAAGTTTGAGGAAGGAGGAGTAAAATTTTGACCTTAAGGGGTCATAGTGTAGCAGGGGACTTGTTACTCTTCTCCTGGTGGTTTCTCCCAATCCTGAGGAGTGGTGTGGGTGGCTTCAAGACAATCATTCTGAAACCAAAGGTGCCAATAGGTCCTTCTTGCATTGTCACTGTAGGGGAGTAGGACAGAGCCTAGAGATAGCAGAAGATATTTCCCATTGAATTTTGGAGCAGTATATGTGCATAGAGATACTATGTGCTTCTGTCTACAGGTCCCTGAAGGCAGAAGGTCAGCAAGAGTAGCCTGTGTCAGCAGAGTATGAAGGGATCTTCACATGTGGATATGGTGTGAGTGCCGACGTAGAAGAGGGTGCACTCTGTCACCCTGTTCAAGTTTGTGCAGCCCTCAGGCTATGGAATAGTTATCTAGAGGTTCTTTGGGCTCCTTGAGAAGGAACTTGTAACTTAAAGGAAGGACAGGAACTGTACAATTACCTAGGTCAAGTGAGAAGACTACTTAGCTCGAGAGGGGCTTTGAGGACATTTGCCACATATGGGTCAAAGACACAACAAGATCCTTTTCCCTTAAGGAGCTGGGATGAAGCTGACAGTAGCTCAAGAAGAACACACAGACAGCCTATTCGGAGATCACCACCATGAGACAGAACCAAGTCCAGTCAAGAGAAATGAGGGACCCTTCCTACCACCACCACCAGGCAAGGGGCAGTTCCATATTTCTACCTCCCTGATCCTTCTTCCTTGTCCCCAGATCCAGACTTTAAAAAGGAAAGGGAAAAAGTATCACAAGGATGGACAATGCTATTACAAGTCCTGGAGTTGCCATCCAGCCCATGATGGAGATGGATTTAAGGGTAAGGATGGGCAAAGGGTTTTGCATCAGATACAAATGTCAAGAACTGTGGAGGGTCTGATTTTATCTTGCAAGCTAACAAGTTAGCCTTCATGTCTGCTGGCAAAAGACGTTAGATTCCTAGGTCAGAAAAATTGCTTCTATTACTCATCACAGATAAAAGCATGAGCCTCAGCATATTGGCTGGATTCTTTGCTCCCGAGTTCCATTGGGGGTGGGGTGATTCATGGGCTGAGATAATATGAATACATGGAGTCAGTTATGCTACAGGAGAACCATGGCCTAAAGCAGCAAACATTGTAGAAAAGAGCAAGCAAGCCAGTTCCCCTATTCTTAAGAGTGAGCAATTAGATGGTAGTTGTCTGGGCTGGGAGAAGGATGAGGCAAGGGATCATATCCATGATGCAAAATTTAGGGAAGCACTGAGTCCTAGGCTTGCACAAATGCAGGATTAGCACATAAGCATGAGAACCTCTTTAACTTTTTGTCGTGGGCATCTTGCTTGCCTCTTCCTAATCCTGGCTTTGGTAGTCATGCTGGACTACCTGGTAGTCACTTTGACTTACTTCATTGTCTACCTCAGTAGCTACAGAATATTCTCCGTGCCAGAGGACACACACACCTGGCAGTCCAGCACACTTGGCAGGAACGTGCTTCTCCCAAGAATGAGACTGAAGCTTAAAACTGAACTCTTATAATAATCCATGGGTCAAATCTAGGCCCAATCCATAGTGTTGACATTTTTTAAAGGATTCCGAAATAAACAAGAACATGCAACAGAGATCATATGTGATTCACAAAGCCTAAAATATTTACTATCTGGTTCTTTACAGAAGTTTACTGACTCCCATAAAAACCAAAAGGCATTTAATTTGTGCATATCTTTAAAAGATGAGAGAGGGAGACTCAAAGTGGTATAGCTTCAGGCAATAATTTAAAAAATTGTTTTACATTTATTCCCCTAAAGAGCTGTGTTTCTTCAATAAACTATATACACAGATGACAGACATTAAGCCTCTTTCAAATGACAAAAATCCAACTATAATCAAAGCTAGAAGAATGCATTGGCTCATATGGACACCTTGCAGAAAGGGCAGGTTCAGAGTCAGCCCCAGGTCTGGTGGCATCTAGGGATTTGAATGCAATTGGAACCCATGCACACACTAGCTTCATTTTTGCTTCTGCAGACTGCCAAGGAAGGGCTTTCTCTGAATGGCAGGGAACAAAGCTCAAGCCACTCCAGAACCCTCCCGTGCCACTCTGAGAGGCAATATGGAGTCTGCATCCTAGCTATAGGTTTGGCCATCGTCCAACCCGGACCAACATCGTGGCCAGGATGGGAAAGGAACTGTGTGAGTAAGCTGGCTATGTGCTACCTCTGGGACCAGTGGGAGCAAGAGCTGTTAGAGAGCAGTGAAGAGCAGCAGCACAGACGTGACCCTGGGTGATCACTGGCAGCTCCCCCAGTTTGTGTCTACCAGTGTCCTTTAGTTTGGAATAACATGTGAGATTTTTAGGCCCTGTCAATGTCTGCAGTGGAAGCTCTTAGCCCATAAAATTTTCATGTGTTTAAAATTAGCTGCTCTATTTCTGATTGATGTATCAGATTGGCCTCTCTACCCTTGTTTCTACAGTTTTATCACGTTGTTTGGAGTTGTGCTTTCTGAGACTATGCCTTGCAGCACTTCCTCTTTTACTGTGGGCTTACCACGGAAGAGTTGCTTCGTGAACTTTGATTAATCATCCTATTATGGTCAGGCACTCCTGTCTTTCCAGCCTAACCAGATAGTTCTATGGCAAACATTACATTCCTGACTCTAGACTCTCCATGTCCTATAATCACAGTGATGAAGCTGTTTTGCTAATTAATTTTTAGTGTGGCTTGTAGATGATGCTCATGAAACGAGTGAAATGTGACAGGCTTTCAATCCATAAAGAAAGAAGCCTGAGTAAAAGCAACCATTCTCTAGATGGTTAGCTCTATTTGGTACTTAATGCCAGATTGATCCTCGGTCCCTAAAATAGTTGTTAGGCTAACTCAGTTTTCCTTTGTTTTGTCTGACATTTTGTGGCAGCTTGAGTAATTCCTACTATCCATATTGGGTCAGATATTGTATCAAAAATATTTCCCAGTGTCTACTTTCTCATCATACATTTTGGAAGCAACTGCTTTCCTGTTACACCTACGTGTCAGTGCTGGTCTGTTCACTCTGGGGTGAGGTCCAGCAAGCAGGCTGCTCTATGATCCTGTTAACTCTTCTCCCACCCAGAAATCAACTCACCAGGTTAATTTTAGTTAAGGACGTGTTTGACAGGGAAATTTCTATTGGACGATATATTTTCATTGGTTTTCTGCAATGAACTAGTTTTTATTTCTGGAAGCTTCTTATTCGCTCCTAAAATGGTCAATAGCCCCTAGCACCATAAGCTTAAGAATATAATCTTTCACTAAAAGTTGTTATTTTCAATTGCATTTTAGGACTTGTGAAACATGAAAAAGAAATGTTCTTAAAGACAGTGAGTGTGAATTTATGGGAAGTAAGCAAATTCCTAACTTCTGATACAAATTCTTTTTTTAAAAAAAGATTTTATTTATTCATGAGAGACACAGAGAGGCAGAGATATAGGCTGAAGGGGAAACAGACTCCATGCAGGAAGCCTGATGTGGGACTTGATCCCAGGATTCCAGGATCACGCCCTGGGTTGAAGGGAGGCACTCAACTGCTGAGCCACCCAGGCGTCCCAGAAATCCTTTTTTTTAAAAAAAAAAAAAATTTTATTTATTCATTCCTGAGAGAGACATAGAGAGAGAGAGAGAGAGAGAGAGAGAGAGGCAGAGACATAGGCAGAGGGAGAAGCAGGCTCCCTGCGGGGAGCCCAATGCAGGACTCAATCCCAGGACCCCAGGAACATGACCTGAGCTAAAGGTAGATGCTCAACCACTGAACCACCCAGGTGCCCCCTGAAACAAATCTTAGTAAGAGTTTTACACTAGAATATTAAAAAATCCAAATGAAAAAAAAAATCCAAATGAATTGACTGCACAATGTTTTGTTTTATAGAATTAAAACTGTATTAAGCATATGTCAGTGTTACTAGGTGATCACTTAGCTTTGAGGCAGTGAAAGTACTTTAACAGCTTCTTGGACTTCAGCATACTGTTTCTGGGTTAATCCCAGCATGTGAAATATAAAAACACATGTTTATATCCTTAAGATAAAATTATACTTTTTAAGTTATTATTATTAAATAATACACATTAGTTTTTTAAAAAATAGATTGGTATACAATGGATTTAAATAAGAAATTAAAATCTCCCAGTATCCCTTTTCAGAGACAGTCACTTCTTAACTGTTCTATTTTTAGCTCCAAAGGTGGCTTCCACCAGAGTAAATGATACTCACATTTCTCTGTTTCTTGATGTATCATCCTTAGGGTATATTCAATGTCCTAATGTGAAAGGTAACTCCCACCTCCCCGCCTTCCCTTGAGTTTGTTAGTTTTATTGTTATTATTATTTTAAAGATTTTATTTATTTGATAGGGAAAGAGAGAGAGAGAGAGCGAGCGCGCATGAGTAGGGGGAGGGGCAAAGGGAGAGGGAGAGGGACAAGCAGATCCTCTGCTTGGGAAGGAGTGGGAAGCCCATCTAGGGGCTTGGTCTCAGGACCCTGAGATCACCACCTGAGCCAAAATCAAGAGTCAGAGGCTTAACTGACTAAGCACCCAGGTGCCCCCTTTAGTTATGTTATAGTTTTGTGTTCTTTTGGAGGTGGTTACTTTTCGAACTTTAAATAATATACCTAAATGTCTATTCTTTATTCCATCAGTGGAAATAAAATATCTATGAAGGGGTGCCCGGCTGGTTCAATTGGAAGATCATAAGACTCTTGATCTTGGGGTTGTGAGCTCGAGCCCCACATTGTGTATAGAGATTACTTAAAAATAAAATCTTAAAAAAGTATTAATATCCTATGGAACCAGCCATTTCTTGCTCCTAGTGATTCTTCCCTCCTTATAATCATGGACTCTCTCACACTGAATAAGGTTGACCTGTGTAACCGATACGATGCTGCTGAAAGATGGTAAAGATGGTGTGTGACTTCCACGATTAGGTTAGAGAAGATGTTGCGACTTCTACCTTGCTGCCTTTCGTATCACTTACTCTGGGGAAAGTCGGTTGCCCTGTCTTGGGGATATGCAAGCAGGTCTAAGTGGAAGTGCATGTGACAAAGAACTGAGATTTCCTGATAACAGCCAGCACCAAATTTGCCAGCCATGTGAATGAGCCATCTTGAAAGCAAATCATCCAGCCTCAGTTAAGCCTTTGGATGACTGCAGCTTGAAGTCGATTTCTTGACAACCACCTCATGAACCACTCAACTAATTTGTCCATAGAAATTCTGTGAGATAAGAAGTGTGTATTGGTCTTTAGGCCAGTATGTTTTTCTGGGGAATATTTCTCATGTAGTCATAGATAACTGATACACATCTTATGGGTAAGATGATGTCATTTCCCCTTCAGAGTAACCTTCATCTCCTTCCCTAACCCCTTCATATCTCTCCCAAATTCTGTCATCTATTTCATTACTTTTGTCATTAATTCATTACATGGTTTATCATATTTATATTGCTTTTTAACTATAATTACAAAGTGTAACCATCCATGCTTTGTGTCAGTTCTAAAGTTAGGAATAAAAATAGTATTTAAATTATTATAACCACGAAATACAAGCGTATAATCTTATAAAACATGTAATATAATTATTTTCAAACTTCATTTTTTAATTGTTTTTTCCAGCCTTACTGAGATATAATTGACATATAATATTGTGTAAGTTTAAGGAGTACAGTGTGATGATTACCACAAATAAGGGTAGTTAACACATCCAGCACCTCATATAATTACCTTTTTTTTTCGGTAGTGAGGACTTTTAGAATTTACTCTCTTGGCAATTTCCAAGTATACAATACAGTGTAAAATATAATCAATATGCTCTACATTATAGCTCTAGAACTTGCTCATCATGCAGCTGGAAGTTTGTGCCCTTTAACCACCTTCATCTATATCCTCCACTGACCCCTGGCCCTGGCAACCAGCAATTTACTCTGTTTCTATGAGGTCAGCTTTCATGTATAAGTAAGACCATATAGTATTTGTCTTTCTGACCTACTTCACTTAGTATAACGTCCTCAAAGTCCATCCATGTTGTCACAAATGGTGGGATTTCCTTCTTTTTTATGACTGAATAACATGCCATTGCATGTATACACCACATTTTCTTTATCCATTCATCCACCAGTGCACGCTCAGGTTGTTTCCATATTTTGGCTATTGTGAATAATGCTGCAATGAACATGGGGCTATCTCTTCAATATATCAAAATAGTGATTTTATTTCCTTTGGATACATATATCCAAGAGTGAGATTGTCGGATCATATAGTATTTCTATTTTTAGGTTTTTGAGGAACGTCCAAACTATTTTCCATAGTGACTGCACCAATTTACCTTCCCACTAAGAATGTGCAATTGTTCCCTTTTCTCCACATCCTCACCAGTACTTGTTATTTTTCATCTTTTTGATAACGGCCATCTTAACAGATATGAGGTGATGTCTAAACCTGTGTTTTTGATTTACATTTCCCTGATGATTAGTGACATTGAGCACCTTTTCATATATCTGTTGTCCATTTGTATATCTTTTTTTTTTTCAGTAGGCTTCACATCCAGCGTGGGGCTTGAACTCACAGCTCTGAGATCAAAGGTTGCATACATTATCAGTGAGGGGCCCCCATTTGAATATATCTTCTTTGGGAAAATATCTATTCACATTCTTTGCCCACTTTTTATTTATTTGTTTGTTTGTTTATAGTTTATTTATTTTTAAGTAATCCCTACATTGAACATGGAGCTCAAACTCCAACCCTGAAATCAGGAGTTACATGCTTTTCCAACTGAGCCAGTGAGGTACTCCTTTGCCCATTTTAAAATTGGATTTATTTTAAATTTTTGTTGCTATTGAGTTGTATGAATTTCTTATACATTTTGGGTATTAAACTCTTCTCATTTATATGGCTTGCAAATATTTTCTCCCATTCCATCGATTGCCTTTTCATTTTGCTAATTGCTTCTTTTGCTGTGTGGAAGCTTTTTAGTTTGATGCAGTCTCACTTGGTTAATTTGCTTTTGTTGCTTATACTTTTCTGTTGTTGATGCTGTTGTTGCCGCTTGTACTTTTGATGTCATATCCAAAAGATTACTGCCCAGACCAATGTAAAACAGGTTTTCTCCTATGTTTTCTTCTAGGAGTTTGACAATTTCAGGTCTTACATTTAAGTCTTTAATCCATTTCAAGTTAAATTTTGTGAGTGATACATGTAATATTATTTAACGCAGAGCCAGTAGGATTTAACCAATAAAGAAAGAAACATACTCCCACCAAATCAAATCTTTGCCACTTTAAAGAGGATGCTTCCTTTTTGGCCCATACTTTTTTTTTTTGCAGGTTTCTAAAGTTTTCCCAGGGTTTCCAGAGTTGTCTTTTAAGTTCTTGTTGAAAGAAAAAACCCACAAGATTCTTTGCCATGTCAGTAGGTTCTTTCAGCTTCTTACTCATATGATTTGCTGAGTAAAATCCATTCCAACATTCTTTTTGAGGACATTCTTCCTTACATCTTCTAATGTCTTGTTTTAGCCACATAGCTGTCATCATGCGATTTCTCATCATGCGATTTCTTTTCATAGTAATGTGGGTCAATCTTATTGTTTTCTATTTCTATTTCTATTGTTTTAAAATTTCTATGAAATTTTTTCCAGAAGAATGTGTCCAAGGAGTCCTTGAATATCTATGAAGCTTTTAATTTTTTTTCACACTTAGCTTTGTTGTGCTCTGAATGGTATCTTACTTCCAATTATGCTTTTCTTTTCTTTTCTTTTCTTTTTTTCTTTTCTTTTCTTTTCTTCTAGGCTCCATGCCTAACACGGGGCTTGAACTCATGACCCTGAGATTAAGACCTGAGCTGAGATCAAGGGTCAGATGCTTTACTGACTGAGCCACCCAGGCACCCCTCAGTTATATTTTCTAATTGGTGAGTGTTGAATACTGCTATTGAGTTCATTTTTCATCTGGGAACTTTGATCAATTCGTTATTTTAAGGATTTGACCGGTAGTCAGTTTTATCTTTTTCCTTCCAATTCTTATCATTTTCTTATCTTATTTCCTTGATCAGGATGGCTTGTACTATGTAGTACAGAATTGTAGATCTATATCATTTTTTTTCCTCCAAAGTTTTAAGATATTGTCTTACATCATTCAGGCACCCTGTTGAGAAGTTTAATATTACTTTGAATTCTATTCTTTTGTAGCGAGCCTGTTTTTAGTGTCTAGAATGGTCATTACTTTTTCCTTGAAATTCTGCAGTTGAAAAAAAAATTCTGCAGTTTTACAGGGATATACCTTGGCATAAGGTATATATATATGTGTGTGTGTGTGTATACATACACACTTTGGCGTAAATTCTTTTTATCTATCTTGCATGGCATATCATCCTGAAGACTTTCTGTGTTTTCAGCTCTAGGAAATTTCTTGCTTTAGTTGTTTCTCTTCCCGCCCCCGCCTTGGACTAATATTGGACTTCCTCAGTTGATTCTCCATTCTACAACTTTATTTTCATATTTTTCACTGTGTCACTTTTTTGGCTTGCATTGTGGAATTTTTTTCAACTTTGTCTTCTAGGCCTTCTATTGAAATTTTTTAAAAAGATTTTATTTATTTATTCATGACAGACACACAGAGAGTGAAAGGCAGAGACATAGGCAGAGGGAGAAGCAGGCTCCTTGTGGGGAGCCTGATGTGGGACTTGATCCTGGGACTCCAGGATCATGGCCTGAGCCAATGGCAGATGCTTAACTGCTGAGCTACCAGGTGTCCCTGAAATTTTTATTTAAGAAATTATATTTTTTATTTTTACGACTCTTTCTGGTTCTCTGCTCCCCTTTTAAAGCAGCATCCCTCATTTATTAACTCAAATATTCTAAGTGTACTAATTATATTCAGTTCTTTTGATTGAAAGTGACAGAAAATCTAAAAGGAAGGAGGTAACTTATTGCTCACAAAACTGAAAAGGTTGAGCAGTAGTGCTTTCTTTAGACAAGTTTAGTTTTATATGGGAGTTTACATAGTAATACCAGCATCTGCTTTCTATCTTTCTAAACTTTACCTCTGTTTATTCTAGTTCCATTCATGGTAGCAAGAGACAGCAACAGCTCAGCCTACTTTATTTAAAGTTGCATGAGAATAAATGAGGATCTCTTTCTTGTAGTTCCCAGCAGGTGCCTCATGGTACCTCACTGATTCTGACTGGGCACATTCCTAAACATACTCCAATGGTTGTAGGAATGAAATCTGGAAATTTTGTACTAGGGTGACTATAGCCATCTTTCTCCCATCTGGTCTATCTGACCTCAGAATTTAGGCCTAGATTGTGGAGTGAACTCAAAGTGAGAATGAAACGTGAGGGCTGAGTATACAGGGTATGGCTCAGAGCAAAATGGGATAACCACAAGGAGGAGGATCCTAGGCACAAAATGCAACAAATATTTTCTGTAATCACATAATTTGGAAAAATCAAAAAGTTTTGAAAATGTAGGGGCAAAGGCAGATGAGTATTGGGCATTTTACTGAAATGGAGGGCAGTAAGCAAGAGACTGGCCAATATCTGTTCTGTGAACTAGTTGCCAAAACAGTGTGAATTGTCCTAACCAGTTTCTTTTAGTTAAGTTCAGACATAAGCCTTTTGACTCAACTTTGTGACAATAAAGGATGGAATGAATAGATTTTACCTGCTGAATTAGCAGGAAGCATCACATTTGACTTTAATAACTTTTTCTATTTTCTTTCCGAAACCCACTGTGCACTTTGCTTTAGTTGGAGTGTCACAGTGTGGCAGCAGTCATTCTTGTAACTCTTTTAAAAATTCTCTCTGCTTTGACAGCTTTGGTTTGTGGAGGCATGAATTTATTTGTTATTTGGAACCTGAGATATGGACCAGTCCACCCTCATGGCCAGACTTCACCCGAGAAAGAAAGCAGCAGCCAGGACAAGACTCTGGATGGAGTCTGCAGATTAGGGGGCAGCTGTTCTGATGGTCACAGATATAGGGCTGGAGGCTTCTGTTTTTTGTTGTTTTTTTAAAGATTAAAAAAAGTTTATTCATGAGAGTCACCGAGAGAGAGACAGAGACAGAGACACAGGCAGAGGGAGAAGCGGCTCCTCACAGGGAGCCCAATGTGGGACTCAATCCTGGAACTCTGGGATCATGCCCTGGGCCGAAGGCAGATGCTCAACCATTGAGCCACCCAGGTGTCCCAGAGGCTTCTGTTTCTTGAAACAGACATACTGGATGAGATTTTTAAGGTTGTTTCCAGATTTGACATTTTATCATTTTATTACCTGACAGTGTGTGGGGTTTTTGTTGTTTTGTTTTATTTTGTTTTTGTAGTAGGCTTCATGCTGGGCATGAAGCCCAATGCAGCATTTGAACTCACAACCCTGAGGTCAAGACCTGAACTGAGATCAAGAATCAGCCACTCAACTGACTGAGCCATCCAGGCACCCCGAAAATGTGTAGGTTTTTATGTTAACCAAGAATCAGTTCAGATCCATTTGTTTAAGATAAATCTCTTCACCTGAGAGGCACACCTCATTAGTGATGAGACCAGGTTCTATGGAGGTCAGAGGGGGGTGAAATCTGAGGGTCGCCTAGATTCCTGTCATTCCGTATATATCACACATGTATCAACTCTGCTTTCAGGATCTCAGGATCTCACTCAAGGGATACGAACTCTCAGGTCAGCACCTTTCTCTTCTTATGGAGACATCTAAATTACAACCAGAGGTAAATAAATACCAACTGAGAGTGTACATTACTACCCTGCTTTCTCATCTTTCCTAGAAACAGATTCACTCTATATATTATGCCCAGAATACCAACCTGCTGGAAGGTGGGGACCTGATAATGAATGTAGAAATACACGTCCTCCACCTTGTTCATGGGATTCTGGAGAACAAATTTGGAGGGTGTCATAAAGGTTCTCCTGACACATTCTTTTAAGTTCTTTCAAGTGGGAAAATGCTGTATTTTCTCAGGTTTACTAGGAAAAGAAGTCGGGGGTGGGGGGGTAGGCAGCAGAATTTTTTCCAATATATATATATATTATGACTAACAAGAATTTCTATTTTTTCCCCCTCTGTCCCTTTCTGGATTTGTTGCTGACCCTAAAACTTGGGTACTCCAAAGAATGCCTGCAAGCCCAGAAATGGTATGGGACATTTCAGCATGAATCAGTAACAACACTTGACAGTGGGTTTGGCAGCCACATATGAAATGTTTCCCCACACATCAGAGTAGCATTCACCCACTGGGACTGCATTCAGAACCTAACAAGGGATGATACCACGATCCTGACACCGATTTCATTCTGTGTGTTTTGCAACACCAAGCAATTTTCTGGCACCAGCTAGGAGTCCTAGAATTCCACTCAGTTCTGACACTACCTGGAGATACTGTCTCATATCACATGCCAAGGGCTCAGTCCTATAAGACTGCCTCTTGCACACACTTCAGATGACAATTGCAAGTCCCGATTGTCACCTCTATTTCTGATTGACTAGCTAGAGATTGGAAGTTCTAAGGATCCTGTCTTTGGGTGCAATTGGTTTGCTAGAGTGGCCCACAGAACCCAGAGAAACATTTTACTAATTAGATTAGTAGATTATTATAAAAGGACATTACTCAGGAACAATCAGATGGAAGCGTTGCACAGGGCAAGGTATGCGGAAAGGGGCAGAGCTTCTGTGCCCACTCCCAGCACAACACACTCCCTGAATCTCCCATGTTCACCAACCTGGATACCCTCTGAACCCTCCCTTTTTGGGTTTATAAAGAGGTCTCATTACATAGGTGTGATTGATTAAAGCATTGGCTATTGGTGATTGATGGGAACTCTGGGGCCCATCCTTAGATGTGGTCCCAAGTCACCTCATTAACGTAACAAAAGATACCTTTATTGTTTTTATCATCCAGGAAATTTCCAGAGTTTTAGGAGCTCTGTGATGGGATCATAATCACAATATTACATTGCCATTACCCCTTTTCCCTGCTCCCTCTTCCCTTCCTCTCAATGTCTGGGGCGGGGCGGGGGGGGGGGGGGGACACCTCCGAAGTTATTTACTCCCACCTGACCTTGTCAAAAGCAGGCTGGCAGTTTTTTCAGTGAGTGTCCTATCTCTACTGCACAGTCACATCACCAGGTGAGCTCAAGCAGAAGACCTTGAGGGCAAAGCATCCCCTGAAGAGAACCAAAACGACTCCCTCAAGCAATTAAGACTGCCCTGGGCCAGCAAGACCCTCACTATGATGGACTCCAAGACAGTGATCTATTCGATCTTCACTGTCTACCTGCAGGTACCCACCCACCTTTGTCCCACATTTTCCTTACATAAACATGGAATTATTTTTGGTACTTTGGAGAGAGTCTTTGAAATGGTAGTCTACTGTCTTCCCAGTGTTGGCCTCACTGAAATAAATTCCTTTCTCCTTACACCACCACTTATTTCTCTGTCTTTGGATTTTGTCAACAGCTAGTGGCTGAACCTGATCTGTTTGGGACTCCTGAGTTAGGTGCTCTTGCATGCCTGCACCCCGACTACAATTTCCCAATGGCATGTGGGTTTGGAGGGGCTGGGTTTGGAGTTATGGCCAAAATGCCATGTATATTACCTCTTAGATATGGGATTTTAACTTTTTTTTTTAAGTTTATTGATTTAAGTAATCTCTACACCCAACATGGGGCTCAAACTCACAACTCTGAGATCAAGAGTCGCATTGTCGCTCTGGCTGAGCCAGTCAGCGCCCCTGGATTTTAACTTTGTTTTCTAAATTTCAGTTTTAGGTGACAGAGATAACGCCAACAGTGTATATTACCACATTAGTTTATTTTTAAGTGATCAAAGCCTCAATATGGCATATTTATAATGTCTTTTATAATAAATATTGCCTAAACAATGACAGAAACATTTGTTTCCCTATCAAGGTAACATTTGAAAGCTAAAATATCTTAAACTTAAAAATAAATCTGGTTCTCAGGAAGATGTTTAATATAATATATTAGAAATAGTATGCCGTATAAATAGAGTTATATTTCGTTTTGTCCAATAAATGGCCATAAACAACCAATGAGTCTTCATATCTGGCATAATCTGGGGAGGGGGACAGGACTTCAGATTTGCATGCTCTTTGGCTTTGGCTGCATTACCTCAGTAGTCCACGAGATGGCAGCAGAGAAATGTTCATTTAAATTTATCATCTGCAGAGAGGTTGTTATAAATGCACTTCCCCGGGAAAACAGACTAACCTTTGTAATTCGGTTCTTTCTGAACATAAAAGTAGCCAGCGAGGGCTGTCAAACCACTTCTCAGGCCTTTTATGAGAGCTGTGCTGAGGATTTTATTTTCTTTATTTGTCTTAAAGTTGTTTTCCTTGCTTGCCATATTTTGCGGTGAGTCAGGTCTGAACATGGGGCAGTCAGTGTAGGTGCAGGTCTTTGTGTTCCGGTCACAAGTTCTCTTAAGTAAGTTTAGAAAATCTAGGAACAATAAACTTTGGGATCTTACTGTGTTCTTTGTGGTCATTGACAATCTACTCTCACCAACAAGCAAGACAATGGAAGAAAGTGGTGTTCACACGGTGGGGCCTGGGGGCAGCTTGTGTGGGTAGGGCCTGAAGAGAGGCAGTGCTTTGGGGAAAGAAGGTATTTCTTTTTTTTCCTTTAAAAAAAAAAAAAGATTCTATTTATTTATTCATGAGAGACAGAGAGAGAGAGGCAGAGACATAGGCAGAGGGAGAAGCAGGCTTCCTGGAGGGAGCCCAATGCAGGACTCGATCCCAGGACCCTGGGACCCCTACCTGAGCCAAAGGCAGTCGCCCAATGGCTGAGCCACCCAGGTGCCCCCAAACATTTACATTTTTAATGAAATGAGATCATGCAACACTGACACTGTTTTGCAGCTTACCTCTTACATTTACTTTATCACAGACACCTTCCCATGTTTAATTTTTACAGGCCATATATTATTCCAGAACATGTTGGTGATGTAATTTCTTAAAGTACCTCAATTGATGAATGTGTTTTCCATGTTATTCTTGTTGCCAATAACAATGCTGCACGAAGACAATTTTGTATGTTTATCTTTGTGTACTTAAAATCTAAACTTTCCACCAAACAGCATTTTCAGAACTGGGATGCCACCACTGAAATTAGTAATAAAATCCTACAGTTACATCCTCCCAAAGTGGGCAGAGCCTGTGCAACAAACCTAAGAACATGTTGATCAAGTGTCCTCTTTTTAAAAATTTTAAGGTGAAGCCTGTGCTTGAACGGTGGCAGCAGAGGACAGAAGACACACTTTCCCAAGTTTTTAAATGTATTCGATAGCAGGGATATTTGTAAAAGCTCTCCCCTTTCCTTGGCATGTCACTACCCCGTGCAACCTTGACATTGCAGGCTCCAGGGGGAAGTGGCCCCGCGGCCTCAGTACAACTGAAATGTGCTCTGGCCAGGAAGCCTCCTTTCTGTGACTCCTCCACGGTGCCAGATGTGAAGGAGCTGAAGGCTTGAGGTCTGGGAGCTCAGGGCCAGGGTATTCTCCAGGAGGGAGAGGGCACCCTGCAATGTACCCACTCCCCAGGGCCCGCAGAGCCAGGGCCTGACTGCCTCTGGGGCACCGCGAAGACCCCTCTGCGGGCTCCAGCGTGATTCTGAGTGGTCGCCTTATGGTGGCTCCCCTTGCCCACAAGCCTGGGGAGCAGCAGCAGCATCTTGTCATCTTTGCTACTTCGCACAGAGGGGCTAATGCTGGCAAAGATGGTCTTACAATAGGGCTTCTCTGCCAAAGGATTCAGACTCTTCTTTATTCCCTGTGACGTTGGAGCAACATTTCATACAAATGGCAGGAATTAAAAATCTAAGACACGTGTAACATTTCAAGTTCAGAAGTCTTTTTCAAGCCCCATGATTATTTTATTATTTATCTTTTTTTAAAAAAATATTTTATTTATTTTTTCATGAAAGAGAGAGAAAGAGAAAGAGAGGCAGAGACACAGACAGAGGGAGAAGCAGGCTCCATGCAGGGAGCCTGACGTGGGACTCGATCCCGGGTCTCCAGGATCAGGCCCTGGGCCGAAGGCAGGTGCTAAACTGCTGAAACACCCAGGGATCCCCTTATTTATTGAGTCTTATATCTCACTGGTTATATAAGTTGAGGATCCAGGGCCTTTAAACAAATATCTCTGGCTTTGTATGATCGGGGTAGGGGGTGAACCCTGACACTATAAGATCCTAAGTACGAAGTGCAAGTAAGACCATTAGGAACAACTTTTTCTTAGTACGTAAGGCAGCATCGTATCATTATTCTTGCACAGTAACTTTTCTTTTTGTTCTACCTTTTCCCCCTTCTTGGTCCACTTTTGAACCGTGCTTACATCTAATCGTCTGGACTGCTCACTGTGTGTCTGGTGTCTCAGAACCCCTCTGAGGTTCTTAATACACCGAATGCATTGTTGTTTGTGACTTCACAAACAAAATAGCATGGCTCTGATGCTTATGAATGAAATATATAAAAAAGGCAAAACCATGGATGTGCACTTCTGCGCTGGACAGGCTGTGTTCTCTATCCTATTTCTCCATGAAGTTGTAGTACTAACAAGAGCAAAATATAAAGCTTGTCATGCATTAATGCTTTGATTTCATTCGTTCAACAAGTTTGCTTTGAGTGTCTGCCATGTGCCAGGCACTGTTTTAGTCACTGTTTTGGGGAAAGAAATAGACAAAAATTAAGCAAATAAACCAGTCTTAGTATTATTAGGCCATGATCAGTTCCAAAGAGAAAATGTAGGGAAAGGGGATGGGTTATATATTTAAGTCAGGGTAGGTCTTACTAGTAGGATGAATAAGATGGCATTTGAACAATGACTTGAAGGAGTGGATAAATGGGGAAGGAGAGCCCCAAGTAGGAGAGCTAGCGTATGCCAACACTCCAGGGCCGTGGCCAGCCTTGTGAATATGTGGCTTGGACAGCACTCAGCAAGGGGGAGAGAATACGGTACGAAGTGAGAGAGGAAGAGAGCAGGTGATAGTCTAGGCTCTGGAGGACTTTGCCTTTACTACGAGTGATTAGGGGAGCCACCTAGGGTTTTAGAGCAGAGGAGAGAAGTGATTTGATTATATTTTTAAAAGGATCAGTGGAACAGCTGGTTGGTAACAGGGTGCAGTGGGGGCAGCCAGAGATCCATGGAGGCGACTGCTATAATCTCTCTCTCTTTTTTTAAAAAAGATTTTATTTATTTATTCATGAGAGACATACAGAGAGAGGCATAGACATAGACAGAGGGAGAAGCTCCTGCTGGGAGCCTGATGTGGAACTTGATCCCAGGACCCTGAGATGATGACCAGAGCCAAAGGCAGGCACTCAATCACTGAGCCACCAGGCGTCCCACAACTGCTATAATCTTAGCAAGATATAATTTGCTATAATCTTAGAAAGAGGGGGTGCTGTCCCACCCCACATTGTGACAGCGGATGTGGAAATTCTGTATATATTTTGAGGGACATGGTGACAGGATTTCCTGATGGTATAGGATCTACCTAATAAGGGTCTAAAGGAGGGGAAAATTTCTGTAACAATTTGAATGAATGGAGGAGCAGAAAGAGAAGAAACTGGAAGGGCAGAGTGGGGAGAGATCGTAAGGAGATCAGCCTGACAAGAGGGGGAGACCTTGAACCAGGAGGAAGCTAAAGAATTCAGGTAATTCTCGTAGTGTCTTGAGGAAGAGCACAGTGAAGACTTTTGACCAGATCCAAAGGCCTGTGAGATGGCATTATGGCTTAGAGAGTGAACTTGCCCCATTTAAAGCAAAGCACACAGAAAATAACCTTTGTCAGTAGTAATATGGATAATATAAAGGCAAAGAGCGGAGAAAATATAATAAACTCATTAAACCTATAGTAAGTGAGGAATAGAAGGGAAGAGATAGTGATGAAACATTTGGGACCGAAGACAGTTGGCAAAATTTGGCAGTGTTGAGACTATGGGATAGAAGATAAATACATTATTCTCCAAGGTTCCTAGTTTGTAGTTTTGTTTTAAAGTTTTATTTATTTATTCATGAGAGACACAGAAAGAGAGGCAGAGACATAAGCAGAGGAAGAAGCAGGCTCCCCACTGAGCAGAAAGCCTGACGTGGAGCACTTTCCCAGAACCTTGGGATCATGACCTGAGCCGAAGTCAGACCTTTAACCAACTGAGCCACCCAGGCACCCCTCATATAATCCTCACTTCAGCCACGCTGATAATTACTGTTCTCTACACTCTGCTCTCTTCAGCTTTTGAGCTTTCGCTGGGGTGTTGCCACCTTACCATCTCCTTACAAATATCCTTTGAAGCTCCTTTCAAATGCCACCTGATCCAGGGGACCTGTCATCGTCCCTAGCAGCCTGAGCCCTTGTACTTCTGATTCCCTAGCATTCCTTCTGTTTCATGGACTTTCTGTGTCATCACTTGATGCTTAGCCCTGGATGAAAAGTTTCTTGGGGTCAGGAATTAGGTCTTATGAATATTTGTGCCCTCTCAGAACTTAGCTCCGTGTCTTACAGATCTTAGACCTAGTGGATGACATCTAAATGTTTGTGAAGTTGACTTTGTTGAGGCGAGCCATTTCTTGTCTTATAGCTACAAGGGCTAATCTGTAGTTGTAAAGGGTTCTGGATCATTGAATGAAAGCTGCTCTTTCAGCAGATCATAATTGTGTGAAGCTGTTAAGTGTATACTTTTGAAGAACAGGTTTTGCTGTGTTACTGAGTTCACGTTGCCATGGCAACCTTAACTTTTGGCACTTTCTGAATTTAGTGTCCTACTTAATTTCCTGTGTTTGGCTCTGAGAGACCATATTGTTCTGTCCTTTTTGCTTGCTTATATGAATCTTTGAACTGAAAATCATTTATAAATTTATTTTATTCACCTTGTTAGATCCTCAAAAGGATCCTTAAGATTTGGGACTTGGTCTATTATCCTTAGCACCCTAGAGTGCCCTGTACTTTTTAAACAATGTGTGTGTCAATATATATTTTAGATGAATTGAGAAATCATTGGTGCTATAGGCTGAACAATGTTTGTCCCCAAAATGCTCAAATCCCAGTCTTTGGAACCTGTAAATATGTCATTTACAAAGTAAAAAGGGCTTTGGAGTAGTGATGAAGGATTTTGAGACAGGGAGATTATCCTGGATCATCTGAGTAGGCCAGTATAATCACAAGAGCCTTTGTAAGAGGGAGGCAGGAAGATCAGTCAGTGGTAGGAAACTGATGATGGAAGTAAGGGGGTGGAGTGATGGGAAGGAGCCACAAGCCAAAGAATGTGGCAGTTTCTAGGAGCTGAAAAAGCCAAAGAAATAAGTTCTCTGCTGAAGTTTCCAGAAGGAATGTAGCCCTGTGTACACCTTTTCTTTTTAAATTCAATTTGCCAACGTATAACACCCAGTGTCATCCCATCAAGTGCCCTCCTTAGTGCCTGTCACCCTGTCACCCTATCCCTTCACCCTCCTCCCCTTCCACAACTTTTTGTTGCCCAGAGTCAGGAGTCTTTCATGGTTTGTCTCCCTCTCTGATTTTCCCCACTCAGTTTCCTTCTTTTCCCTTATAGTCCCTTGCCCTGTGTACACCTTGATTTTAGAATCTCAACCTCCAGAACTGTAGGAGAATAAATATGTTCCTGTAAGCCACTTTGAGGCACTTTGTTGTAATAGCAAGAGGAAACCAGCACAGTGGGTTACTGCTTTTAACAAGTATCTAAGACCACTTAGTGGAATAAAGTGCAAGTCCAATTGGATATATTTTTTGGCTAGATTCCAGACAATACTACTTTTTTTTTCTTTTCCAGACTATACTACCTCTAGTAGTACAAAAAGGTGAAGTGGGAAGGAAGCATAGAGATTATCTTGTTAATTGTGATGTAGTTATTGTCAGAATTTCAATAACATATAAGATGGACATTAGAGTTATCTATAACTAATCTACTAAAGTTGCCATTTTCTTGAAAAACTTGCATTGTGTATCAGTGAGTTGTAAGCATTGTGCCTTATACCAGGCCCCCAGTCAGACCTCACAAGGGTCTCAATAAGACCTCCTATAGTTAGCAAGATCTTGGACTAATGAGTGTATAGGACCTCAGGGAGGACTGAATATGACTCAATTTATTGTGAAGTGGGAATTTATATATCAAATCATGTATTAAAATCCAGAAGGGTGGTGTCTTCATGATCTATGTAAACCTTCCACAATAGTTGCTCTCAACATCAACTGGGCATCAGACCCTTTGGTGAAGTTTTTTACAGATCCAGATGCCAGTACCTCATCCTAGGAGATTTGGACTCAGTAGATCTGGGGTAGGGCCTAGAAATCTATGTTTTAAAGAGTCTTAAGTCTGTGGTGTCCCAAAGTGTTGAATGTAGCTTATGTGTTGCTAATTAAAACTACTCAGTCCTCAGTCGACAACATGGCCTGCTAGTGATCATACTGTGAGCAGCATTTCTAATGTGTATTCCTAAGAATACATGTCCTCTAGCATGGCACACCTACACCAATTTGATGAACTTTGTAAAACAGTGTATAGTACTAGTATGTTACTTTTTTGGAGTGTCATGATGGACAATTGGACATTAAAAGCTCTAAGTTATCCTCAATTAAGAGAATCTGTTTAAGTCTTCCTCCTTCATATGCTCTAAACTTATTTTTCTATTGAACTGCCTCATTATGTAATTTTAATTAAATACCCTGTACCTTGAATGCTCTCCAGGGCACACTTGAGAAAACATTGATCTAGAAAAATGGAGGAAATGATGGCATTTGCCTTATTGAGAAAGTACCAGTTGATGAGTGGGAATCTTGTAATTATCATAAACACATATATGATGCCTCAATTCACAGGAAAAACAATGGTCACAGGATTTACCAACCTAGCAAGGCCATTAAAAGTGTATATTTTAAGACATGGAATCATAAAACTTCCATCCAGATGGTCTTTTTCGTATCAATCATGGGTGGGAGGTTGACGTTCGCAGAGCGCTCACTGCTTCCCACATACTCTGCATGCTTTGCCTTACTTCCATTTTATTGCTAGTCCACATATTATCACTACCGTTGCAAAGTTGAAAAAGCTGAGACAAAGAAGTTAAATGGGTTGGCTGAAGCCAGATAGTTATTAATGGCACACCTATTGTATTGTGTGTTTTATAGGCAGCATCTCATTTAATCCTCCCACGGGACTTACAAAGTAGGCATTAATGTGAGTGAACTCGTCCAAAGTCCTACGACAAAGATAGGACTTTCTCTACGGACCATGTCCCCTCCCCACTGCAATAGGTTACCTTCCAGATATAGGAACAAAGAGAAAACTCATATCACACTTAAAAAAGGTATTATGCCAAGGGATTCAGTTATCTCTATTTCAATTAAAATCTTTCTCTGTGTTAAAAACACTGCCTTTTTTTGAAGGGTCCTCTTTCTGAGTCATATTTTTTCAAATTCAGTTGTTAGAGTCAACATATGAACAACTTCTAAAAACACAAGTGCTTGGTGACCACAGGGACAGCTGTCTGGAAGCATAGCATGTCAGACAGAAGTATGAGATCTCCTTGTGACAGCAGCATTGATTCAGAGCGATGGCAGCTGCCCCCAACAGAAGCAGGTCAATAGGAAGGCTAGACTCCAAAGCGAAAAAAGGTCTGTGCAAAGTCCCACAAATCCTAGAGTATTCTTTTAAGGAATCATATATAAATTTGCCATATAACTTTTTCCCTGCCCCTGCCATTCACAAGTGAAGTAATCACAAAAATCAGTAGTATTGTTCAGTTAGGAAGGGTAATACTTAAGTTAGGACTGCTGTAGATTGACACAAGCATCTTCTTTCTGCTTCTGAAATTATTCCCATGTGTTCTGATCCTCTCAACTTCCCAAATTCCCAAAATTATTTTTTGTTAAAATTTTAGTGAAGGATCACTTAGGAAAATGAGCATAACATTTTCAGGTAGGCCTCTAATGTTTCCCTTCACCTGTAACTCAGGCTCACAACTTGGAATTTTTTGGGGTCAGTTACTGCCAAAGAGAGGAAAGGGAACAAGGTTAGTATTTTTTGCTTTTGTAGTAACACAACTGAAACAGTAAGTTGTCTCCTTTCCTGATAAGAAGGGGTTTTTGTACTGCTTGAGATTGGGTGACTCAGGGTTTCTCCTCACATATATCTTATAATATGAGAGAAAGGTCACTTCTGAAAAATGTTATCCTTAGGTGTTTCCTTAATGCAAGACTGAGAGAATCCAGTGTGCATCCTCTTCATTGTTTTATGAATGACAGAGTACAAATGAGTGACCCTCATGCATCAGGCAGTCTGGTGATCAGGTGACAGAGACAGTAAATGTGAATTCTCACTCTGCAGTGGGCTTTGTGAGGCAATCAAGGCAGCTCTCCTGCTCCATCTCTATGTCAGCCTTTCTGTCTATAAAATGATGTCCCACTATTAATCCAGCTCACAGAACAGTTGTGAGAGAAATGAATAAAAGCAACACTATTGTTGAGTCTTCATATGAAATGCCTGCATCCTAGGTGTTTAGCAAGATTTATTATTATTATTAGAAACAAATATACATTAACATACTACCAGGCACCTCTCACTAAAAGTTGGTAGGGAAATGAAAATATTTGTGTTTCTATCAATGGTGCTAAAACAACTGGGTATCCATATATAAAAAAATTAATTTAGATACAGACCTTATATCTATCATAAAAATTAACTCAAAATGAATCATGGGCCTAAATGTAAAATGCAAAACTATAAAACTCCTATAACATAATATAGGAGGAAAATCTAGATGACCTTGAGTTGTGCCTATAGAGATAAAGCACTGAAGGTGTGATTTTTAAAAAAGATATTTATTTATTTATTTTAGAGAGAGAGAGAGAGCATGAGCAGGGGAAGGGCAGAAGGAGAGGGAGAAGCAGACTCCTCGCTAAGCAGGGAGCTGACATGGGGCTCAATCACAGGACCCTGGGATCATGATGTGAGCTGAAGGCAAATGCTTAATGGACTGAGCCACCCAGGTGCCCCTGGAGGTGTGGTGTATTGAAGAATTGATAAGCTGGACTTCATTAAAATTAAAAATTTCTGCTCTGCAAAAACATTATCAAGAAAGGAAAAAGAAAAGCCACAGACTAGAAGAAAATATTTGCAAAAAATATCTGATGAAAGACTCTTGTCCGAAATATACAAAGAACACTTAAAACTCAACAATAAGAAAACAAATAACCCAATTAAAAACATTGGACAAGGACTTTAATAAACACCTCATCAAAGAAGACATACAGATGGCAAGTAAATGTATGAACAGATGCTCAATATCATATGTTATAAGAGAAATGCATATTAATATAACAGTGAGATACCACTACACACCTATTAGCATTGCTGAAATCCAGAACATTGACAACACCAAAAGGTGGTGAGGATGTGGAGCAATAGGAAGTCTCATCTATTACTGGTGGGAATGCAAAATGGTATAGCCACCATGGAAGAGAGTTTGGTGTTTGTTTTTGTTTTTGTTTTTGTTTTTACATATTTAAACATACTCTTATCATATGATCTAATAATTGTATTCTTTAGTATTTACCCAAAGTAGCTGAAAACTTATGTCCACATAAACATGTGAACATGGATCTTTATAGCACTTATATCCATAATTTTCATATATATATATTAAGATTTTATCTATTTATTCATGAGAGACACACACACAGAGGCAGAGACACAAGCAGAGGGAAAAGCAGTCCCCATGCAGGGAGCCTGACGTGGGACTCAATTCTGGATCTCCAGGATCACGCCCTGGGCTGAAGGCGGCGCTAAACCGCTGAGCCACCGGGGCTGCCCTGTGCTCATAATTTTCAAAATTTTGATGCAATCGAGATGTCCCCACAAATATATTGTGGTACAACCGAACAGTGGACTATTGTTCAGTACTAAAAAGAAGTGAGCTATAAAGCTATGAAAAGACATGGAGGAAACTTAAAAATGCATATTACTAAGTGAAAGCAGTCAATCTAAAAAAGCTACGTATTGTATGGCTCCAACTGTGTGACATTCTGGAAAAGGCAAAACTATGGAGACAATAAAAAGATCAGAGGTTGCCAGGGGTTCAAGGAGGAGGGATGATGAGCAGAACAGAGGGGATTTTTAAGGCACTGAAACTGCATTTGTTCAAGCCCATAAAATGTGTAATACCAAGAATGGATAAATCCTAATATAAACTATAGTCTTTGGGTGATAATGATGTGTCAAAGTAGATTCAGCAGTTAGAAGGCATGTACCACTGTGGTGGGAGATGTTGATAGTGAGAGAGGCTATGCATGTGATAGCCTTTTGTAAGTGATAGCTTCACTTATCATCTATCTATCTATCTATCTATCTATCTATCTATCTATCTATCTATCTATCATCATAAGCTCTAGGCCCAGCATGGTGCTTGAACTCATGACTCTGAGATCAAGCATCGAGCACTCTACCAACTGAGCCAGCCAGGTGCCCCCAATCCTTTTTAAAAATCACCTTATTCTTTAAGTACTCCAATATTCATATGTATTAAGTTGTACATAATCAGATACAACTCTTGGTAAATGAAAAAGCTACTTTTCTGTCATTTAATCTGTCAGTTCTCTAGTTGGTAGAAATAGTTCAAAATCACTCAATGAAAATTAAAAAAAAATTAAACAATTCATATAGGGGTAGTGTGTAAACCAGAGAACAGAAAACTTAGCTTATCCCGTTACTTCAGATTTCTTACCCCACATGTGTTGGACCATTTGCTGAGCGAATCTGTTAGGTTTTGGGAGCAAATCACATATTTGGCCCATGTAAATATATATCATAATCATGTATGTTGCCTACAAATTCATATTCAGCTGAGTTATAAATGTAATTATACATTACAGTTCTTCATTTCCAAATGCTATCAGTTTTCCAGAAGGACCAGGCTTCAGAAGTTATAATGACTATGTCCATCCCTATGTGATTGTCATGTACCTTCTATATCTGATAATCTGCCTTATCCAAAACTTAATTACTGTTCACCACTTAATATGTGAATAACTTTTCTTCGGTAAGATTCCTCCGTTCAGCTCTACCTTCTGACATAGTTTCTTCACTGTTCCTACCAGAATAATTTTCTGTTTACCACTTTGATTTGACAAGTATATTTGTTCTCTATTGCTGTGAAACAAACCATCACGCATTTAGAGGCTTCAAAATACCGAATTATTAGCCCTCAGTTTTGTAGGTCTGAAGTCCAGCAGAGTAGGGTTGGATTATCTGTTTGGGATGAACTCAAGGCCAAAATCAAAAGGTATAAACTGGACTGAGTTCTTGTCTGGACACTCTGGGAAAACAAAAACCCAACTTCTAAGTTTATGCTTATTGTAGGCAGAATTCAAATATTTGCTGTTTCAGGACTATGATTTCTGCCCACTTGCTGGGTGTCAGCTGGCAAGTGCTTTTAGCAACTAGATCCCACCCATATACTTTACTCTGTCCCCTCCATCTTCAGGCCAGCAATGATGAGTTGAATCCTTTTCATGCTCCAAATCTCTGATTTCCTCTTCTGCTGCCAGCCAGAGAAAACTCCAAGCTTTTAAAGATTTCAGGCCATTAAGTTATGTACATCTTGGTAACATTCCTTTCTTAAAGTCACCTGTATCACATAACATAATCTAATCATAGGGTAAAAGCCCTCAGATTTCATAGTCCTGAAGATTATTATGGGGGTGACGGGAGGAGGCAGGACATCTTAGGGCCAATTAGAGTCCTACTTACACAGCACTCCTCTCTTTCCTAAGACTCTATGATGAATCCAATCTGTGAGCTTTAAAAGCCTTCTGCAGAGTATCGTGGACAACCTAAATTCCTTTTCTGTCCTAGTCGGACTTGGTCACATGTCATTGTTCTCCCATTTTCAACCCTCCCTCAAGGCAGCATCTCATGGCACAATCCCCAAATGTTCCCAAATGCTCAATGAGCTCCATTACACCAGTCCTCAGAAGCTCCAGCTGCTCAAAGCTCGATCCTTGGGGATCCTTGGCCTGTAAACAATCCATGTTGTCAGACACAGGGGGCACCCCCTCTGGTTTTCTCTGAGGATCAGCTGTGAATATTAAGATATGTTAGAGTTGTTAAGAACAAAACAAAACAACAGAAAACTGAAGACAGCACAATTCCCAAACATACAGTGTCTATAGTCACTTGACTGAATTACTTAAAATCTTAAGAGCTGATGGTCCTAAAATTTCTACCAAGAGACCAGAAATTAAGTTTTTGCAATCTGCCATCTGGGCCTTGAATGAAAGAGAAACTTGTATCTTATCCTCAGTTCCAGTTTTGTTCAGAGACAAAAACAAAAAGAAAAGAAAAGATAAAAGAGATCTTTTGTAGGTAGGGCCTAAGAAGTGATATATGGTATCTTGTTCTAGTTTATGACACTTGCTCATTTGTCACAGCACTTGGGTGACCTGGTGATGAGTAGTGTATAAAATTATAGACCAAATGCTTTAATTAGTTCTTGATTTAGATTGTTAATAGACGTAATTCAGTTTTTCAGTACCTTTTTTATTGCTGTCGTAAATAGCAGAAAACCTGTCTCAAACCACCTTAAGATTAAAAA
The DNA here is from genome assembly GCF_053574225.1 of Canis aureus. Lineage (NCBI taxonomy): Eukaryota > Metazoa > Chordata > Mammalia > Carnivora > Canidae > Canis > Canis aureus. The sequence goes on from NC_135638.1 coordinate 26,637,314, forward strand.
AGATTGATTTTTTGGTCATTGAAAAACATAGGGTAAGCCAGGCTTGGGAACTTCATTTAGAGCTTACTAATGTTATTAAGGGCCAGTTTACCTTTACCTTTCCACTTTACCTTCTAAAGTGTGATCTTTATCCCAGGTCTGATGCCCCCTATTGATTGTAAGGTAACTTGTCATTACTGACAATGCAGTGTGCTGTTTCCTTCCATATCTTAGTAGGAGAAAGCAAAGGTCTGGACTGATATGATGAATTTCATGTTTACTGGGTGTGGTTAAGGTCCGTTGCCACTCCTGAACAGTGATAGCCACGGAGACAGAATGTATTGGTATGTTGTTGTCTACATGGGATACCTGGAGAGAGTAAGATGCTTGGAAACAAATCCTGATATTATATAAAAAATAACAAATACCATGTAATATAATTGCTGTTTTTTTAAGAAAATCTCTCAAGACTCCCTTTTCATACTTTTGAGGATTTGGGCATATATGTGGTTGCTTCGGCTGTATGTGGATGAACCATTTGTTGGCATTTGTATACTTTTTATGATTTTTATCTAGTTTACGTCTACTGTAATTCCCAAGGGTTGAGAGATACCAAAAGGTTGCTGGAATAATTTCACACTCCATTAATAAATAACAGATAGATGCTGCCTTTGGGATTCCAGGAGCATTTTCCTAAAAGGTTTAAACTCCTTAAAGACATGGCAGGTGGAGAGGTGGGGCTTGAAGTTGTTGGGAAGCAACAGGAGAAGACTGGATAGGAAGCCGTTTTTGTCTAAATTAAGGGTTGAGTTTTTTCAAACTAATACAACTAGTATTCTCAAAATGTCTCGCTAAGTTAATGCTAATTGCAGATAATAACTCTTAATAGGCAGAAGAACTGTAATGTGTTATGAAGAAGCCGGTTCTCCAAATGGCAAATTTATCCATTTCTTGATTCAAAAATGGAAGATGAGATCCATCTCTGCTTTCAGGATTCTCGTAGCTTGGAGGTTTAAATACTGGCATTGCTTGGAATGGATAATGCAATAAAAAAAGGTCAGTACCTGAAATAGAGTTGGAATAATATACACGAGAAGGACCTTTCACATGGCAGCAGGTTTCTCTCTCTCTTTCTGATTCGGTGCAGATCCAGAAACCTTTAAACTACTGTTTGGTGGCACCCGACAGTGAACAAGACCTATCCTTCCTCTAAAGCTTATCTGTCATTTCAAATGTTAAGAAAAAGTTCAAACCAGGCTCACCTATGTGCCTTACAAATCTCCAATAATCAGGGAATTCTCTTACCAAATACCTGAACTTTGGTGTGGTTATGGTTTCCCCCTAAATGACATTAGCCCCTTCATTCCTCTTCAGTGGTTCCAATGGTCCCATCATGCTGCATGATACCTGTGCAGCTTTGGCAGTTTCTGGAGAAAACTAATGGCCAGTGACGGCCATGACCTCACACCCAGGACTGATAAAACTACAACGTCAAAGGTATGTATTCGACATTGGATGCTGATGTCTCAACATTTTGCCCTCAACTCCTAGGACTTCCTCTTCAATACTTCTTGGAGGTCTTATAAAAGACTCTATCTTCTCTATTTCCTCCAGTGGGATATTTTACCTGGATTATTATCACAACTATTTTGCTACGTGCAATGAAATTAGCGGTGATTCCATTTGTTGAAATCATATGTAGACGACAGTGCTCTCTGCCTTATTACCAAATGAGTACAGTGTGCCCTTCAATAATTCTTTAAACTCTCAAATGCCATGGAAATAATATGCTGGAATATTACTGAGCTGTGACTGAAACACCATTTGTGCTAAATATGACAGCGCACAAATGATATTCCTCTATAAAAGTTCAAACTACATTAATCTTTTAGGGAGGTTCATTGACTGGGAAGATGGCTTAGATATAAAATAAAGACACGGAGGGCTCACCGAGGAGAGCTTTTCTGGTCAGGATTTCTAGGAACAAGTGTAAGGTAAGGTCCATAAGTTAACCCTTTATGATTAGAATGTGAGCAAGATTATGCAGTTCCAAAGGGGAGAGGTTCAAATGATAATGCATGTATTTCCATATGAGGGAAAAAATGGGCTTCCGGATCTGAGAATTACAAATCAAAGAACAGGGATTAAATGACCAGGCAAACACACAACATTATTGTGTGGGAATCTGGAGGAGACAAATGTGGTGCCCAGGTCTATGCTTATAGCCCCAGCCCTCATTATTTGTGTTTAAAAGAATGACAAGCTCTTCCTATACAGTCTCTCCAATGCCATTTTGTCTGTCATTTTGCCTTATCTTAAGTCTGCACAAAGAGAAACAATTGCATGAACATCTTCTTTTCCTGAGTTTCTAAGAATGGCGGTGAGTAAGTAGGGTTAGAAGCACATATCAAGAGGTGAAAGTGGGTTAGATTTATTTTATTTTATTTTATTTTATTTTATTTTATTTTATTTTATTTTATTTTATTTTATTTTATTTTATTTTATTTATTTATTCATGAGAGACACACAGAGAGAGGCAGAAACATAGGCAGAGGGAGAAGCAGGCACCTCTCAGGGAGCCGGATTTAGGACTTGATGATCCCTGGACCCAGGATCATGCCCTGAGCTAAAGGCAGATGCTCAACCACTGAGCCACCCAGGTGTCCCAAGTGGGTTAGAGATTTAATTAGCATTAAAAAAAGTAGTTGCAGTGTAAATGTGAGACACTATTAAGTTTTGTGGTAGTAGTTTTTCTAAAATGTATAGAACATATAAAAAAACACTACTATTCGTAAAAAATTATAAATCAGTATATATTTATTCAATGCATAAAACATGTAATAGCATAGAAACATACAAAGGGAAAGTCACCTATCATCACAGTGTCCAGAGAAAACCATCACTAACATGCTGGCATGTATCTTGTAGTCTCTGTTCTGTACAAATAGACACATAGTATCTTTTTTATTTTATTTTTTAAAGTTTTTTTTCTTTTTTTAATAATAAATTTATTTTTTATTGGTGTTCAATTTGCCAACATACAGAATAACACCCAGTGCTCATCCCGTCAAGTGCCCCCCTCAGTGCCCGTCACCCATTCACCCTCACCCCCCGCCCTCCTCCTCTTCCACCACCCCTAGTTCGTTTCCCAAAGTTAGGTGTCTTCATGTTCTTTCTCGCTTTCTGATATTTCCTCCCCATTTCTTCTCCCTTCCCTTCTATTCCCTTTCACTATGATTTTATTCCCCAAATGAATGAGACCATATAATGTTTGTCCTTCTCCTATTGACTTATTTCACTCAGCATAATACCCTCCAGTTCCATCCACGTTGAAGCAAATGGTGGGTATTTGTCATTTCTAATGGCTGAATAATATTCTATTGTATACATAGACCACATCTTCTTTATCCATTCATCTTTCGATGGATACCGAGGCTCCTTCCACAGTTTGGCTATTGTAGACATTGCTGCTAGAGACATCGGGGTGCAGGTGTCCCGGCATTTCATTGCATCTGAATCTTTGGGGTAAATCCCCAACAGTGCAATTGCTGGGTCGTAGGGCAGGTCTATTTTTAACTCTTGGAGGAACCTCCACACAGTTTTCCAGAGTGGCTGCACCAGTTCACATTCCCACCCACAGTGTAAGAGGGTTCCCTTTTCTCCGCATCCTCTCCAACATTTGTTGTTTCCTGCCTTGTTAATTTTTCCCATTCTCACTGGTGTGAGGTGGTATCTCATTGCGGTTTTGATTTGTATTTCCCTGATGGCAAGTGATGCAGAGCATTTTCTCATGTGCATGTTGGCCATGTCTATGTCTTCCTCTGTGAGATTTCTCTTCATGTCTTTTGCCCATTTCATGATTGGATTGTTTGTTTCTTTGGTGTTGAGTTTAATAAGTTCTTTATAGATCTTGGAAACTAGCCCTTTATCTGATTCGTCATTTGCAAATATCTTCTCCCATTCTGTAGGTTGTCTTTGAGTTTTGTTGACTGTATCCTTTGCTGTGCAAAAGCTTCTTATCTTGATGAAGTCCCAATAGTTCATTTTTGCTTTTGTTTCTCTTGCCTTTGTGGATGTATCTTGCAAGAAGCTACTGTGGCCGAGTTCAAAAAGGGTGTTGCCTGTGTTCTCCTCAAGGATTTTGATGGAATCTGGTCTCACATTTAGATCTTTCATCCATTTTGAGTTTATCTTTGTGTATGGTGCAAGAGAGTGGTCTACTTTCATTCTTCTGCATGTGGATGTCCAATTTTCCCAGCACCATTTGTTGAAGAGACTGTCTTTCTTCCAGTGGATAGTCTTTCCTCCTTTTTTTTTTTTTTAATTTTTATTTATTTATGATAGTCACAGAGAGAGAGAGAGAGGGAGGCAGAGACTCAGGCAGAGGGAGAAGCAGGCTCCATGCACCGGGAGCCCGATGTGGGATTCGATCCCGGGTCTCCAGGATCGCGCCCTGGGCCAAAGGCAGGCGCCAAACTGCTGCGCCACCCAGGGATCCCTAGTCTTTTCTCCTTTATCGAATATTAGTTGACCATAAAGTTGAGGGTCCACTCCTGGATTCTCTATTCTGTTCCATTGATCTATGTGTCTGTTTTTGTGCCAGTACCACACTGTCTTGATGACCACAGCTTTGTAGTACAACCTGAAATCTGGCATTGTGATGCCGCCAGCTATGGTTTTCTTTTTTAAAATTCCCCTGGCTATTCGGGGTCTTTTCTGATTCCACACAAATCTTAAAATAATTTGTTCTAACTCTCTGAAGAAAGTCCATGGTATTTTGATAGGGATTGTATTAAACATGTAAATTTCCCTGGGTAACATTGACATTTTCACAATATTAATTCTGCCAATCCATGAGCATGGAATATTTTTCCATCTCTTTGTGTCTTCCTCAATTTCTTTCAAAAGTGTTCTATAGTTTTGAGGGTATAGATCCTTTACCTCTTTAGTTAGGTTTATTCCTAGGTATCTTATGCTTTTGGGTGCAATTGTAAATGGGATTGACTCCTTAATTTCTCTTTCTTCAGTCTCATTGTTAGTGTATAGAAATGCCATTGATTTCTGGGCATTGATTTTGTATCCTGCCACGCTCCCGAATTGCTGTATGAGTTCTAGCAATCTTGGGGTGGAGACTTTTGGGTTTTCTATGTAGAGTATCATGTCATCGGCGAAGAGGGATAGTTTGACTTCTTCTTTGCCAATTTGAATGCTTTTTACTTCTTTTTGTTGTCTGATTACTGAGGCTAGGACTTCCAGTACTATGTTGAATAGCAGTGGTGAGAGTGGACATCCCTGTCTTGTCCTGATCTTAGGGGAAAGGCTCCCAGTGCTTCCCCATTGAGAATGATATTTGCTGTGGGTTTTTCGTAGATAGCTTTTAAGATGTTGAGGAATGTTCCCTCTATCCCTACACTCTGAAGAGTTTTGATCAGGAATGGATGCTGTATTTTGTCAAATGCTTTCTCTGCATCTAATGAGAGGATCATATGGTTCTTGGTTTTTCTCTTGCTGATATGATGAATCATGTTGATTGTTTTATGAGTGTTGAACCAGCCTTGTGTCCCGGGAAAAAATCCTACTTGGTCATGGTGAATAATTTTCTTAATGTACTGTTGGATCCTATTGGCTAGTATCTTGTTAAGAATTTTTGCTCCATATTCATCAGGGATATTGGTCTATAATTCTCCTTTTTTGGTGGGGTCTTTGTCTGGTTTTGGAATTAAGGTGATGCTGGCCTCATAGAATGAACTTGGAAGTACTCCATCTCTTTCTATCTTTCCAAACAGCTTTAGTAGAATAGGTAGGGTTTCTTCTTTAAACGTTTGATAGAATTCCCCAGGGAAGCCATCTGGCCCTGGACTTTTGTGTCTTGGGAGGTTTTTGATGACTGCTTCAATTTCCTCCCTGGTTATCGGCCTGTTCAGGTTTTCTATTTCTTCCTGATCCAGTTTTGGTAATTTGTGGCTTTCCAGAAATGCGTCCATTTCTTCTAGATTGCCTAATTTATTGGCGTATAGCTGTTCATAATATGTTTTTAAAATCGTTTGTATTTCCTTGGTGTTGGTAGTGATCTCTCCTTTCTCATTCATGATTTTATTAATTTGAGTCTTCTCGTTCTTCTTTTTAATAAGGCTGGCTAATGGTTTATCTATCTCATTAATTCTTTCAAAGAAACAACTCCTGGTTTTGTTGATCTGTTCCACAGTTCTTCTGGTCTCGATTTCGTTGAGTTCTGCTTGAATCTTTATTAGTTCTCTTCTTCTGCTGGGTGTAGGATCTATTTGCTGTTTTTTCTCTAGCTCCTTTAGGTTCAAGGTTAGCTTTTGTATTTGAGTTCTTTCCAGTTTTTGGATGGATGCTTGTATTGCTATGTATTTCCCCCTCAGGACTGCTTTTGCTGCATCCCAAAGCTTTTGAACGATTGTATCTTCATTCTCATTAGTTTCCATGAATCTTTCTAATTCTTCCTTAATTTCCTGGTTGACCCTTTCATCTTTTAGCAAGATGGTCATTAACCTCCATGTGTTTGAAGTCCTTCCAAACTTCTTGTTGTGATTTAGTTCTAATTTCAAGGCATTATGGTCTGAGAATATGCAGGGGACGATCCCAATCTTTTGGTATCGGTTAAGACCTGATTTGTGACCCAGTATGTGGTCTATTCTGGAGAAAGTTCCATGTGCACTTGAGAAGAATGTGTATTCAGTTGAGTTTGGATGTAAAGTTCTGTAAATATCTGTGAAATCCATCTGGTCCAGGGTATCATTTAAAGCTCTCGTTTCTTTGGAGATGTGTTTAGAAGACCTACTGAGTGTAGAAAGTGCTAGATTGAAGTCACCAAGTATAAGTGTATTATTATCTAAGTATTTCTTCACTTTGGTTATTAATTGGTTTAAATATTTGGCAGCTCCCACATTCGGGGCATATATATTGATGATTGTTAAGTCCTCTTGTTGGATAGATCCTTTAAGTATGATATAGTGTCCCTCTTCATCTCTCACTACAGTCTTTGGGGTAAATTTTAGTTTATCTGATATAAGGATGGCTACCCCTGCTTTCTTTTGAGGACCATTCGAATGGTAAATGGTTCTCCAACCTTTTATTTTCAGGCTGTAGGTGTCCTTCCATCTAAAATGAGTCTCTTGTAGACAGCAAATAGATGGGTCCTGCTTTTTTATCCAATCTGACACCCTGTGCCTTTTGATGGGGTCATTAAGCCCATTCATGTTCAGAGTTACTATTGAAAGATATGGAGTTTAGTGTCATCATGATATCTATTCAGTCCCTGTTTTTGTGGATTGTTCCATTGGACTTCTTCTTAAAGGGGAATTTTGAGAGTCCCCCTTAAAATTTCTTGCAGAGCTGGTTTGGAGGTCACATATTCTTTCAGTTCCTGCCTGTCTTGGAACTCTTTATCTCTCCTTCCATTCTGAATGAGAGCCTTGCTGGATAAAGTATTCTTGGTTGCATGTTCTTCTCATTTAGGACCCTGAATATATCCTGCCAGCCCTTTCTGGCCTGCCAAGTCTCTGTGGAGAGGTCTGCTGTTACCCTAATACTTCTCCCCATAAAAGTCAGGGATTTCTTGTCTCTTGCTGCTTTAAGGATCTTCTCTTTATGTTTGGAATTTGCAAGCTTAACTATTAAATATCGAGGTGTTGAATGGTTTTTATTGATTTTAGAGGGGGATCTCTCTATTTCCTGGATCTGAATGCCTGTTTCCCTTCCCAGATTAGGAAATTTTTCAGCTAGGATTTGTTCAAATACATATTCTGGCCCTCTGTTCCTTTTGGCGCCCTCGGGAACCCCAATTAAACGTAGGTTTTTCTTCCTCAGGCTGTCGTTTATTTCCCTTAATCTATCCTCATGGTCTTTTGTCTCTTTTTTCCTCAGTTTCCCTCTTTGCCATCAACTTGTCTTCTATGTCACTCATTCGTTCTCCCACCTTGTTAACCCTCATCGTTAGGACTTCTAGTTTGGATTGCATCTCATTCAATTGATTTTTAATTTCTGCCTGATTAGATCTAAATTCTGCAGTCATGAAGTCTCTTGAGTACTTTATGCTTTTTTCTAGAGCCACCAGTAGCTGTATAATAGTGCTTCTGAATTGGCTTTCTGACATTGAATTGTAATCCAGATTTTGTAACTCTGTGGGAGAGAGGACTGTTTCTGATTCTTTCTTTTGAGGTGAGGTTTTCCTTCTAGTCATTTTGCTCAGTGCAGAGTGGCCAAAAACAAGTTGTATTGGGAAAAGGAGAAAAAGAGAGGAGAGAAAGAAGGAACGAAAAGAGAGAAAGAAAAAAGAAAAAGGAAGAGAAAAAGAAAAAAGAAGAAAAAGATAGAAAAAGAAAGAAAAAAAAGGGGTGGGGGATGCAAACAGAAATCAAAAAGAAAAAAAAAAAACACGGGGGGTATCCTCTGATTCTGTATACTGTAAGTCCCTTGACTTCCCCTGGAACTTTCCAGTGCTGCTTGGTCAATAATTTTTTTTTCCTTGTCCGTCTAGCTGGTCTTCTGGGGGAGGGGCCTGTTGTGCTGATTCTCAGGTGTGAGCACTTGGGGGAGCTGCTCTGCCCCTGCCTGGTGCAGGGCTCAGTGGGGGTTGTTGACCCCGTGAGGCCCCAGGAGGAACAACCGCAGTGGCGGGGCCAGCTCTGGAGCCCTGGAGTCAGCTCCCGCAGTCACCACAGAGCTCTCCGTCTGCAGGGCCTGGAGGCTCCGGGCGGGGCCGCTGATCTGCTCAGCTCCGGGCAGGAGCGTCCTCGCTGTCCTGGGCCCTCCCGGCCTCTGCCTGTCCCGGAGGGAGGCTGGATCCTGGGCTGTGTCCCGGCGCCCTGGGCTCCCGGTCTGCGCTGTTGGATTCGCGCTCCCGCCCCGCAGCCCCCTCCACGGAGCCGCCCCCGAGCCCCCCGAGCTGCTCCCGCCCCACAGCCCCCTCCGCGGAGCCGCCCCCGAGCCCCCCCGAGCTGCTCCCGCCCCGCAGCCCCCTCCGCGGAGCCGCCCCCGAGCCCCCCCGAGCTGCTCCCGCCCCGCAGCCCCCTCCGCGGAGCCCCCCCCCCCCGAGCTGCTCCGGGTCCCCCGTGCGCGCTGCAGCCCTTAGGGAGCTCGGCGCACTCTCCCGGGGCGCAGGTGTCTGTTACTGTCCCCGGGAGCCCGAGGGCATCCCCGCCCTCCTGGGTCCTGCTCCACCTCCCCGCGAGCCCCTTTCCCCCGGGAAGGTCGGTGCAGCTCCTGCTCCTCCGGGACGGGGCTCTCCTGTCCTGGGGACACTCGCCCTGGCCTCAGCCCGGCTCCTCGCGGGGCCCCTCCCCCTTGGAGGCCTTTTGTTCCTTTATTTCTTTTTCCCGGTCTTCCTACCTTGATAGAAGCACAAACTCTTCTCACTGTAGCATTCCAGCTGTTCTCTCTTTAAATCTCAGGCCGAATTCGTAGATTTTCAGGATGATTTGAAGGTTATCTAGGTAATTTGGTGGGGACAGGTGACTTGGGGACCCTACTCTTCCACCATCTTGCCCCTCCTATTTTTTAAAGTTTTTATTTAAATTCCAGTTAGTTAACATATAGTGTAATATTAGTTTCAGGTGTACAATATACTGATCCAAAACTTCTGTGCTACACTTGGTGCTCATCACAAGTGCATTCCTTCATCCCCATCACCTATTTCACCCTCCCCTCTGATAACCATTAGTTTGTTCTCTAGAGTTGTTTCTTGGTTTGCCTCTCTCTGTCTCTCTTTTTTTTACAGTATCATTTTACTAATTGACTTTTACCCAACAATGTATTCCCCTAAGTCAGTTAATAAGTAGGGTAAGTCTTCCCACCCCCACCAAATGAAGGAGCTTATTATTAACATTTTTATTATAAAATCATTATTTATTTTAAGTGTAACACATATTTTTCCAAAGAAAAAGTAAGCAATACAAAAAGTTCTAAAAAGAAGTAAAGATCACCCAGTGTAACCCCAGTTAACATTTTGGAAAACATTCTTTGATATATCTTTATTATCAGAGAAATAAATGGGTCCTCTTCAATTTCCTGAGGTGACCAACCAGAGTCACTTCTGAGGCATTCCTGAAATTCATAGGAATGCAGTTGGAAAACCAGTAGATTGGAAGAGAGATAAGATCTACTTCAGCAATCTCTATAAGGAATGATGACAGTGTAAAATAAGTCAGAAGAGACATTGGAAGGGTACTGATGAGGGAAAAGCCACAGGACGCAATGATGCAGTGGATGGCCACGGGAGGAGAAAAGAAGTCTGTGGGTCTGTGGTAACTCCACATGTCTGACTCAAGTCCTGCGGAGGAAAAGGGGAAAGAACCCAATCTCACTTCTTTCATTCATTCACCCATTTTAGGCAACTAGTGCTTCTTGCGTTTCTGGCCACAAGCTCTAATTCTGGCTGTTTTCTCTGCCTGGAACGCTTTCCCCACAGGTCCTGCTTTACCAGCTCTTCCTCCTCCATTAGCCAAATCTCTGCTCAGACTTCACCTTCTCCATGAGGACTCCCTGACTAGATATCTGCTCTTACTACCATATTGATTCCTCCTTACCTTACTTAGTCTTGTCTTTTTTTTTTTTTTGTAGCACTTAATGACTGCTCTTACTATATAATTTATTTACATGTTATTTTTCTTGTTTTTGTGTTTGCCTCAGTAGATTGTAAACTTCTTCAGGACATGAAGTTTTGTCTGTTTGGTTCCCAAGTACCCAGAATAGTGCCTAATCAATTAATATATGTTGACTGTATTAATTAAATAGCAATGGAGGGTGAGATCATGACAGTGGTAAGAAGAAAGGAGGGGAAAGATTGGAGAGCTCTTATATGAGTAGAATCTATAAGACTTAAAGAAAAAAAAAACGAACCAGAGATGCCTGTAAGATCTGATATGAAAGTGATTCCCTGCCTTTTCACTATTGAATTATCCTGTCAATTATTTTTAAGCCTTTTCCCAATAACTTATAGCTCACTAATAGAGATTCGTAGAACTGGGTCAAAAGAGTCTATTATTTTTAGGCTAAATATATATTGAATACTTGGAGCCAGAACCAATTGACCTATTGATTTGAGAGCCAAGACAGAAAGTCCATTTACCTGCCAAGTTCTGATTTTCCATGTCAGAAAGAATCTCTGCACTATTGATTAGCTGCTTCTGGGTACCATCAATATATTTTGCAACTGGATGTTTCTAAATAAGGATTAAGGGAGAGGCAGTGACTTTTGGATACCAATTAATGCAATAACAGAGACCAGTATTGCAAATAAAGGTTTTCTATTACATGAGCCGTGGGACAGGATGTTGACTCTGCCATTCAGCCTCAATTATTACAGGAAAGTCATTTAATTTTTTCCCCAAAACATTTCTGTTTGCCTTTGAGTCTTGCCTGTGGCACTAAGATGGTAAAGAATATCCCTGCCTAGACTCTTCACTGTCAGTGATATGTGGTGTAACAGTGCTAATAAGCTACTTGATGATGGGTAAATATTTTGTAATTTTTTTCCTGGCTTGCATATCAAAGAATCTACTCAGATTCAATCTGCAAGCTTTGTTCTCTCCCTGCCCACTGAAACCCCTAATATTTGCACTTGGATGCTAAAAAAGCCAATAGAGCAATGCCCCAAATACTCATATCCATCCTAGAGTGATGAGTTCCATACACCTGGATGCTACAGTACAGCTCTAATACTTGACACTTGACCTACCTTTCCTTACTTACATTTCCAGTTAAAAATATCCAATAAGAAAGTTTTCCTTAAGAGCCTTGCTTTTCCCTTAAACTTCTATCCCCCCACCAACTTTCCAAGTCACAGTAAAAGGCATCACATACTGTTTTTTTTAAAGAGTCTATCTATCTATCTATCTATCTATCTATCTATCTATCTATCCATTCATTCATTCATGAGAGACATTGAGAGAAAGGCAGAGAGATAGACAGAGGGAGAAGCAGACTTTTCACAGGGAGCCCAATGGGGAATTCAATCCCCCGAGCGAGATCAAGACCTGAGCCAAAGGCAGACGCCCAACCACTGAGCCACTCAGGCATCCCGCATCACATACTTCTGACTACTTCAACCAGGAACATAGCAGTATCCACGATGCCATCATTATCTTCACCATCACATCCAGTCCAACCAGGAGCCCTATCTTCACATATTTTAACATTAACCCCTTTACATCTTCATCTTCCTGCCTTTGAAGGAATCTTTTCTTTAGCCTCTGATCCCCTTCGACTCATTTTCTGTAGGGCAGGAAAGTGACCTTTTTTTTTTTTTAAGATTTTATTTATTTATTCATGAGAGACACAAAGAGTGAGACAGAGATATAGGTAGAGGGAGAAGCAGGCTCCCTCTGGGGAGCCTGAGGTGGGACTTGATCCCAGAACCCCGGGATCATGCCTGAGCCAAAGGCAGACGCTCAACCACTGAGCCACCCAAGTGCTCCCAAGGTGACCTTCCTAAAACATAAATTGGATCAGACCAATTTCAGTTTAAGCCCTTTAGGGGCTTGTTCACCACTGTATTTTTAGAGCTTTGGACAATGCTTGGTATGTAGTTTGTGCTCAGCAGGTACTTTTAGAATGAAGAAAGTTTGACAACCAGGACACATTTCTAAAAAATGTGAGGGCCCTGTCCATCTTTTTTGAATTCATAACAGTATGATTTGGAATGGACCTTAAAGATGATCTGATTCAACCTCCTTTTGTATCGAATTTCACAGATTTTGGAGTGATTTTGATGCTAGCCTCTGCTGCAGGTTCCTGTCTGATCAGTCTGTGGTCCTGTATATTCACTATCTACAATGCCTCTTGATCTAGGTTCTTTTCCATTGCTTCTACAGCTAGACCTCAGTTTGTCTCTTATCACTTTGTGTTCGAATTATTGAGACAATATGGTAGCTCGGTTTCTTTCGAATGTATTTTCCTCCAGTTTTTAAGAGGGCACATTTCCCCAGATAAGTATCAACCTGCTGTTCTTCTACTTAAGAGCAGATCTGCTTGATCAAATCTAAATTCCTTTGCTTGAAATGAAGGAGCAGGAACCATCTTGTCTTCTATCTATTCATGACACTTTGTAGACACAGCCTCTTCTCCTGGCAAGCCTTTTGATAAAGAGGTGCTGGTTTCTACTTTTGTTTATGGTATTACAACACTTTACTCATAAGCAAGGTTATGACTTGTTCTCAAAATCCTAATTCCTAAGTAATCCATTTCACATAAGTATTTAAAAATAGGTCATCACACTTAATATGACTTATTATTTACTTGCGTTTTTTAGTGTTTTCTCATGCAACAAGTAGCATAGATGGGGCCTAGTTGGCAAGTGTACCTTAAAATTTTGAGATAACTGTATATACTAGAAAACTTATTTTCATAAGGAGCCTAAGCCTCCTGGGGAATGTGGTGGAGAGAGCTTTTGGATTTATTATTGGGCTCCTGAGATATGGGGATAAGCCTGTCTCTATAAAGAGGAGAAGCAAAGTTATTTGGTTTTAAAGATCTTTATTGATTTATTTATTTGAGAGAGAGAGAGCAGAGGGAGGTGCAAAGGGAGAGAGAATTCGAGGTCAATTGTATGCCCAGCACGGAGCCTGACTCTGGGTGCAATCTCATGACCATGAAATCACAACCTGAGCTGAAACTAAGAGCTTGACGCTCAACTGACTGAGCCACCCAGGTGCCCCAAAGGTTATTTTGTTTAAAAAAAAAAAATGTAAAAAGCAGCCGTCCTGGTAAGAAAGGGAGTTAAGGTGACATGCATTGTCTGAGATTTCTTGATTGACCTCAGGGCAATGTCTTTGTCATATTTTCCCAAATAAGGAATAATTCAGGAAGGTTTAGAGTATATCATTCCTTTAAAAAATGTATATAAATATTGTATGTATTAAATAAATTATAATATTTACACTGGCAGATTTAGCATTTTTTTTTCTAAAAAAAACACAAAAAACAAACCATGGTGTCAGAGTCTGACACCAGGCCGAGACCCATGACCCCAAGATCAAGACCTGAGCTGAGATTAAGAGCTGAAAACTCAACTATATGCAAGTAATTCCTCAACCTGTAGATCTGCTGAAGTGTGAATGGGAGTCAAGGACGTTGTGAAACTAATTTGGAGGTATCTGATCTCTGAAAGAAAACCTCAATAAATATTTGCAATGTGAATTAATTGACCTCATCCAAGGAGTAAATCTGGAGTTACGAATGTTGTTACTTTGTGAAAATATCCTTCAAAACACCGTCCATTGCCAGTGCTGTGTTACTGTTCCTGAATGTTCTTAAGATTTGGAAGGTCACTGGACACGTCCCTTAGGGACATCAAGGCTCTACTGTGATGGGTTTGGTAACTGGAGCTCACCATACCAATCAGCCAGTGGTGACATTTTTGGCTTAAAGAAAAGTTGATACTTGGACTTTGTAAATAGTCTGTCTTCATGGTTTTAGGGCTCCCTGATCATACAGCCATTTTGAGGAACATTCCTGTTAAAACTCATGACAGTCCTCCAAAAAATGGAAACATGTGTTTTCCCTTCACTTCTTTTATCTATCTATCTATCTATCTATCTATCTATCTATCTATCTATCTATCTATCTATGTTTTATTTATTTATTCATGAGAGACACACAGAGAGAGGCAGAGACATAGGCAGAGGGAGGAGCAGGAACCCTTATTTTTAAAGACCAATATTATGTAAATAAAAAAAGCAGCATATCCAGGAAGAATCTGAATTATTCTTTGTAATCAAATAATTTCCTACTTTGATAAGTCTGTAATTTGGCTCTGGCCATATAAAGAACAATGTAAAATTCCTGGTTCATATATTGCAATTCTGGGTTGCCTCTTGTGATACTTCAAAATGGTCTTCTCCTGTTGTTAAGACTGTATTAAATTTTTCTAAACAGCATGAACTTATCCACAGTATTTCGTGGAAATGTATCTTAAAATGCCAACATCTTAGCACATTTAGGTGGATCTGTCCACTGGCAGGGCAAAATAATCACTTTCTTTAATCTTTAAAACCAGCTGTTCACAGACATTAATTGCCATGTCACTTACACTCCTCGAAACAGTGTCATTTGACAAAGACACACATTTTAATTTGTTTGCTGCGTCTGGTCCTATTACACTTGATACCTAGCCATTGTCAGTGGTAAAAGATTCTCAGCAACTTTGGGTGGTTAGTATTGTTGTACAAGATGTAGTGATTCCAAATAGGACATTTTGAGAATTGCATTCATTTAGCATTTGTTTGGGAATATAAGTCTTTTATAGTTGAAAACATCACATTTTTGATGAGAGCACAAAATAACCTAGTGCTGACTTTTTTTTTTTTTTTTTTTTTTTTTTTTTTTTAGGATGAATGCATTCATTTCTGAAGTCAGGCAGTGAGGTAGAAGGCTTTGTATCTTTATCTAACTAACCCTCATAATGTATTGACATTTCCATAAGAAAATAAATAATTGCATACTTAATGTCCGGATCAGCATATTTTTCTACTTCTTTTTTTTCTTTTACTACAATTTTGCGAATCATCCAATAAAGCAAAGAAGCTATTTCTCATCAATTATTATCTTTAGACACTTTTACATAAAAATAGTGAATGTAAACCCATATCTCCTTAAATTACACTGTAAATCTATAGAACCTAATGAGTGATTAATTGACTTATTTTTTCATGTATTTATTTATTATACATTTAAAGAGGAGTTACTCTTTTCCAGGTAGTATGCTGGATTCTAGTAATATAAATAAAAATAGAAGATTTCTGTGTATGTCACAAACTAGAAGGAGAGAAAACTTGTAAAGATGTAGTTATAATACAGCAGTAGTGAGACAGTGAAGTGTGGTTAAAGTGTATGAACCCAGAATATCTAATGATAAATTCTACCTGGAAACCTCAAGAATTGCCACAATGACAACTTTCGCAGAGTTCAGTTTGCAACTTTTTCTGTCCCATTTTGACCCTCAATACAGAAAACAACTTAACACCAAGAGTCTAATGACCTACAGTGAGAGGTAGAGATTTTATGACCCTCTCAGCATGCCACAGCCAGGGAAGCTGGGGTACTGCAGAACACAGGTAACCTCACTACCCCTGCTGACAGAGGAGCATGATTTCTGCTTCTATGGCTTTGGTTCTCAAATCCCATCCTCCTCTGCATTCAGTGTCTATTGCCATTCTCATCTCCTGTCATTTTACTGGCCTATTCCTATTCATTTGGGGCCTAAATATCTTCTTCAGCAATACTTTTCCTGGCCCCTTAATCTAACCTACTCTCCTCTTAAAATGTTCATCAAACTCTTTTAACTTTCCTCCATAACCTTGCTAGCAGTTTATAATCACAACTTTATTTGTATGTCTATTGATTAATATTGCAAGGACTGTGTCTCCTTGTTACTGTGACATTTCCAGTACCCAGTACACACAGTTTAAGTACTTGAGGGAATGATCGAAGTATTTGTGATTGTACAGCAACACCATCGGGGATGTAATATACCTCCAAAAAGGAGACCATACCCCTCTGAAGATGTCAGCATTACTTCTTAAATTCTTTACTCTTTCTTACTTCTTGCCAATGGGTTATTTACCTTTTGTGGTTGCTCTGCGCTGAATTAATTATGGATCTAATCAATCAGGAGGGTTCATCCTGCAGGGACACCCACAGAGCAGCCTTCCCAGTTCCTTACCTAACAGCTCCAGTCTTGGCTTGTGTGAATAATGACAAGAGGACTGTTCATTATCAATCACCTTATTCTCTTTCAGGATAGTATATGTTTCTGATCCTCTGAATGTTTGCCAGACATATTTCAGCCTATAAACTTTCAAGGGGTGTGCTAATTGGGCTGATGATACATACGAGTATCCTTGCATTTTATTTTCATTAGTAGTAGTGATTGTAACTAACATTTGGTAGCAACTGGTTATTATTTACTATTATTATTATTTTATTTATGTATTTATTCATGAGAGACACAGAGAGAGAGAGAGGCAGAGACACAGACAGAGGGAGAAGCAGGGTCCCTGCAGGTAGCCGGACACGGGACTCGATCCCAAGTCTCGGGGATCCCGCCGCAAGCCGTTGGCCGATGCTCAACCACTGAGCCACCCAAGTGCCCACTCAGCTCTGCGAGTAGCGTGACAAACTCTCGCGGGATCTGCTGCATCCTGCCCGGGAAGTGAAGCCGCCCCTTTCCCGCGCGTGCGCACTGCGTGCCCCCCTCCGGCCTGGGGGATGGGACCTGCTGCCTCGGTGTTGCAGCACTTGTGGGCCACTAACCTTTACTTTATCATGGTCCCAAAGCAGAAGAATAGTGAGGGGGGCAGTTAGGATAGGCCAGAGAGAAGCCACAGAGTGGTTCTTTTAAGTGAAAAAGTGAAACTTTCCGACTTGACAAGGAAAGAAATAAAATAGTATGCTGAGGCTGCAAAGATCCACGGTAAGAACAAATCTGTGCAACTGTGACGACGGAAAGGGAAGTTGGCATTCGTTTTATTGTTAATCTCTTCCTGTGCCTAATTCAGAAATAAAACTTTATCATGGGGGGATATATGCAGAGGAAAAACCAGGATAGGGCAGCCCGGGCGGCTCAGCGGTTTAGCGCCGCCTTCGGCCCAGGGCGTGACCCTGGAGACCCGGGATCGAGTCCCACGTCGGGCTCCCTGCATGGAGCCTGCTGCTCCCTCCGCCTGTGTCTCTGCTTCCCCTCTCTCTTTCTCTCTGTGTCTCTCATGAGTAAATAAATAAAATCTTTAAAACAAAAACCAAGTAGAATCCAAGCTGCGGGACAGAGGGCTTGATCTCACGACCCTGAGATCACCACCGGAGCCGAAACCAAGGCCACTCCAGCGACTGCACCAGCCAGGTGCCCCACAGAAGGCGGATTCTTTTCCTTAGCTCTTCTGCTTTCTTTTTGCAACCATGAGAACACGGCTTGAAGCAGGAATACTTGCGTAGCGTGGCCGGAAGTACAGAGTACTTCTCCAGGCAGAATGGGCCCTGCCCTCCGGATTACCGTTGGGCTCCTCCCTCCTGGTTGGGAATGGTTCCTCTCTCGTGACATCAGATAGAAGGTGCCCCTCATGAGCTAGTACTTTCCCTACTACATTTGTTACACATTATTGGGAGCACAGTATGCAATGTCTATTTTCCCTGCGAGACCTTGCATTCTGTGAGAGAAGGGGTAATTTTGTTCCTGTTCATCTCTATATTCCCAAAGCCTAGACAGATTCGGACTAAAGGATGATACACAATGTATGTGGCTAATGACTGAATATAGGCAGAGTCCCTTCTAAGCCCTAAAACATGGACACACTGATTGACACTATGCAGGGAGTGGGGACAGGAAATGGCAAAAGTTACTTCTCCACTCAGTATTTGGTGGGCCACAGGGAGAACAAACTCTTCTCTTAGTGCCTTGGTGAGAAAAGGACATAGCTCATCCACTTAACTCTGGCAACGTGCATCATCCAATCTGAACAGCCTTCTGCCCTCCTTCTGGTTCCCTGTCTCGACTCTAGTTCTTCATGGAATACTAGTTTTCAATCTCATCTCTATTAGCTAAGAGCTTTGCTGAACCATCTAGGTTACTTCAAATTTACCTACAAATCATGTGACCAACCTCACTCTACCCTGTTCTGACTCTGCCACTTGGCTGTCTGAGCTTGGGAAAGTTGCTTTACTCCTCTAAATTAAGTTCTACTTATCTCTACAATGGGACTGATAGTATCCACCTCATATGTTTCCTGTGAGGGCTAAATGAATTAGTGTATGTAAATTATTTAGCACAATGCTTGAGACTAAATAAGATTCCGGAGTTGCCTGCGTGGCTCAGTTGATTAAACGTCTGCCTTCAGCTCAGGTCATGATCCCAGAGTCCTGGGATAGAGCACTGCGTGGGGGCACCCTGGTTGATGGTGAATCTGGTTCTCCCTCTGCCCCCCACCAAAACCGTCCCCCCAGCTGGTGCAATATCTCTCACTCTGTCTCAGATAAATAAATAAATAAATACAGTCTTTAAAAAAGATTCTAGTTGACGATATTAGCACTGCACCAGTAGCAAAGGCTTCTCAAGGATCTGGCATGAGAAATATATAGTCTTTGTGCCTAGATTGGGTGAACCTGACATTCTCTAAGCTTAAATCTGAACTGGAAATGGCACAAATTACTTCTAATTGTCCCCTACCGCATATCAATTCCCTCCTTCAGTTCTTCCTTCAGATAAAGAATTCCTGAATTTAAGTGGGCACATGGCTGTCCAACTAGACCACATTCTCCCGCCTCTGGCCAGTGGTATATGAGCAGAAGTCACATGTACTAGTCTACTTTCTCCTTCTTGCAGACTATGGTGTGGTTAGTCAGCTCTAAAAATGGGGATAAGGGCAACACCCTTGGACACAGAAGGATAAGAACATAGAAAGAATGTGGGTGCCTGGATGATTTCTTGGAACAGAGCTATCAACCCCCAGAATTGCCTATCTCTTCAGGTTATTCTGGGAGAGAGGAACAATAACTTCTATATTGTATTTGGGAGTCTCTATGGTAAACAACTTACTATAATATAACTAATACACCAGCCTGGCGAGAAAATCTGAGAATGTGATTTAGTTGGACTCCAGAGAAAAAAGAGGAAGGAGTGGGATGTTTAGCACCTGTATTTCAATCTCTTTTTTCCTCTTATAGTCACGTTAGCAAAAGTAGACAGCAAATACTAACACATTCATGTCATTTCTACATAAATCAACGAGAAGTCCTGTAGTATCCTACCTGTAGAAAATAACCACGATATACCTTGAGTGTTGTGTGAGTTTTTATGATGTATGTGAGAAATTCGTGAAAGGTAAGCAAAGCAAGTGAGGGGGTTCTTTGAAGAGGTAGCTTGGAATGCTCCCCGACCTGAGCAGCCCAGGCAGTCACCTGCTGAGACACTTTCTGAGAAGTGGGTATTCTGAGAGAGGTGGCAGTTCTTACTGCCTGAGAGAGAAATATGTCAAGATAGATAGAAGGGCCATAATTGACCTGAATGTGCCAGTTACAATTTTTAGCAGAAGCACACCTCTAAAATAATTCACCTCCAAAGTTAATGGAGTGTCAACTGAGAAAAACATTTTTGTGTTCTATAGCATGGCTCTCAAAAACTGAGTCACTGACTAAAGCGACTGAGAGGGAGCGAGAGGGAGAGCCTTTGAAAAGGACCCTGCAGGAAAACTCAGAGTGAGGACAGGTCTGGCCTCAAGGTTGATCTTAACAGAAAGAGAATGTCTCTAGCCTGGTTAAATTAATATAATCTTATGTAGGTTGAAGAGAAATAAGTGTTACTGACAGAACTGATGCTCTGGAAGCTGTCAAAATCCTGTCCAGAGATGACAGGGAGCTTTTGTGACTGAGCCAGCAAGTGACTGTAACTGACGGATAGGACAGTGTTTGGATATGAAAGACAGCTTTAAAGAAGCTGGCTAACTAGAGTCCAGAAGAATCTACTTAACATAAAGTGCTTGCAATTTCCATCTGCAATTGCTGTGTCGACTATTTCTTATTCCAGTAATGAATTTAATACTAAATTCCTTGTCAGTTTTAAAATAATGATTTAACTTTTTACAAATAAAGATATTTATTTATTTGAGAGCTAGAGCAAGCACGCGTGCGCATGAGGGCGGGACGTGGCAGAGGGAGAGAGAGAAGCAGAGCCCCTACTGAGATCTGGGATCATGACCTGAGCCAAAGGTAGACGCTTAACCAATGGAGCCACCCAGGTCCCCCATGATTTAACTTTTAATGGTTGGTAGAATTCTGTTTCTTATTTACAGTGTCTCAGTACATTAACTTTACACAAACCTCAATTGTTCAGTTATAGCTACCAAATTAGTTGGCACCTGGTACTCCCCAGCAGAACTTAGGTCTGGGCTAAGGTGCTAAGAGCTTAAAGAGATTTCTGGAGAGAATAATTATAAAAGAGATGAGGTGGAGGTTAGGAAAAGAAAGGAGAGGGAAAGGAGTATTGTAGGTCAGTGCAGCCTTGGGAAGAGAAAGGTAGCTGAGACAATTTGAATTGTCTTGCCCCTCCCTTGGGAGGAGACCACAGCCTCTATGAGGAATGCTAATGGGACTCCATGGGGAGAGTTTGAGACCTCTCAGGAGCCCTGTAGAGCCAAGTTTTACATATTGTTGTAAATATGCAGGGAATTTGGAACTAACTCGTAGATGTACTTTGGGAATTATCCTCAACTATGGGAATAATTAAATGAAGTTTATCACAGTTTTTCATATTTTAAACATCTGCAGTACTCCATAGTAGTGATAACATTTTGGGATTTTTGTTTATTATTTTTTTTAATTTTAAGATTTTATTTATTTGGGAGAGAGAGAGAAAGAGGGAGGGAGGGAGGGAGGGAGGGAGAGAGAGAGAGAGAGAATGCACTAGCAGATGGGAGGGGCAGAGGGAGAGGAGAAGCAGACTCCTTGCTGAGCAGGGAGCCTGATGCAAGACTCCATCCCTGAGCCAAAGGCAGATGCTTAACCGACTGAGCCACTCAGGCATCCTAATGATAACATTTTAAAGTGTGCTGTTCTTATATTTGCATCTATTTGCTTTTACAGGCAGATACGTTGGTAAATAAAGACAGTGTTTTTGCTTACATGTTTCAGGCTGATCCCAACATCATCACAAGAAAAATAGTAACTGAAAGCAACAATATATAGATAGGCACAAAAAAAAAAAAAAGAAAAAAAAGAAAAAGAAAAAAGAAAAAGAAAAAAAAATCCAAGCTCTAGAGAATTTAATACTATAACGTGGATTATTTAGGTATCTTTCTATGACTACTAATACGAAATCATGTTCTTTTAAAAAATATTTTTAAGGATGCCTGAGTGGCTCAGCGGTTGAGTAGTTGAGCAGGGAGCCTGCTTCTCCCTCTGTCTATGTCTCTGCCTCTCTCTGTGTGTCTCCCATGAATAAATAAATAAAATCTTTAAACAAATAAAATATTTTTAAAGACTTATTTATATTTGAGAGGGGGTAAGGGCAGAGGGAGAGGGAGAAGAAGACCTCCTACTGAGCAGGGACCCAATATGGGCTCGATCCCAGGACTGCAAGATCATGACCTGAGCCAAAGGCAGACACTTAATCTACTGAGCTACCTAGGTGCCCCCCAAAATCATATTTTAATACTTTAGTTTTATATAGAACTTTTGTAGAGATGGTCTCATCTGATTATCATGGGAACCTAGCAGTTGGTATTATTATTGCCAAATCTCCACTAATTCTTGGAGGCTGGCATTTGTGGCTATGGGCATGAGAAGGAGCAGTGACAGGGTTGGTGGCTGGAGCAGAAAGTCCACATCCAGGACAAGAGTGAAGGAGCTGTTGAAACTGAATAAATGAGGCCCAGACTTTTGAGGAATGCTAATGTCCAAAAATTCAACAGGAGATTTTGAAGGGTCCTCAAAACCCAAGGAGGCTAGAGGAACAGACAGCATCAGGAATGGAGGATGCTCACCTGAATGGTGAGGAAAGAGTGTGAGAATGGAGTCTAATACAGCAGGGCCCCTTACCTCTCACAGACGGATGAGACTCATGAAACACTGAGAGCTTGAGTAAATTTTCCACTCACACAGTGAGGAGCAAGATTGGCATTTACATTTACTTGGGCTGATTCCCATGTCAATATGTGATAAAACATATTTAAGATATTTCTTAGCCCTGATTCATACTTTTTGCACTTATTTGACTGTAAGAGTTTTGATAAGATAATCACCATTTTTGTATAGTTTAAGTAAAGTATCATTGTAATTTTAACTTCCTCTTCTTAACTTTGGTTTCTTTCTAACTTTGGATTGGTCTACATCTAGGTGTAAAATTACATAAAATTTTTAAGTTAATAATAGGTATTTGAGTTAGTAATTGTCATCAGAAGACCCTATGTCCACCAGCTTTCATAATTTTCTTTTTTTTTTAAAGATTTTATTTATTTATTCATTCATGAGAGACACACACAGAGAGAGAGGGGCAGAGACACAGGCAAATGGAGAAGCAGGCTCCCTTTACAGAGCTCGATGTGGGATTCGATCCTGGGTCTCCAGGATCACACTCTGGGCTGAAGGCAGTGCTAAACCTCTAAGCCACCCGGGCTGCCCTAACCTCTATTTCAAACAGAGACACTGAAGCTTTCATCACATCAAATGTTGGAAGTCCATAGTTCTTCCCTATATTTCCAAAGATTCCTGGTAGAACTTACAGTCTCTCCCTTTTTTGCTGTTAACTCATGCTAGTTCTTCAGTTTCATCTTCTCACTAGCCTCCTCTCCGTGGGCTCCTGCCCTCCCCCCTCACCCCCCCACAGCACTCTGCCTGTGACTCAGCCGGGCTTCTACATTGCCCAAATCACCACTGACAAGGTACTGTGCATGACACATTATTAGGAAGGTTTTAAGGAAAATGGGGTCATTGCAGCTCAGAATAGGAACAACTCCAAAATCAGAAATGATTTTTCCAAAAATAGTTTATGAACCACTTTCCATCCTGGATCACCTTTTACTGCCATGGCCTGCCTGTGGATCTTAAACTATTGAAATATTGTCGGCTTCTCTTCATAGAGAGAGGGCTCATTACCCCCTCTTTTCCAAGTTTCTAGGGCCCCTGAAACTTTGGAGCTACCCATGAACAACTCCCCAAATTCCTGCTCATTTATTACATATTTTAGATTCATTTAAGCCTCCCCATCTGCATGAGCTCCTGACCTCACCTTTCCCTGGGTTATTCTGTACAAAGGACTTAGGGTATGTGATACAAAGAACTGGTGAAAGCTTTGAATTCTTAGGCAAAGTTTTGTTTTTTTTCTTCCTCACCTCCAGCTCATAAGTGAAGGAAAAATTTATTTTCAGTTTAAAATTTATTTTTGCCACTTCAGGAGTAGTGATTCATCTTTGTTTTTGCAGCCATTGTATTTCTTTCTGTTACATGAAAATAATAGTAATAAATGTTGCTTGTCGTTACTCATTTTACCTTGTTAGAGACACAGAATTTAATGCTTTACATTCATTTATTGCATTAAATCTTTGCAAATGACATGTGAAGTAAGTCCTGCTATCGCTCCTCACCTTATAATGGCTGGAACTGAAGCTCAGAGGTTCAGTGTCTTTCCTGAGTTGTGCAGTCCCTGCGTGCAGTGGAACACGGCATGGGAACTGAGCTTGGATGACTGCAACTCTTTGCTCTCAAGTGCTATATTATCTGACATACTGGGCAGAGGTGGACTGCGCTGTACATCTGTATCATGCAGACGGCACTCTCTCCCAGTGTACTTCCTTGAACTCATGTGTATGTATTTAAGAGATGACTTGTGAATTAAAAACTATGACAGGGAGAGGAAGAGGAATATGATTAAAGTGAAAAGTATTACTTGCTGGCAGACCAACGGAGAAATAAGAGTTTGGTGACAGTGCCTCAGCTGCCTTTTTCCATTTATCTGGCATGCAGATCCTAGGGCCATAGAATGCTTGTAGAGAGGACAACTGCTAAATGGACAAGAATGAGGGGGAAACATCTATTATGCAAAATTATTTGTTGTGGAGTACTTGCAATGTGTAGAGTTATAAAGTAAACTTTGGGTAATGAAAACAAACTTCGTTGCACTGAAGCTTTCTTGGTTATGATATAAAATTGCCAGAGGTTATCTTTAGCTTTATTTGGAATAGTTTTAAAAGTCATTTGCCAGATTTGCGATTAGTACTATTTGATGTTTGTTTGTGGTTTCTTATTCCTGTCTAGTTTTCAGTGATATATACATTGACCTTTTTTGGTAATTATGCCCCATAAAGTAGTGGGGTAACTTGAAAAAAACCTAAGGGTGGCTTTGGCCTCCAGGAATTTGGGGGGGGGGGTTGCTATTGATGTAATTGTGTTATGTAAGTTAGAGTATGAAAATCTTTCACCCACTTCTGAGACAGGCATAAAAAGGCTTACATAAGAAAGAGGGTGATGATTGTTCATGACATTGTGGATACACTTAATGCCACTGACCTATACACTTAAAAATGGCTAAAGTGGTTAATTTTGTTATATATGTGCTTCCACAATTTAAAAAAGTAATGAAGGGGGCAGGGAAGAAAGAGGAGGGCTTCATCTCTAATCCTGTCATGGTCATCTTCCTCTGTTATTCAGAGATATTTCTTCTGGGAGATCTCCAGGAGTGCCTAGGGCTCTAAGCATTGGTGAATCTTGACATTTTAAAATATCCTGATGTTCTTGTCTCCCCCATATCCAGCCAAAACAAACCAACCAAACAAAATTACATGAATTTTCAGTGGTGGGTGTTGGAATATACAGAGAAATATAAGATGAGGGTCATGTTCTCAAAGACATGACAAAGAGTTGGAGAAATAGTTTGAAAGGTTAGCCACAAACACATGCATATTGCTAATGTACCATATAAGGCCTTTAAGTGGTAACTGATTGATGTTGATTGTAAGGGTTTAGGAAATGGACAAGGAAGAGAATTCCAGAATACTAGGACTATCAGAGAAGAATTCAGGGAAAAGGTGAAACATGAATTGGTGCTTGAAAGATGAAGAGGAGGGATCCCTGGGTGGCGCAGCGGTTTGGCGCCTGCCTTTGGCCCAGGGCGCGATCCTGGAGACCCGGGATCGAATCCCACGTCGGGCTCCCGGTGCACGGAGCCTGCTTCTCCCTCTGCCTGTGTCTCTGAGCCTCTCTCTCTCTCTCTGTGACTATCATGAATAAATAAATAAAAAATCTTTAAAAAAAAAAAAAAAAAAAAAAAAAAAAAAAAAAAAGAAAGATGAAGAGGAATCAGATTGCTGTGGAATTTGTCATAATGAGAGACAAATTATAATCATATCTAAGGACAAATGATTATTTTCTTCCTTTTGTGAACTCCATTCTCTTTCTTCTTTGTTACAACAATATCATCTGCATACCTTCGTTTATAAGTCATTCAATAATTCATTTGTTAGCACCATGTGTCTTGCCTATAGCCTGACTCTTACTCATGCATTGGGGTATACTGTGAACTAAATAGAAGAATCTCTGCCCCCATGGAGCTTATATTCCAGTGAAGGAGACAGATGATTAAAAAAGATATATGGGGGATCCCTGGGTGGCTCAACGGTTTAGTGCCTGCCTTCTGCCTGGGGTGTGGTCCTGGAGTCCCAGGATCAAGTCCCGCATTGGGCTGCCTGCATGGAGCCTGCTTCTCCCTCTGCCTGTGTTTCTGCCTCTCTCTCTCTCTCTCTGTGTGTCTTTCATGAATAAATAAATAAAATCTTTAAAAAAATAAAAAAGGTATATGAATGAAATATAGTGATAACTGTAGGAAAAAAATAAATTAGAAGAAAAGATATAAATTGCTAGAGGATATTGAAATTAGAAGGGTGGCTGAGGAAAACCTCACCGAATATGTGAATTTTGAAGAAAGATCTGAACACAGTGAGGGAGTTATCTAGGGGAAGAGCATCCTGGGCCGAGGGTCCAGCAGGCACAGAGGTCGTGATGTAGAAGTGTTCTTGATATGTTCGAGTAACTGCAAGAAGGCCAATGTGGCTGGAGTAAGTAATAGATGAGAGTGTCAGAAGACGAGATATGTGAGGCGATGGTGAGCCCAGTCACATAGGGTCTTTCATGTCACAGTAAAGACTTTGAGTGAGTTAGGTCATCTTTGCAGGATTTGAGTACAGAAATAACATGATCTAACTGGGTTTTTAGACTCGTCCGCAAAGGACTGAAGGGGAGAAACTGGTTAGGAGGTTATTGAAATAAGCTAGAAGAGACGTGCTCTCTGGCGCAGATTGGTGAAGATGTTGAGAAGTGTTCAGTTTCTTGATGTATTTTGAAAGTAATGCTGATAGAGTTTGTTGATTATCCAGATGGAGGAAGTGAAGGAAAAGAGGAGTTAAAGTCCTTGAGCAGCTGGGTGGCTCAGTGGTTTAGCACAGCCTTCAGCCCAGGTTGTGATCCTGGAGATCCAGGATCGAGTCCCATGTCCAGCTCCTTGTGGGGAGCCTGCTTCTCCCTCTGCCTGTGTCTCTGCCTGTCTCTCATTTTGTGTGTCTGTCATGAATGAATAAATAAAATCTTAAAAAAAAAAAAGTCCTTGCCTTGAGTGACTGTAAGGATGTAGTTACTTTGAATGAGATGTGGAAGATTTTGGGAGGAGTTGTTTTGGGGAAAATATCAGGAGCTTGTTTTGGACATGTTGAGTTTGAGATGTTTAATAGGCATTCATTCACTGGCAATATAAAATAGGCAGTTGGGTATATAGGCTTGGAGTTCAGAGAAAAGGTTCAGGTTATAGATATAAACTTGGGCATGTTATTTAAGGTCATATGATGAAATAGGAAATGAATGTAGATAGAGAGAAGGGGGCCAGTGCCTGAGCCCTAGGATTTTCCAACATTTTGAGATTGGGGAGAAAAGATATGAGCAAAAGAAACTTGGAGTATGTAGAAAGTAGGGATAAAACCTGAAATGTGTGGTGTTTGCATCACTGGTGACTTTGAAAAGAGGAGTTTCAGTGATGTAGTGGGGATGAAAAACCTAACTGATGTGTTCAAGAGAAAACAGGAGAGGAGAGATTGGAAGTAACTGAGTACCATTTCAAGATTTGTGGTAAAAAGAAGGAAAGAAAAGCAGGTAGCTGGAGGGGAGGAGTGAGGTCAAGAGAAACTTAAAATGATATGAGAGTAATACGTGCATGTCTGTATGCTAATGGGAATAATCTATAAGAGAGGGAAAAACTGATAATGCAGGAGGGAGTATAATTACAGAGGAAATATTCTTGTAAAGCGTGGAATCGGATTTAAGGAATAATTATAAGTATTTGAAATAACGTGAGAGAAGGTAGAGTATACATACATACTCCAAGGTAGGAGGCACATTTCAAAACTGGCAGTTTGTACCTGTTTACTTCAACACATTTTATGTTTATTTCTTTGAGTCCTTTATGGGCCTTCTTGAAGACAAAGGCTATACTACTGCATTTTTATGTGTGGTCCCATCACTCAACAGAGGTTTCTTGAATGAATGAATGAAAATGAGAAACTCAACATTTATGGCTTTGAATACACATAAATGAAAAACTGGGTTTTAAGCATTATAAGGAACAAAGTAGGGCACCTGGGTGGCTCACTCGGTTGGGCATCTGCCTTTGGCTCAGGTCATGATCCTGGCATCCTGGGATCGAGCTCCCCATCAGGATCCCTGCTCAGCGGGAAATCTGTCTCTCTCTCTCTCTCTCTCTCTCTCTCTTCCCCTCTCTCTGTGCTCTTTCTCACTCTCTCTCTCAAATAAATAAATAAAATCTTAAAAAAAAAAAGAAACAAAGTGGAACCTAATATTTTTAGTCTTCAAGAAGGTTAAGAAATTAGTGTTGGGAAGATATAATGAAATTTTTAAAAAAGATTTTATTTATTTATTCATGAGACACACACACACACACAAAGAGAGAGAGAGAGAGACAGAGAGAGAGACAGAGAGAGAAACACAGGCAGACGGAGAAGCAGGCCCTATGCAGGGAGCCTGATGTGGGACTTGATTCCGGGTCTCCAAGATCAGGCCCCAGGCTGAAGGCAGAGCTAAACCGCTGAGCCACCCGGGCTGCCCATGAAATTTTTATTCTTAAAAGAAGTTTTCATGATTATCATCTAAGAAGATATTACTCAGAAATGACTTTTAAAAATTAGCAGCTTTATTGACATATAATTCATATACCATAAAGTTCACTCTTTTAAGTATGTAATTCAATGTTTTTTTTAGCATATTCACAGAATTGTACATCTATTACTACTATCTAATTCCAGAGAGAAACCCCATAAAAGAAACTGCATAGCCAAAGCGGTCATTTGGCTTGGTAATTACTAATCTACTTTCTGTTTTTATGGATTTTCATATTTTGGACATTTCATAAATAAGGAATCATGAGACATGTGGCCTTTGTGTCTGACTTCTTTCACTTAACATATTTTCAAAGTTCATTTATGTTGTAGCATGTATTGAAACTTCATTTCTTTTTATGATTGAATAATATTCCATCGTGTGGATACGCCATGTTTTGTTTATCCATTTCATCAGCTGATGGACATTCAGATTGCTTCTACTTTTTGGCTGTCATCAGTAACGTTCCTATGAACTTTTTTATACAAGTTTTTGTATAAACACGTCTTAAATTCTCAACCTATTATAGTATCAACTCAAACTTCACAATCTATTCTAAATATTATTAGCTCAAAAGCTCAAATATGATCAATTTAAATCATAAAAATTAGCTGTGGGTGAGGTTCTTCTCATAAAACATCCCAGGGCATATTTGGTCTTCATCTGTGTATCTATGAAACTAGAAAGCATATTATCTACACACACAAATACAATGATGGGACAAGCCTAAGAGTTACAGACATTCCTGTACAAAAGGGAAGGAAATGGAAGGAACAAAAGAGTCACTGGTCCCAAGCAGTTTTTCTAGCTGGAAAACTCTATTGGGTTTGAAGGCCTGGGAATAATTCTCTGTAAATCTTGGCTCTACTCTCTGGGCACTTGGTTCCACACCCTCAGAATTATCTTATTTATTTATTTATTTATTTATTTATTTATTTATTTATTTATTTATTTATTTATTCATTCATTTATGAAAGGTAATGCATCTTTGCAGCTGAGTAGTTTTATTAGCATGACTCATGCCTGTAGAATTTTGGGTGTCTAGCAGCCTTCTTTCATTTCATACTCTCTTTGTCCTTTTGGGTCCAAGCTGGTATTGTTTCTGCTAGTATTTAAAATTCTCAAAAACCTTGTGGGTCTTATGTGTATGTCATGGGATTTGCTCCATTATTGGTGAGGATCCTCTAAAATATTTCTTAGATAATCCCATCTTTATTTTTGGCCTCTGCTGAGCCAGCTGAAGGGATTTATGAATCACAAACTTAATCTTTTCAAAGAGCCTCTTCTGTGATATGTGACTGAATATTCTGACCTTTTGATTGATCTGAGGTATTAGCAAAAGTTTATACAGCCACACACTCAGCTTTTTCTCTCCTGAAGGTACATCCCTTAAATTTTAGCATCTTTGGCAATCTGATAATGCTGAGAATTCCCTAGATCATCAAGTCCTGGTTCCTTTTTGCTTAACTCTTTCTCCCCTCATTCTTGCAGGTTTGTCAACATGATTTAGGTACTCTGTAAGGTGATGCATGTTTTCCTTACTACACTTCTTCATTTCTTCCGAGGCCTCTCTAGCAGAGTTGTTAATATTTCTGCTACCAGTCTGTTCAAGGTAATCTAGGCCTTTCCAATCTTGCTTCTCAGAAACTTTCCAACCTCTGCCAACTGTCCATTTCAAAAGCTACTGCCACATATTTGTGTATTTGTTGCATCAGAACCCCACTTTCATTGCCATAACCTGCATTAGCTCTCCATTGCTGCTGTAAAAACTTAACCACACACTTAGTGGTGTAAAGCAACACAAATCTATTATCTTGCAAATTTATTAGAAGTCTGACACAAATTTCACTGGGCTAAAATCAGTGTACCAGCAGGGCTGACAAGGTTTATGGGAGAATATAATTGCTTGCTTTTTCCAGCTTCTAGAGGCTACCTGTACTCCTTGGTGTTTGGCCTCCTCCTCCATCTTTAGAGCTGCAACAGTGGTTTGAATTTTCCTCACCTGCATCCTCTGACATCCTCTTTTACTTCTCTTTTCCACTTTAAGGATTTGTGATTAAATTGGGTTTACACAGATAATCCGGAGTAATCTCCCTGTTTCAAGGTCATTTTATTAGAAACCTTACTTCTTTGTGTAACCTTAAGTCTCCTTTGCCATATAACCTAACAAATTCATGGGTTTAGGATATTAGGACTTGAACATTTTTGGGGTGCCATTATTGTGACAACCACACTCATATAATCTCTTTATTTGTTGTAGGTTTATTCAGATTTTCTTTTTTTTTTCTTTTTGAGTCAATTTTGATAGTTTGTGTCTTGCTAGGAATTTGTCCATTGCATCTAGGTTGTCTAGTTTATTGGCATACATCTGTTCCTACTATTTCCTTATAATTGTTTTTATTACTGTGAGGTTGATAGTGATCTAATTTACTGTCATTTCTGGCTTTAGCAATTTTAATCTTTTTTTTTTCTTGGCTCTATCTAAAGTTTTACCAATTAAAAAAATCTTTTCAAAGGAACAACTTGATTTTGTTGCTTTTCTCTATTGTTTCTCCATTCTTTATTCCATCTATTTCCACTCAGTTTTTATTATTTCCTATCTCTTGTTTGCTTAAAATTTTAGAGAAAGAAAAACAAAATAGCGTTTTTTTTTTTTTAAAGTATTTTATTTATTTGAGAGAGAGAGAGCATAGGCAAGAGAGTACAATGTGGGAGAGGAGGAGGGGCAGGGGGAAAGGGAGAAGTAGACTCCTTGCTGAGCAGAAAGCCCAACTCTAGGCTTGATCCCAGGGCTCTAGTTTCTTAAAGTGAAAGACTAGATTACTAATTTGAGATCATTTTTCTTTTTAAATATAAGTGTTTATAGCTGTAATTTTCCCTCTAGCATTGCCTTAGCCATATTCATAGGTTTTAGAATATTGTATTTTGTTTTTAGTATTTAAAATATTCTCCAATTTCCTTTGTAACTTTTTCTGTGATCCATTGGTTACTTAGGAGTGTGTTGTTTAATTTCCACATATTTGTGAATTTCCTAAATTTCTTCCTGTCATTGATTTTGAATTTTATTCCATTGTGATCAGGGAATATACTTTGTATGATTGCAGTCTATTTACATTTTTTGAGACTTGTCTTAAGGATCTAACACATGGACTATCCTTGAGATTTCATGTATACTTGAGAAGAATGTATATTCTGTTATTATTAGGTGGTCTGTTCTATAGATATATATTCTAATTGGCTTATAGTATTGCTTAAGTCTTCAGTTTCCTTGCTGATCATCTATTGGTTGTTCTATTCATTATTAAAAGTAGAATATTGTATTCTCCAGCTATTACTGTTTAATTTTCTATTTATTTTTTTAGTTATGCTGATATTTGCTTAGTGGATTTGGGATTTTGTTAGGTATATATGTTTACAATTGTTTTGTCTTCCTGACATATTAATTTTTTTAATCATTATAAAATACCTTTCATTCTCTTTTGTAACAACTTTTGTCTTAAAGCCCATTTTGTCTAATACATACATAGCTCTCTTTTGGCTACTGTTCTAATGGTGTATGTTTTTCCATCCTTTTACTTTTTACTTTCTTGTATCTTATTTCTTACTCATTTGTTTCTAAAATGAGTCTCTTGTAGACAGCATATAATCAGATCATTTAAAAAAATTATCTGGCAATCTCTGTGTTTTGATTATTGTGGTTAGTCCATTACATTTGATGTAATAATCAGTAAGGTAGGATATATATCTGCCATTTTGCTGTTTGTTTTCTGTATATTCTGCTATGTTAAGTAGATACTCCCTAGCATGTCATTTTAATTCTGTTATTTTTTTTATCACTATGTGCTTTGAGTTACTTTAGTAGTGTTTGTCCTGAGGAATATAATTAACACTTAATTTAAAATAATCTAGTTATATTAATACCAACTAATTTTTATAGCATACAATTTTTTTTGCTCCAGTGTGGTCCTGTTCCCACCTGCCTCCTTTGTATAATTTTTGTTATATAAATTACATCTTTATTTGTTATAACACACCAAAAGTTTTATAATTATATTTTTATGTAATCTTTTTAATTAGGAGAAAAAAGGAATTACAAACTAAAATACATTTATGCTACTTTTTATATTTTCCTATTTAACTTCAATGGTGCTCTTAATTTTTTCATGTGGATTTGAATTACTATCTATTGGCCTTTTATTTCAGCCTGAAGGACTCCTTTTAGTATTTATTGTGTGGTTTGCCTTCTTGTGACAAATTCTCTCTGGTTTTGTTCATTTGGTTATAAAGAGAAAAATTGTCCTGACAAATTGTTAGAATAGTAAGGAAAATTTTACTCAAGACTGTTGCAATAGGGAGAATATTTCACTAGAGGAGAGAGTTTGGGTTTAACTCTGAATACAACAAGGACAAATGGGTATTTATAGCTAACAAGCTGAGTGAAGGTACCAGTAGATGTAAAATTACTAAGAGGAGAGAGACATCAAGAGTAGGGAGATTCTTGCTATACTGACTTAGGATTCTTGTTAAAAGCAGATCAAGGTTTAGGCCTAATTGAGAAGAGGGGTCAGAAGTTTGGTCAAGGAGAGAGTCTTTGTTACGGGAATGTTATAATTTATCTTTCATTTTTGAAGGATAGTTTTTCTGGATATGGAATTCTTGATTGACAATCTTTCTTTTAGAACCTTGCAACTTTAGACCCTTGCAACAATATTCTCTTGCCTTCCAGCCTCCATGGTTTCTGATGAGAAGTCAAGTTTTAATCTTATTAAGGATTCCATGTGCATGATAAGTCACCTTTCTCTTGCTGTTTTCAAGATTCTTTTTTGTCTTTTGCCAGTTTGATTATGATATATTTAGGTGTGTATCTCTTTAAGTTGATCCTAGGCTCTTGAGCTTCTTAGACATGCATATTAATATTTTTCATCAAATTTAGGATATTTTTGGCCATTATTTCTTCAAACATTCATTCTCAGCCTTTCCTTTTCTTCTGAGACTCACTCTCATGATTGGTATGTTGGTATGCTTGAAGACATTCCAAAGGTCTTTGAGTCTTTGTTAATTTTTCTTCATTCTTTTTTCTTACTATTCCTCAGTTTATATAACCTCAATCACTCTTCAATTTTGTGATTCTTTCTTCTGTCAGATATAATCTGTTGTTGAGTCTTTCTCATGAAATTTTCACTTCCATTATTGTACTTTAAAACCCTAGAGTATTTATTTGGTTCTTTTTTTCCTCCTCTTCTTCCTCCCTCATCTTTTTTTTCCTCCTTTCCCTCCTTCTTTGTTCTCTTCCTTATCTCCTCCCCTTCTTTCTTATTCCTTTCATTTCTATGTATTATTGATGATCTCTATGAGGTATTACTCTCATAATTTTCCTTAATTTATTACACATAGTTTCATTTAGTTTTTTAAATGTATTTATGATAGCTGCCTTAAAGTCTTTTCCTAGTAAGTTCAACATGTAGGCTTCCTTGGAAAGTTTCTACTACTGATGTTTTTCCTACATGTGGGTCATATTTTCCCTTTCTTTGCATGTCTTGTTTATTCTTTGTTGTAGTTGTTATCTGGACACTCAGTATAATGTTATGTGGCAATTCTGAAAGTGACGTCCCTCTGTACTCCCCCAACCTGAGTTTTTGTTCTTGCCTTTTACTTGTTTATTTAGTGACTTTGGCCTATTCTGTAAAGTATGTGTAAAGTCTGTAAAACTGTATATAGTCACTGATGTCTCTGCTTGATTACTTTAGTGATAAGTTAATGAATGGACAGAGATTTCCTTAAAAGCCTTGAGTCAGTAAGGCTTCCAGCCTTTGCTAATAGATGTGTGTGTGTGTGTGTGTGTGTGTGTGTGTGTGTGTTGGGCATATTTTCAATGCTATTATAAGTTATTTACAACTCTGCCTTAGCTTTTATTTTTTGCCTGAGCGGGGTCTCAAGGTAAGCCAGGTATGAGATTCTGGCCTTCTGAGATATTTTCTTAGCATATGCACAGCCCTGGGTGTGCACACAACCATGTTCTTACACATGATCTTCTTGCTTGCCAGGAATATTTCAGAACTTTCAAAACCTGTATGGACATGTTATTCCCCAGTTTTTCATTTTAAGTATTTTGGTCAGCCTTTTGTTAGCCCCAGTTGGTAATGCTGTCTCAGGTGGCAGCAAAATTAAACAATTGCCATTGATTGTCTTTGACAAATGCCCTGTAGATAGATCTGTTTGCACAGAGCAAGTTCTGAGTCATGTCAAATAAAGACAAGCCCTGAATGGAGCTTTTTAAGTGAACCACAAGACAGATCAAATGGTGACAGTTCTGTGGGGACAGATCTTTTAAGGGAGTTCCAAACTCATTCTGTTTCTTCCAGTGGCTGCTAGACTGCTGTTTTTCACAGCTACCATAGAGCTTTTATTCTCATGGTTTCTATCTTGCAGCTTTCTTTAAGAACTAGATGGAATAAAAAGTGAAGTTTTCATTTATTATATTAAGGAAGGGAAAATAAAAGGAGGTATTCTGTCTTTTTAAAAATGATGATTAACCTGTTCACGACAGATTTTTTTTTCACGACAGATTTTATTAAAGGAAAGATAAGTGTCATCTGTCACTTCCATCCACCAACAAAAACAATATTTCTCCACAGTGCTGGGTAAATGACTCTTGATTACAGAGAATCCTTGTTAAGAGAGATGCAATTCCTTCCATGTTGATTCAGGCATAGAACAATATAGAATCATATCATTTCATTGAAACACTCGAGTTTGTTCTGTAATAGATAAGTTAAATGCTTTCACCTGAGACTAGTTTTCTGCAGAATTCTGAGTACGTAAGAGGATCACAACAATTGAACTTCTGGATTTATTGTCAAGTAAATTTGATTAGGCTAACCTATAAGTTTTAAGCTACAAAGCAAGATTCCAGTCAGCATTATCCTTGAATTTGCTTATCTCGGTAGATAACAGCAGCAACAACAAGAAAACCTGCAAAAGACAAGCAAATATGGAAACAAACAGCCACAAGCATAAACATCTGAACTTTACTGGGATGGAGCCAGAATAACCAACAATTCATTTTATTCTGTTACTAATTTTATGGTGCTTGGAATTTAATTAAAAATTGTACGATTTAGGGGGTACCTGGCTGGCTCAGTCCCTACAGTGTGGGACTCTTGATCTTGAGGTTGTGAATTTGAGCCCCATGTTAGACATAGAGATTATTTAAAAATAAAATCTTAAAAAGATTGTATGATTTGGCCTTCTATTTTTTTTTAAGTGTGACTGTTCTACTCACTTGAATGGAAGATGGAATCATTGAGTGCCTCATGTCTTGGGTTAACCTTGATATACTCAGCTTTAATCAGTGACTAAACTTTTTAGTCAGTCAAATGGAGTTATTAATAATTTTGATTTTCTTTTTGCATCTTTTAAACATGAGAAAAATTAACTAATTGTTTTCCTTCTTTTTTTCCTGCCTACTCCTTTGGTGCTACTTTAAATCTTTATGAGTTAAAATCTGAGTATTAATAGTACTTTTCCTTGATAGGAAAATGAATAATTAAATTATAAAAAGGGTTTTATTTATTTATTTTTGTTTTGTTTTTGCTACTTTTGCTTTTGTTTGTTTGTGTTTTGGTAAGAGGAAGTAGCTGCAGGAAATCTTATTCAACTTTCTAATCAGATCTGGATCCTGAGCAGCCAGATATACTTTTTTTGTTCTAGGTACCTTAGCAGACCAGAAGGTCAAGGTAGGTTTTCTCAAATCTCTTATTACACAGGGATTAGTCCCAATGCAATTTGGAGTTTCTTTCTCATAGCTGGTGTAGCTTTGTACTCACTTATTACCAGACCTGATAAATATTTACATAAGTATTAGGGATCCCTGGGTGGCGCAGCGGTTTGGTGCCTGCCTTTGGCCCAGGGCGCGATCCTGGAGACCCGGGATCGAATCCCACGTCGGGCTCCCAGTGTATGGAGCCTGCTTCTCCCTCTGCCTGTGTCTCTGCTTCTCTCTCTCTGTGTGTGACTATCATAAATAAATAAAGAATTTAAAAAAAAAAAAAAAAAAAAAAAAAAAAAAAAAAAAAAAAAAAAAAAAAAAAAAGTATTAAAGTGACCAGCCCTTTAGAAATATATGGCTCCACTTGATTTACCTGTGAGAGTGTATTACTATCAGTGTTGTTGGTGAATGATAGTTTTGGTTATACAGACCTTAAATACAAGTTTCCCTCCTCAGTCTCTCTATAGAAACACATGAATATGGCTGCTGGTTTATGGAGTGGGGAATATCCATTAGTCTCTGGTGGCTTGAGCCAACATAAATGATTCCTTAGAGCAGTGAGATGGAAAACTAGAAATCTAACTAGCTGTATGGCAGACAAGGACTAGACTTCCTCGTATAATTAACGTGTGAGATGGGAGCATTGCTTCTTGAGGTTTGATGGCCTCTCTGCGTCATGTAGCTCACTGGGTGTGAATGATGTCTGCTTGTTTATCTGGAAATCTGAAAGTTTGCCTTTGTCTTATCTTTACACCTCATTGCTCCTCCATCTCCTTTTCAAATCTCATTTAAAAGGTATTTAGATATTTTTTCCTTGCCCATCTTTCTTAATTTTTCTCTGTCTCTCTTGATGGCATTGTGATTCCAATGTCTAACATTGTCTTTTCCAGGGTATTTGCCAATCTTCTTCTTCAACTTAAACTTTGATATAAAATATCTGTAAACTTAGCCTATGAAACTCAGACTAGTGCATGGAAATATAGTTGTCTAAATTAGTTCAGGTCAGTAAACCGTTTCTAAAACACAAGTTGGTCACTTAGGACATTGCATTAACTCAGGCACAAGTAGTTTCATAAGTTAAATTATTAGTACAGTGTGCCAAGACATTTGTTACTCAGAAACTATAGATTAAAAATGCTCTGAAATGAAATTATCCTTTTAAGAGAGTGGCTCTTCTATTTATAGCAAAGGGCTATTCTAGTCAGAAGAGATGATGGGCACTGAGCTTGTGAGGTTATTAGGCAAGGTGGTAGCTATGGAGAAGTGTGGAAAGGAGTTTGGAAAGTTCTGACCAGGATTTCCTGCCACTGAATTGAAGGGAGTATACTTTAACAGTGCCTTCTAAAATTTAAATCTCTTGTAGCTTATGTACACTTGTTCTTTCTCTGTTAAAAAGGCTGAAGTATAGAAGTCTCGGAAGGGGGCCATGATACTTACCTGTGGTCACATCCCTACCTTCTCTAATCTCAGGGCATTTGAAAGTTAGTGAGACAAACTTTGAGTTAGCTTTACCAAGTGTGTGCATTCTACTGGATATAGATAGAGGTCAGTTAATTAGTTTTAGTTAACCTATTGGGGACTGGTGTTCCTGGTGTGTAACTTCAATCACAAAGTGGAATAGAGACACTGGCTGGATCTGTTCCAGCATCATTGGGAGGTATTATTTTAAGTAGAGTCAAATTTTACCCAAATATCTAACTCTTGAGGATGAGCTGCTTTTTTATTTCAATGACTTATTATTTCTTGAGCTAGTCTTTGTTTACAAGTAGTGGGCTAGCTAAATCTCTTAGGTATATGGTAGGTAATCCAGACAAAGAAGTGAAGGTGCATGTCTTTTCTGCTGTGAGTGGGCTGAGCATCTCAGTTTCTGGGCTACTTTCAAAGTTTGTGAATGCCAACATGTTTGTCTGTATTATTCTTGGCAATATTGGTCCTGGAGAGACTATTTCTTGGATGGATGCTGCACTGCAGGAAATAAGGGTTTCTGGCCAATGTGGTACCATTCCAAAGGAGCGCTGCCTTTCAGGGAGAGGCTTTCTGTGAAATGTACTGTGCTGCTGCTTTTGAGAGATGCCTGTCAGCATCTCAAGGAGACCAATTGTGATCAAGTGGCTGGAAGCAGAGATTTAAGGGCAGGTGAGAAACCCCAGTGGATTTTCCTCCACACCCGTACCATTTGCAAAACAATTCAGAACTTAGGATCTGGGAGCTTGAGTATCAGTTTTCCCCAGAGAAAGAAGGCACAGCCTTAACTTATGCTTGCTCCAAAGTGTTATTTCTTTAATGTATAGGTATTCTTTTTAATATCTCTGTGGGAGAAGTAAGACATAGGATTTAATTTGCTTACTTGTATTGAGGTTGAGAGGAAGCTTTGAAAAGTTAAGTATCTCCAATTGTTGCTTCCTTGTAGAAGAGTCTAAAGAAAAGCCAGCTCATTGAAATGGAAGAGACCTCAGATATATACCATGGTATGTTGACATGGTTTTCTAAATTCATTCAGTTGAGTTCCAGGATCCTATGATCCCTAAAGTTTCTTGAAGGAAGGTTGGTGGTAGCTGATATTTAATCTCTGCCTGTTATATTACCTCCAAATTTTATCCTCATCAGTGTTTTTAGAGAAGAGATTTTTACATCCTAACTTGCTATCTTTAGAATGATGATGAATTGAGCTTCACATATTAATCCTCTTAATGTTTTAAAAAATTATCTTCATTTTTGTGAATCTTTCTTTTTTATCCCTTTATTCTTTTGGTCAACACTATTGATGCCTATTGTGTGATAATAGAAGCATATGAATTTTCCTCTGCCTCAGTGATAGAGTATTTTATTCTTTTATTAAGTCAGGCACTCACTGGTACCTGGTGCCTCTTCAGAAAGGGGAAGGTCACTTTTCTCAGAGCAACAGCATGAGGACTAATTTTTTAAAAGAACCTGGTTGCTAGGCCATAGGTTCTTTCTCATGCTGCTTCATTTGGGTGTTTTTTCTTGTTCAGAATAAGCTTTCATGAGTTAAAATGATTTCCCAATGGTCTGTCTTGTCTCCTCATAGTATCTTTCAGTTCAGTGCCCTCAGATGATGATGAGTATGCTGAATATGAAAGCTTTTGGCTGAGGCTGAATAAGCTCACTCTAAGACAGATGTTCAGTCTGTAGAAATGTAATAGAAAATCCATTCAGTGTCTCATCAGCCCCAGGTTGATGATGTGATTCAACTTCAGGTGCTTTGTCTTCAGTGTAAACTTTTTCATCTATTGCTTTGAAGATGGAATGATGATTTCAAATTGGATTTAGGATGCTGATGGAAACCAGTGCCTACCTCATTGCTCCTGGTGGCCTACACACTTGTCATTCTTGTCAGCCAAAGAAAAGGCCACTTTTTACCTCCTTAATCCCTTTTTTGTTTGACATCTCCCTTCTAGTCAATATTGCTTCCCTTTCCTTAATGTCCACACTGCTAACCCCCTTAGTTGCTGTGATAGGTTATAGTTATCCCTGGACTCATCTCCCTTATTTTACTTCCTTTCCACTGTGTTCTGATGGGAAGACCTCAGGTGCATTTGTTCAGTCTCTACATTTTCAGTGTAAGTCACCAGTCTCTTTTTGAAATGCTTCTTCTTCAGGTCTAGCTTAGTATGATAGATGTTCCTTATAGATAGGAGCAAGGCTCCTGTGAGTCAGTATACACAGGAAGATCTAACACTAGTTGTTAAAATATTGAAATATATCTGAACTGGTCAGGAAATAGCCCTTTCTTGAGACCCTGGATACTCCTCACATGCTT
Source organism: Canis aureus (assembly GCF_053574225.1). NCBI lineage: Eukaryota > Metazoa > Chordata > Mammalia > Carnivora > Canidae > Canis > Canis aureus. The sequence goes on from NC_135638.1 coordinate 26,677,501, forward strand.
TGGCTTCTTTGGCCCCTCCTCTGGAATCATTCCTTGGAACTCCCCATTAAGGGAAATTTCAAACCCTACTTCAGTGCAGTGGCATCCAGGAATTCATTCTGATTGATTGGTGCCTATGCCAACCAGTTATAAATATTTTGAGCATTGCCCCTCATTGTTAGTAAAATAGAATTCATTGGCAGAGCTTTCTAAACTTTAACATTTATACCTCTTCTGAAGCCTAAACTTTTTGTTAAGAAGCATAACTTCCAGGATTAGATAACAATATCCTTCTGGGAATGGAAGTGAATGTCATATTAGAAAACAAACCATAGGGATCCCTGGGTGGCTCAGCAGTTTGGCGCCTGCCTTTGGCCCAGGGCGCGATCCTGGAGTCCTGGAATCGAGTTCCGCCTCGGGCTCCTGGCATGGAGCCTGCTTCTCCCTCTGCCTGTGTCTCTGCCCCCCCCCCCCCCTGTCTATCATGATTAAATAAATAAATCTTAAAAACAAACAAACAAACAAACCATATTCATGTCAATCCAGTAGTAGTTTAAAACAATTTCTCAGGGATCCCTGGGTGGCTCAGCGGTTTGATGCCTGCCTTCCGCCCAGGGCGTGGGGATCCCGGGATCAAGTCCCACATCAGGCTCCCTGCATGGAGCCTGCTTCTCCCTCTGCCTGTGTCTCTACCTCTCTCTCTCTCAAGAATAAATGAGTAAAATCTTAAAAAACAAACAAACAAACAAACAAAACAACACAGTTTCTCAGACCTAGGCTAATTCCTTCATAGTTTTCTTGATAATACTCCAACATCTGACAGGCTCCCACCCCCCACCCATGACAGTATTTGGAACTAACTTGATTTTTGAAGTTTTGGGGCAATGGGAGATTATATACTTAAGAATAGTCACCCCCACATCATTAAGAAAAAGTTCTGATCTTCTGGAGTGATTTTTTTTAAAGCTGTTTATTTATCACCTTTTTGTTCAGTGGTTTGGCAGGATTTAGCCAGCTTTGAGGAATTAAGATTTGTCTTTTCCAATAAAAAACATTTGCCCTTTGTTTGGCATTTAAAAAATGTGATTCAATTTGCACCGTATACATAAGCTCTAGAGTTACATTTTAGAAACCTGCAAACAAATGGAATGAACTCGCTTTTGTGTGTCAATATGTGGTTTTATGGATGGGAAGAGATGGGTACATGCCCATTGCAGGCCCATTCATTCCTCTCATGTTTGAAAGCTTCACTCTGAAATGCCTTTAATGGAAGATGTTTGTGTAATATAGAGGTGGTTGTTCACTGTACCATCACTGATGTGCTGCATTTTGACCAAATGACTAACTTTGTAAATAGACTGTTTATGTCGAGTAGGAGAAAAGCTTCTCCACCGAAGTGCATTTTTAATGATCTACTTTAAGAGTAAGTGGGTTTAGAAGTAGCTGCCCAGGAATCTGATTGGCTGGCACAAATGCCACTTCTCATAATTACCCAATAAACCATAAGGGCTTTGTTGGCACATTTATTCATGCCTGTCATGTCAGACCAGCTGCCACCCAGCATCCTAAGTCCACTTCTAATACCCTCTTTAAAATCTTTGTGGAGAAATTTGGTGCCTACATACTTTTGAAAAATCTTTGTGGAGAAATATGGTATCTAAGTGCTGCAAATTTCATGATAAAATGTGTTGTTTCAAAAACAAGTTAATATTTTTTTCTAAGTAACTAAAATTATGAAAAATATGATTGTAGACTAAGTTGTTATATTGAGTTTTTAAAAAAATGTTTCACTTTGGTACTTTAAGATATGTACTAAAAAATGTACCTGTAATTTAATCTAAAATATGCAAATTGTAAATTCCATCTTGAAACCAATTCTTGAAACTTGTGGAAACAATATATTAAAAAAATTAAAAGAATAAAAAGAAATTTAAATTCTATCCTGGAGGTAGGAAGTAACCTGCTCAATTTCTATGGCAAGAAAAAAAAAAAGACCCAAAGAAACTGTAATGTAGAAAATCAGAAGAGCATCCTGTACACTAAGTATAATTATTTTCTGATTTCCTTTTAAAAAAAGATTTCTTTCTTTCTTTCTTTCTTTCTTTCTTTCTTTCTTTCTTTCTTTCTTTCTCTTTCTTTCTTTCTTTCTTTCTTTCTTTCTTTCTTTCTTTCTTTCTTTTTCTTTTCTTTTTTCTTTCTTTCTTTCTTTCTTTCTTTCTTTCTTTCTTTCTCTTTCTTTCTTTCTTTCTTTCTTTCTTTCTTTTTCTTTTCTTTTTTCTTTCTTTCTTTCTTTCTTTCTTTCTTTCTTTCTTTCTTTCTTTCTTTCTTTCTCTCTCTCTCTCTCTCTCTCTCTCTCTCTCTCTCTCTCTTTCTTCATGAGAGACGGAGACATAGGCAGAGGGAGAAGCAGGATCCCTGTAGAGAGCCCAATGTGAGACTCGATCCCGACTCCAGGATCACACCCTGAGCCAAAGGCAGATGCTCAACCACTGAGCCACCCAGACATCCCTATTTTCTGATCTCTATATGAAGTATTTCAATTGTATGGTAGACTAAGGATATTCTAAATGATTCTTATACCATTTTTTGAGGAGTAACAAGAAAATATTGAAACTATGTAAATATGGTACATTTAAGGGAAAAATATTTCATCTTGTAAGAGTAGAGATTTTGTATGTTTCACATATGCCTTCAGATCTTTCTATTAAGATCTCAGTTGTATTTTTATTGATTGGTGGGTAAGTAAATGGCAGTCTGTGGGCTCTGCCATTTGTTGTTGACATCTAGAGTAATTCAGCCTATTTTCTCAGACTGCTGTGACACTCTCTACATTATCACATAATTAAGTGGGACATGGGAACAGTGACATACTGAATAAAGAAAATGGACATACACTGAAATATTAAAAGAAACCAGCTCTTACAATGGCCATGTAGGCCTTCCAGAAAATAATAGTTTTACTTTCAAGAAAGTATTACAGAGTGACTCTATCAATGAAAGTTAAATATCCAGTATTTCCCCAGCAGAATATTGGCTCTATGAGGATGAGGATATTGGCAATGTGCTAACATGAAATAGAAGAAATTAAATACACTTGACAATGATTGGCTGAAGAAAATTCAGGAGATGTGTGGTAGCAGCAGAGCACAACAAAATAACACAATTAGGGACACATTAGCCATATGTCTCTATTACATTGAGAACACAGCAATATAAATGACCAGGTGATGACCTTCACCCCAAGCTAGAAGGTAGATGACAAAGTCTATGTGGGTTTGGAAACTTAAAGTTGGAAAAACAAGGATAAAAAATTAAAAGACACAGGAATGGCAGTGGTCTGGTCTGCAGCTTGGAGCTGATGAGGACTTGTTAAATAAAGTTCAGTAAAGGTTCAATATGGGAAAAAATTATCTTGGTTAGGTGCTATGGATTAAGTGAAATTAAAAATAGTTTTTGTGAGATCTCAATATAACGTCTTGTAATTTGTACTTTGTCAGCAAATATTTATGGGTAGTACATGTTAATACATCAGAATAAGTCTATCCTTAGTATTTAAGGATGAATAACCTTCCATAACCGTTTTATCTTATGCATTAGAGCCCTGATCAAATTAGAATGGTTCTGTAATTTTTGGTTTATATATTTCTCTTCTGACCAGCCTCTGGTCTTCTGGTAGGTGGGCACAGGTCCTTGGAATCCAGCCTAGTGCTGAGTACATGTGGTCTCTCAGTAAAGTCACCGAATGAATGGTTTTAAGGTGACTTTAGTTATGAGATTTGGTGTGTCTGCAAAGGCAATTGACTGGCTCCTTTAGGACCTTCTCTCTATCTCATATGCATTTTGTCTCTTCTTAGGGGTTTGTTTTAAGGGAGGGCTTGGTCATAATACTGTGTGGTTTTCTCATATTCATTCTATGGTTGTTGTCAAACTGTCCATATAGCTAAAGTAAATATGTGATACAGAGGTAAAGGAAAGAGGAAAGGATAAATTAATGAAGCAGTTTAGTTTAAAGAAATGAAATCCCAAAAATGTTTTATGAGTAGTGGCAGGGTGAACAATTTAATTATAAATATATTTATGAATATGTTTATGGAGCTATAGGCTGGATAAGTTCTGTAGAAAAAATTAAGAATATATATGTGTATGTGCAATACCCAATATTTACAAATATGTACAAATACCTAATTTAACATGATTGAAAATAGAATCATAGATCTGTCCTTGTTTCCCACATATTCAATTGATCACATTCAATTTTATTATGAGCACTGGTTGTGCAAGTATTCCAGAGGTGGGCAACATTTCATGTTATATCTTACTCTCCATTTCTATGATTTCTGTTTTGTTTACAAAAGGAATAAAAGTTTTTATTGACCTTTTTATAGGGGCCTGGTGTAACTTAAAAATACTTGGTTTTTGAGTATATATTGGGTTCTAGGTAAAAATATTTTCATGCTTGTATTTTGTATTTGTTTTCTTTTATAGAAAAAGATATTTAAGTTTTCATCAATATAGTTCATTGGAATGCCAATTTCAGATTTAATTTAGCCTGGTAACTGCTAGGACAACCATAAGACAGGTGAAGGAGACAGGCTTTTGAGGCAGATGAGTCTTCATGTTCCAGTTCTTCCCCTCACTACCTGAGTAATCACAAACAAGCTACTTAACACTTCAAGGCCTCAGTTTTCTTCTTTGTAAACACAAGATGATGTATTCTTCATTGGGTGGTAGTGATGAATAAATAAAATAATATAAATTACCATGGAAGTGTTCAATTAATAATAGATCTCAGTGTAGGAGAACACTTTTCTTCCTTTTAGTATTTGTCTTCCTACTTATTAATGGGAGTGCCATCATTTTACCTCTTGTTACCTTATTTTCTCTGTGACAATGTTAATACTATAATATTACTAGATCATACTGTTTATTACATTGATTCATTATATGCCAGGACTTCCTCAAGCCCAAATGCAATGTAATGCATTTAAAATTAATGAATTCTGAGTCTGTCAGAGTGAGGCTCTTGTTTTTGCTGATTTTTAAAATCTGATTTGTAGACAGAATGTAAGCACAAAGAAAGTGATTTGAACATCAGAGTTATATTAAAATATGTTGTGCCTTCTAAGAGTATTTAAACTGTTATCATAGAGCACTAGGTTTCTAGAACTCTAAGAGATCTCCTGGGATGAGTTTACTTTCCTGGCTATCACAAGCTATTTTATGGTTTGTGTGTGTGTTTTCCTTTTTTTTTTTTTTTAAGATTTTATTTATTTATTTGAGAGAGTAGGGGACAGGAGCAGAGGGAGAGGAAGAAGCAGACCCCTTGCTGAGTGGAGAGCCCGATGCAGGGCTTGGTCCCAGGATCCTGAGATCATGTCCTGAACCAAAGGGAGACACTTAACCGGCTGAGCCACCCAGGTGCCTCCTGTGTATGTTTTACCTTAATTGAAGCTGCTTATAGTCTATCAATTTAGACTCTTCTGCTTTAGCTCATCCATCCCTAGAATGTTGTCCTGGATGACAGAAGGGAAGTTTCTACGTCATCCAGTTATAAAGGGATTCTGATTTAGGTTGCTACTCTGGATGTAACTACTTTATAAGGACTATGTCTCGGATGTTCCTCAACCTAATGGCTCTCCTGACTTCTTCAGTCAAGCTCAGCCCTTGGTAATTGTCAGAAGTTATCTTGGCAATCTCATGTTTATCACCTAGCTTATCATTCTTCTTTGTCATATTCCCTAATCCAGTCTTCTAGAATCTTGTTCCAGGTCCCCAGCACTAGCCTGATCCTCCTCTTTGCTTCCTACCTTCCAGTCATGACTTTGGCATCTTTCTGATGAATTACTGCATTGGCTTCTCATTTCTTTACATGATAAGTTCTTAGCCTCTGCTCAGATCAGAAGAATCAGCAGCTAAACTTGGCTCCTGCTGCCAATGTCCTGGTCTTGGTGCAATCATTATTGTCATCGTCGTCATCGTCATCATCATTGTCATCATTGTTAATGTCATTATTTTTATTCCTCCTTTTCTCCCTTTCTTTTTTCCCCTTTTCTTTTTAAGACAAAAGCACTCCCTAAGTCCTATTAAAGAAAAAGTTCAGAAGTGCCCTCTGTTTCTTTACCCAGGTAATATACAAGATACAAATATACAAGAGGAAAGGCTGGAGAAGGGAATGACACCACTTGAAACTTCTCTGTGTCAAGAGAAAGAAGTGCCATTGAATGATCTCATTGTTCCTGGGGCTGTTTAGGATCTTCCCACTGTCTAGCTGTACTATTAATATTTACTTCCAGTATATATCATTGCTATTGGCTCATTGTGTTCGACTGGTAGGCTCATTGTATTTTACTTTAGTCCCTAAAGTCAGGTTAAAATGAATATTGGAGATAGTTTTGGGAGACAAAAAGGCAATTTTACTTGCCCATTCCTTTCAGAAAACTTCAAATGCTTAGAGGGTAGGGATTGAAGGTGAGTTCAAACAAAAACCTACAGTTCTCCTCCTGTGTCTTTCTCCTTTACTTTCACTTGGAACACTTCACTTCTGATGAGTCTGGTTACGAAATGTATTTTTCCCCCCACACCAGGCAATTTTATAACACCAAAAAGAATTTAGCAATTTTTTTTAAAAAAGTAGACTCCATGTCTACCTTTCATGACTGATATCAAGACCTGTGCTGAGATCAAGAGTTGGAGCCAACTGACTGAGCCACCCAGGTGCCCCTAGAATTTAGCAATTTAACTCAATTTATTCTCTATTCTGAAGATGGTGTCAGATCCCACAGATTAAGGGCTCAGTCCCATGAGACTGCTTCCCACTTCAGATGCCATGTACAAGTGGTAGGTTCCCAGGTTATCCACAACTTTCTTCTGACATGGCTATGAATCATAAGTTTCCATGACCTCCTCCCCCTTGGATTCCATTATTTGCTAGAATATATTAGCTCACAGAACTCAGGGAAATATTTATTTACATTACCATTTATTAAAGTATTCAGATGAATAGCCAGATGAAGAGATACATAATGCGAGATCTAGGAGGGTCCTGAGCATGGAAGCTTTGGTCCATGCAGAGTTGAAGTGTGTCGCCCTCCCAGAATGTGGATGTGTTCACCAACCTGGATGTTCTCTGAACCCCTTACTTTTAGGATTTTACAGAGATTTCATCGTGTCAGCATGATCAATTATAAATTCCATCTCCAGCTCCTCTCACCTCTCCAGAGAAGTGGGGATGAGAAGGGGCTGAAAATTCTAAACCTCTAATCATGGCTTGATATTCCTGGTGACCAGCCTCCATGTGGAACTCATGCAGAATTGCCTCTTTAGAACAACAGATGCTCCTTGTGCTCTTATCACTTAGAAAATGACAAGGGTTTAAACAGCTCTGTATCAGGAACTGGGGCAAAGACCATTATATATATTTTCTCTTATCTCACAGATAAAAGCAATATAGTAAGTCCGCATGATTTGTTCTAGTTGGAATGTGGCTGAGGTTTTCGGGCTGTGGTGTGCTGTTCAGCCGAGTGGGCAGAAATGCTGATCAGTAGCTTCAAATTGAAGACCAGAGTGAGGTAATTACATCTAAGTATAATCCTGGGACATGATCTGTCAGTCATATGAAACTGGAAAGGGATCTGGTGTGCATTTGTCTCAGGTCTTACTCATTTACACAAAATATCTTTTCTAACTGAATTAAGTCTGAGTTAATGAATGGAAATTGAGTTTAGTTTTGGGGTTAATATATTTAAAAGTAGAATTTCATATATGGCAGAAGATTTTAATTTTTCTACTAAGTTACACGAAAATGAATGTATATTTTCTTGCCTCTGAAAGATTTCAAGCCATACTGGGACACTCTGATGCTCAGAATTTATCCATTAAATTAGGTGGAAGGGTCATAAAACATTCTGTAGAAGCCGGCACTGATATATCACTCTTGAAAGGTGTTAATTTGGTTCTCCAGCTCTGATTTGTTTAGTAGAACATATTAATTGCTTGGTGGACAGAACTAAACCATTTTAGGCTTCAAAAAATTGGAAGCTTTCAAAAATAAATAGCTTGATCATTGTAGAACATTCATTCTGATTATAGTAGCTTATTTGATCAAAGACAGTATAAGTTTATTCTCAGATTTTTTAACAATTGCTTTTAAAATAGGATTTGATACTGATACAGTTCAAATGAAATACATCTTCCTTCAACAGCTAAATCAAAATGGTAGGAATAAAATATTGTTGCTCTACCCCTGAGGGCATTATCTCATGAAAGTGTAGCAGTCAGAAAGAAGGAAGATGTTTTGGCCCAGACTGTACATCAACTGAATATTAGAATGATTAATTCTTAATATTGATACCTGCCATTTATTGAATTTTTACCTATTATGTGCTTTCCAGGACCTTCTGGGTCTTTACATGCCTTAACTCATTTAATCCCCAAAAGATGCACCAATAAATATAATTCTTATAATACAAGTGAAGGGACTGTCAGCTAGGAAGGTATGCTTTGCCAGATGTCAGATATAACAAGTGGCAGGTCTCTCTGATTTCCAAATCTGTGCTTTCAACCCCATGACTTCACCATCTTTAAATCACTCCACCTTTCTCGTAGAATCTCCAACTCACTGTCGAGCATAAGAATATCATTTCTGCTATCCAGCAAATTAGGACAAGATTTTAAAATAACTAAAAATATTGGGATGTAGGAAATGCTCTGTACCTGTTTTCAGCTTTACTGAGGTATAATTGACAAAAATTTTATATATTTTAAGTGTACAATGTGATACTTTGATATACATGTTCATTGTGAAAGGATTCCCACCATTGAATTAATTAGTATATCTCTGAGCTCACATATTGACATTTGTTTTTATTTATTTATTTTTTTAGTGAGAACACTTAAGTTCTACCCTCTTAGAAAATTTCAATTAAATAATACAAAATTATCAACTATAGTCATTATGTTATACATTAGATCCTCAGATCTTACTCATTTTATAACTGAACTCTCTTACCAACCTCTATTTCCCTCACTCCCAACCCCTGATAACCACATTTTCCTTTCTGTTTCTTTGAGTTTGACTTTCTTTTTTTTTTAAGGTTTCACATATAAATGATACCATGCAGTATTTGTTTTTCTTTATCTGGATTACTTCACTTAGCATAATGCCCTCTAGATTCATCCACATTGCAACTGGTAGGCTTTAGCCTTATTTTTTAAGACTGAATAATAATCCATTGTGAGGAGATATATATATATCACATTTTCCTTATCCATTCATATGTCTGCAAGTACTTAGGGTATTTCCATACCTTCGTTATTGTAAATAATGCTTCAGTGAAATAATGCCTCAGTGTAAATAATGCATCTTTGAGACAGTTTTGTTTCCTTTGGGTATATTCCCAGACATGGAGTTGCTGGATCATACATTAGTTCTATTTTTAATTTCTTGAGGTAATTCAATACTGCTTTCCATAGTGGCTATACCAGTTTACATTCCTATCAACAATGTATAAGTGTTCTTTTTTCTCCACATCCTTGCCAGTATTTGTTATCTTTTGTCTTTTTGATAGTAGATATCTGAGTAAGTTGGAGGTGATATCTCATTGTGGTTTTGATTTGCATTTCCCTGATGATTGGTGGTATTCAGCTTTTAATTTACCTGTTGGTCATCAATATGTTGTCTTTGGAAAAATGTCTATTCAGGTCCTTTGCTCATTTTTAAACTTGGCTATTTTATTTCTATTTTTTATTTTTTGCTATTGAGTTACATGAATTACTGGTATATTTTGGATATCAATCCCTTATTGGATATGTAGTTTGCAGATATTTTATCCCTTTTCATAGGTTGCTTTTTTTTGTTGATGGTTTATTTTGTTGTGCATAAGCTTTTTAGTTTGATGTAGTCCTACTTTAGTTTTTATTTTGTTGCTTTTGGTGTCAAATACAAAAAAATTGTTAAGACTAATGTCAAGGAGCATACCCCTTATGCTTTCCTATACGATTTTGACAGTTTCAGATATTACTTTCAAAGCTTTTATCCATTTTGATTTTTGTTTATGATATAACATAGGGATCTAGTTTCATTCTTTGGCATGTGGCTATTCAGTTTTCCCAGTACCATTTACTGAAGAGACTGTCCTTTCCCTATTGTATAATAGAGTATCTTGGTTGGCAGCTTCTTGTTTTTCATTTTTTAAAATTTCAGCACTAAATATATCATTCTACTTGTAAGATTTCTGCTGAAAAAAACGTGGATTGTCTTATTAGGGTTCCCTTTGTGTGTAACAAGTTGCTTTTCTCTTGCTACTTTTAAGATTCTCCCTTCATCTTTGATTGTAATGTGTCTTGGTGTGGGTCTATTTAGATTTACTTTTTGTAGTACTCTTTGGGCTTCCTGAATCTGGATATCTGTTTTTTTTTCTCCATGTTAGGAAGTTTTTAGCCATTATTTCTTTCAATAAGCTCTTTGCCCTTTTCTCTCTCTCTTCTTTCTGGGACCTCTATAATGTGTATATTCATCTGTTTGATAGTATCCCATTAGTCCCTTCAACTATCTTCACTTTTTAAAAAAAAAAATTATTTATTTATTTATTTATGATAGTCACACACACACACACAGAGAGAGAGAGAGAGGCAGAGACATAGGCAGAGGGAGAAGCAGGCTCCATGCACCGGGAGCCCGATGTGGGATTCGATCCCGGGTCTCCAGGATCGCACCCTGGGCCAAAGGCAGGCACTAAATCGCTGCGCCACCCAGGGATCCCTATATTCACTTATTAAAATTCTTCTCAATTTTTGCTCTATTAATGGATGAATTCCACTGTTCTGTCTTTGAGTTCACTCATCCTTTCTTCTGCTTGACTTACTCGGCTTTTGAACCCCTCTGTTAAAATTTTCAGTTTGATTATTCCATTTTACAGCTCTCTGGGTTTTTTTGTTTTATTTTGTTTTATATTTCTTATATTTCGTCTTTGTTGAATTTCTCATTTGGTTCATATATTGCTCTCCTAGCATCTTTAATACTGTTATTTCAAATTTCTATCTGGTAAATCACGTATCTCTGTTTCACCAAGATGAGTTTCTGGAGATGTATTTTATTCTTTTGTTTGGAACATATTCCCCTGTTTATTTTCTTTGACTCTCTGTGTTGGCTTATGCACATTAGATAAAATAGCCACTTCTCCTAGTCTTGTCAGACTGGTCTTGTATAGATGAACCTCATCAATCAACCTTGCCTGGGCTGGTTGTCTTTCAAACCTTTGTGATTGTTCACCTTGCTGTCTTTGTTCTTAGTTGCTCCCAGTAGTTGAGGATATGCTAAGACCCATCAATATCCTAAAGGGGATATTTGCAGGCGGATTAAAAACTGGACCTTCAGGCAGCAGCTAGGAAAGTAGTTAAGCCCCTTCCATGGAAAAACTGGGAGGTAGGCATTTTTGCCTACTCCCTCTGTACTGAACCTGAGTGTATAGCCTCAGGGTTGGTGCTTCTACGCCAGTTTAAAAACTGGCTTTTTGTTTGCCATCGTCATGTGAGACTTGTGAATGCAAGCCCACTGGCTATCAAAGCTAGATGATTTGGAGTCTCAGCCTTTAGGTGATAGCCATAAAAGTTCAGACACTCAATATGTGGATAAACTCCTTCCAGGGAGACACTGATGACTTGGTTTTATTGTTGGAGTGAGCTGGAGGAAAGCAGGGGAAGTGTCTGCCAGTTTTTCAGACTCCAGCCAAGATCTCAGTCCACCCCTAAATGCATGCTATTAGAAGTCGAATCCTCAAGCCACAACTTTTGAAGTATATAGTCAAATCCCTTCCAGTGAAAGACTGGGAGAGGAGTGTTTTATGTGCTACTTCTGCCCTGGGGGGATAGCCATGGGGAATACTCACATGCCAATTAAGAACTGCTACATTTTTTTGCTCCAGTCTTATGGAACTTGTGGATGCAAGCCCCATTGGCTTTCAGAGCTAATTGTTTTTGGGGTGTGTCCCTTCACCCTTTAAGGGGAAGCTGGCAGTTGGAAGGTTTGCTTCTGATTGTGTAGTGCTGTGCTGGGGTGGGGTTTATGGTAAGAGTATGTTTCAGACTTTCCTACTTTCAGATGTTAATGTGTAGAAGTCACTCAGTTTCTGGTTTTTGTCTCAGAGAGAATTGTTCCATATATAGCTGTACATTGGAGGAGGGAAGTTCAGAGGCCTCCTGTACTTCCATTTTGGTCCCTCCTGCCAAATGATCTATATCTTGATCTGGATGAGGTTCCTTGCATATGGAATTATATAAAACTGCATTGAGCTATACACTTTGAACTTGTGTGTTTTGCTGTACCTTAATAAAAATTAAAAACAAAATACTACTAATTTGATGTGTTAAGCATATTATTTATTTAACATTGATTAGCTATACACCCTGTGTTTGGCTAGCCAGGCCTATAGTGAGATATTTCTCAAAGCCTGACCATCTAAGGGATGAAATTGTCCACTCTGAGTACTAGAGGGGAGGTATGAATTCAGGAAGTTACAGCTCTGGTTTGTTCTTGTTGACTTGAGGCTAGGATTCATTATGTTCCTGCTTCTTTTCTTCTCTTCTCTTTTCTTTTCTTTCTTTTCTTTTCTTTTCTTTTTCTTTTTTTTCTTTCCTCTTTCTTTCTTTCTTTCTTTCTTTCTTTCTTTCTTTCTTTCTTTCTTTCTTTCTTTCTTTTTCTTCTGGGAAATAGGTTGATATGAGACTCATATTCAGAGTGACTCTAAATTCTTTATTTCTGTAGTGTCCTATCTCAACAAAGAAGATACAATTTCTATTAAAAAAGAAATTAAAAGGAATATGTTCCTTTTGTATTTTCTTCATCCTGCCTCAGTAATCTGCACTCAGTCTGATAAACTCAAGGACTTGCCTTTCGTAGCAAGGGAAAAGGAGTGCTAGATGGAGTGGAGTGTTATTCAGCATTTCTTCTTTCCCAGTATGAGAAAATTCAGACATAACAAATTGAAAGTACAAAATTGTCAAGATTATGCACTTTACAAAATAATTTATGGCTCTATAAATATTTGGATCTCTAGAGTAATTGCATATTTGAATGATTATAAATCCCTTGACAGACTGGTGGCCAAAAAACTGTGAGGTTGAAGATTTAGCAGTCGCTGTTAATTGAAATTTAAACATGAAGACAATAAAGTATCTCTGAATGAAAATATCCTTAAATGGGAAAGTATGACTTATTTTATAAATATTTCAATTTTCACTCAATTTTTGGGAATCTGTTCTTTTAAGGGAGTTATAAATGTATTGTGAAACATTATAAGAAGAACCAAGTATTCTTTTTTAAATTCTAATTTCTACTGTTATAAGTTAATCTTACAAATCTCTAATTAATATAATAATAAATAACTTCCATTTATTGAATACACACTATTGGTCAGGCTCTGCTGACACATTTCATCTAAGTTTTCTCAATCCTCTGAAGTCTCTTGAGGTAGACTTTATTATGCCATTTAATGGTTGCTGATTCTGAAATTCTTCAAAATGTTAATATGTTTTCTGAATCACTAAAGAAAAGTGAAATTAGTTACAATTCTATTGTTATGTAATTTTTATATTGTGACTTAGAAAATTATTGAAGAATTGCATGAAATAGTTCTTTGTTAGGCAGAATACTGGATTAACAAGAGAGAAAGTATGGAGTACAGTGGGCCTCCATGATCAATGCCATGGTCTGAGTTCTAGATTGCCACAGGGCAAGATAAGTAACCTCTGTGCTGTAGTTACTTGTTAGTTGAGGGTAATGTTTACCTTCTCTACTTCATAGAGGTGTTCTGATGGTACAATAAATTAATATGTCTATGGCTTTTATAACAGTGCCCATACAAAGTCATCTCAATAAATGCTAGTTATTATTGTTATTCCATTACCTGAAAATACCAGTTAATGGCAAGTTGATGAGGTTTGTTAATGCATGGGATATTATTTGTTCTTTTAAGAGGGACCAAGAATTTGAGGATAGTATAAGGACACATGAATGATATAAAGATATGAACCAGGAAAGTATTACTTAGTTACATTTTGATTTGTTAAACATCAAGTTACACTTGATGGCTGGATCTGTTGTCTATTTTCCCTCCCTCCCTCCCTTCGCACCTTCCTTTCTTTCTTTTCTTTCTTTCTTTCTTTCTTTCTTTCTTTCTTTCTTTCTTTCTTTCTTTCTTTCTTTCTTTCTTCTTCTTTCTTTCTTTCTTTCTTTTTCTTTCTTTCTTGGAAGTAGGGAAAAGAAAGGAGGGAACTAGAATGTTGAACACCATAGTTGTAATACAACTATAAAATGAAAAAAATGATTTGTAGTCCAGATCAGATTTTTTTATTGTCTTAAATAGTAGACAAACTTGGTACACATAAATTTGCCTCTGAACTTCATTTGTAAATGGGATATTGATCATTTTAAAACCATTTAGGATTTAATCAAAATAGTGAATAATTCATGTTTGTGATGCAGTTAGAGGATCATGAATGCCTTTGCCTAAAAAAAGCAAAAATGTAGAATTCTAGTAAATATAAAAAGTCCCATTTATTTACAAATTAATCACTTATATGGGTCCGTTTTCATCCTCTAAAGACCAAAAGAGTAATATTTTCTCTCTTGGTTTGGCACAATAGAAGAATGTGTTATTCAAAATTCTAGTTGTGTAAGTTAGGAGAAAAAGTGACATTTATCATTTAATTAGTACTTTTGACTCAGGATCCAAAATTACAGTCCAAGTTTCCTAATAAGCTGAAGAATGCGAGCAAATGATAACATCTTGCTATTAATAATAAAAAAAAAAACCTGAGGGATATCGGCAGCTTGTATTCTCATTTAATTATTAGTATGATATTTTTCTTGTATGTTTACATTAATATACAGCAGCCTTTCTGATGTTTCATTATTTTATTCAGGATATAGAAGTTTCTGGTGGGTAAGAACAGACTAAAGCTATAGCTTAAAAACTATTGTAAAATATTGGCTATTATTTCTTTGTCCAGCTTTTTTTGACGGGGGACAATATTAGTGTCTCCAAATCTCCTTTAAGATTAAAAAAATCATGATTCTATGACTATTGCGTATGTGCAAGGTATCTGTTTAAAGTAGGAGAGAGGATGAGTTAAATGGTGTTGAGGCTGGTGATTGGTATTTGGGTCACGTATTTCAGAAGGGAGATAAAGTCTGAAGAAATTATTAAGGATTCTTGTCTGGGTGCTATTTTGGAAAACATAAATAAATTAAATAAATAAAAAATACATCTGTAAGATTAGTTGAATTCCAAGAATTTTTAATTTAAAAGACTTGAGAGCTTTTTTTTTTTTCTTTTTGGTCACAGTTCATGTGGTGCTTTTTAGGATAAGGCAGAGTGAGATAGTCCCTGCGTGTACTTTAGTGCCAACGTAAGCCATGTAAAACAGCAGTAAACGCTATTAGAATTTCAGAGAATAACCTAATGCCTAACCACATTGGTTGTACTTGGTTTAATAATCTCTATTATTTTATTTTGTGATTTCTAAGTGTTTTAACCACAGAATTTTAAAAAAAATTTTTGTTTAAGTAATCTCTATACTCCACATGGAGCTTAAACTCATAACTCTGAGATGAGTTGCATACTCTTCTGACTGAGCCAGCCAGGCACGTTCCACCAGTTGCCTTAAGACTCACATTTTCTCCCTGAACTTTGAATTGCCTCCTCTTTTCTTTTTCATATCTGGCTTTGTAGCTAACTCTTAACTCCCCAGTGCCCCATTTCTGCTAAGTGCTGTAAAACTGAGAAATAAGATTTAAGTTAGATATTTAGAGACTATGTATTATAGGCCAAATGTTTAACGCAGGCATTGGTTAGGGGTAACAAAGATCCCCCAAACCTCAGTAGATTAAATCGGAATAAAAAAAAGATTGCTTCTGGGTTGCAGAGGCTCTACATTTAGTTTCCTTACACTTATCTTATGATTCTACTGATCACTATGATGCTTCAAAATTTACTATGGAGAAAGTATAGAGATGAAAGTGCCATTCTAGCAATTAAATACTCTAGCTCAGAAATGATACATTCCCACAGCTCATTGGCTAGAACTATTTGCACAGCCCCATATAAGTACAGTGGTGGTAGGGAAGTGTAATTTTCACATATTTCAAAAGCAGAGCAGAGCTGGGTTTGAGTGAATCCTGGATGTCTCTACCTCACCATTCTTAATTTTTAATAATATTGTAAATTCACAACAGTAAATTTTAGGATGACATATCTATGCCCAAAACATATACACAATATGTTTTACTGACCCATGTTTGACACAACAGATGCCTTAAATGGATTTTGTTTTGGAGCTGGATTTGCACTGATCTAGTTACATTCTACACATTTGTAATTTATTACATCAGTTCTGATCAAGGGATAAATCTGCGAGGTGAGCAACTTCAGCTGGGAATAGTCAGCAGCCTGAAGTTAGTTGCCCACCTGAGAAATGAACCAGTTCTTGGTTTCATTTGGATTATGTTCTAATGAAATGTACCCACCCCTTGCCCTAGCCTAATCTCAGAAATTTCAAGATGTCATGTGACATGAGTTGAGTCCCCCAACCTTCCTTCTTACTGAAGTGAGGAGAAGAAAACTTCTTACAGTTTTCTACACTTTTCATGTAAAGAGAGTGAGGTAGATTGATGGCTGGGAGATGATGTCTGGCTGTCCAGAGAATGGTATGAGCATTTACTCCTGGTGTCTGAATCCACAATATGGAATTTATAGATTGGAGAGAATCTTGCTGGCAAATGGAAGTTTTGCTCTTCTAATTTTTTTATAACTTTTGGGGTATAATAAAGGTCATCCAATTTTTCAGATTCATCCATCTAAACTTTTTTGGTCCATCTGTTTTTGTCCTGGCACACACAGTAGTAAATTCTTCATTTCAGAGCTGGTTCACTGCTCTTCCAGAACAGAGAAAAGAGAGCACTCAGAATTATTATTAATTTCTAAATAAAATGGGCCAGGTCTTATGCTCTCCTAAAAATGGAAACAGTTTTTTTTTTCACAAACCATACAGGGGGTAAGATTTTAGTGCGGTTTGTGGGAGAGTGGCTGTCAAACTCTTTGTATGAAAAGGCAATTAACTGTTTTTAAGCTGGCAATGGTGCCCTGGAGAAGGGGGAGGAATGGGAGATGAGAGGGTCAGGTTCTGATTCCCTTCGGCAGTCCATGTGGCTCTTTCCTGGCAGAGCGCCCCTTGATGTCAAAGTGAGCTGTGCGCGCCAGGAATGAGGCAGTGTGAGCAGAATTAGATACCAGGTCTGAACGGTGGCATTTTTCTCCCCCCCTCCGCCATTTTTCTTTTCTTTTTTTCTTTTCTTTTTTTTTTTTTTTTTTTTTTTTTTTTTTCACAATACTGGTTCTCAAAATAAAGGAACTTTGCTTTCTGTACAGAGTAAATCTTGCAAAGTTATTTTGACATGCTGCATTAAGCCCTAGGGGACAGTATTTTTGGATATGGAGCTGAGTGCAAAGTTGAAGTTGAAAAGGGACAAATGGAACTAGGGTTTCTATTATTAACACTTGGCTGAGTTGGAGCCTTAGCCTTAAATTTGGTAAGTTCAGCTGGTCATTTGGAGCCAGCAGGAGAAGCAAGGTCAGTGACTCTCTAGATACTTGTTTTTGTCTTTGCCATCAACCCACTTTGTGTCCTTGGAGGAGACTCTTCAAATCAAGTTCTTCATTTATGAAGTCAGAGTGGGTAGGGGTACAAAAGGAGCCCGGAAAAATGCAATATTTAATCAAGCCTTTATAATGCTTTGGTTATGTGGTATACATTGTACTGTGCCTAATAAATGATTTTTAATCAGGAGGATGCTTATGAAAGGGCTGAGGAAATATGGTAATTAGCACTATGGGACCAGATATAATTAAGTACAAATGGTGCTTCAAGGTCATCTGGTCCTAACATTTGCTTCATAGCAGGAGTAATTCCAACCATCATATTGAGTCCTTTCATTTGATTCTGCTGATCAGACTCTCTTGCTATTGGGATGAGGAATGTGTGTGTTTGTGATTTAATATTGTGCTATACTATACTATATATAGCTGTATTTTTAAGGTCTTACCCTGTACCAGGCATTGTGCAATAAATGCTTTGTGGGTATTAATTCATTTGATTGTCACAACAGCTTTATGAGTAGAATTTAAAAAGAGACACAATGTTTACTGCTCCTGTAATAAATTACTGATTATAATAAAAAATTGAAATAATTTCACACTTAACAGAAAAGTTGCAAGAGTAGTACAAAGAATTTTTTTCTCAAACTATTTGAGAGCAAGTTGCTGACGTGATGCTCCATAATCCTGAATGTCATGTGTACTACAATGACACCCATGCCTTGAAACTCACAGACCCAGTCAAGTCCGCCATCCTTTATAGTGAAGGGATTCAATCCGGGATCGAATGTTGCACTTAATGGTCATGTCTTTATAGATTCTTTTAGTCTGGAACAGTTCCTCATTCTTTTCTTGAGTTTTGTGATCTTGACACTTGTAAAGATTTTAGGCTACGTATTTTTTTTAAATATTTTATTTATTCATGAGAGAGAGAGAGAGAGAGAGAGGCAGAGACACAGGTAGAGGGAGAAGCAGGCTCCATGCAGGGAGCCTGATGTGGGACTCCATCCCAGGTCTCCAGGATCATGCCCTGGGCTGAAGGCAGGTGCTAATTCGCTGAGCCAACCTGGCTGCCCTAGCTACTTATTTTGTAGGATGCCCATTATTTTGTATTTGTCTAATAATTGTTCATGATTAGATTCAAACTACACTTTTTAAAGAAGGAATGTAACAGAATTGATGCTGTGTTCATTGTATTCTATCAGATAGTACACAATTTTATTTGTCTCATTGCCAGTAATAACCTTGATCCCTTGATTAAAATACTGCCAGGCCCATCATAGAGTTATTCTGTATCTCCTTCATAATAATTATTTTGTGGGAAAGTACTTTGAGACTACATAAATATTCCATTCCTCATCAAACTTTCACCCACTACTTTTAACATTCTTTGATTTCTTGGGTGAATTAATTACTACTCTCATGGTTACCAAATGATGATTTTCTGGTTGTATAATTCCCCTCACGTTCATCAGATGGCATCCCATTGTAAGGAAAAGCTTTCTCATCTATGTATGTAAGTATGTATGTATTATGTATGTCAGGATAGACTCATGGATTCTCATTTAATGGTTTATAATCTATTGCTATCATTATTTATTTTGACACTCATACGGTTCCAAATTGGGCTGTGGGAGCCTCTTTAAACTGGCTTCTATGTCCTTTTGATGTATGCCTATCACTCTGTAAACACTTCTTTAATATCTGAGACAACAAGATGCTGCAGGCTCAGCTTGTACTTTCCCTGCCTCAGCCCTGGAATCAGTCATTTCTGCAGGGCCCTGGGTTCCTTTTAGCAGAGAATAAATAGTATGTAGTGATCAGGATCTGGGTGCTAGATGTGCTCATTACTATTGAGGTCTCAGGTGGTTAGACCCTCTCAGTTCAGAGCTAGGGAGTTTGTGTGTGTGTATGTATACATATACATATACATATACATATACATATACATATACGTATACATATATACACACAGATACTAGACTTGTTTCTCTAAGTATTTATCTATAATGAAAGTCTTGAGTTTACATCAACACTTAAAATTGGATTTCATCAACATAGCATTTATTATAGTTTTCTTCCTGGCTCCCTTTATCCTCTGTATGTTTACATATTTTCCCAGTCTCCCTTGTGTGTATAAATCTTGCCAATCACCATATCCCCCTGCTCCACCCCTACTTTACTCTTTTCAATATAATGTCTTTTAAATTATTTTATTTTATTTTATTGAGAGATTGAGTGCATACATGAGCAGTGGGGAGAGGCAGAGGGAGAGGGAGAGAGAATCTTAAGTAGGCTCCAGACCCAGTGTGGAGCCTGTTGCAGAGCTCAATCTCACAACCCTGAGATCATGACCTGAGCTGAAATCAGGAGTCAGATGCTTAACCGACGGAGTCACCCATATGCCCCCAAATCTAATTCCTTTTAGATTAAATTATTCATAAAGGGAAAGAAGGAAGAAAAATTGCTAATTTTTTATTTAATGCCAGTGCTGGTAGAGTTTGTTACTAATTCTTTCTTTGGTTTTCATTGAAAAATGTTATCTCTACCATGTATGAGAAATAAGTTATATTTCCTCCTTGCATATCCATGTTAATGTAATCAGATTGCTCTAATTAGGATGCTTATCTACATGTAGCAGAGACCCCAAATAATGGTAGTTCAGATAAGAGAATTTTTTTCCAAGTTTTTAATTTTTTAAAAATAACACTAAACATTTATTGGTTGGGCACTGTTAATAAGTGCCTTATATAAGTGCACAGTCTTGATAACTCTAGCTTTTTAAGCAAATTCAGATACAAGTATTACCTACTTTAAACACCAGAACTGTCCTTCATGGTTTGCTTGTATCACTTTATATAAATTATGGCTCATTTTGGCTCAGTAGTGCTACCTCACTTAAATTGACATTTTATAAAGATAAAAGACAAGCATATTCATCAAATGTTAATTTTGCACAACAGCTACATTTTATATAACTTAGCCTGACAAAACTGTGGACTGTGAGTTTTCTGTGTCAAGTAGCATTTTGTGTGTGTGGTATTTTTCTGTGGTTCATCAAATTGTGGTTATAAGATGCAGAATCATATAGCAACAGGATCCCAAACTGAGAAGGGGTGGAGCAGTTCAGAGGAGGCCAAACTCAGAGGAAAAAGCTCCTGGACTCTAAACATATTGCTGCAAATGCTTATGTATGCTTTTTATGTAAAATGACTTTATTAATTGAGACCACATCCTGTGCCTGTCTGCTTATTGTGACATAACCAGATCACCTGATAGAATTGTTTCCTAACATAAAGGTTTTCAGATTCATGGAAATATGAAATCTGGCTTGATAGTCAACTAATTTCGATGCTAGTCTTGAAATTTTTGTCATGAGAATTTCCTTTGATTTTTCTGTGCTCATTTCCACCTTGCAAAATGGAAGCAACAGTACCAGCTTACACTTTTTGTTCAAGTATGATTTATGGCAGATACAGGAGATACCAGAGATTGTGTAGTCTACAGTTTTCCAGCTTTTTGAAAGCAATAGGTCTCTTTTTTTCTAGAGTCTGCACGTTAGAGCCTTTTTTAATAGCTATAGTTAAAAGGTTAGGGCAAATCTATTTTGCTAATAACCCACTCAGGCTTGGGGCCCGAGCCCTGGCCACTTTGGCTTCAGTTTTCCTTCGGAACTCCTGAGGTCTGCAGAGTACAGTTTGAAAGCCCCTGAGCTCATCCACCTCACCCCCATTTTATAGTTGAGAAAAACCCAGACCCAGATGTAAAATGACTTATCAGGAGTTGGACAGAGCATTTGCATTAGAGCTAAGATCCAATTGCTGGTCTTTTGATTCTCAACCAAGTATTCCTTCCATTTAACTAAGTTTTATTGTTATTTTCTATATTTACTCTTTTTAGAAAGCTCTGGAATTTGATTATTATCTGTATGTAGATGACATCATGCTTTTTAATCTATTCTTTTTTTTAATTAAGATTTATTTATTTATTTGAGAGAGAGAATGAAGGCATGCAGAAGTGTGGGGAGAGGCAGGGTAGAGAGAATCTTCAAGCATTTCCCTGCCGAGTGTGAGGGTGCCCCACCCTAGGGCTTGCTCCCACCACCCATGGGATCATGGTCCCAGCCAAAACCAAGACTCAGACACTTAACCGAATGAGCCACCCAGGTATTCCTCTATCATTCTTTTCTATTCTCTTTGCTGAAGTACATATCCATTTTTTTTTGTCACAAGAATGCTCATTCTTTTTTTTTTTTTTAAATTTTTATTTATTTATGATAGTCACAGAGAGAGAGAGAGAGAGGCAGAGACACAGGCAGAGGGAGAAGCAGGCTCCATGCACCGGGAGCCCGACGTGGGATTTGATCCCGGGTCTCCAGGATCGCGCCCTGGGCCAAAGGCAGGCGCTAAACCGCTGCGCCACCCAGGGATCCCCCAAGAATGCTCATTCTTGATTGAATTGCTGCCACCCAAAATAATATGGCAAAGAGCTTTGTAGTTATAGCTGCTCAATAGTAAGCTTCCTAGTTCAAAACACTATTCCCATTCTTTTTTCTGTTACTAATATTTAAGGTGATATTTGATGCCTCCTTTTCCTTTACTATCCACTCATTTACAATATCTAAGTTACCATAAATTATGTCAGATAAACAAATTGGATGTTGTACTTTTTTCTAACAACAAACTAAAACTGAGTATCAGCTACATGACCTTCTTGTATTGCACAATGAGAATACAGATGAATAAGACATAAGAGGCAGTCTTCCCTCTTCCTTTCCCTCCTTTCTACCTTCAGTTGTTGTCTTGAATTCACAAACTAATGGGAAAGTGAGGTCCCAATAATAGAGCCGAAGTCAACTGGACCATGAGATCTTTCTCACATGAGTCTTTTATTCCTGATTTTACTCATTCCGTGATTTGTGGGTTTCAGTTAGAATGGTTCATCAACCATGCTTTCACATTACATTCTTTGTCAATCTTTTTTGCTTTTATTATCCAGTGAATCAAAAACCAAGTACAGATATGAGTACTTAAAGACCTTTCATTATGTTTCTGCCACCCCTTCCATCCCAATAAGAGCATGTGCCTTCTATCCCCTTCTTCCTTCCCTCTGTCCCTTAACCAGACTCTCCTGTCAAGTCCTGCTTTCTTCTTAAAAGAAACTTTTTAGTTATCCCCACCTCTTGAATCAGTGGTACTGATATATTTTCCATCATGCTTTGTCTGGAAACATTGGTTTGTACATCTACCAACCTGAATCCTTTCTGATCTTCAAAGAAACATTCAAAATAAATTCTGCAGAAAGCTTTTATTAATCCAGTTCTACCTACCTCCACTAATAATCTTGTCAATGCCCAAGTTTCCATAGACACATTGGGAAGTAATATGACCTTTTATTTAAAGATTTGTACTGCTGAGTCTTTAATATTTTTTATATTGATGGAGGTTGAAAAAATACCCCTGTGAAATTATTGTATTTTGTGCAAGGATATTGATTGGGGAATTTTTCACAATATTATAGTTATAAACTTTGTGAATTATGTGACTGATCATGTTTTTTTTCTTTTTTGCATTAGCTGCCAGGAAGCTCAGAAGAAAATGTGTGGCTAATCAGAAAGTGGTTAGAATTTCACAGCATTTGCTGCTTTTTTTTTTTTAAACCCCAGTGGGTTTACCATTATTTTTTTTGCCCTATTACCCTTTGCCTCCTAATTTTCTTTGTATTTTTGTTTAATCTCACCATAAATAATTTTTTGTACATGTAAACCACCTTAATCCACTTTTGGAAAAAGGTATAACAAAACAAAGCATGATTGCTTCTTAAGCTATAGATTTAAATAGCTAAATGGAAAGCAAGACTGTAATTCTTGACATTCTGTGTGGCTTCAACTCAAGTGTAGGACTCCAGTGTGCACTTAGATATATTGGCCAAAGAGCCAAAGAGAAGACATTTCAAATTCAAAGTAATATTATTTATTTGGGAAGATTTTAGAAAATTTTTGGAAAGTGTGTAAGGAAGCTGCTTGTTTCTGTTTGGAGCTTTGATTTTTATGTTTTTTCTTTCAAAATCTACTTTAAATGATACATTTCCTCTGGAAGAACTAGTTGTAAAACTTATAAAGTTGTATTGGATGATCAATAGACAAATTTGCTTTTGAAGTTGGCTTATATGTATGCATTATCTAAAACCTGCTTACCAGTGCTATAATCTGTGCTGTTGTAAATTCAAGTGTGATGTCTCATGATGTTAAAGAAACTGCAGTTGGAAAAGTGGATGTGTTCTGTTGATGCTAATCAAAGTGACAAATAGTGTTTCACTGGAAAAAGCAGCTGGTAAGCAAAAATTTTAGGAAGTGATTAGGAAACTGGAGACAAAAAACAAACAAACAAAAAACAACCAAAAAACAAAAACACCCAGGCCCTTGGTCAACCAACAAGCACTTATGGAGCATACATGGTATGTAAGGAGTTTCTTTCTCACATGTGATTTATAGCAAATAAATTATATCAGATGGTATCTCTAAGAGGATTTTCTACATTGGCATGCCCAAAAGCAACTGGAAATAATGACTTTAATTATTCAGTAAATGATAGGCATTAAAAAATCTAACCTTATCCAATGAAAACTATTTGAAGCCAATGAAAAAAGTTATCAGTATCCCATAAGCTCTGCTCTTAGACTGCAGATCCTGGGTTCTGGAAGTATGCTGCCCAGTGAGCACTGCCAAAAAAATTATTTTTGGAACCCTCAGCTGTTTTAAGGGATATAGAAAAATTTTCAGCTAATATAAAAGAGAGAGAGAGAGATCATGATGATGGTGATGATGATGATGGTAACATAAAGTCACCCACCATTTCTATAGACTTGCTCTGTGCCAGACACAGTGTTCAGCAGTGTAATTTGTTATCTCATTTAATCCTAACAACAACTCTTTGAGGTGGGTTTTATTATTTTCATATTTACAGATGAGGAAATAAAAGATAGGGAGTTTAATTGACAGGATAGGCTAACTGCTCTTAATACCTGAAGATTGTGTTGTTGTGTAACACAGTCAAGGTCTATTTCTCTTCAATGAAATGAAGGCCTAGGAGAGGACTGCTCTATTCCATGCAGCCTTTTGAGTGCATGTTCTTTTCATCTAGTAGCTGTGCCATCCTGAGGGTTCCAGGGTCCACTCCTGGATCCTCTGCACCTGGCTGGGAGCTGAGATTAGTCAATGTGTGGAGGACGAGTGCTTCTTTTTAACTGCTGCATCTGGGGGTGACACACATCACTTTCACTCATATTTCCTGGACAAAGACCCACCAAATTTCAAGGGAACCTGATACTTATGTGGTTCCAGAAAGAAGAAAAAACAGATACAATGAACATCTAGCTGGGGTTTCTAACAAGAGATTGTACCGAAGTCATATGGCTGCTAAGGAATACAGCTGAGATATAGACTCAGTGCTTTCCCCCTTCAGGAAAACATACTACAGGAACCCATAAGGCAAATATCCTTGTAGTCAAGGGACAAAATTATGCTGTTGAGCTTAAGATTTATTTATGTTATATTTGAACTAAGGAAGGGACCTAAATATATAGGTTAAGTTTATTGCTGCTAAGAGGAGAACATTAATTGCTTCTGTGAAATGGGCTTGAAAAGGTCCAATGGGATTTTAAGAGTCTGACAGTCTATTAAATAATAATGAACTCTAAGACCCCCTGCTATATTAGTGGCAGAAGGCATTTAATAGAGAACATTTGGCTGGATTCATTCACAAGGAGATACATGTCTCCTATGATAATTCACTCACGAACAGTAAGAGAAATAGGTAGATTTTGTTAAGGACAAAAATTTTATGCAGTCACAAATGATAAAAGAAATGGGTAGATTTTAACAAAACCACAAAATAGTTATGTCTTGTTTTATTTATTTTTTAAGATTTTATTTATTTATTCACGAGAGACACACACACAGAGAGAGAGAGAGAGAGAGAGGCAGAGACACCGGCAGAGGGAGAAGCAGGCTCCATGCAGGGAGCCCGATGTGGGACTCGATCCGGTGTCTCTAGGATCAGGCCCCGGGCTGAAGGCGGCGCTAAACCACTGAGTCACCTGGGCTGCCCTGTGTTTTAAATAAATCCATGTGTGTACTGGGTTGGATCAAATGAAAAGGCCAATATGTGATTATTTTTGACCTACAGAAAGGCCATTCACATGGTTTAACCTAATACTTCTAGGAATTAAATGTCTACATTAACTGCTAATCTACAGTAGATACATTATTTCATAGTGCAAGCTCAGTGCCTATCAAATAGTCTTATTTTGCCCATAGGAAATTCCAAGTTAAAATGACCCTCAGATATTCTAAATAGGGAGACTGCCCAGCCTCTGTTGGCCAGGGCAGTAAGTAGCATTCTTCATGAACGGGTTAGACCAGGACCTCTTGAGGTGGGACTGTGCTTGCCCCTCCTTACATTTCTATGTTCTCACTGTTCCAAAAAGTGCCCTACTTCATTCACTTTAGTCAGTTTGGGTTTTTTTTTTTTTTTTTTTTTTTTGAAAGGAGCTTTTAAGTGTAAATGTTTAGAAGGGAAATTGTCCAATGAATCACTATCAAATAATAACACCTTTGTTTGCTAGCACAGTATAAGGCTGCCACATCCTCAGACAGGAAATAGAGAAGTTTTTTGAAGAGGAGTCATGTGTTAGAAGTTTCGGGCTTCAGGGGATCCCTGGGTGGCGCAGCGGTTTGGCGCCTGCCTTTGGCCCGGCGCGTTCCTGGAGACCCAGGATCGAGTCCCACGTCCACGTCGGGCTCCCGGTGCATGGAGCCTGCTTCTCCCTCTGCCTGTGTCTCTGCCTCTCTCTCTCTCACACAGTCTGTGTGACTATCATAAATAAAAAAAATAAAAATAAAAAAGAAGTTTCGGGCTTCAGAAGCACTAGGCCGACCTCAGTTTGAGGATGCTGTGTAACTGCTGTGATTGAGGATCAGAGTTACTGGATGGAAAAGGGTATAGAGAAAGGGAACTGAAGTGATGTTGGAGATAAGTTCAGCTCGGTAACAGTTTTGTGCAGGGCTGATTTTACAATGACTGTGATGTCTGCAGAAGAACTTACTTTCTCTCTCTTCTCTACCTGCTGATTCTGAAAATCTCCTATTGGTTATAAAAAATTTCTGAAGTGTGGTATACTAATAGTCCCAGCCTGAATAGCTGAAATGACGTCTACTTCTAACTCCCAAGAAAATAAAAAAGCTGCATGGAAAGAGGTAAAGTATCTGGCAAGGAGCGGTTAGGAAGGTAAATGTTTTTTGGCCACATTTCCTGTGTTTTCTTGATTCATGTTTTCTCTTCTGTTGTCCTCAAACTGTTCTCTTTTGCCCACCACTCAGCTTTTCCTTTTATTGCTCTAAAATCAATGTTATGAATGATATTGGGACCTCTTAATGTTTGAGTGCTCAGTCCTTGACATCTTTTATTATTCTATTTTTGTTCCCTTGGGAATCTCATTAAGTCTCATGGCTTTAAATATAAGCTTAAGAGTCTCAAACTTATATATCCATTTTGGATTTCCCACCCCTATCTTCTGACTGGAATATCTGACTTGAGTGTCTTTCTCCATTGTCTAGTAGATATGTCAAATGCAATGCAAACTACATTTCTAACTTTCTGCTAGGCTGTTCTACACATTGCCTTCCCCTTCTCTGTGGATGGCAATTCCATCTTTCTGGTGGCTCAGGCCAAAAATCTTGGAAAACATAGTATTCTCTCTCTCTCTCTCTCTCTCTTTCTCATATTCCACATCTGTCAAAATGTCATTGATGTCACATTAAAAAATTAAAAACTCTATGCCCAGAGTTATATTGAGACAATATAATATAATCTGTTTTCTGTGTTACTGCAGTGGGCTCCTAACTGGTCCCCAGTTTTTCTTTCCACCCATTTCCAGCACCCCAGCCAGAATGGTCAAACCTCATCTCTGCCCAGTGAAGTGCTCCCTATGGCTGAAGTTCACACATTGGCCCTAAGGCCCTGTGGCCAACTCTACCTCACTCACCTCCATGATATCTCATAACTCATCCTTTTCTTGTCTTTCTCTCACTCCACTATAGCCATATGGATTTTCTGATGTTCCATGATCAGGATGGACACAAGCTTAGCTTAGGGTCTTTCTGCTGGATGTTCCCTCTGCCCCTAGATATACACATAGAAACTCCCTCACCACCTGTAAGTTTTTGCTAACATTTCATCTTTTCAATGAAGCCTACTCTGGCTACTTTGAAGAAAGCTGTAACTCTTCTTCCTGTCCTGACTCTACAGATCTGTTCAGCTTTACTGTTTTCCATAATATGTACCACCTTCCAATATTATATGCTAATATATTATTTCATGTAATTTACCTTTTTATTTAAGCTTTTGTAATCTGTCTCTTTTTTTAATAATAAATTTTTTATTGGTGTTCAATTTACCAACATGCAGAATAACAACCAGTGCTCATCCCATCAAGTGCCCCCTTCAGTGCCCGTCACCCATTCACCCCCACCCCCCGCCCTCCTCCCCTTCCACCACCCCTAGTTCGTTTCCCAAAGTTAGGAGTCTTTATGTTGTGTCTCCTTTTCTGATATTTCCCACACATTTCTTCTCCCTTCCCTTCTATTCCCTTTCACTATTATTTATATCCCCCAAATGAATGAGAACATATAATGTTTGTCCTTCTCCGATTGACTTATTTAACTCAGCATAATACCCTCCAGTTCCATCCACGTTGAAGCAAATGGTGGGTATTTGTCATTTCTAATGGCTGAGTAATATTCCATTGTATACATAAACCACATCTTCTTTATCCATTCATCTTTCGATGGACACCGAGGCTCCTTCCACAGTTTGGCTATTGTAGCCATTGCTGCTATAAACATCGGGGTGCAGGTGTCCCGGCATTTCATTGCATCTGAATCTTTGGGGAAAATTCCCAACAGTGCAATTGCAAGGTTGTAGGGCAGGTCTATTTTTAACTCTTTGAGGAACCTCCACACAGTTTTCCAGAGTGGCTGCACCAGTTCACATTCCCACCTACAGTGCAAGAGGGTTCCCTTTTCTCCGCATCCTCTCCAGCATTTGTGGTTTCCTGCCTTGTTAATTTTCCCCATTCTCACTGGTGTGAGGTGGTATCTCATTGTGGTTTTGATTTGTATTTCCCTGATGGCAAGTGATGCAGAGCATTTTCTCATGTGCATGTTGGCCATGTCTATGTCTTCCTCTGTGAGATTTCTCTTCATGTCTTTTGCCCATTTCATGATTGGATTGTTTGTTTCTTTGGTGTTGAGTTTAATAAGTTCTTTATAGATCTTGGAAACTAGCCCTTTATCTGATACGTCATTTGCAAATATCTTCTCCCATTCTGTAGGTTGTCTTTTAGTTTTGTTGACTGTATCTTTTGCTGTGCAAAAGCTTCTTATCTTGATGAAGTCCCAATAGTTCATTTTTGCTTTTGTTTCTCTTGCCTTTGTGGATGTATCTTGCAAGAAGTTACTGTGGCTGAGTTCAAAAAGGGTGTTGCCTGTGTTCTCCTCTAGGATTTTGATGGAATCTTGTCTCACATTTAGATCTTTCATCCATTTTGAGTTTATCTTTGTGTATGGTGCAAGAGAGTGGTCTAGTTTCATTCTTCTGCATGTGGATGTCCAATTTTCCCAGCACCATTTATTGAAGAGACTGTCTTTCTTCCAGTGGATAGTCTTTCCTCCTTTATCGAGTATTAGTTGACCATAAAGTTCAGGGTCCACTTCTGGGTTCTCTATTCTGTTCCATTGATTTGTGTCTGTTTTTGTGCCAGTACCACACTGTCTTGTTGACCACAGCTTTGTAGTACAACCTGAAATCTGGCATTGTGATGCCCCCAGCTATGGTTTTCTTTTTTAAAATTCCCCTGGCTATTCGGGGTCTTTTCTGATTCCACACAAATCTTAAAATAATTTGTTCTAACTCTCTGAAGAAAGTCCATGGTATTTTGATAGGGATTGCATTAAACGTGCAATATTAATTTTCACAATATTAATTCTGCCAATCCATGAGCATGGAATATTTTTCCATCTCTTTGTGTCTTCCTCAATTTCTTTCAGAAGTGTTCTATAGTTTTTAGGGTATAGATCCTTTACATCTTTGGTTAGGTTTATTCCTAGGTATCTTATGCTTTTGGGTGCAATCCAATATCCCTGATGAACATGGATGCAAAAATTCTCAACAAGATACTGGCCAATAGGATCCAACAGTACATTAAGAAAATTATTCACCATGACCAAGTAGGATTTATCCCCGGGACACAAGGCTGGTTCAACACCCGTAAAACAATCAATGTGATTCATCATATCAGCAAGAGAAAAACCAAGAACCATATGATCCTCTCATTAGATGCAGAGAAAGCATTTGACAAAATACAGCATCCATTCCTGATCAAAACTCTTCAGAGTGTAGGGATAGAGGGAACATTCCTCAACATCTTAAAAGCCATCTACGAAAAGCCCACAGCAAATATCATTCTCAATGGGGAAGCACTGGGAGCCTTTCCCCTAAGATCAGGACAAGACAGGGATGTCCACTCTCACCACTGCTATTCAACATAGTACTGGAAGTCCTAGCCTCAGCAATCAGACAACAAAAACACATTAAAGGCATTCAAATTGGCAAAGAAGAAGTCAAGCTCTCCCTCTTCGCTGATGACATGATACTCTGCATAGAAAACCCAAAAGCCTCCACCCCAAGATTGCTAGAACTCATACAGCAATTTGGTAGCGTGGCAGGATACAAAATCAATGCCCAGAAATCAGTGGCATTTCTATACACTAACAATGAGACTGAAGAAAGAGAAATTAAGGAGTCAATCCCATTTACAATTACTGCCCCCTTTAATGATGGACTAGATAATTTGGGCCAACACTCCTACTGACATTGACTCAAAGAGCTTGATAAAATATTTAAAAATCTTCAAAAAAGCCCCTAAGACCTGACGAAATAGTAAAGAACTACCTTGCCAAGACCTGCGAGAAGACAGTAATACAGAACATGAGCCTGGCATTGAGATCACTTTTGCGTGGTAGGCAACATTTGCCAACCTAGAACAGGTGGCTGAAAGGATAAGTACTGACTGTGATACCCTCAGAGTATGGGGGACCCTAAACTAGAGTTCAGTGATACCAAGAATGGGGGTCCATGGGAACACCAGTTGTGGATGGGGGACCAAAAGGCTGCACCCTAGGAATGAGAGTGAATCAGACATAAAGCAACTCTTGCATGGATTCCAAGCAGCTTCTAGGCATCCATGGGCCCCAAAACTTCAAACCTTGAAGTTTCATCAAATGGAGCCTAGATGGTCAATGCAACTTGAGCTCCTAGCAGAAGCAAATGAAAATCTTCTCTTAGAGGAGGACAAAGGTCATCCTCAGCCTCATAACTTTAAGACATTTTTTTTCCAACTATGATGTCCACTACACTGTTAAAGGTAACAGAGAGAGACAAGAAAAGATGACTAAGAGACCACTGAAACAGATCCATGGGACATCTGCTGAGTAGAATTACCAGAGGCAGACCAACACAAACCATGTTTATTATGCTTATGGAGGTAAAACTCAGCCTTAAATATTTCATGAGGAAACTGGAAACATAAAGACCTATATTTCAAATTTGAAAGAGTGAACTAGAAGTTCTAAAATTGAAAAACATAATAATCAAACTGGAAGTGGTTTTGCCTCCAGTAATGTTCTCTAACAATGAAATATTCTATATTGAAATGATGCAGTGCTGGTGAGTATTTCTTTTCTTTTCTTTTTTCTTTTTTTTACTTTTCCTGATTATGCTTTTATCTAACCTTGGATTTTTTTCTAATATTTTTCTGGCTAATCAAGTTTAAGGTGAGATATAAAGTAATTGTTAAATATTATTATATTGGGATGCCTGAGTGGCTCAGTGGTTGAGCATCTGCCTTCGGCTCAGGGTGTGATCCTGGAGTCCTGGGATCAAGTCCCGCATCGGGCTCCCTGCATGGACTCTGCTTCTCTCTCTGCCTGTGTCTATGCTTCTCTCTCTGTGTGTGTCTCTCAGGAATAAACAAATAAAATCTTTAAAAAATATGATTATATTTTCCTTCTCAATGTTAAATTTTCATTCTCAATGCTCTTTTGCGACAATTTAGTGATAGTTATCTTGTGTTTTGTTTTTGGTTTTAGAACTGTTCTACAGTTACTCCTTTTATATGTAGACATAAGAGGATTTTTATTTTTTGCCTTTATTTTTTATTGCAGTATTTCTTGTTAGATAACTAAATTTAAACATCCATGATCCCTACTACATAGTACTTTTGGAACAAAAGTTTTCTTAAGTCTTCTTATATTTTCTCCTTTGATAATTGGTTAACTTAGTCAGCTATGAGAATTTCAAGAGTATCAGGATTTTAGAGTGAGAAGAAGAGCTGAAGCCAAAATTTCAGTCCTTTACTCTTCATTTTAGAG
The DNA here is from genome assembly GCF_053574225.1 of Canis aureus. NCBI lineage: Eukaryota > Metazoa > Chordata > Mammalia > Carnivora > Canidae > Canis > Canis aureus. Next base: position 26,709,616 of record NC_135638.1, read on the forward strand.
AATCCTGTGGCTTTGAAGATGCTGAGTTAATTGTTGATATCAGACTCACAGCTGACTTATGTCACTGATATCAGAAGGCTCAACAAAGCAATTCTCTTGTCCTTTGAAGGCATTTGTTTAACTGTGGTATTGGTTATTACATTTTCAGAGAGTTTTATAACCCTGAGATTGCATATTTGAAAGAGACTGTACTGGAAGAAGACACACCAGATGGCATAAAGGGGGAAAAAGCCAATCTAATCTAAAATGTGGTAATAAATGAATTTTTATTTAATTAGTATGCTAATGATTAATAGGAAAGTCAATACAACTGACACCAAAGATATATTAGACATGTATTATAATAAACACTCTGATTTGTGCTGCTATAGTCTGTCAGATTGACATATCCCTGCTTGTGTTTTATGTGACACAGGAGTAAAGAAAAAGTATCTATTGTCACCAGGTGTACACTGAATGGTTGCTTTATTCGAACAACTTCCATCTTACTTCCTGAGGAGCAGCATTATAGTACCCAAGTGTCCTGAAGGATTTGATACAACAGCAAGCGTTTTGAGGTAGAGCCAGTGATTGAGCCAGGTGAGTGGCACCGTTGTGGTTGTAGGTGTTCCGTATGTTTGCAGATCAAATCCCTGATCCCAGTGGGTGAGGCTTAAAGAGAAGAGTCAAGCTCCCAGGAGGAAAAGATTTGAAACCAAATAAATCAGAGTTTCAGGGGTCCAGATGAGTGGATTGGGATTCAGATGAGGGTGCCTGCTCATGGTGGAAGGAGAAGGGAACCTGAGAGTAAATTAAAAAAGACAGAAGGACAGTCACACAGATGAGTAAACCACAACTGGGGCTTCCAGGAGGAGCTTCCACCAGACATCTCCAAGCTGGGAATATTCATCCTGGAGACTGTGCATGTGATCCATTGGAGGAAAGAAGGGATGTACTAGCACTGTCATTTATATATATTTTTATCCTCATTCTCTAAAAATTCACCCTTCTATGTATGTCTTATGATGTATATAACTTGTGTGTAATTTACATGTAAATGAAGGTACATGTATACGGGTGCATGCTCCCCTAGTGGGGTGTTACCATCTCATGCCTAGGTACAGGGAGATTATTAGTCCACTGGCTAATCCAACTTTGTGCAGGTGTACAGAGTTGGGTCAAAAATCCAATGGGACTGGGGAGCCTGGGTGGCTCAGTGGTTTAGACCACCTTCAGCTCAGGGCCTGATCCTGGAGACCTGGGATCAAGTCCCACGTCAGGCTCCCTGCATGGAGCCTGCTTCTCCCTCTGCCTGTGTCTCTGCCTCAGTCTCTCTCTCTCTCTGTGTCTTTCATAAATAAATAAAATCTTAAAAAAAAAAAAAAGGACTGAACCTATAGGTGAGGGGCTGCTCAGTCAGTGCTGAGAGGTAATCAGAGTATGGCCTGGCAAAGTTTGAGAATCATGTCCATTTTCTTGACTTAGGCCCACCTGTCCTTCCTTCTCTCCCTGCTCATTTCCTCCCTCTTCTTCCTTCCTTCCTTTTTTCCTTTCCTCCCCCCATCTCTTTTTTTGCAAGTACTTAGTCCTAATAGGATCTAGTTCTTTAATTCTTTACTTTTCTATGAGAATTTTTAACAACTAACAAAATATTATTTATACATATGAGAGCATGATCTTATATTCTTTGGGATTTTAGCAACTTATCAGAAATACAGAAATCTCTTTTAGATGTCTTTTCTTTCAGAAAGTGCATTTTAATCTTTTTCTAGATTATTAGCACAAAATAGCTAAATTATAATTATCCTAAAAAACTCACAATGGCCATTTTCCAGTTTTATTAAGAAAAAACTGACATACATCAATGTATAAATTTAAGGCATACAGCATGATAGTCTGATTTACAGATGTTGTGAAATGATTGCAATAGGTTCAGCTAACATCTATCTTCTCATACAGATAGAAAAAAAGAAAAAAAGATAAGATTTTCTTGTGATGAAAACTCAAGATTTACTCTCTTATCTATATATCATTCAAAAGTGCTGATTATAGTCATCCTGCTGTACATTACATCCCTAATAGTTATTTATCTTATAACTGGAAATTTGTATGTTTTGACCACAAACTTCCTACAATTCCCTCTCTGTCCTCCATGTTTGGTAACCACAGGTCTTTTTCTGTGATTTTTCTTTTAATGATTTTACACATAAGTGATAGAGTATTTGTCTTCCTTTGTCTTATTTCACTTAGCATAATGCCTTCAAGGTCCATACATGTTGTTGCAAATAGTAGAATTTCTTTGCTTTTTATGGTTGAATAATATTCCCTTATATATATACCACAACTTCCTTATCCATCTGTATGTTGACACTTAAGTTGCTACCATGTCTTGGCTATTGTAAATAATCCTGTTATGAATGTGAGGGTGCACATATCATATCCACTTAGTATTTTCATTTCCTCTGGATATACTCTCAGAAGTAGAATTACAGGATCATCTGGTAGTTACATTTTCAGGTATTTGAGGATCCTCTATACTGTTTCCATAGTGGCTGCACCAATTTAGATTCCCACCAATAGCACACAAATGTTCCATTTTCTTCACATCCATGCCAGAATTTTTCCTCTCCTGCCTTTTTGATCATGGCCATTTTAACAGGGTAGGGTGATATCTCATTGTGGTTTTAGTTTACATTTCTCTAATGACTAAAGATGTTAAGAATCTTTTCATGTACTTGTTGGCCTTTCATATATTGTCTGGAGAAATGTCTATTCCAGTCTTTTGCTCATTTTTATTTTTATTTTATTTTTTTTCTTTTGCTTATTTTTAAACAGGGTTATTTGTTTTTGTTTGTTTTTTGCTATTGAGTTGTATGAATTTTAACATACTTTGGATATTAACCTCTTATCAGACATATGGTTTGCAAAAATTTCTATTCTACAGGTTTTCTTTTCATTTTGTTGATTTTTTTTTTTTGTATAGAGCTTTTTAGTTTGATGTAGTTCCATTTATTTATTTTTTTATTTTGTTGCTTGTGCTTTAGGTGTCATATCCAAAAATCATTACCAAGATCCATGTCAAAGAGATTTGTTCCTATGTTTTCTTTTAGGTGTTTCATGGTTTCGGGTCTTATATGTAAGTCTCTAATCCATTTCAAGTTAATTTTTGTGAGTGGTGTAAAGCTTTGGGTTCAGTTTCATTCTTGACGTGTGAAATCCAGTTATCCCCACCACCACTTTTTGAAACAACTGTCTTTTCTCCATTGGATATTTTTGACTCCCTTGTTAAATATTAGTTGACTGTATACTTGGCTTTATTTCTGGGCTCTCAGTTTGGTTCCATTGGTCTATTTGTTTTTATGCTGGTACTATGCTATTTTGAGAACTATAGCTTTATCGTATGGCTTGAAATCAGGAAGTGTGGTGCCTCTTGCCTTTATTCTTTTTTCTCAGGATTGTTTTGGCTATTCAGGGAATTTTATGGTTTCATGTACATTTTGGGAGGTTTTTTTTTTTAACTTTGTAAAAAATGTCATTGAAATCCTGATGGGCATTAAATCTATAGGTGGCTTTTAGCAGTATTGACATTTTAATGATATAAATATTTATGATTCATGAACACAGAATATCTTTCCATTTATTTGTGTCTTCTTTGATTTTTTTAAATCAATGTATAGTAGTTTTTAGAATAGAGATTTTTCATCTTTTTATTTAAACTTATTCCTAGGTATTTTATTGTTTTTTGATGCTTTGTAAATGGGATCAATGTCTTTATTTCCTTATCAGAAAATTTGTCATTAGTGACAATGACTATTTTTAACTTACTGTTTTAAACATTGTTACAATTGCCAGTCTAATGTAGACTTTTATACCTTGAGCTCTGAGCCAACAACTTTTATCTCTTCTTTATCTGTCTTTATGTCTGGTGTGTGCAACCTAGATAATAAAAGCATCATTTTGGCAATCGGAGACTGGAACTTTAGGATAAAGGTTGGGTAAGGCTCAGGGAGACAAAATTAGCACTTATTTATGGCACATGAGAATAAATATTCTGGCCCATCAGCATATAGCAACACTATGTCATGCTACATTCAGTAAATGTTTATTGAGTACCTCTTATAGGCTAGGTGCTGTGCCAGCTGCTGCAGAAGTTGAGGGGATGATATAGGGCAATATAAGATATGTTATTAGATCTTAAGAAGCTTATAATGTGGTTGGAGTGATAAACCATACACATATATAAAGGTAACTAACAGTTATAAGTGTCACATATGTATTACAGACTTAAGACTTTGAGAGCTCAGGAGAAACATGAGTCTTTTTTTTTCCCTTTTGTTTTCTTCTTTTAATCTCTGCACTTTCTCAAATCTATTCATATTTGCTTAGATGATTTGATGTGGATGATGATGCTTATACAAAAGAACAGATAAATTTAATTATAGACAAACCTAATTACTGGATTTTTTTTTCATCCTTCCATCATCCATCCATCATTCAACATTTATACAACCTGGGACGCCTGTGTAGCTCAGTGGTTGAGCATCTGCCTTTGGCTCAGGGCATAATCCCCGAGTCCTGGGATGGAGTCCCAGATCGGGATCCCTGCATGGAGCCTGCTTCTCCCTCTGCCTGTGTCTCTGCCTCGCTGTCTCTGTGTCTTTCATGAATAAATAAATAAAATTACAAAACCCTTATTATGTACCAGGCAACATGCTAAGTAATAGAATTACAAACCATATTACAAAGGTTACACAGGTATCCTCAATTCATATTTGCTGATGAAAAGTCTACTTTGACCACAAATAAGTGACTCTGAGATACTAATAAATGATAGATCCAGCTCGAGGATCATGTTCATTCATTCATTCACTTACTGACTTATGTATACATTAAGTGTTTATTCTTATACACCAGACACTGTGTTCAGTGATGTGGATATAGTTGTAAAAAGGCAAAACATGGACCCAACCTGTATAGTAAAACTAGTTCCAGTTTTCATAGTCCTTACAATTTTTTTTTAGTCCTTACAATTTAACAGAAGAAGCAGACAATAAACAAATAACATGTAGTCCCAACAATATGGTCCTTGCACAACATGGGTTTGAACTGTGCAGGTCCACTTAAAGGTTGATTTTCCTCCATAAATACACTATAGTACTGTAAATATATTTTCTCTGCCTAATGATTTTCCTAATAATGTTTTTTTCTCTAGCTTGCTTTATTGTAAGAATAAGGTATATAATACATAACATACAAAATATGCATTAGTCAACTGTTATCAATAGGCTTCTGGTCAACAGTAGGCTATTGGTATTTAAGTTTTGGGGAGTCAAAAGGTATACATGGATTTTTGACTGTGTATGGGGGTCAGTGCCCTTAACCTCCACCTTATTGAAGAGTCATCTCTAATTACTGAATCATAATTGTGAAAAAGTCTATGTAAGAGCAATACCAGGGCCTTGGGAGCATATAAAAGGGAGGACTAATCTCTCTTCAACAAATGGTGTTGGGAAAACTAGATAGCAACATGCAAAAGAATGAAACTCGACCACTTTCTTACACTATATACACAAAAAAAATTCAAAGTGGATTAATTAAAGAACTAAATGTGAGACCTGAAACCATAAAAATCCCAGAAGAGAGCACAGGCAGTAATTTCTCTGACATTGGCTATGGCAACGGAAAAGAAAAGCAAGAATGAACTGTTGGGACTACATCAAAATAAAAAGCTTCTGCACAGTGAAGGAAATAATCAACAAAACTAAAAGCCAACCTATGGAATGGGAGAACATATTTGCAAATGACATATTTGATAAAGGGTTAGTATTGAAAAAATATAAAAAAGTTATAAAACTCAACACCCAAAAACCAAATAATCCAATTTAAAAATGGGCAGAAGACATGACCGGATACTTCTCCAAAAAAGATATCTGGATGGCCAAGAAACACATGAATAGATGCTCATCATCACTTATCATGAGGGAAATGCAAATCAAAACCACAATGAGATGTCACCTCATACTTACCAAAATGACTAAAATCAAAAACACAAGAAACAGGTGTTGGTTTCATGCTTTTTTATGGCTAATGTTCCATTATATCACATCTTTTTATCCACTCATCAATTGGTGAATACCTGGGCTGCTTCCCTGCTTGACTATTGTAGATAATGCTGCTATAAACATCAGGGTGTATGTATCCATTTGAATTTGTGTTTTTGAATACTTTGAGTATATACCTAGTAGTGTGATTACTGGACTGTAACATAATTCTATTTTTAACTTTTTGAGGAAGCTCCATACTGTTTTCCACAACGGCTACACCAGTTTGCATTCCCACCGACAGTGCACAAGACATCCTTTTTGTCCACATCCTCATTTTCCATTTGCAATGACATGAGTAGAGCTAGAGAGTGTAATGCTAAGAGAAATAAGTCAGTCAGAGGAAGACAGATACCATATGATTTCACTCATATGTAGAATTTAGGAAACAAAAGAAATGAACAATAGAAAAAAAAAGAGACAAATCAAGAAACAGACTCTTAACTATGGAGAACAAACTGATGTTTATCAGAGGGGAGGCAGGTGAGGGAAGGGTGATAGGTGGTGGGGAATTAAGGAATGTGCTTGTCCTGAGGAGTACTGAGTAGTTAAAATAAAAATTTTTAAAAGTCACCTACTGAGGTGTAATTTATGGACGGTAAAACTCAACCTTAAAAAAGGGTTGGGGGTACTAATTTAGTTTGGGGATAGGAGAGTTTCCTCAGAAATCAGCATTTAAACTGAAATCTGTGAGATGGTTTGCAATTAGCCAAACATAGGTTGAAGGGAAGAATATTCCAGAGAAAAGTTAGAGTATACAAATATGTCCTTAGGAGGGAACACACATATATGTACTCAGAGGAGGGGACAGCATATGATTAAGTCCTGAGTGGAAAAGGTACTGGGCCTCCTGAAAAGTCTGAGAATCAAAAAGAAGGTCAGGGGATCCCTGGGCGGCTCAGAGGTTTGGCTCCTGCCTTTGGCCCAGGGCACGATCCTGAGTCCTGGGATCGAGTCCCGTGTCAGGCTCTCTGCATGGATCCTGCGTCTCCCTCTGCCTGTGTCTCTGCCTCTCTCTCTCTCTCTCTCTCTCTCTCTCTCTCTTTCTCTCTCTCTCTCTTGCTCTCCCCCTCTCCCTCTCCCTCTCTCTGTGTTTATCATGGATAATTAAATAAAATCTTAAAAAAGAAAGGTCAATGTGTCTGAGCTCTAAGAGCGAGAGGTGATGTGAGGCTTATGAGGCAGGCGGTAGTCTGATCATGCAGAAACTCAGGCTGTTGTATTAGGGTTCTGTAGAGAAACAGAACTAATAAAGCATATATATGTTAAATATATATTAAAAAATATATTTAAATATTTATATATATAGGCGCTCAATCAGTTGAGTGTTTGCATCAGCTCAAGTCTTGATATCAGGGTTGTGAGTTTGAGCCTCACATTGGGCTCTATCCTGGGCATGGAGCCTATTTAAAAGAAGAAAAAAATAATATAATATATATATAATTTGTGTACATATATACACACAAATAAGATATATATATATATATAACCTTACCTTAATACACACACACATGTGTGTGTGTAGAGAGATTTATTATAAGGAATTGGCTCACAAAATTATGGAGGCTGAGAAGTCCCATAATCTGCCAACTGCAAACTAGAGACCCAGAAAACTGATGGTTTGGTTCAGTTTGAATCTGAAGGCCTCAGAATCAGAAGTACTGATGGTGTAAGTACCAGCTGGAAGACAGTAGAAGATCAGTGTCCCAGATGAGGCCGGGACATAGAGAGAGAGACACACAGAGACAGAGACAGAGTGAAAGAGAGAGAAAAGAAAGCATTCTTCCCTCCTCCACATTTTTGTTCTATTCAGGCCATCAGTGGATTGAGTGATGCCCACCCACATTGAGGAGGCCAATCTGCTTATCTCAGTCTACCAATTAAAATATTAATATCATCTGGAATCACTTTCACAAACACTCCGAGAATAATGTTTAACCAAATAGCTGAGTACCCTACAGTCCAGTCAAGATGACACATAGAATTAACTTTCACAGCTAACATCACATATTATATTGCAGTGCATTGAGAAACCGTGAATGCAAGTAAGGGATATAAAGAGATTTGCATTTTCAAAAATTATGTCTGGCTTCTGTGGACAAACTTGACCAGAGTTGGGCAAAGGAAAAGATGGGATATTCATTCAGAGGTTCTTTTTCAGGGTGTATCCTTCTTTCTTCTGCTTTAGAATCCATCTTTCCAAGGGCATTCTTTGTTATTTTATTGCACAGTTAGAAGGTTTCCTAAGAGTAGTAAGTATGTAGTACATATCAATTAATTCCAAATCCTAACTTCTGTGAAATTTCTTTAGTCTAGCAAATAAAGTTATGAGTGGAATTTGTGTGATAATGTTGATCTCCATCTTAACTTCATGGCTGCCTTCAAATAATTCTGGATACTTGTGACGGGCTTTCCTGTGCATATAATACACATTCTGACATTGCCTCAGTATTCTTCACTGTAAAGTGAAAATGTCAGACAAAACACATTGCAAAGTTCCTTGCATCTTTACTGATGTTAGGAGATTTAGAAAATAGTTCAATAGCACTGATATTGAATGAATATATAGAAAGCCTCTTGTGTCCAGGATGTAGAATTGTATGTGGCACATGGTAGGTTCAACATTGGTAAGTGAACTAATGATGATAGAATTTCTGCATAGCAACCAGGTAAGTGAACTAATGATGATAGAATTTCTGTATAGCAACCAGGCACATTATAGGTAATAGAAAAATACTGGCTGAATTCAATGGAATCTCCTGGAAACTGGAGAAGAATGTTAAATTGATGACTTAGAATAAATGTGTTAATATTATGCATATTTAACACTTAATATTGAATGTTTCCATACAGCCAAATTAAATGTAAAACTCTTGACATGTTTTTATCTGTTTCACTTAGTTTTTCTACACCTCAAAAAATGTTTTTGTTTGTTTGTTTGAAACTAAACCCAATGGATTAAACCATCTGCCTGCTGTTTTCAAAATGAAAAAATTATTTTCTCCCAAATGAATGAGATATCCTAGAATGTAAACCCTTAGAGGGCAAGAATTAATATTTTCATGTTATTTAATATTCTTCAAAGGCAAATGAAAACCCATGCACTCAGGGGACGCTAATAAACACCAGCTAATTATGATCAAGCCTCTTGAAACCAGGCTTAAAATAGTTCTTTTTCAGTTTGTCAAAATGTTATCTATATTTAGCAACATAAAATTTTTAAAAGAGCAGATAGTTCTTTGTTTTCCAGATTGTCAAAATATTATTTGTGTTTTACACAAAATTAAAAAGAAGTCCAAACATCTTCTAAATATTTTTTTAAATGTGTAGGTAAAAGTCAAACAAATTTTCTTAATCTCTGGGATTTCACAATTGTTTCCAGTGGTTTTGTTTTATTATTAATTTATTTATAATCTCAATCATACTCAGACTTTATTTCTAGCTTCTTACAAGAGTTTTAAGATAAATGTAAAGTTGATTGTATTATAAACCTCATTCAACAGAAAACTGTCTGAAATACTCATAAAGCATTTTTAAAGAAATAGAATAATCAGAGGCAGTAAGAATAGGAACTTAGGAATCCCTGCTATATTAATAATCCTTCTTTAACAACCTCAAATTCTAACTCTTGGCCAGTTCTAAACATGCTCACAGCATTGGGGCATAGGACTCCATTTCCACGGCAAAAAGAATGGTTGGAGAATGCAACAACTTTTTAAAGCATCTGGTATGATTTGGTGCTTTGTATATTGACTCATTTAACCCTTCAGAATAACTCTATGATAATTTCTCACATTTTGAAATTAGAAAACCAATGCAAGGAGAGATTGCACCAGTTTCCCAAGAACATACAGATGGTTACGTGGAGGTATAGGATGCTACTGCCAGGTTGCCACAAAGGCTATGTACTTCTAGTACAGTGGGCTGGCTCTCTTGGTGTTATCCACTGGAATGCTCACAATTTTGTCCATTATGCCAGGACTACTTGAGACATCAAAGGACAAGGAGATTATTTCATCATGGAAAATTCTGGAAAGGAAGAAAATAATCTATAGAAGAATTTTGCGTGACCTCTAATTCCAGAACCATTCTTAAACTGTGGCACATGAATGGGGCTCTGACTTAAACAGAATGTAGTTTAATGCCATTTATCATTATTAGCTCCTTTCCAATATTCTTCTTGACAGATTACCAAAGAATGGCAAACAGTTCCTTTCATACATCCAAACTCATTGTTATGTTCTCTCTAGGTCTAATCTCTCCACAGCTGCCTTTAACCTTCATCTGGAAGCTGTAAAATATAACCATAAAATGTTTTTAAGTGTAGAAAGTTTGAGGCAAAGGATATAAAGAAAGAATATTATCAAGAATACAATTTGCAGCAGCTTGTTATAGATGAGTCTGCTACTATTCTCTGCCTCCTTCCACTTTTTAAAATGATCTAAAACTGAGAAACCAGAAGATTCACAGAGTTTTGGCAAAATCAGTTTTGAGAAGTTCACATAAAGATATGTTCTAATAAAATCATGAAACACTTTAAATATAAAGAATAAAGCTGATGGATTAGTAATGCTTTATTTCACACCAGTGATGGTTGTCATAACATCTCCTTATTGCAGTGAGGTAGTTTTCCTCTAATGCTCAATAAATAATAATTATATATATATATACACATATATATATACTATATATATAAAATTCCTTCAGGTAAGATGGGCTGCTACACACACACACACACACACACACACACACATACAAAAAGGGATAGAAGGTACATACACCCCACAACCCCACATTCCCCAAAGGACTTCACTGTCAACTTTGAAATCCCTACATGCCTTTTCTCATTCAGAGATTCTTATTGTCATGAATTTTCTGATTAGCATTTCATTGCTTTTATTTATATCTTCTTACATGTATTTATATCCCTAAATAAGATATTATTTAGTTTTAAATATTTTTGAGCTTTATGAGAATGGAATCATACTTTTGTATTTTTCTTCAGTTCTTTTCACTTAGCACTATGCTCTTGAGATTCATCTTTGTTATTGCATGTGCTAGCAATTCATTAATTTTCACTAAAATATCTATATCTATCTATCTGTCATCCCTCACAAAAATCTGAGCATGGATGTTTATAGCAGTTGTAATCATAATTGTCAAAACTTGAAGCAATCAAGATGCCCTTCAGTAGGTGAATAGGTAAGCAAACTGGTATAAGCAGACAGTGGACTTTTTTTTTTCTTTCAGACAGTGGACTCTTATTCAACATTAAAAAGAAATGAGCTATCAAGCCATGAAAAGACATGGAGGAAACTTAAATGCATACTACTAAGTGAAAGAAGCCAATCTGGAAAGACTATATGTTGTATGATTCCAACTGTATGATGTTCTGGAAAAGGGAAAACTATGGAGACAGTAAAAAGATCAGTGGTTGCCAGGGTTTAAAGGGAAGGAAAGATGAACAGTTGGAGCACTGAGAATTTTTAGGGGAGCAAAATTACTCTGTATGTTACTGTGATGGTGAATACATGTTACTCTGTGTTTGTTCAAATTGGTAAAATGTACACCACCAACAGTGAATGGATAATGTAAACTAGTATAATGTAGACTATGGATTTAGGGTGATAATGGTGTCATTTTAAGTTCATCAATTGTAACAAATGTACCACTCAGATGGGAGGATGTTAATCATGGAGGAGGCCATGCATGAGTGGGTCAAGATGGGAAATCTCTGTAGCTTCTAGTCTATTTTGTTGCAAACCTAAAATTGTTCTAAAAAGCAAAATCTACTTAAAATTCAAAACCGTTTGTACTCCAATAGACATTATTAGAAAAGTGAAAATATAATCCATAAAATGGAGGAAGATGTGTACGTAATACATTTGATTAGACTTGTGTTCATAAAGAACTTCTACAAATGAAAAACAAAACCATACATATAGTTCAATTTAAAAATGAGCCAATGATTCAAGTAGACATTTATCCACAGGAGATATACAAAGGACCAATAAGTACATAAAAGATGCTCCATGTCTTTAGCCATTAGAGAATGGATAAAGCCACAGTGTCATACCAGTTTACACCACTAGGACTGCTAAAGCAAGATACACGATAATAAATGTTGGCAAGGGTGTGGAGAAATTGGCACTTACAGGCATTGCTGGTGGGAATGTAAAATTTTGTAGTCACTTTGAAAAACAGTTTGGCATTTCCTCAAAATATGATACATAGAGTTATCATGTGACCTTTGATTGACTGGATTGAGGCTGTAGCTGTTAAGGGAGATTTTATGTTTGGTTCTTTTAGGTGTTCCAGAGGAGAATTACTAGTCAGGTACTGCTTTTTTATGTTGATATCTCAAATTTCTGGACAAAGATACAGGCCTGTATCTTCCATATTCTCCAATATAAGATCTGGCATTGTTTTTTTATTTATTTTTTAAAGATTTATTTGTTTATTTTAGAGAGAGAGAGCAAGACCACATGAGTATGTAGGGGAAGTGGCAGAGAGAGAGAATCCTTTATGCAGACTCTCCGCTAAGTGCAGAGTCCCATGCAGGGCTTGATGCCATGACCCATGAGGTCATGACTTGAACCGAAACTGAAAGTTGGTTGCCCAACCTGCTGAACTACACAGGTGCCCCTATTTTTTTTTTTTAAAAAGGTTTATTCACTTATTTGAGAGAGAGAGAGAGAGAGAGAAGGAGAGCAAGGGGAGGGGCAGAGAGAGAGAGGGAAAGAGTGAATCTCAAGCAGACTTCCCACTGAGTGCAGAGCCCAATGCAGGGCTGAATTCCAGGACCCTGAAATCATGACCTGAGCCGAAGTCTAGAGTCAGAGGCTAAAGTGACTGACCCACCTAGATGCCTCTGTTTTTTGGTTTTTTAAACCTGACCTATAGATTGGGATTGAAAATATATCATATTTACTATTAAAAGTTGGAGATTTGGGAATCCCTGGGTGGCTTCAGCAGTTTAGCACTTGCCTTTGGCCCAGGGCATGATCCTGGAGTCCTGGGATCGAATTCCATGTTGGGTTCCCTGCATGGAGCCTGCATCTCCCTCTGCCTGTGTCTCTGCCTCTCTCTCTCCTCTGTGTCTTTTATGAATAAATAAGTAAAATCTTAAAAAAAAAAGTTGGAGATTTGGGGATCCCTGAGTGGCTCAAAAAAAGTTGGAGATTTGATATTTTTTGTTTCTTCTTTCTTTGAAAAGCATTTTTTTTTTAAAGAAAGGTAAACTGCCATAGGCAGTGCCTCATTTGCTTGTACCTGGAGTCTTGGAAATCTATGTTCTCAACAAATGGACCTTCAGAGCTTGTTTGGAGGTTCTAGCAGCTATTCGTAATATGTTTGACCCAAGAGTGGTTCTTTTCCATTGAGGAAAGTTATCCTCTTTGACCCAGCCTCAGCTTGGGGGTAACACAAGGTGAGGGAGGGCTGGGACACCTGCCTAGTGAGCCAGATCTGCTGAATCAATCCTGGCAATCAATGAGATGACAGATGTAGCAAGATTTCCCTCACATCCTCTCTGAAATTTTTGGAAATTTCTGATTATAAAGGGACTCTACTCTAACTCCCTACATTTAGGCAAGGCTATGTGTCCTATCCTTATGTGGCCATTAAAACACAGCCTTGTGTTGGATGAATAATGAATGTTTCCAGTGCAGTAAAAAACTCAGAGATGGCTCATCACTCTGGTTTTCAGTTTCCTCCATTTTTGGCCCCCAGAGACTTTGCCTACTTTTTTTTTTTTTTTTTTAGTGATACCAGATATTCATTTAAGAGAATTAAAAAGAAAGTCTATATTTCCAGGTGTTTTATAGGACATGTAGGTGAGCCACCATACTGATGGAGAAGGAAGTTAAGTTAGCATTCTGTATGAAATGTCACATCGCCAGTGGATATCTATAATAGTCCATCAATAGATACCTGATAAATGATATTTAATAAGTCTTAAGTCTTCACTACAATATTATTTTGGCCCTGTTTATCTAGATTTCTGAGTATAACACAAAGTTGAATGGATTATTTAACCGTGGGTTTGAAAAAAAAAGATAAAAAATGGATAAGGCAGAGCAGGAGATGAGAACTATGTACCCTTTACTAAAAAGTAATATTAAATAAAATTATGGGGCAGCCCAGGTGGCTCAGTGGTTTAGCACTGCCTTCAGCCTCGGTGTGTGATCCTGGAGACCCAGGATTGAGTCACATGTTGGGCTCCCTGCATGGAGCCTGCTTCTCCCTCTGCCTGTGTCTCTGCCTCTCTCTCTCTCTCTCTCTCTGTCTCATGAATAAATAAATAAAATCTTTTAAAAATAAATAAATAAATAAATAACGCACACTATATTATCCTATATGGATACTCTATCATGTACTAGATGTTATACACCTAATATATATATATTATGATATATAACACATACACACAGTAATGCCGCTTTAATCTGTCAGTTTCTCCTCATCAAGGAACTCATGGAAACCCTTCAGCAAATGTAAGTAAGTGAATATCTTTGTTCAAAGTCAGCCAGGGCTCTCCTTCTATTGTCCAAGTGTAGTTGACCCTTTCCTAAATTCTCCCTTTTATTTGTGCTTCAGACCCTTCTGTGCTGTGAGATTACTTCTTATACCAGATATTTGAAGGCACCAGAAAATACTCAGATCCTTTTCATACTTGTTCAAAGTTCTTATAAATGCTCTTTATCCATTGTATTTCTAAGGGGGGTTGGCACTCTTCACTATGCTCTGTAGAATTTGATTACTTGATAATATGTGAATACGTTCCTCATGTATTTGCTTATCTCTGAAACTTCTTTGTATTTTTCAAATCTTTGCCAGGTGTGATCTTTGTCCAACTGTCTCTCACCTTGTTGATAGGAGGGATATCTGAAACACTTCATCTATGACAGGTAGAGACATTCCTTGACTGGGGTGTGACCTAAAATTACATTTTCTATCTGGCAGAATGAGGGACATGCTGGCCCTTTATTTACAGAACAAGTTAACATTCTCCTTATTTGCAGAGGCTCAGAGGAGTGCTGGATTGCCCACTTTATTATCTTCATGGAGTGGGCAACACAAGCTCTCACCTGTAGGTTCTGATGGTTCATTCAGGTCCCAAGAACCAGAATATTCACATGGGAGGGAATCGATATGCTTCCTGTTGTTAATATTTGAAAAAATCAATGCTCTGTAGCATGGATACATACTTTAAAAAGCACAGTGAACTGAACATCTTTGTTTCTAGGTTTAACTGCAGAAGGAGAACGAAGTATTAGTCCTGGTCTGACTTTAAGCAATGATGTTTCTCCTATTATAGAGGGAGGGCTACTGTCGAATTTACATTTCAACCAAAAGCAAAAAAGAGCAATATTTAGTCTCAGCTAACAGACTTCTCTGAAGCCCTATTGTAACTTAAGCACACTGGTGGCAGCTTTTTACTCATAAAAAATACTTGTTACAGAGCACATACCACTGAATGAACCAAATGTACAAAGTGGGGTTTTCTGTTTAAATAAATAAGCACCATTTGACATCTG
This sequence comes from Canis aureus, assembly GCF_053574225.1. Classification (NCBI taxonomy): domain Eukaryota; kingdom Metazoa; phylum Chordata; class Mammalia; order Carnivora; family Canidae; genus Canis; species Canis aureus. The sequence goes on from NC_135638.1 coordinate 26,725,235, forward strand.
GTGAAAATATCTCCGCAGCACCCTTTGTTCTCCTTAGCTTACATTGACGAGGTTTTAAAGTTGAGAAACTGCCCTGTTAGGAAAGGAAGCACATGAAGAAACATGACTATTAGTTTTTCCTTCACTGCAAATGTCTGAAAATCTCACATCTAGAGTCTGTAGTTATTATGGGGTTTGGCGTGTGGGTGGCTGAAAATATGGTACTTGGCCTTTTGGTGCCAAACTTTCACGCAGCTTCAGCTGTCTGTATACAAAAGACATGGAAGAACGTGTTGCTTTACTTTTAATATTCGGAATTGTTCGCCTTGCCAGTGGAATAGTGAATATGTGGTTGGTACTGTTGCTCTTGGAGCCTGCCAGTCTCATAGAATCTTAATTGATGGAGATGCTGTTAGGAACCGAGTGAGCATGTGGGTGGGGGATGGCTTAGGGAAAGTCTGCACATTAGAAAATGCTGCCCTGGACGCCATTTCCTCTCGAATCCCCTCTTCACCCTTCACACACTCAATTTTCCATGTTTCTCCTTTCCTGCCTCAAATCAATGTCTTTGATTTAGTCTTGCCCCTGATTCTCACGTGGATAGAAAGTATATGACAGATTTCGAAGTTCCTAAATGGCCATTCTTTGGTTGAAAATTTTTTATATTTTCTTAGGTTCTGGGAAATTAAAATAAATGATCTGGAAGCCTCAGCTTTCTGAACAACCTTCTCTGGAAGTTGGATATGGTAAAGGCCTCTCTCCTGAGGTGAGCTGTGAGTCATGAGCCATGATCCACTATGGCTGTTTTTATTTCTGCCTGTCTGCATGTCTGTATTCCTTGCTTAGCTTTCTCTCTCCTTTCCTTAGGATTTTCTTCTAGCTCTGTTCCCTTTCTCTGCATTTCTGTATTGTTAAATGGAGAGCTATTAAAGCCTTATGTCCCAGGGAAATGGTGAAGAATAATGGGATGGCTAAGTCGTGTTATCTAGGGAAGCTGTGAAAATCACATCTCTGGAGAGTTTAAGAAAGTGTCAATATGAGATGAATCTATGCGAGGTTGTCTCTTGAAGGGGCCAGAGCTTGGGGTACAACCACTCGTGCTCTGGGTGCAACACATAGCCCATCCCTCACATCAAAGGTGAATTCCACATATGGATTCCAGCCTAGGAAAGACCAAGGGACATGGTGTCTTCTATATTCTTGGTCACATCCTTAAACCTTCCTTTTCCTCCATGCAGCCTGTCCTTCCTGTGTTTGCAGGCTTTTTAAATGGAGGGAGTTTCATATACAATTATGAAGAAGGAACATTTAGTCCCATGAAACCAAGGGCTTCCTATAGTTTCCATCATTGTTTGTGCAACAATGTTTATTGACTGTCTCCTGTGGACTTGCCTATCAGGCACTGGGGTTGGGACTGGTGATGCAAAGAAAAGTAAGATGGGTTTCTTTCCCTTGAGGTGCTCACTGTCTAGTGGATGTAAGACCAACTTAACTTCTGAATTTGCAGGATTTGTGAGGTCCAAAATGAAAATTCAGAGCTCTTTCCTGAAATTCACCATTTGGCAGTAGAACATGAAGCCACATACCCTTCTGAGCGTGGGGCCCTGTGAGAGTACACAGATAGAATGCCCATGAGGCTGACTGGGAGTCGGGGAGAGAAATGATGCACACTGATACCAGGGCTGGGTGAAAGGGCCCAGAGGAGCTCTGTACAGTCTTCTGGTGGCACTGGGGAAGGAGGGGTCCCCCCAACTCAAGGAGGGGTGAGAAGAAAGTCTTCTCTTTCAGAAGTTTCCCTTCTAATCTCAGTGTCACTAATGGATTTCAGGAATATGTATTTCTCACTCTTCCTCTGGGACATAATCACCAACAGCTTTGTCTTGCCAGACTGAGTGTACTTTAATATGGAAATCCTTCCTTGTTCTGCCAAAAAAATTTTAAGTCATCGTACTATAAAAACTAACACACAACAATAAAATAATATTTTAAAAGAGTCAGTGAGGAAAATAAAGCACAGGTAATGTAGGCATAGGAAGAATAAAGAGAGGCAATAATGAGATAAGTATGCATTCTATGGGATTTTATACATTTGCTAGAGATTGGCTGCAAAATCAATTTTTTAAAAAATTGTGGAATATACACACCATAGATTTACTATTTTAACTATTCTTAAGTGTGTAGTTCAGTGACACTAAGGATATTCACATTGTTCTGCAACCATAGCTGCCATCCACATCCAAAACTTTTTCATCATCCCCAAATGAAACTCTGTTCTCATTAAACAATAACTTCTCATTTCTCTCTCTTTCCACACCCTGGTAAATACCATTCTACTTTTCTCTGTGAATTTGACTAATTTAGATATCTTATGGAAGTGGAATCATATGGTATTTGTGTCCTTTTGTGACTGGCTTACTTCACTTAGCATATGTCGCCAAGGTTCATCCATGTTGCAGCATGTGTGAGAATTTCCTTCCTTTTCAAGGCTGAATAACATTCTATTGTATGTGTATGCCACACTTTGTTTATTCATTCATCCATCAATGGACACTTGGGTTGCTTCCACCTCTTGGCTGTTATGAATAGTACTGCTATGAACGTGGGTGAACAAATATCTGTTTGAGTCCTTGCTCTCAATTCTTTTGGATGTATACCCAGAGTGGAATTGCTGGATCATATGGTAGTTCTATGTTTAATATTTTGAGGAATAGCAAATTTAGTTTTGAGGTTTCTAGCAGTCTTCTTAAGAAAGGAAACATAATAAATTATATAATTCACAGTGCCCTTGAGGTAAACATGGATCAGTTGTTTGTGAGACTAGAAAAAACTTTCTCCCACGGGTACTTATAAAGAAGGTGCTCTGTATTTCAATGAGCAACAGGATCTATAATTGCTTTAGAGTAAAGATAACAGTGCGCTTCCAGGGGCTGTTCAGGGCAGATGATGGCACAATGCCAAAGCACAGGTCGGTGATGCAGACCATGCGGTCCAGGCTTGGAGTGGGGCTGGCTCCTCTTAGGATGGAAATTCAAAAGAAGAAAATGGTCAGCAGGGGAGAGAGAAATTAAGAAACACAGCCCAGGGAAAAGGGAGTTTTCTTTAAGAAAGCATTCTTAGCACTTTGCAATTTGGAAAGGAGAATTTTTTTACCCAGGATAAACTGTTCTTTATTTCTCTCTGTAGCAAACTGTATTGCTGATTAACCACCACTTTCATAAACTTCAAGTGGGCCATTCAAGCTGCCTCACCGCTGCTTAATGTCCTGTACTGAGCATGGTCTTCCCATAGTGCCGACCATGTTTTGTTTTTATTAGGAATTCACCTCGCCTTGTCTACTAAGAGGAAAGAAAAGGGAAATCACACCTCAGAGCTCAGCAAGCCCATAAAATGGCAGAGATTCCTGAAGAAGGCTGCCCTGAACCCCAAGGCCCCGGCTGCCTGCACTGTAATGAAATGCATGACTATGGAAGACAATAATAATTGCAGCAATGGCTCGTTCCAGCTCCCGGATGATTTGGTGCTGTCAGGAGTGCGCTGTCCTCTGACATCCCAGGAGGCGAACGGCACCAGTGACTGCGGGCCCTGATTGGGGCAGTGAAATATTGCTGGCAAAAATTAAAAGGTCCCCGTGTCAAAATAATTCATGATATGCATATCTTCCATTCTGATGAAACGGCTGATATCCGGATTAGCAAGATAATAAAACTGATCAGGCTACAGTTAAACAATTTAAGTTGGAGAGCTGTTCATTTTGTAGGTGTCACTTGTCAGATCAAGGGGTCAAAGCAGAATGAAAGGCTCTCCCCGGTAACCTTCCGATGATGTGGATTTGGAATGTTCTTCATGATTTGTCCAAAGTTTTCATCATCGGGCTGCCGACTAGCATTACCGCGGCAGGCTGTGTTCTGACATTCAAATCCCCGGAATGACAGGTTATTAGGAGAGGAGAACTGGCTCTACATACATTAAGCACCATATCTCTGACCTGTAATGTGAACTGATAGTGATATTGTAATTGAGTGAGTCTGAAAAAAAGGAGGGGAGAATCTTTATTAAAACATGGCAATAGAAAGGAAAGCATTTATATTTCCGATGATTTGTGGGTTTGTAAAATAAGCTTTTTGGTGATGATTTATTTTCGGTTTCTGGAAGGCTGAGTGGTGTGCATAGTGTTTATTTGGTGTAACAGTTATTAAACTAAGATAACACAAACTCTCTCAGCTTCTCTCCACATGCTGAGCAGGCACAGATCAAAAGAGATTTGTTCTATTAAAGGCAGGAGCTTTAAAATGAACAAAATGGACCCAAGTACAACCCAAGGCCAGGACTTCTCCTCGGGATGTTTATACCTTATAGCTTTGGCTTCACCCCTCTGCCTGAGGCTGAGATCTTACTTTTCCACGAGCCCCGTCAAGGGGGGTGGGTGGCCTCCCTTATTGGTGTCAGTGACTCCATTGTGGGGTGGTGTCATGCACTGGGAAACTAATTTAATGTGCATTAATGGGGTCCTAGGTGATATCTTTCATCTTTCTCGCGAAACACCCTAGTTTCAGGGAATGAGGCAGGCAAATCACTGAATTCAGTGGTGGTTGTGGACCCTTGAAAGAGCCTGACTCTTTGGTGACCATAAAGAAACTCAGTGTGTGGGAGCACCTTGGTGGCTTGGTTAGTTGAGCATTTGACTCTTGGTTTCAGCTCAGGTCAAGATGTTGGGGTTGTAGGATCAAGCCCCACATCAGGCTCTGACTTGGTAGGGAGTCTTTCTGAGAGTCTCTCTCTCTCTCTCCCCCTCCCTCTCTCTTTTGGCCCCTTCCCCACTTGCTTGCTCTCTCTAAAATAAATAAATCTTTCAAAACAAAACAGAAACTCAGTGTGTGTTTGTGTGTATGTGTGCATGTATATGAGTGCACACACGTGTGTCGATGCACATATGTGTAGTGCATGTGTATATGTGTGTGCATGAATACATACATGTTTGGGATCTTCTCCTGATTTCATAGGGTAAGGATTGTCCAGAGAAAGTACTAATAGTATGAGCACTGGGATGAATTTCAGCAATGACACGCTAAGTGACTTTGGGCAAGTTAACTAGTACCTCCATCTGTAAAATGCAGTGATAGTTGTCAATGTGCTGTGAAAAAGGAGAAATGACATGATTGGCCTGAAAGCCATTATAAATTACAATATGAACATAAAATATTATTGTTAAACCAAGAATAGGACTAACACATGTTTAGCCCCATGCAGATATAAGGGTTTATTATATCTACAGTTTTTTGCATATTAAATAGGAGCCTTAACTCAGATGCTTCAATATTTGAAGTATATTCTATAAAAATACCTCCTACCCTCAGTGAAATATGGTAACTTTAAATATTTTGGAAACAGTTATCATCAATCTCTGTTTAGTTCTCACTATTACAGTAATCACCTATTTTTTATTTTATGAATTTTTCGTGTGTGTGTGTATAAAGGTGGTATGTGTGGCATCACAGGCTTCCCCAAAATTGAAGTTAGTGAATATCACTCTTCTCATTTTACAGATGTTGATATAACAGAGGTGTTCAGAAATGCCAGTAGTGAGTCACCAAGGGAAAGAGTAGAGGCAGGGATGATCCAGGATTTCTGGCTTTAAAAACTGGGCAAGGGGACACCTGGGTGGCTCAGTGGTTTAGCATCTGCCTTTGGCTCAGGGCATGATCCTGGAGTTCCGGGATCGAGTTCCACATTGGGCTTCCTGCATGGAGCCTACTTCTCCTTCTGCCTATGTCTCTGCCTCTCTCTCTCTCTCTATGTCTCTCATGAATAAATAAATAAAATCTTTAAGATAAAAAAGGGAACTGGGTGAATGATGGTGACATTTTTAGAGATACTGAATTCTGGGAGAGGGACAGTTTCTGGGAATAAAAACTAAGAGTTTCATTTAGGACAGATCAAGTTTGAAATGCCTATTATGTTGTCTTTTCCAGGTATGAGTTGAAAGATAGTATCCCTGAATGACTTGCTTTTATATTCACACAGGAGAAATGTTATAAATTAATTAACTTACAAATGTTATAAGTGAATTTTATAGTTAAGTAGATAAATTACAAAAAATAAATCAAGGAGTTGCTTCAATCCAATAAACACATAAATATATAAGGCTCTTTGTGTAAAGAATACATAAGTAGCTTCTCCATGTGAAAAAAAATTAAATACAAGAGTAGAGAGTAGCGATCATTGTGGGTGAGGATAATCAAAGAATGTTTATTCTGGAGGAGGTTAGTTTAGAAGACCTTGGTCTCGGGTTGATAGATGAAAATACAAGGGTTTTCAAAGGGGAAAATTGTCAGTAACTACTTCAAGTATGCATCTGGATGGAGGCCTATCAAAATATGAATTTCTCTTAATAAGAGTGTAAGAAATGGTGAGTAGAGACAGAAGTAAAGCAAAATTGAAATAATGGAAGAGCAAGAAGAGCTAGTATTTTAGGAATAGCTATATGGAGTGATGTCTGTATAAATTCATATATAACTAGATACTTTTCCTTTTTTTTTTTTTTTTAAGATTTTATTTGTTTACTCATGAGAGACAGGGACATAGGCAGAGGGAGAAGCAAGCTCCCAGCAGGGAGGCTGATGTGGGAGTCAATCCCAGGACCCCAGGATCATGTCCTGAGCCAAAGGCAGACACTCAACCACTGAGCCACCCAGGTGCCCCAATTAGATACTTTTTCAAGTATATCAAGGACTATGAGTCAAGGATAGGTGAATTAAGCCAGGTTGCAATTCAATGAGCACACTTACTCTTACACACATTTACAAACTCATCAAATTTATGTTACCAAATGATTTCTGGATAGAGGGTAGTCCCAGGTACTGGGATCTTGGATAGCCAGAGGCCAACTTCGTACACCTGTTTATGAAGATATGTATGGTCAGCTTGTGTTTGGCCACCGGGTGCCTCCTAATGTGGTGATATAGGAAAGAGAGGAGAATTGAGAGTGAAAGTGTTTGGATAAACACTGCCTTTGGGCATGCCTGGGTGGCTCAGCGGTTGGGGGTCTGCCTTCAGCTCAGGGTGTGATCCCGAGTCCAGGGGTTGAGTCCCCGCATCGGGCTCCCTATGGGGAGCCTGTTTCTCCCTCTGCTTATGTCTCTGCCTCTCTCTGTGTGTCTCTGATAAATAAATAAATAAATAAATAAATAAATAAATAAATAAATAAATAAGTAAATAAGTAAATAAATAAATAAATCTTAAAAAAAAACCACAGTGCTGGTAAATAAACTATTTTGTGCTAATTCATTTACACATTTGTCTGTAGCTGCTGGCTAGCTGGGAGTAGTTTTCCTATGTCCTAGGCTAATTCCCACATTGGGAAGATCTAACTCAGTCTAAGCTACTTATATCAGTATAGCTGTTTTGAGTTATTAAGCTAAAGGACTTGTTAGAGCAGGTGTGAGAGGTGTCATCTTGTTCCCAGGTTTGGGGTCACTAAAGGCATTAATTTAGGGTTAGGCCTGGGATTACATGAGATGCCCAGTGAGTTGATCCGACTATATTTGTAATTTAGAAAAAAATATATAAAAATTGTTTTTTATATATTTAGGCAATATTGTCAATGTCTATTGTGCAGGACATTGTAAGACAGAGTGAAAGAAGGGAGGAACAGATGATTGATGGTATCACTCAGTCTTGCTGTGGCTAAAATGCTTCCATGGGAGGACCCATTTTATTATTGGATATCTGATGGGTATTTTTCAAAGAAGTGGTTAATCTCATTACTACCTGTAACAGCTGAGTTGAGACCAGAAACCTTCCTGAATTGATATACTCCAGTGCTTATTTATAGATAATTATAATTCCATAAAAGGTGAAAATGAAGTTGAAAATAAAATAAGGTCCTGAATTAAATTTGGTCAACCTTCTGTTTTGTTGGAAGTATAAGTAGAAGACAGCTTCAACTTAAATGTCTTACCAGGACCAGCACAGACAATATTGTCTTATACATAGTCTATAGTGTCATCTGTATACTTACATGCTGAAATTATTTTTCATTTCCAAAATAATAATATTTACTCCCTTGGAAGTCTTTAACAAATACAATGGCTCTTGGTTCAGATGTGAAACATTTAATCAGATGTCCATTGAAAATCAGAGACTTTTTGGTTATATTTATAAAATGTTACAAACTCATATATCTTGGATCTAAAATGTTTGAGGAATTCCCAGCATATAAAGTAAAAGTGGGAAGACCTAATTTAGTTCTAATTAATTCCCTCAAACCAGACCTTTGGGCTTCTTTTTTCACCTTCCTTCTTTTGTTGACACAGTATTCTTTGTCTTTATTTTTTAAATGTCTTTACCTTTATTATCATTACTCTATCTTATTAAGTCTCATAATAGAAGGGAACACTTCTAAACTCCACTTACCAGAAAGAGAGTGAGGGTGAGGCTGTTAGTATTGTTGTTTGTAGCTACCTGAGGCATGATATGGTCTAACTTAATTTCATAGGGATCATATTTATTCTTATATTTCTTTTTTTTTCTTTTTTTAATTCTTATATTTCTTGATTGAAGAATTTGTAACATTTCAAACAAAATAAATGAGGTACTTCTGCTGCCTTTCTAACGGGAGGCATTACAGTTTGGTCGAATGGAGCATGTGCTCTGAACCTGATAGCCTGGGTTTGAATCTCTGTACCATAACTGTGTGACTTTTTGGATGGGATACTTACATCTCTCTGTACTTCAATTTCTCCATCTGTGAGGTGAGGACAGCAATAAATGGTAAATTATCTCATAGACTTAGTGCAAGGGTTTATTTAGTTGTCTAATGCACAGCACTGACTAGTGTTGGCTAATACGATTATTGTTCACAATTTCCCATTGTGGTCTCATTACCCTCACTCGCTCTTAGTGAGGTAGGACCCAGCTTTTTTTCTCTTATTCCTTTGAAATTTAGGGGCCTGTGCCAGCTATTATCTTTATTGTATGTTTCTAGCTTTATATTTTAATACATTATTTAACAGCACAGCTAAACATCTCCTTAAGGCACTAAAATAGAGGTTTCCTATTGATCAAACTCTAGGAGGGACAGGGGAGATGGAGAGGACTGGGGAGGAAGATGACCCCCGAGAGGAGGAGGAAGCTAGTAGGAAAGTTGGGGGCTGGAAACATACTTCAGAGGGAGCTACCCCTTGCTGTGCTCTGCTGAGAGCTTGTCCCCAGAGCGCTCAGATCTGATGGACTTGCTGATTGGGTCCTTCCTTCTCAGGGAGCAGTGTGTACATGTGGTTCCGTGTCTCGCCTACAGGGGGCAACACTGCAGCTCTGGTCATTTGTATCCTCAGGTTCCCTCCTATTTCCTTTCTGAAATACATTGTTTTTACAGCCCATCTAATTTGGGTGTAAGCTTGGCCAGCCTTGTTGTCATTTTAATATATATTATTTCGGTTTTTCACACAATCTGTAATTTATTTTATTGACTTTCTAATAAATAGGGGGGCAAGGCTCTTATTTCCATATGGACTGTGCATTTTGGAGAAGCTTCTGGTGGCTCGATACTAGAGCAAATCCACTCTGGCTCATTTTCATCCCTCCCATTTGAGGTTTATGTGCCTCTCCTCTCCTAATTTTTCATTAGAATATAGTAATAGTCTGAGGAAAGGGTGATCTGATATGTGATATATTTCATTATGTTCTTATGGTAAGGGCAGCGTCTACAGTGGGAGAGCATCACTAAGTTTTCGGCACGGTAATTTATTCCGCAGCATTTAAATGCTGTAATTTTCACACGGAGGCACATGCTGCCACATCTATCTTCCCCTGGACCAGTCTGTCTTGCTCTTTCCTTTTCATCTGTTTTGTTTTTGCATATTTTTTTCATAAATTCGACAGATGGCCTCCTGATGAATCCTTGATAATACTGTCATGTAAAGCAGCTAAGACTAGAAATCATCTCGCAACAATTTTTCATCGCAAAGGGAAAATTGAACAGAGACAAACATCGCTAAGTCCATAACAACAACCACAAAATATCCACTTTGTGTAAATAAAGAGGACAGGCTTGCCTCCTTGTGCTTCCACACAAATGCCAAGCGTCCTTTGAAAGTCCTCTGAATATTTCATGTTGTGTTTAGATCCCTCTTCCAGCCTCAGGTTGGTTGAGGTTGGTGGGTTTTCATATTCTGAGCATTCGCACAGCCTCACGTCCTCTCTCCTCCCTGAGCCCCTCCTCGCCGGGCTTGGTAATTGTGGATCAGGTGAAGTTTGCGTCCCCTCATTTCAAGGTCATGCACCAGTAGGACCATTTTCCTGACTCAGAGGGCACGTAATTTCACAGCCGTGTACTCCTCATTAATCCCCCCGAGTGGGGGCTTGGGAAGTTCCAGATCACAGGTTTGTTTTTGTCTTGTTCTCTGACTCAATGCTTCACAAAGGGATTAGATTAACCCCTTTGATTGTATTTGTGTCTTACTGCCTCCTTTTGAAATAAAGTGATTTCTTCCACCCTCTCTCCTGCCCCCATTCCCCACCCCTTCCCATTTCCTGTCCTCATATTTTTTCCTCCCATTTAATGAATAGGTTGCAGTTCATTAAAGAGAGATTTGTGGCAAATACAGGGAATTATTCATTTATGGTAGTAATTACAGCTTTCTTTTTAGATAGACATATATCTGTATGTATATATTTTTCCATTCTCTTTCAGAAGCTCGTTTATATAGTCTCCAGGATTATTGCAAAGATGAAAATGTGTTGTCCAGTGGGTGTGAATTGAAGTCCCTCTGCATCTGAATTCTTATAGTTTCTAAAAATTTGAATGTCCTAAAACTAGAACATTATTAATTTGTTTCTCTGCGCCGTTGGCTTCTAGGATGAGTAGGCACAGGATCTCAAGTGAGAGCTTGCCTCATTTTTAAAATGGCTCCTTTCTCCTTGCCTTCCCTTTCCTGTTCTCATTCCTGATTCTGATGGCTTCTGTGACCCGCAGCAACCACAAAAAGGACCCCCCTGGGCCTTTCACAATTTCTCAGGATGTGTGAGCTGTTGCAAGCCCTCTTTGCAGGTATTGAGATTTTCTACCTTCCATGATGGTAGCAATAATAGCTGTCATATAGCCAGTGCCTTCGTTCATCAGGCACTTTATTCCCATTGAGATAGGCATTACTGCACCCATTTTATGGAATAGGAAGCCAAGTGTAGATGGGGTTAACTCACCTGAAGTCCACATTATTAGAAGGGTTGTAGCCAGATTGAAATCAGGCCTCCTAGATTTCATAATCCACACTGTCTCCTTCCTTTATTTCAACCTGCTTATCACCTGAAAAGCTGTTCTAAGCTCCAAATTAATTAATTAATTAATTAATTTATTTATTTATGAGAGGAAGAGAGAGAATCTTAAGCAGACTCCACACTCAGTGTAGGGCTCAATGGGTGGCTCAATCACAAGACCCTGAGATCCTGACCTGAGCTGAAATCAAGAGTCAGATGCTTAACCAACTGAGCCACCCAGGCACCCCTAAGCTCCAAATTTAAAACCAACAGTCCTGTTTTCCAGTTTATGTGCTTGCAAATGCAACAACGTGACACTGTACTCCACTTCAAGGGATGATGCATTTCCTTTTTCTCTTTCTCATCCCTTTGACAATAAACACAAGCTGCGCAATAATCAAACAGAATTGGAGTATGCTGGACGCAATCCCAACTTAAGAGACAGGATATCAAGCCTGCCTAGACATTGCCTGCCCTCTCTTCACGGAAGCAGTGGAATTCAGGAATGGAGAGCATCAGCTGTTGGAGTGAGTTTGAATCCTGTTTTCTCTATCTAGTTTGGAACACAGATTGTTGTGAGGATTAAAAGTTAACATGTGTATACTGCTTTAGAAGGTCTCTGGCTCAGAGTAAGCACTCAATAAGTAATAGCATTTGGTTTTGTTGTTGTTAGAAGTGTTAGTCTGTGGTCCACCATGGGGCGCTTGGCTGGTTCAGTCAGTAGAGCATGTGATTCTTGATCTTAGGGTTATGAGTTCAAGCCCCATGTTGGGCATGGGGCCTATAACTTAAAAAACAAAAACAAATATTCTATGGTCTAGCAGGCAGAGAACACTAGGAATACACCTAGAGCCAAACCAGAGTGAGGTTTGCTTACTTGATGCAGCCTGGGATAAAGAGCATTTAAAGAAGCAGAGGCTGGTGTTGGATGCGTGCTGGTAGTCTGATGACTGGATAACCCACTGGTGTTTCATCAAGGAAGTAGGGGGATTGAAATGGGACGATAGCTGTCACTGATAGAGCAGTGGAAAGTACTCATTTAATCAGAGGATGAAGGATGTTTAGTATCCTTGTCTCTCTCATTTCACACATGGCCTTGGACAGACTGTGTCTCTGCCTTGTTCCCCTGCATCTACAGCATGACTTTGTTTGATATTTGTTTACTTTTGTAAGCATTGTTTATGAGCTGTTGTGAAGGTTGTGGCTTAGGTAACTGCCAAGACCTTTGTTACCACTTTCTCATTGATTAGAAGCCTTCTAATAAACAAACGAACGGATATTTAACAACTTAATGACTGCCTTCTTCTAAGTGTCTTAAAAGATAACCCTCACTTTATCCTCCTAAGAACCCTATAAAGGAGGTAGTATTATCTCGATTTTGTGATGAGACAGAGCAGTTTAGTAACTTGCCCAGGGTTACAGCTAGTCAGTGACCTGTGATTGCTTTTCTCTGATGTGCTTCATTTCCTCATGGAAGGAAAGCTCACTTCAGGCATTTGGCCTTCCCTTTAGATTCAAAGAATTCTGATAACCTCTCTTGTGACTGAGGCATAATTAAAAGTGGGAGTTCCTTTCTCCTCTTTGCTATATGGCGTTTCTATTATTTAAGTGTGCAGATGGATGCTGGGTGAGGAAACATAAATTTAAGTTGTGGACTTGGGTCAAGAGGTTCAGAGGACTCAGATGCTTTTGGAACTTTTATGGGGCTGGTTGCATAATGTGGTAGGGGCTTGGGGAGGTGGGTTGTTATGGTGAAAAGGGTTGAGAGACAAATAGGGAGATAGCTGGACAAAATATTTTATTACAGACAGTTTTGGGATATTGGCAAGACAACATTTTATAAAATACCGAAAGTCAGTTAGGGTCTGGATTTTCTATTTCACTACAGAGAGGCCATAACTGCTATAAAGAAAGAAGGCCCTGGTAGTGAAAATGGAATTCAGAAAGGTAATATAAAAGTATAATAGGGAAATAACTCAAAAAATTCTTATTTTAAAAAGCCAACATTTGGTCATATAACAAATATTCATTGAAAATGTAATATATGCTTGGTATTATGATAAATCCTGGGAATATAGTATCTTACAGGGAAGACAAGGTCCCTGACCAAATTCCTCCTTTTTTAAATTCTATCAACAAATACTGAGCACCTACCGTTGTGGTAGCACCACACACACACACACACACACACACACACGAAAAACCAAACCAACCAACAAAAATAAAAGCAAGCCCGAAACCAAAATTAAAATTAAAAAAGCAGATGGACACCAAAATAAATGAAAATAAAATGAAATAAAATTTATTTATTTCAAGTCTTTGCTTTCAAGTTACTCATTCTTTACAAATGAGGGAGACTTTTTCTTGACCACAACATTTTGCGATAAAGGACTCTTATTCAAAGCTGCCACTCTGACTGCTTTGCTGTCCGCAAAATACATTTCTTTTTGGCTACCGGATGAGTCCTTTATTGAGTGCAGGCACGATTTACAGAGCTTTCACCACTGCCTTTTCTCTCTCCACAAGAATGTGCCGTTGGGCATTTTACCCTCTGCCATACAATGAGGGTGCTGAGACAGTGTGGGTGAGTTGCCAGGCTTCACACGGCTAAAAATGATAGTGATGGGATTTTAACTTAGGTGTCCTCCCCTCACAGAAAGCAGAAACTTAAGCAGTTGCACAATCTTTACACTCTTGTTTTTTCATTTGCTTTATCCCTCAAACAAATTTCTCACTAATTCTCACATTTACTAACTCCGCATAGCTACTCTCTTTTAGAAGACAAATTAAGACTTCCTTTTTTTTCTTTTTTTTGTTAGATAGACAATATTTATATGTACTTCATCTCTGGCCATCTTCTCTATGGCTATAAGATAATAAAGAGAAAAAGGCAAGTGTGAATGACACGTTTTGATTTGGCTTTGGGAGTCTCAGGTGCTTGTGCCTTTTTGTAAGTTTGGGTCTTGAATTCTGTTTTCTCATCAAGCTCTTCACTATCAAATATGAAAGAATGTTTTGCTTATATCCTGTTGCCTCAACCTGGGAATTTTGATGAACTCAAGAGTATATGTTTTTGTTAAGGCAAGTTATTGAATCTCCCTGTGCTTCTGTTTCAAACTTTTTTTAGATTTGATAAAGCACAGATATTTGATCAACAGTATTTCTGTTGGAAATACCTTTTGGAGGGGAGTCTGCAGACATACATGGCGAGGACCACAAACTCTCCTGTTCGACATGACACTGCCCTCTGTCTGCTCTGTGACCCATGTGGGGATTTGTTAGGCTGAGATCACAGATTTTATTCATATGATGGCACTACAGCCAGTCTTCTTCACTTGTGAATTCATATCTGGGAGTGTTTATTTGGAGAAGTTATCTTTTGTAACAGCCTTCGTGATTATTTCTTCTTTCCTTTTGTTGGGAGTGAGATGAGGGGAACAGAGCTTGTTTTTGTAGTCCTTGTATGTGAACAGTATTACCCTCGTATGCATATTAAAATTCACATCTTTCCATTTGCAGGAACTTATTCTGCATTTTCTCTATTGCTTAGGGGCTGGGTTATTCCATTTATAATTAATTTTTTAATGATTTATTGCTCAGATGCAATTTTGTCTTATAGAAAAACAACTCACTGGCCTCTCACCCTTCCCACCATATACTCCTGCACTGTTTTTTAAACCTCAAGAAGCCCCTACTTCCTAAGTGCAATGCCTGGAGATTTTTCCAATAGAAAACTAGAAAAATTCCCACATTCTGCAGCAATTTCAGTACTAGCAGAGGCATCAGCTGTTTGCAGCTGTCCCTTTGGGACCACAAAATCAAACAGTAATATTCCTGATATGGACAAAGCCTGGGCTTCAATTATTCAGCAAGAATCACAGTTGTGCAGGGAAAGCGGCATGCCAAAGTGGACCCACACAGGCCCGGGAGTGAGAAACTCCACATTTTAATTTAGATTCTGCCCTAATGCATTTCACTCCTGGGTGAGTCTCTGTACCTTTCTGTGTCGATGCCTTCAAGTGCAAAGTTCCATTGCCTGTAGTTCTCTGTCATGTTGTAGTGAGAGAATAATATTTCTCCTGTGTGCTTTTCTCTATGTCTTTTTTCAAGCCTTTTAATTGTTAGGTGTGGAAAGCTCATCATCCCCCAGGCAGGCAAACCCTGATCTTTCTCATCTGGGTGGATGGTCAAAAGTGTCACTTTTTCTTCAAAGCCACCCATCCTTTGGAATCAGTGGTACCCATCAACCTGCCTGGATGCAAACTCTAGGTTTCTATCTGACTTCAGCAAGGCGGGAGCCAGCTTTGCACTGAGCTGAAAAGAGGAATGGATAAATGTTCAAGTCCCAGCTCTACCGCTTGTATTTTTTCACCAATTTGAAGACACATTTAACTTGTATGAAATTGAGGTGTACTCTAAAATCAATGACATTTTTGCATATTGTCATAGCTTAACTTTCAGCATGTTTTCCTTGTTAGTGGAACATAAAATAATGATGAGTGACCTAAGTTGAATTACGTTCAGTGAAATTGTACAGGAGTTTTAACTAAAAATCAGCCAATGGACTGAAATTCTATGGTAAGTGTGCAGTAATGTAGTATGTCTAATTAATATAGCAGACAACTTAAATAAGATATTTAAGTTGACCACAAGCTAAACATAAATCAGTGGTATAGTGTTTTGAATAAAGAAACAAAGAAGCAAACCAAGTATATGTGATTCATTCATTTCATTCATTCAGAAAATACTTTTGGAGTGTCTGCTAGTACTTTGGCACTATACTAGGCACTGGGACACAAAAATAAGTAAGCCTAGTTTCTGGCCTCCAGAATGTCATAGGAGAGAAGATGGGAAGGAAATTAATTAGACTGTGACACGACATTAAAATTATATGGAAAGTAAAAAGTGACCAATATAATGATCAGGAGGTAAGGGGAGACAGAATAGGTTTCCCTAAAGACATTACATATGAGCTAGATATTAACTCCATTAGTTGACATATAACATTGTATTCGTATTAGGTATACAACATAGTGATTTGCTATTTGTATATGTTGTAATATCACCACAATAAGCATAGTTATTATCCCACATAGTTACAAATTTTTTTCTTGTGAGGAGAACTTTTAAGGTCCATTCTGTTAGCAACTTTCAAATATACTATATATGTAATGTATGATATTAGTGTATTAAGTTTAAATTTCCTGAATTTGATAATTATATTCTGGATATGTAAGAAAATTTTCTTGTTTTTAGGAGATACAAACTGAGATATTTAGGGGTAAATAGTGATAATATCTGTAATTTACTGTCAAAAGGCTCAGCAGAGTAATAATTGCTATGTGTGTGCAAGTGTGTAAATGTGTGTGCACGTGTGTGTGTGTGCGCGTAGGGAGAGAATATAAAGCAAATGTGGCAAATGTTAGAAACTGAAGAATCAATTTGAAGTTTCCTTGTTTTATTCATTTATTTTTCTGTAGGTTTCCTGTCATTTGCGTTTTTTCAAAATAAAAAGAATTTCTTCTCAAAAGTTTAAATATTTAATTCTAAAATTTCCTAAAGAAAAAATAGAATCTTTTTATAATTTAAGTTAGATATGCATTGGGGAAGGACTATTTAGCAATCATGTAGATTATCTTTGAAACATTAACATTGGATTATAAAATTGGATATCAAATTACTAATATCTCAATATCCATAGTTGGGCCTGCTATATCCATTGTATATCTCAAATATCTGGAGCAGTAGTTTACTTTGAACTAACACCATGTTGGCCTCTGAGTACTTTTATAGTTAGCTAAATATGAAAAAATCTTGTTTTGATGAAGTAATTAAAATCTGTAAATGGTCATCATAGGATAAAGAACTTCCTCCAAATTATTATTATGTATATGTCAGTTGTTTGAACACAATGTAAAATTCTATTGCTATAATACCATATATTAATAAGGGAGATTTTTAAAAAAGCAAAACATGTAATATTTGGTTTCAACTCATATTATGTCTTCATGGAAAGAACTTTTATTTTTATTTTTTTAAAGATTTTGTTTGTTTATTCATGATAGACAGAGAGAGAGAGAGAGAGAGGCAGAGGCAGAGACACAGACAGAGGGAGAAGCAGGCTCCATGCTGGGAGCCTGTCACGGGACTCGATCCCAGGACTCCAGAATTGCACCCTGGGCCAAAGGCAGGCACTAAACTGCTGAGCCACCCAGGGATCCCGAAAAGAACTTTTAATATCTATTCTGTGGACCAATAATTGGAACAATTGTGAACTAGCAAATCCTCTTTTATACATCTTCTGACAAGCTTTCATCCTGGTTCCTCAGGAAACTGGTAATTACACTCACAATCATATTAATTACAGCTTCTACCACCAGCTCCTTTTTAGGGACACCATATGCCAGGCATCATGCTAAGGATTTTATATATAAGGTATATCTCTTTGTAAATATATAGTTTAAAAAAATCCATTCTGACACTGTTTTAATTGGCATATTTTGTCCATTTGTATTTGATATAATTGCTGACATACTTGGGTTTATAGCTACCATCATCTTATTATGTTTTCTGTTTGACCCACCTATTAGATGTGCCCTTTTCTCTCATTTATTGCCTTCCTTTGGATATACTTTACAATATTATTTAAATATTCTTTACAACAGCATATTTTCTCTGTATGATTAGTTATATGTCCTATCATTTTATAAAAGTAGTTACTACAGAAATTATAGCATGTATTCTTATTCAGTCTAATACAAAGATTAATTTTATCACTTCTATAAGAATCCTAGGATCTTAAAATACTGTAAATTCATTTACTTCTTATTGTTGTCATGCATTTTAATTCTGAACACATTTTTAACCCCCATAAGACATTATTAATTTGTTTTGAACAGTCAGTACTCATTTAGACTTACCTACTGTCTAGTCTGCTCAAGCTGCTTTAACAAAATGCCAGATTGAGTGGCTTAAACAACAGGAGTGTATGTATGTATGCATGTATGTATGTATATATGTATTTATTTATTTAAAGATTTTATTTTTTTAAAGTAATCTCTGTGCCCATTGTGGAGCTTGAATTTACAACCTAATTATCCAGAGTCCTATGCTTTACCAACTTAACCAGATACCCCAATGGGAATTTTTTTGGGGCGGGAGAAATAAACTTTATTTTTTTCCTTTTTATTTTAATTGGACTTCAGTTTGCCAACATATAGCATAACACCCAGTGCTCATCCTGTCAAGTGCCCCCCTCAGTGCCCATTACCCAGTCACCCCCACCCCCTTTCCACCACCCCTTGTTCGTTTCCCAGAGTTAGGAGTCTCTCATGTTTGTCACCCTCTCTGATAATTTCCCACTCATTTTTTCTCCTTTCCCCTTTAATCCCTTTCACTATTTTTTATATTTCCCGAATGAATGAGACAATATAATGTTTGTCCTTCTTCGATTGACTTATTTAACTCAGCATAATACCCTCCAGTTCCATCCACGTTGAAGCAAATGGTGGGTATTTGTTGTTTCTAATGGCTGAGTAATATTCCATTGTATACATAGACCACATCTTCTTTATCCATTCATCTTTCGATAGACACCGAGGCTCCTTCCACAGTTTGGCTATTGTGGACATTACTGCTAGAAACATCGGGGTGCAGGTGTCCCGGCATTTCACTGTGTCTGTATCTTTGGGGTAAATCCCCAGCAGTGCAATTGCTGGGTCGTAGGGCAGGTCTATTTTTACCTCTTTGAGGAACCTCCACACAGTTTTCCAGAGTGGCTGCACCAGTTCACATTCCCACCGATAGTGCAAGAGGGTTCCCCTTTCTCCACATCCTCTCCAACATTTGTTGTTTCCTGCCTTGTTAATTTTCCCCATTCTCACTGGTGTGAGGTGGTATCTCATTGTGGTTTTGATTTGTATTTCCCTGATGGCCAGTGATGCGGAGCATTTTCTCATATGCATGTTGGCCATGTCTATGTCTTCCTCTGTGAGATTTCTCTTCATGTCTTTTGCCCATTTCATGATTGGATTGTTTGTTTCTTTGCTGTTGGGTTTAATAAGTTCTTTATAGATCTTGGATACTAGTCCTTTATCTGATAGGTCATTTGCAAATATCTTCTCCCATTCTGTAGGTTGTCTTTTAGTTTTGTTGACTGTATCCTTTGCTGTGCAAAAGCTTCTTATCTTGATGAAGTCCCAGTTGTTCATTTTTACTTTTGTTTCTCTTGCCTTCATGGATGTATCTTGCAAGAAGTTACTGTGGCCAAGTTCAAAAAGGGTGTTGCTTGTGTTCTCCTCTAGGATTTTGATGGAATCTTTTCTCACATTTAGATCTTTCATCCATTTTGAGTTTATCTTTGTGTATGATGTAAGAGAATGGTCCAGTTTCATTCTTCTGCATATGGATGTCCAATTTTCCCAGCACCATTTATTGAAGAGACTGTCCTTTTTCCAGTGGTTAGTCTTTCCTCCTTTGTCGAATATTAGTTGACCATAAAGTTGAGGGTCCACTTCTGGATTCTCTCTTCTGTTCCATTGATCTATGTGTCTGTTTTTGTGCCAGTACCACACTGTCTTGATGACCACAGCTTTGTAGTACAACCTGAAATCTGGCATTGTGATGCCCCCAGCTATGGTTTTCTTTTTTAATATTCCCCTGGCTATTCAGGGTCTTTTCTGACTCCACACAAATCTTAAGATAATTTGTTCCAACTCTCTGAAGAAAATCCATGGTACTTTTTTTTATTAAAGATTTTATTTATTAATTCAAGAGAGACATACACACACACACACACACACAGAGAGAGAGAGAGAGAGGCAGAGACACAGGCAGAGGGAGAAGCAGGCTCCATGCTGGGAGCCTGAAGTAGGACTCGATTCCGGGTCTCCAGGATCATGCCCTGGGCCGAAGGCAGCGCTAAACTGCTGAGCCACCAGGGCTGCCCACTCCATGGTATTTTGATAGGGATTACATTAAATGTGTAAATTGCCCTGGGTATCATTGACATTTTCACAATATTAATTCTTCCAATCCATGAGCATGAAATATTTTTCCCTCTCTTTGTGTCTTTCTCAATTTCTTTCAGAAGTGTTCTATAGTTTTGGGGGTATAGATCCTTTACCTCTTTGGTTAGGTTTATTCCTAGGTATCTTATGCTTTTGGGTGCAATTTTAAATGGGATTGACTCCTTAATTTCGCTTTCTTCAGTCTCATTGTTAGTGTATAGAAATGCCACTGGTTTCTGGGCATTGATTTTGTATCCTGCCACACTGCCGAATTGCTGTATGAGTTCTAGCAATCTTGGGGTGGAGTCCTTTGGGTTTTCTACGTACAGTATCATGTCATCTGCAAAGAGGGAGAGTTTGACTTCTTCTTTGCCGATTTGAATGCCTTTTACTTCTTTTTGTTGCCTGATTGCTGAGGCTAGGACTTCTAGTACTATGTTGAATAGCAGTGGTGAGAGTGGACATCCCTGTCTTGTTCCTGATCTTAGGGGAAAGGCTCCCAGTGCTTCCCCATTGAGAATATTTGCTGTGGGCTTTTCGTAGATGGCTTTTAAGATGCTGAGGAATGTTCCCTCTATCCCTACACTCTGAAGAGTTTTGATCAGGAATGGATGCTGTATTTTGTCAAATGCTTTCTCTGCATCTATTGAGAGGATCATATGGTTCTTGGTTTTTCTCTTGCTGATATGGTGAATCACAGTGATTGCTTTACGAGTGTTGAACCAGCCTTGCATCCCGGGGATAAATCCCACTTGGTCATGGTGAATAATTTTCTTAATGTACTGTTGGATCCTATTGGCTAGTATCTTGTTGAGAATTTTTGCATCTGTGTTCATCAGGGTTATTGATCTATAATTCTCCTTTTTGGTGGGGTCTTTGTCTGGTTTTGGAATTAAAGTGATGCTGGCCTCATAGAACGAGTTTGGAAGTATTCCATTCTTTTCTATCTTTCAGAACAGCGTTGGTAGAATAGGTATTATTTCTTCTTTAAACGTTTGATAGAATTCCCCTGGGAAGCCATCTGGCCCTGGGCTTTTGTGTCTTGGGAGGTTTTTGATGACTGCTTCAATTTCCTCCCTGGTTATTGGCCTGTTGAGGTTTTCTGTTACTTCCTGTTCCAGTTTTGGTAGTTTGTGGTTTTCCAGAAATGCATCCATTTCTTCTAGATTGCCTAATTTATTGGCATAGAGCTGCTCATAATAAGTTTTAAAAATTGTTTGTATTTCCTTGGTGTTGGTGGTGATCTCTCCTTTCTCATTCATGATTTTTATTAATTTGAGTCTTTTCTCTCTTCTTTTTAATAAGGCTGGCTAATGGTTTATCTATCTTATTAATTCTTTTATTGGCTAATGGTTTATCTATCTTATTAATTCTTTCAAAGAACCAACTCCTGGTTTTGTTAATCTGTTCCACAGTTCTCAACTTTTCATAGAACTATATAAAGTTATATAGGTGATACTAATATAAACATGTACACATATACACACATAACATAATAAAATAAAATATTATTAATAGAGTTGAAAAAGGACAGAGAATAATTGGTACAGAGGATTATCTAAAAATTTTATTTTTAAGGCACTTTTTTTCTCTTTCTTTCTTTCTTTCTTTCTTTCTTTCTTTCTTTCTTTCTTTTTCTTTTTTTTTTTTTTTTGGACAGAGCAAGAAAGAGAGATGGGAGGGGAGAAGGGGAAGAAAGAGAGAGAGAGAATCCTAGACAGCTCCCATGCCCAGTGCAAAGTATGGCACATTTCTTTAAGGTAATACACAACTATAAAAATAAATATTTTCTGGAAATGATAAAACATCTGGCTATAGAATCCATCACAAACTAGTATAAATGAAGTAATCCAACTACTTCTCATTTTATAATCACCTGGAATCTGTTGGCTTTCTAGATGAGGAATCTCCCTAGAAATAAAAGACTGGATTCAGCATAAAATGAGAACATTTAACAACCAGAAAATAACAGAAGTCTGTAAGTTGAACCAGAAAGGCTATATAATATTATACCCCAGAATATGACTATATTGGAGATAAGTCTTTAAAAGAGTAATTAAAATGCAGCTATTACGGTGGGCCCTAATCCAATCTGACCAGTGTCTTTACAAGAAGAAAAGATTAGGACTCACAGAGAAACACCAAGGACACATGTGCAGAGAGGTATAACCATGCGAAGAGGCAGCTAGATCGTGGCTATTTTAGCAGACCAAGCAGAGAAGCCTCAGAGGAAACCAATCCTGGCAGCACCTTTATCTTGAACTTCTAGGCTCCTGAACTGGGATAAAATAAATTCCCGGAGAGGGAGGGCAAGGGTCCTCACCTCACCTGGCCCCACCAACTTACCTAGGTTACTTTCAAATCATCCTCAAAACCTATTAATTCAACCTGAGATTTAAAGAGAGAACAGCCGGAATGGTACAGAGAGAAGGGTTTTCGCTTCTAACAAGGTAGGAAGGAGGAAAAAAAAAAAAAAAAAAAAGAATCAAGTTGGAGAGTCCCGTTCCCCGCCCCAGGAGCTGGGCTAAGCCCACGGTGAGAGCCCCTGGGACAGGAAAGCCCAGCCCCAGAGAAGCAGGAACTTTAAAAAATCCACACCAGATTCTTCCCGGAGGGAAAGTGCTCAGCTGGGAACTCGGCAGGACCCCAGGAGGGGCAGTGGAGCCTCCAGCCTCCCGGGGTCACTAACAGGAGGGGCGCCCCGGGGAGAGCGCGCTGCACACCGCAGGCGGAGGGCGGTAAAGGGCTGGAGCGCGCCAGGCGGGGCCTCCGGGCGGAGGGGGCTGCGCTCTGCTGCCTTCGGAAGCCGCGGCCTGGGAGGCGATTCCAGCAGCACAGACCCCGGATCCCAGGGCACCGGGAGACACAGCCAGGATCCTGGGCTCCCCCCGGGACAGGCGGCAGGGAGGAGGGCACAGGACAGGGAGGATGCTCCTGCCGCCAGGGGCCCCCAAGCTGTGCAGATCAGCGCCCCCCACTCCCGGAGCATCCAAGCCAGTGTGGACTGGGAGCTGCAGTAGTTACTGCGGGAGCTGACTCTAGAGCTGGAGAGCTGGCTGCTGCCAGTGTGGTTGTTCCTCCTGGTGTCATCCTGTGCCTGGGAGGGGCAGGGCCACCAGGGAACAGGGGCCTCACAGGATAAACAGCTTCCACTGAGCCCAGCACCCATTGGGGGGCGGGGCAGCTCCCCCAGGTACACACACCTGAGAGTCAGTACAGCAGGCCCCTCCCCGAGAAGACCAGCTGGAAGAACAGGGGATGAACAAGTTCTTGACCAAACAGCACTGGAAAACTCCAGGGGAAGTCAAGGGATTTACAGTATATAGAACCCCTCCTCTTTTTTTTTTTTTCCCTTTTTCCAGTACAACTTGTTTTATATCAGACTGTAAATTTCCAATATTTTTTCTCTTTTCCCACCTTAACTACAATATTTTACCACCTCTTCATTTTTAAGATTCATAACTTTCATATTTCTACAATTACATGTCCTAGATATATTTTCCACTTCTAGATTCCCTTCAACATACTCAATTTTGGGAGATATACAAGATATGTTTTTTTTGTTGTTTTGTGTTTTTTTTGTTTTGTGTTTTTTGTTTTCTCTGCCTCATTTTGCTCTACAATGTTGGAAGTTAATACCTTCTAAAACATAACCAGCATGCACCCAGAACCAAGTGGTATACTGTGCTGGTTCATTCTGTGAGATTCCTCATCCCCATTCTGCACATTCTTTTATCTCATTTATGTTTTGGTGGTCAGTACTGGGGCCTTCTACAAGTATTTCTGGTTTATATAAATTTGGGGCTGAGCATCTTCTAACATACAGAACTTAATATACTCAGAAGCAAGAGGGTCACCCTCTAGGACCCCTCAGGTATGCTATATTCTCCTACCACTTCAACTTCATCACCACCACCATCTCCCAGCCCCCCCCTTTTTTTCCTTCTCTTTTTTTAATTTCTTTTTTCTTTTTCTTTTCTTTTTTTTTTTCTCTCTTCTTTAGTATTCCTGGCCTTTTATATTTTACTACTTTGTTTTAAAGTTTGCTTTTCACTTTAGTGGTCCTTTTGTTTTATTTCATTCTGATCTTTGTTTTCAATTTCTGGTCTCTGACCTCAGCGGAATCTTCTAGGGTGAAATTTACTTAGGTCATGGTTGAAATTCCTGATGCAGCCCACTCATACAGTCACTCTGCACTGAGCAAGATGACTAAAAAGAAGAATTCAGGGATCCCTGGGTGGCGCAGCGGTTTAGCGCCTGCCTTTGGCCCAGGGTGCGATCCTGGAGACCGGGGATCGAATCCCATATCGGGCTCCCGGTGCATGGAGCCTGCTTCTCTCTCTGCCTATGTCTCTGCTTCTCTCTCTCTCTCTCTGTGACTATCATAAATAAATTAAAATTAAAAAAAAAAAGAAAGAAGAATTCACCACAAAAGAAAGAATCAGAAACAGTATTCTCTGCCACAGAGTTACAGAATTTGGATTACAATTTGATGTCAGAAAGCCAATTCAGAAGCACAATTATAAAGCTACTGGTGGCTCTGGAAAAAAGTATAAAGGATTCAAGAGACTACATGATTGCAGAATTTAGATCTAATCAGGCCGAAATTAAAAATCAATGAAATGAGATGCAATATAAACTGGAGGTCCTAACGATGAGGGTTAACGAGGTAGAAGAACGAGTGAGTGGCATAGAAGACAAGTTGATGGCAAGGAGGGAAACTGAGGAAAAAAGAGAAAAACAAAAGATTATGAGGATAGGTTAAGGGAAATAAATGACAGCCTCAGAAGGAAAAATCTCTGTTTAATTGGGGTTCCCGAGGGCGCCAAAAGGGACAGAGGTCCAGAAACTGTATTTGAACAAATCATAGCTGAGAACTTCCCTAACTTGGGAAGGGAAGCAGGCATTCAGATCCAGGAGATAGAGAGATCCCCCCTTAAAATCAATAAAAACCACTCAACTTTTGGCATTTAATAGTGAAACTTGCAAATTCCAAAGATAGAAGATCTTTAAAGCAGCAAGAGACAAGAAATCCCCAACTTTTATGGGGAGAAGCATTAGAATAATAGCAGACCTCTCCACAAGACCTGGCAGGCCAGAAAGGGCTGGCAGGATATATTCAGGGTCCTAAATGAAAAGAACATGCAGCCAAGAATACTTTATCCAACAAGGCTCTCATTCAGAATAGAAGGAGAGATAAAGAGCTTCCAAGATAGGCAGAAACTGAAAGACTATGTGACCACCAAGCCAGATCTGCAAGAAATATTAAGGGGGACCCTGTAAAAGAAAGAGGAAGTCCAAGGAAACAATCCACAAAAACAGGGACTGAATAGGTATCATGATGACACTAAATTCATATCTTTCAATAGTATCTCTGAATGTGAATGGGTTAATGACCCCATCAAAAGGCACAGGGTTTCAGACTGGATAAAAAAGTAAGACCCATCCATTTGCTGTTTACAAGAGACTCATTTGAGACATAAGGACATCTACAGCCTTTACAGCCTGAAATAAAAGGTTGGAGAACCATTTACCATTTAAATGGTCCTCAAAAGAAAGCAGGGATAGCCATCCTTATATCAGATAAATTAAAGTTTATCCCAAAGACTGTAGTAAGAGATGAAGAGGGACACTATATCATACTTAAAGGATCTATCCAACAAGAGGACCTAACAATCATGAATATTTATGCACCGAATGTGAGAGCCACCAAGTATATCAATCAATTAATATCCAAAGGTAAGACATACTTAGATAATAATACACTTATACTTGGTGACTTGAATATAGCACTCTCTACAATCAACAGGTCTTCTAAGCACAACATCTCCAAAGAAACAAGAGCTTTAAATGACACACTGGACCAGATGGATCTCACAGATATTTACTCAACTGAATACACATTCTTCTCAAGTGCACATGGAACTTTCTCCAGAATAGACCACATACTGGGTCACAAATCAGGTCTTAACTGATACGAAAAGATTGGGATCGTCCCCTGCATATTTTCTGACCATAATGCTTTGAAACTAGAACTAAATCACAAGAAGTTTGGAAGGATTTCAAACATGTGGAGGTGAAGGACCATCCTGCTAAAAGATGAAAGGGTCAACCAGGAATTTAGGGAAGAATTAAAAAGGTTCATGGAAACTAATGAGAATGAAGAAACAACCATTCAAAATCTTTGGACAGCAAAGCAGTCCTGAGGGGGAAATACATCGCAATACAAGCATCCATCCATCCATTTTATTTACGTGGCTATAGTTTTCTATATTTCTTTCTAGGTGATAAGGTTTTAAGAGAGAGATTCCTTGTCTATTTTATTTTTTTATACTCCTTTACAACCTTCTATAGTACTAGGTACTAAATTAACATTTATTGAATTTAAGTTTATTTATTTTTTTAATTTTTTAAAATTTTATTTATGATAGAGAGAGAGAGAGAGAGAGAGAGAGGCAGAGACACAGGCAGAGGGAGAAGCAGGCTCCATGCACTGGGAGCCCGATGTGGGATTCAATCCCGGGCCTCCAGGATCGCGCCCTGGGCCAAAGGCAGGCGCCAAACCGCTGCGCCACCCAGGGATCTCTGAATTTAAGTTTAATATAGTTTTGGTGAAGTGGGATGACTTATTAGAATTTTAAAAATAACATCACACAGGTAGTTTCTGATCTGAAATATATTTAACATTGAACATTAAAAGAAGAAAAGAGAAGTATGAGATATATTAGTATCTTATAGCCTGACCAAGGAGGGAAGCTGGGGGAAAAGAATCTATTAGTATATGTGTGTTCCATTTTGCATACTTCTTGATGAGTGGTATTCTTTCTCATAATAAATTCACACATAGTCTACATGGAGAAACCATTTCTCACCTATCAAACTGGCAAAAATACAGAAGTTGGTAATGTACTTTGTTGGTGACTCTGTAGAGAAATAGAGTAAATGCTAACTGGGAAAACTTTCAGGAGGGAAAGTTGGTAATATTCGGCGACATTATATATACATTTACCCTCTGACCTGGCAATACCATTCCTAAAAACTTATCACAAAAGGAGCTGGCAAAAATATAAAAGGTCATTTGGAAGCCTATTAAAAGTACTGTTGGTAATAGCAAAACATTAGAAAATCCTGATGGTAAAAAAAGAAGTAGTTGAGTGAACTAAGCTGTCTGTACAAACTGGAGCACTGCAGCTGTAGAAGGGTATGAGGAATGTCTTTATACACTTTTATGAAGTAATCTTCAGGATATATATTTTAGGTAGAAAAAAATAAGGTGGAGAAAAATATGTGTAATATGGTACCACTCATCTAAGGGCCTGGGGGGTGTGGGGATGTGAATGTTTTTTAGGGCTACCATACAAAGTACCAATAAGTAATACTGGGTGGCTTTAAGAACAGAAGTTTATTCCTTCACAGTTCTGGAGGGTAGAAGTCCAAAATCAAGGTGCTAGCAGGGCCAGGCTCCTTCTGAAGGCTCATTGGAAGAATCCTTAATTGTCCCTTCCTAGCTATGGTGGTGCTGGCTATCCTTGGCTTGTAACTGCTTCACTACAATCTCTGCTTTCATATTCACATGGCCATCTTCTCTTGTGTGTGTTTATGACTCTGATTCCAAATCTACCTCTTTGTCCTCTTATAAATATTTTGGTCCTGAATTAGGATCCATTCTAATCCAGTATGACCTCATTATAACTTGCTTACATCTACAAAGATCCTATTTCCACATAAGGTCATAATCACAGGTACTTGAAGTTAGGACTTTAACATATCTTTTTGGGGGATACAATTCAACTCACAACAAGTACATATAAATGAGTGTGTGTGTGTGTGTGTGTGTGTGTGTGTGTGATGGAGGGGACAAAGGTGGAAATGTATATTCTCTGAATAAATATTGTTTTGTAGATTTGATTTTGGAATAATGCAAATATTCTCATAATTATAAAACAAAATTAAATTTAAAATTCTAGAAATTAAAAGCAAAATGAAATAAATGAATCACCAGAGTATTGAATTTGTGGCACAACCATATATAAAGAAACTATTTTAGGTGACTTTGTAACACACTACTTTGACCATATTTCCAGAGTGAAATATGCCCTAAAGAAAATAGAACTGAAAAAATCTTAAAACTCTTCCCAATGGTTGTATTGTAGCTGGTAGTGTTGGCATTTTAATTTTAAGACTATTGAATGTGTATAGTATGGATGAAGTGAATAGTTATGTTTATATTATTGGGAAACAGGATTTGGGGATAGGACAAAGGATAAGTGAGGGAAAATGAAAAACTTTGTGGTTCTAAATTTACATTAGAAACATGAATTTGAATTAATGATATATCTTACACCTTAAAATGACAACAAAATAACAACATATTTCTAGCCCTGTTCATTGAAAAGGCCTGGAAGCAAGAGCCAACCCAGTAGTAATTAGCAAACTTCATGCCAAAGCATTGGTCTGTTAGCATCATTTCCTTCTTGAAGGAACCAGGATTCCTCAGAAAAATGGCTGATCTGCGGCAGAAGATGTTCAAGATGAGCCTGTAACATTTTATCATACTGCAGGGCACAGAAAATATCAAAGACTCCAGGAATATGTCCAAAGGATTCAAGTGTCAACCTGAAAAGGCCTCCATTGGCAAACAATGTGACAATTTTATCAATAAGGATAATAGCTACAATAGACTGAAACATCTCAATATGTTCTAATCTATAATTTTATAATGATTCAGAGGAAAAAATACCCTCAGCAATCATCTATGGAGAATGCCAGGGAACTAACTCATTATTCTGAAAATCATCCATTTATCCTGCCTTTCTTATGTATCAGATCTCAGAGGAATCAAACAGTTGGGGAAGTTTCCTTTACTGAAATGTTCAAGGAGTTGGACAAAAAAAAAAATGAAAATGACCACTTTAGAATTAATGAAATAATGGAAGAAAGAAGGAATGAATGGAGAAAAATATTAGAAATTACCACTTTTGAGTTAATGAAATGGATCTAGTAATGATCACAAATGATTGTTAACATAAGAAAGAAAAGTAACAGGACAATAGCATCCCCTGATAGAAATATATACTCCAGCTATGAAGAACTTGTACCAAAAAGTGACATAAATGCAATGAGAATCTGATAAAGCCTCAAGCCATAATTACCAATGTACAGGAAATATAGGGGACAGAAGAATATGTTAATGACATCATAGGGATGTAAATAACAAGACTTAAACAGTGGGAATCTCTGCAGGACAAATTACTTGGCTTCCTCAACGTATCAGTTTCAAGGAACACCTCCATGTTCCTCCTAAAAGGGAGAGAGATGAAGATGGAACCTATCGATTAAAAAGATTTAAGAAATAATATGAAGTAAGTGCAATGTGTAGATTTTGTTTGAAATCTGTTTCAATTAGACTGAAAAATGTCTTAAATGACTGGGAAACTTAAGCACTGTGTAAATACTTAATCATGTTTTTAAGCATAATGACATCATGGTTATTTATTTTTCTTAGAAAGAATACATACTGAAAAATTAAGAATGGAATTGCATGAAGTTTGAGATTTGTTTTAAAATAGTCTGAGTAAAATATAGATTAAACTATAAGATTGGCCATGAGTTGATCATTGTTGAATTTGAGTGGTAGGTACATATGAGTATATTATATCATTTGTGTACATATTTGAAGCTTCTTAATAATAAAAACTTCTTTCTTTAGAGTGATAGTTAGAGAATCCTGAACAGGTTATTACAGCAGGTAAGGCCAAATTTATTCTATATTCAATAAATTTTAAAAAATTATATTAAATTTTATCAGCAAATACTCCAGAAATTATTGGCACTTTAGCTGGTAAGAAATAATTGTGATGATGATAGTAAAAGCAATAATTAACATTTATTGAGTGTTTACTATGTTTTTGGTGCTGTATATATAGTATCTTAATCCTCATAAAAAACCTTGAGGTAGTAATGTGAAATACCCATTTGATAGTGAGAAGCCAGGGAAATGGCACACCTTGCCCAGGAGATTTGGACTCAGGAATTCTGATGGAAATTTCCTTTCTTTTTTCTCACTTCTATTCTATTCTATTCTATTCTATTCTATTCTATTCTATTCTATTTAAAACATTTTTAAAAATCCATTATTACAGTGTTATATTAGTTGCAGGTGTATGATGTAGTGATTTAATGATTTTATAGGTTATTCAGTGCTCATCAGGGTTAGTGTCCTCTTTAATCCCCTTCACCTATTTCACTCATTCCTCACCCCCCCACCACCTCTCCTCTAGTAACTATCAATTTGTTTCCTATAGTTAAGAGTCTGTTTTTTGGTTTATCTCTTTATTTCTTTGTTTGTTTTGTTTCTTAAATTCCACATATGATTGAAATCATATGCTATTTGTCTTTCCCTAACCAACTTCTTTTGCTTAGCATTAGACTGCCTAGATCCATTCATGTTGTTGCAAATGGCCAGATTTCATTCTTCTTAATGGAATAATATTCCATTGAGTGTGTATGTATATGTACTTTACACACACACACACACATATATACATACATATGCTTCTTCTTTATTAATTCTCCTATCAATGAATACTTGGGTTGCTTCCATAATTTGGCTATTATAAATAATGCTGCAATAAATATAGAGTGCATCTATCTTTTCAAATTAGTGTTTTCATATTCTTTGGGTAAATATCCGTAGTGGAATTACTGGATCACATGGTAGTTCTATTTTTAATTTTTTGAGGAACCTGCATACTCTTTTCCACAGTGACTACCCCAGTTTGCATTCTCACCAGCAGTGCACCAGGGTTCTTTTTTCTCCATATCCTTGCCAACATTTGTTGTTTCTTGTGTTTTTGATTTTAGCCATTCTGACAGGGTGAGGTGATATCTCATTGTGGTTTTGATTTGCATTTCCCTAATGATGAGTGACGTTGAGTATCTTTTCATGTGTCTGTTGGTCATCTGTATGACTTGGAGAAATATCTGTTCATGTCTTCTTCCATTTTTAAATTGGATTATTTGTTTTATTGGTGTCAAGTTGTATAAGTTCTTTATATATTTTGTATACTAACCCTTTATTAGATATGTCATTGCAGATATCTTCCTCCATTCAGTAGTTTGTCTTTCATTTTTGTTGATGGTTTCCTTTGCTGTGGAGAAACTTTTATTTTTGGTTGTTTCTTTTGACTCAGGAGACATATCTAGAAAAATGTTGCCATGGTTGATGTCAAAGAAAGTGCTGCCTGTGCTCTCTTCTAGGATTTTTATGGTTTCAGATTTCACAATTCAGGTCCCTTTTCCATTTTGAATTTATTTTTGTGTATGGTATAAGAAAGTGGTCTACTTTCATTCTTTTACATGTAGCTGTCTGGTTTTCTCAACACTGTTTGTAGAAGAGAGTGTCTTTTTTCCCATTGCATATTCTTCCCTTCTTAGTGGAAGATTAATTGATAATATAATCA
The DNA here is from genome assembly GCF_053574225.1 of Canis aureus. Lineage (NCBI taxonomy): Eukaryota > Metazoa > Chordata > Mammalia > Carnivora > Canidae > Canis > Canis aureus. The sequence continues at coordinate 26,756,937 of NC_135638.1, forward strand.
GAGTTCATTTCTGGGCTCTATTCTGTTCCATTGATCTGTGTGTCTGTATTTGTGCCAGTATAATACTGTTTTGATGAATGTAGTTTTGTAGTATATCTTAAAATCTGGAATTGTGATACCTCTAATTTTATTCTTTTTCAAGACTGCTTTGGCTAGGTAAATTCTTTGTGGTTCCATTCAAATATTAGAGGATGATTTTTTTCTAGTTCAGTGAAAATTGCTGTTGGTATTTTGATAGGGATTGCCTTAAATCTGTAGATTGATTTGGATAGTATGGACATTTTAATAATATTTGTTCTCCCAGTCCAGGAGCATGGAGTATCTTCCTGTTTATGTCATCTTCAATTTCTTTCATCAGTGTTTTAAAGTTTTCAGAGTACAGGTCTTTCACTTCCTTAGTTAAGTTTCTTCCTAAGCATTCTATTATTTTTGGTGCACTTGCAAATGGGACTTTTTAAAAAAAATTTCTCTTTCTGCTACTTCATTATTAGTGTATAGAAATGCAATGGATTTTTATATATTGATTTTGTATCCTGCAACCTTACTGAATTCATTTATCCGTTCTACTAGTTTTTTCCAGTAGAGTCTTAGGGTTTTCTATATATACTATCATGTCATCTGTAAATAGTGAAAATTATACTTCTTCCTCACCAATTAGAATGCTTTTATTTCTTTTTCTTTTCTGATTGCTGTGGGTAGAACTTCTAGTACAATGTTGAATAAAGTGATGAGTGTGGACATTCTTGTCTTGTTCTTGATGTTAGGGGGAAAGCTTCTAGTTTTTCACCATTGAGCACAATGCTAGCTGTGGGTTTTTCATATATGACCCTTATTATGTTGAGATATGTTCCCTCTAAATCTACTTTGGTTAGAGTTTTAATCATGAATAGATATTGTGCATTGTCAAATGCATTTTCTACATCAATTGAAATGATCATATCATCTTTACTCTTTCTCTTGTGGATATGATGATCATATTGATTGATTTACAAATATTGAACAACCCTGGCATCCCAGGAATAAACCCCACTAGATTGTGGTGGATGATTTTTTAAAGTATTGTTGGATTTGATTTGCTAATATCTTATTGGGGATTTTTGCATCTATGTTCATCGGAGATATTGGCTAGTAGTTCTCTTTTTTTGTGATGTCTATCTGGTTTTGGTATCAGTGTAATGCTGGCCTCAGAATGAACTTGGAAGCGCTCTTTCATATTCAATTTTTGGAATACTTTGAAGAAAATAGTTTTAACTCTCCTTGAATGTTTGATAGAGTTTACCTGTGAAGCCATTTGGTCCTGGATTTTTGTTTGTTGGGAGTTTTTTGATTACTGATTTAATTCCATTGCTGGTAATAGTTTGTTCAAATTTTCTATTTCTTCTTGATTCAATTTGGAAGGTTATATGTTTCTAGGTACTTGTCCATTTCTTTTTCTTTTTCTTTTTTCTTTTTTACTTGTCCATTTCTTCTATGTTGTCCAATTTGTTGGCAACAATTTTTCATAATATTCTTATAATCCTTTGTATTTCTGTGGTGTTGGTTTTTATTTCTCCTTTTTCATTTCTGGTTTTGCTTATTTGAGTTCTCTCTCTGTCTGTCTCTCATGAGACTGTCTAAAGGTTTATCAATTTTGTTTATCTTTTCAGAGAACCAGCTCCTGGTTTCATTGATCTGTTTCATTTATTATTATTATTTTTTAATTTCTATTTTATTTCTTCCCTAATCTTTGTTATTTCCTTCCTTCTACTGGTTTTGGGTTTTGTTTGTTCTTTTTTTTTTAGTTCCTTTAGATTAAGGTTAGGTTGCTTATTTGAGATTTTTCCTGCTTTTTAAGGTAGGCCTATATTGCTGTTAATGTTCCTCTTGGAAAAGCTTTTGCTGCATCCCAAAAATTTGGGGCTATTGTGTTTTCATTTTCATTGTCTCCATGTATTTTTTGATTTCTTGGTTGACCCATTCATTGTTTAGTAACATGTTATTTATTTTTTCTTGTGGTTAATTTCTAGTTTTATAGTGTTGTGTTCAGAAAAGATGCGTGATATGACCTCAGTTGTTTTGAATTTCTTTGAGATTTGTTTTGTGGCCTAATATGTAATCTATTCTAGAGAATGTTTCATTTGCATTTGAAAAGAATGTGTATTCTGCTGTTTTAGGATAGGAAGTTCTGAATGTATCTGTTAGATCCCTTAGGTCCAAAATGTCATTGAAAGAAACTATTTGTTGATTTTCTGCTTGGATGATCCATTGATGTAAGTTGGGGGTTAAAGTGCCCCACTATTATTGTATTGCTATTGATTACGTCCTTTATGTTTGTTATTAACTGCTTTATGTATTTGAGTGTTTCCATGTTGGGTGCATAAGTATTTACAATGTTTTTATCTTTTTGTTGGGTTGTTCCCTTTATAATTATATGGTGTCCTTTTTTGTTTCTTGTTACAGTCTTTGTTTTAAAGTCTATTAGTCTAATAAACAATAGACCAGTAGCAAGTATTGCTCCCCCAGCTTTCTTTTGACATCCATTTGCATGCTCAATGCTTTTCTGTCCCTTCACTCTCAATCTGCTCTATATGGCTCTTGCTTTTTTTTTTTTTTTAAATCTATTCCATCACCCTATATCTTTTGATTGGAGGGTTTGGTCCATTTACATTCAAAGTAATTACTGATGAGTATATACTTATTGCCATTTTGTTATTCATTTTTTGGTTGTTTTACTAGTTCTTTTCTGTTCCTTTTTCTCTTGCTCTCTTCTCTCATGGTTAGTTGGCTTTCCTTAGTGATATACTTGGATTCTTTTCCCTTTATTTTTGCATATCTATTACTGGTTTTTTATATGTAGTTACCATTTAATTTGTATATAACACCTTCTGTATATAGTAGTCTATATTAAGTTGATGGTTGCTTAAATTTGAATCCATTCTTTACTCCTCTCTTCTCCACATTTTAGATACCTGGTGTCATACTTTACATCTTTACTTTGCAAGTCCCTTGACTGATTTTTATGGATATGCTTATTTTACTGCTTTGTGCATCTTACTTTTCTTACTCCTACTTATGGTCTTTCTTGTCCACTCAGAGTCCTCTTTAACATTAGCTGTAAGTATGATTTAATGATCATGAATTCCTTTGAACTTTTGTTTGTCTGAGAAACTCTTTCTCTTTCCTTCTATTCTAAATGTTAGCCTTGCTCATAGTATTTGTGGTTGCAGATTTTTTTCTTCCAGCACTTTGAATATATCATGCCATTCACACCTGCAAAGTTTCTGCTGAACAATCAGCTGATAGCTTTACAGTGTTTCCCTTATATGTAACTGTTTTCTGTTCTACTTTTAAAATTCTTTCTTTATTACTACTTTTTGCCATTTTAATTATTATGTGTCTTGGTGTGGACCTCCTTGGGTTGATTCTGTTGGTGGCTCTCTATACCTCCTGGATCTGGATTTCTGTTTATTTTGTAAGATTCAGAAATTTTTCAGCTGTTACTTTTTTAAATAAATTTTCTGTCTCCTTTTCTTTCTCTTCTCCTTCTGGGATCACTATATATTATTATGCTTGATGCTGTTGCAGAATTCTCTAAGTCTATTGTGTGTGTGTGTGTGTTTGTGTTTTTCCTCTCACCAGTTCAGCTTGATTGCTTTCAGTTATTCTGTCCTCCAGGTCACTTCTGCTTCCTCTAGTCTACCATTCATTCTATATAGTGTATTTCTGATTTCATTTATTGAGCTCTTGATCTGATTGATTGTTTCTTACATTTTCTGTCTCTTTGTTAAGGGTCTTACTGATGTCCTCCACTCTCTTCTCAAGTCCCATAGTATCTTTAAAGTAACAACTTTAAATTCTCTATCAGACATGTTACTTATCTCTGTTTCACTTAGGTCTCATGATTTTATCCTCTTCTTTCATTTGGGACATATTCCTCTATAACCTTATTTTGTCTAACTCTCTATGTCTGTGTCTCTGTGTTAGGAAAGTCAGCTATGTCTCCTGCTCTTGAAAGTAGAGGCCTTATGAAGTAGAAGTCCTGTAGTGCCCTGTAGTACAATGGCTCCTGTTCACTAGAACCTGGCAATTCAGGGGTGTCTATTATGTGTATTGCATACAACCTACTATTGTGGCTGATCCACTTTTTCCTTCAGTCTAATCATCTGCAATGGCTCTCTTTGCCTGTTATGGGTCAGGTTTGGTCCTTGTGTGGTTAGTGGGGTGATCTGGGGCTGCCTTGGGCTTGAGTTGAGTCAGACCAGGCATGTGCCAGAGATGCAGTAGCACCAAACTTCAGGGCACTTTCCCTGTTTTGTTCCCTGAAGGGGTTTTTTTGATAAGTGGGGCCTGAAGTCAGACCAGCTGTGTGGCTCCAGTCTACTGCTGGGACCACAGTCTGGTTGTTGTGTGTGGTTATCTTTCCCTCTTCCCAAGGCACAAGTCACTTTAGAGTGGTACTAGCCCCTGTCAGGGCTGCTTGCACACTGCTAAGCTTATGGCACCACTTTGGATGTGCTCTGGCCAAGATCATATTGGAGGGGGCAGATCAGTAGAAGTGCAGGGGTAGGGGTGTACCTGATGTAAGCAAGGTTTGAGGAGGTCTGCAGTTGGTGGGGACCTGGAGTTCAGGCCTGGCTGGATGTGGTATGTCAACAGGGAAACATGGGTGCCGGACACACTGTTAACAAGTTAGGTAGTGGATGTTAGCTTTTGGTTCTTTGGTAGAAATTTCTCATATCATGTTGTAAACTTTCTCTTATAAAACAGCTGCACTATGGGCTATGATTTTTCCTCTGGCTTCTTCCACCTTGATATTATTCCTTCTTCTCTCTTCTTTATCCATCCAAGTCTTGTCCAATTTTGAACACCTGGATCATACCTACTTAGTAAAATATTGACCTATAACCACAGCCTATCAAGATTTTCTCCTCTTCTGGATTTTGATTTTACTATTAATTAAGGTGGAAGCTAATTATGTGCCGGCCTATGACATCTTTCATAGTATTGTCTTGAAATGCTATTGAAATACTTAATTGTTTAATTTTATTTGTTTAAGTCTGGTGTCTCCAACTAGATTTTTAAACATCCTGAGGGCATAAACAGTGTCTTACTTTGTATCCTTCAACAATGTTGACATAGTGTCTTATGTAATAAGTTTGTGCTAGTTAATGCAAATTGGAGACTTGGTAATTAATGGTGAGCACAATAATTGTCTTTTGTGCCAATTACAGAGAGTACATCTACTTATAAGATGAGAATGGGCAAATTAAATATATTCAATCCTCCATAGGAAAGCCCATGTTCAAGGGAAACACGAATTTCCACTCCTTGCCTTGTGAAATGACGTTTTCTACCACTTCTTGCTTCTGCTCCTATTCTTACTTATTCTGGAGAGAGGAGATGTGAACAGAGCAAGAGGAATTGACAGATAAGTTCAAGAAGAAGGAATAGGGCATGCTCATTTCTTAATCTCAGTCTCAGTTTTCCTGACTTGCAGGAAACATGTGTACTTGTCTGCTTTTGGATATGTAGTAACTTAGCAGGACTGGTTCTACCTAGTGTCTAGGTGGAAGGAGGAGACCTGTGATTGTAGCACTCCAGCACATCCTTGACGTAGTGCATAATGTCATTTCTGTCACACGTCATTAGCAAGCCCATTTTGCCTTTCCATCTGAGGCAAACTCTTCAACAACTTTTTCAGGAACAAAGGAAATATTTTATTTTCCTTTTCCTGGCTCTGTGTGTCAATTCTGAACTTGCTTGGGGAAAATAAGTGTTATTTATAAGCCTTTCAATCCTCAAACATGTAAAGAAAGTGTATTTTAGAATTAGTTCTATTAATAGCAGCAATTAACTTTGGAAAACGGCAGTGGGTTCTTAAGAGCTAGATCTGGTAAGTCAATTTTATCTAAAATAGAAACTTCAGATGAGTTTCTGAAACCTCCATGGTACCTGTTTACTCTGCTGATCTCATTCTGTGATCGATGAAGGTAGTGATGGATGGGAAAGAAGATGATTAGAGTCTGAAGGACATGATTTCCCTTTAGCTATCCACCACTCGTGGGAGGAATAAAGAGAATGTGGACAAGTCAAATAGGGAATAAACCCATATAAACAAATTTATAGGAATAAAGAACAGTATTGATGGAGTGGAAAAAGGAGGAGGGATATCAAGTATCTTGTCAAAGGTTAGTTAAGAAAAATTAAGTTCATGGGAGAAAGTGGGAAGTGGAGTTGAAATAGGACTTGAATGTAGACATACCATCCATATTAGGTTGGGATCATTCTTGGAATGATCAACTCAGTTTGGAATCAAGATGTTTTACTTGCAAACAAGAAAAGTGAGGTCCCAAAAGATACATCTTCAAGGTCACAGGTATTTTCAAACTCATTTTGCCAAAGATGAGAACTTCTATCCTTTGGACCTTGGGTGGTGATTGAGAGAGTCATAATTAAGGTTGGAGGAGCCCAATGAGTAAGTCTGTACACACACGCTACACATGCACACACACTCGCATATATATGAGCACATATATATATGTGTGTGTGTAATATATATATAACATATGTACACACACCACATACACTACACATATATGCACACACACTGTGCACATGCACACATACCTACACGTACCAACATATGAACACCACACACATGCGCATACATGCTCACACATGCACATATGCCAGATACAAATATATATTTGTATATATACCACATACACATACAACACTATACATACATACACAAACGTACACATACATGCACACACTCAATTCATACAATTCTGCTTTTATGTTCCTATAGACTAGACTCTGAGTAAAATGTCTTGGAATGACACTCAACTAAGTTTAGAAAACTACTGCACCACAATGTGGTAGCCCTTATTTTGATATCTGTTTGACTGCTAGATGTAACACTTACTGACACTACACTAAGGGCAAAGAAAATTTTTGCTTATCTTGTGAAATCTGATGTCTTTTCCACATTTTTCCTTACAAGATATAGCATCTTACCTAAAGGGCTGATAAGGGCATATCTAACAAATAGGGCTTTGCCATTTAAAGGATGGTCCAGGGAAATTGTGAAGATGGCGGAGGAGTAGGGTCTCCAAATCACCTGTCTCCACCAAACTACCTAGAAAACCTTCAAATTATCCTGAAAATCTATGAATTCGGCCTGAGATTCAAAGAGAGACCAGCTGGAATGCTACAGTGAGAAGAGTTCGCGCATCTATCAAGGTAGGAAGACGGGGAAAAAGAAATAAAGGAACAAAGGCCTCCAAGGGGGAGGGGCCCCGCGAGGAGCCGGGCTGAGGCCGGGGCGAGTGTCCCCAGGACAGGAGAGCCCCGTCCCGGAGACGCAGGAGCTGCACCGACCTTCCCGGGCGGAAAGGGGCTCGCGGGGAGTTGGAGCAGGACCCAGGAGGGCGGGGATGCCCTCGGGCTCCCTGGGACAGTAACAGCAACTGCGCGCCCAGGAGAGTGCGCCGAGCTCCCTAAGGGCTGCAGCGCGCACGGCGGGACCTGGAGCAGCTGAAGGGGCTCGGGCGGCGGCTCCGCGGAGGGGGCTGCGGGGCCCCGGGAGCAGCTCGGAGGGGCTCGGGCAGAAGAAGAGGCTCCGTGCGGAGGGGGCTGCGCGGTTACAGGAGCAGCTCGGAGGGGCTCGGGCGGCAGCTCCGCGGAGGGGGTTGCGCGGCCCGGGAGCGCGAATCCAACAGCGCAGGCTCCGGAGCACAGGGCGCCGGGACACAGCCCAGGATCCCGCCTCCCCCGGGACAGGCAGAGGCCGGGAGGGCCCAGGACAGCGAGGACGCTCCTGCCCCAGCTGAGCAGATCAGCGGCCCCGCCCCGGAGCCTCCACGCCCTGCAGACGGAGTTCCTGCCGGAGCTGAATCCAGGTTTCCAGAGCTGCCCCGCCACTGGGGCTGTTCCTCCTGCGGCCTCACGGGGTAAACAACCCCCACCGAGCCCTGCACCAGGCAGGGACACAGCAGCTCCCCCAACTGCTAACACCTGAAAATCAGCACAACAGGCCCCTCCCCCAGAACACCAGCTAGACGGACAACTTCCAGGAGAAGCCAAGGGACTTAAAGAACACAGAATCAGAAGATACTCCCCGGTGGTTCTTTTTTTGTTTGTTTTTGTTTTTGTTTTTGTTTTTGTTTTGTTTTGCTTTTTGATTTGTTTCCTTCCCCCACCCCCTTTTTTCTCCTTTCTTTTTCTTTCTCTTTTTCTTCTTTTTTTTTTTTTTTTTTTTTTTTCGTTTTTTTTTTTTCTTTTTCTTCCCTTTTTTTTTATCTTTCTCTTTTCTTTCCTTCTTTCTCTCCTCTCTTTTTCTCTTTTTCCCAATACAACTTGCTTTTGGCCACTCTGCACTGAGCAAAATGACTAGAAGGAAAACCTCACCTCAAAAGAAAGAATCAGAAACAGTCCTCTCTCCCACAGAGTTACAAAATCTGGATTACAATTCAATGTCAGAAAGCCAATTCAGAAGCACTATTATACAGCTACTGGTGGCTCTAGAAAAAAGTATAAAGGACTCAAGAGACTTCATGACCGCAGAATTTAGAGCTAATCAGGCAGAAATTAAAAACCAATTGAATGAGATGCAATCCAAACTAGAAGTCCTAACGACGAGGGTTAACGAGGTGGAAGAACGAGTGAGTGACCTAGAAGACAAGTTGACAGCAAAGAGGGAAACTGAGGAAAAAAGAGACAAACAATTAAAAGACCATGAAGATAGATTAAGGGAAATAAACGACAGCCTGAGGAAGAAAAACCTACGTTTAATTGGGGTTCCCGAGGGCGCCGAAAGGGACAGAGGGCCAGAATATGTATTTGAACAAATTCTAGCTGAAAACTTTCCTAATCTGGGAAGGGAAACAGGCATTCAGATCCAGGAAATAGAGAGATCCCCCCCTAAAATCAATAAAAACCGTTCAACACCTCGACATTTAATTGTGAAGCTTGCAAATTCCAAAGATAAGGAGAAGATCCTTAAAGCAGCAAGAGACAAGAAATCCCTGACTTTTATGGGGAGGAGTATTAGGGTAACAGCAGACCTCTCCACAGAGACCTGGCAGGCCAGAAAGGGCTGGCAGGATATATTCAGGGTCCTAAATGAAAAGAACATGCAACCAAGAATACTTTATCCAGCAAGGCTCTCATTCAAAATGGAAGGAGAGATAAAGAGCTTCCAAGACAGGCAGCAACTAAAAGAATATGTGACCTCCAAACCAGCTCTGCAAGAAATTTTAAGGGGGCCTCTTAAAATTCCCCTTTAAGAAGAAGTTCAGTGGAACAGTCCACAAAAACAAAGACTGAATAGATATCATGATGACACTAAACTCATATCTCTCAATAGTAACTCTGAATGTGAACGGGCTTAATGACCCCATCAAAAGGCGCAGGGTTTCAGACTGGATAAAAAAGCAGGACCCATCTATTTGCTGTCTACAAGAGACTCATTTTAGACAGAAGGACACCTACAGCCTGAAAATAAAAGGTTGGAGAACCATTTACCATTCGAATGGTCCTCAAAAGAAAGCAGGGGTAGCCATCCTTATATCAGATAAACTAAAATTTACCCCAAAGACTGTAGTGAGAGATGAAGAGGGACACTATATCATACTTAAAGGATCTATTCAACAAGAGGACTTAACAATCCTCAATATATATGCTCCGAATGTGGGAGCTGCCAAATATATAAATCAATTATTAACCAAAGTGAAGAAATACTTAGATAATAATACACTTATACTTGGTGACTTCAATCTAGCTCTTTCTATACTTGATAGGTCTTCTAAGCAAAACATCTCCAAAGAAACGAGAGCTTTAAATGATACACTGGACCAGATGGATTTCACAGATATCTACAGAACTTTACATCCAAACTCAACTGAATACACATTCTTCTCAAGCGCACATGGAACTTTCTCCAGAATAGACCACATATTGGGTCACAAATCGGGTCTGAACCGATACCAAAAGATTGGGATTGTCCCCTGCATATTCTCGGACCATAATGCCTTGAAATTAGAACTAAATCACAACAAGAAGTTTGGAAGGACCTCAAACACATGGAGGTTAAGGACCATCCTGCTAAAAGATAAAAGGGTCAACCAGGAAATTAAGGAAGAATTAAAAAGATTCATGGAAACTAATGAGAATGAAGATACAACCGTTCAAAATCTTTGGGATGCAGCAAAAGCAGTCCTAAGGGGGAAATACATCGCAATACAAGCATCCATTCAAAAACTGGAAAGAACTCAAATACAAAAGCTAACCTTACACATAAAGGAGCTAGAGAAAAAACAGCAAATAGATCCTACACCCAAGAGAAGAAGGGAGCTAATAAAGATTCGAGCAGAACTCAACGAAATCGAGACCAGAAGAACTGTGGAACAGATCAACAGAACCAGGAGTTGGTTCTTTGAAAGAATTAATAAGATAGATAAACCATTAGCCAGCCTTATTAAAAAGAAGAGAGAGAAGACTCAAATTAATAAAATCATGAATGAGAAAGGAGAGATCACTACCAACACCAAGGAAATACAAACGATTTTAAAAACATATTATGAACAGCTATACGCCAATAAATTAGGCAATCTAGAAGAAATGGACGCATTCCTGGAAAGCCACAAACTACCAAAACTGGAACAGGAAGAAATAGAAAACCTGAACAGGCCAATAACCAGGGAGGAAATTGAAGCAGTCATCAAAAACCTCCCAAGACACAAGAGTCCAGGGCCAGATGGCTTCCCAGGAGAATTTTATCAAACGTTTAAAGAAGAAATCATACCTATTCTCCTAAAGCTGTTTGGAAAGATAGAAAGAGATGGAGTACTTCCAAATTCGTTCTATGAAGCCAGCATCACCTTAATTCCAAAGCCAGACAAAGACCCCGCCAAAAAGGAGAATTACAGACCAATATCCCTGATGAACATGGATGCAAAAATTCTCAACAAGATACTGGCCAATAGGATCCAACAGTACATTAAGAAAATTATTCACCATGACCAAGTAGGATTTATCCCTGGGACACAAGGCTGGTTCAACACCCGTAAAACAATCAATGTGATTCATCATATCAGCAAGAGAAAAACCAAGAACCATATGATCCTCTCATTGGATGCAGAGAAAGCATTTGACAAAATACAGCATCCATTCCTGATCAAAACTCTTCAGAGTGTAGGGATAGAGGGAACATTCCTCAACATCTTAAAAGCCATCTATGAAAAGCCCACAGCAAATATCATTCTCAATGGGGAAGCACTGGGAGCCTTTCCCCTAAGATCAGGAACAAGACAGGGATGTCCACTCTCACCACTGCTATTCAACATAGTACTGGAAGTCCTAGCCTCAGCAATCAGACAACAAAAAGACATTAAAGGCATTCAAATTGGCAAAGAAGAAGTCAAACTCTCCCTCTTCGCCGATGACATGATACTCTACATAGAAAACCCAAAAGTCTCCACCCCAAGATTGCTAGAACTCATACAGCAATTCGGTAGCGTGGCAGGATACAAAATCAATGCCCAGAAGTCAGTGGCATTTCTATACACTAACAATGAGACTGAAGAAAGCGAAATTAAGGAGTCAATCCCATTTACAATTGCACCCAAAAGCATAAGATACCTAGGAATAAACCTCACCAAAGATGTAAAGGATCTATACCCTCAAAACTATAGAACACTTCTGAAAGAAATTGAGGAAGACACAAAGAGATGGAAAAATATTCCATGCTCATGGATTGGCAGAATTAATATTGTGAAAATGTCAATGTTACCCAGGGCAATATACACGTTTAATGCAATCCCTATCAAAATACCATGGACTTTCTTCAGAGAGTTAGAACAAATTATTTTAAGATTTGTGTGGAATCAGAAAAGACCCCGAATAGCCAGGGGAATTTTAAAAAAGAAAACCATATCTGGGGGCATCACAATGCCAGATTTCAGGTTGTACTACAAAGCTGTGGTCATCAAGACAGTGTGGTACTGGCACAAAAACAGACACATAGATCAGTGGAACAGAATAGAGAATCCAGAAGTGGACCCTGAACTTTATGGGCAACTAATATTCGATAAAGGAGGAAAGACTATCCATTGGAAGAAAGACAGTCTCTTCAATAAATGGTGCTGGGAAAATTGGACATCCACATGCAGAAGAATGAAACTAGACCACTCTCTTTCACCATACACAAAGATAAACTCAAAATGGATGAAAGATCTAAATGTGAGACAAGATTCCATCAAAATCCTAGAGAAGAACACAGGCAACACCCTTTTTGAACTCGGCCATAGTAACTTCTTGCAAGATACATCCACGAAGGCAAAAGAAACAAAAGCAAAAATGAACTATTGGGACTTCATCAAGATAAGAAGCTTTTGCACAGCAAAGGATACAGTCAACAAAACTCAAAGACAACCTACAGAATGGGAGAAGATATTTGCAAATGACATATCAGATAAAGGGCTAGTTTCCAAGATCTATAAAGAACTTATTAAACTCAACACCAAAGAAACAAACAATCCAATCATGAAATGGGCAAAAGACATGAACAGAAATCTCACAGAAGAAGACATAGACATGGCCAACATGCACATGAGAAAATGCTCTGCATCACTTGCCATCAGGGAAATACAAATCAAAACCACAATGAGATACCACCTCACACCAGTGAGAATGGGAAAAATTAACAAGGCAGGAAACAACAAATGTTGGAGAGGATGTGGAGAAAAGGGAACCCTCTTACACTGTTGGTGGGAATGTGAACTGGTGCAGCCACTGTGGAAAACTGTGTGGAGGTTCCTCAAACAGTTAAAAATATACCTGCCCTACGACCCAGCAATTGCACTGTTGGGGATTTACCCCAAAGATACAAATGCAATGAAACGCTGGGACACCTGCACCCCGATGTTTCTAGCAGCAATGGCCACGATAGCCAAACTGTGGAAGGAGCCTCGGTGTCCAACGAAAGATGAATGGATAAAGAAGATGTGGTTTATGTATACAATGGAATATTACTCAGCTATTAGAAATGACAAATACCCATCATTTGCTTCAACGTGGATGGAACTGGAGGGTATTATGCTGAGTGAAGTAAGTCAGTCGGAGAAGGACAAACATTATATGTTCTCATTCATTTGGGGAATATAAATAATAGTGAAAGGGAAAATAAGGGAAGAGAGAAGAAATGTGTGGGAAATATCAGAAAGGGAGACAGAACATAAAGACTGCTAACTCTGGGAAACGAACTAGGGGTGGTAGAAGGGGAGGAGGGCGGGGGGTGGGAGTGAATGGGTGACGGGCACTGGGTGTTATTCTGTATGTTAGTAAATTGAACACCAATAAAAAAAAAAAAAAAAAAAAAAAATAAAGGATGGTCCAGGGGCACCTGGGTGGCTCAGTGGTTGAGCTTCTGCCTTTGGCTCAGGTCATGATCCTGGGGTCCTGGGATCGAGTCCCACCTCCGACTCCCCATAGGGAGTCTGCTTTTCCCTCTGCCTGTGTCTCTGCATCTCATGAATAAATAAATAAAATCTTAAAAAAAATAAAGGATGGTTCACAGACCCACTCCATCAATATGATCTGAAAGCTTATTAGAAATGGAGAAAAATGGAGAATCTCAGGACCCACTCCAGAATCCCAGATTTTGAATCTGTATTTTAACAAGATCAGGTTGATAAGTAACCATCCAGTTATAACCTTATCATGAGTGTAAATATCATTTCCCATAAAGAAACTGATTAAACTTAAAGTCTACTCTCAAATTTTTTACTTAAAAACATATTTTCAAAAAAATGAATTCAAACTGTGAATGGGAGAAACAATTTAAGATGGGTCATTATAGCTCCTCAGTGTGTCATGATGAACATGTTTAGATTTTGTGAAATAGTGTCATGTGGAGGGGAAGAAACCCTTACTTAATTAGCTCATTAGCTCTGATTTTACTTTTCCAGTGTAAACAATCTTTTGCAGAAGTCATAATTACTTATAGATGCTAATGCTGACTGTACTTTAAAAATCTAAAAATTGCTGTCATTGGAGTTGTGTCTTGAAAATATGTTTATCTATCCTTGTGCAAATGCTTTCTAGAATCCTGGAAAGCACTTAAAAATTTTTTTTTTGAGGCACTTAAGCTCAACAGCTAATGGAAGATCATGTATTTAAATAATTTACACTTCCATCTGGTTTGAAGAACACCAGGTGGAAGTGGCTGATCAGGATGAGTCTGTTACGTGGAAGGAAATGTTTGCTCAAAATAAATGAAAGGCAAACATTTACATGAGCCCCATCTTTTTGTCTGTGTGGGTAGACTCCTGTTTCCTGCTGTAATATTCTCTGGTCCTGGATTCTGTCTTTTACATTCACTGTGCATTGATGAGGTTCCAGAAGGAGCATGATAAACTGAGTGATTTCCACTGTTTTATTTTCTTCTTCACAATCTTTTGATCATAAGCAATTATTGTCTCTTTTTCTTGTCCTTTCTGCATGCCAACCTGAAATCAAAAGGGGCTGTCCCCTTGCTGTAGTAGAGAGAAAGCTGAGCTTCCTGGATGTGCTTCTCCTTGTTGCTGGGCCAACTGGCAAATTTTATGTTTCCCACTGAGCATCACAGTGTGTTGTCAAAAGCTTGGTTTTGTGAGTTGACTTTTGATAGGCACTTACTGTATCTTACCTGTCAACGCCGCAGTGGACTTCCTCATTTACAGCATGTGGCTTGCAAGCACAGACCAAACCCTTCAAGCCAAGAAGAGTCCTACAGAGCACATGGCTCCACTTTCCAGCTCTCTTCTGCTCATTGTGCTTGTCAGACACATTCTCCCATGCGTGGACTTTTTTGGTGTGTTATCAGTGTATGTGTGTCTGTGTGTGTCATTTTAAGGTAGATAAAAGGATCAGAACCATTCCTGCTGTTAATGCTACAAAGACAAAAGTGGAACTTTTTGTTCTGGCATCATAAGGAGGAATTACTGGCTATGGAGGGCAATTGTTCCCAGGGCTATAAACCAACTCACCTAACAATTTCTCAGCTTACATGGAAGAGTACGAAATGATTAGCACAAACTAAGTCAGCACTGAGAAAGGCAGACTTTTTAGTCCACGTATTTTGAAATATCATGGCTTCCATACTCCACCAGTAAGGCACTAAAGTTTACTTTCCTAGCCTCTAAGACTCCCCAGGGAAAAAGATCACAAAATCTGCAGCAGCTTCAAATTCATCTTTTCCAGAGCCAAATGAAATACAAATTCCAAATGTTTCGAGTTTTATTCTAGGTTTAGAAATAACACTTTTTCAAGTCAGTTCTAAATTTGACAACGTCCCCTCTTTCATTGCTAGAAACAAGGCTGGGCTGGGCTGGGCTAGGAATGGGGGGACCCTGAATATTACCCGGAATGACCGCTCCTTCATCCATCACAACTATATGAGAATTTCTGAGGAGGGGGGGAGATTTTCATTTATTGTAAAATATATTGGTAATGGGGTACTTAAAAATTGTTTGATGGAAAATTGTTTGATAGCATTGCTTTGGAGCATTCTTAGATCTTGTTAGCCACTCCATTTGAAACAGGCAGTAGTCATTACTGTCATCACTTCCCTTGTTTAACTCTTGGCTACACATTTGGGTGTGGACTAGAAAGGAGGCTTGGTAGGAAACATGGGCATTAAGACATCACTGTGGCCTCCTCTCTCTTCTTCCAGGATGGCCTAGAAGTCTTGAGGGGGGAGCAGTGAGGTTAGCAAATGTAGAACTGGGGGACTCTCCATAGTCCTCATGTTTCCCTCAACAGGTACCAGTCCTGGTGTCACTGTGGGCAGGTGCTCCTGCTCCTGCCTTACCAAGGGTGGAAAGCATATGGTAGAACCAGTTTAGTAAGCTTGGCAGGATGCTACTTAATAACTTAGTCATTGTGTTGGGCAAGTGGGCTCATGAGGTGTACTCTGAAAAAACCTTTGTTCATCTCCCCTACTGCTTTGCCTGTTTTTCTCTTACCCTAAGGGCCGGCTTAAGATTTTCTGGTTACCTCCAGATAGCAAAAGATCCTCTGATTGTCATCAGTAATTGATTTCAGTTTAGTAATTAATATGTTGAACTAGAGTAATAAGTAAAACACCTGTTTCCATTTAATGAAAAAAATTTTCCTTTAGCTTGGGCCAGCTGTAAGCAGTCCCTCTACAGGTTTGTGGGGGCTGCTGAGGTACTGGTGCTGGTGCCACTTGCCCCATACAGTGCTCTATCTCTCCAGGACCAGAGTTACAGGTGGTGTGGAAGAGGAGAGAGACAGGAAGTTCTCGCTGTTGACATGGGTGTTCCCTGGATCTGGGAAATTGGTAAAACCACATTTCTCTTGTAGGATACACAGGCATAGACACATATACACACACACAAAATTGCTAGGGATTGCTTACCCGTTAATGTGTCTCTCCTGGTTGGTAACATATATGGTCCTCAGCCCTGGGAATTCAGCAGTTCATACCCTGATGGGGTCTCTTCACCTATTTAGGTAGGTCCTATGTTAGTATTATGCTGGTTTTCTCATATGAGAGGCCACATCTAGGGATACTCAGGAATCCTTTGCCCCAACAAGCCCTGGGAACATATGCAGGCTGTGACAACAATCTTTACTTCACCTTCAGAAAAGCTGGCCATCATCTTCCTCACCTTGAAAATCTCAGAGTCAGACACCAGTCCATGGTGTCTCCCAGCTCTGGAGGATATATGTTAGGCTTTCAGAGGGATCCCACTGAAGTCCTTTCCTTAAACTTGAAGGGAGAGGCATGCACTGATTTATAGTCCCCAGTTAAGTTTCTTAATCTTGGAAAGGGTTGGCACTTACAGCATACAGCAGAGCAGCTCTCCTAAAAGCCCTCTTATAATCAAACTCCTTTTTCAGCACCCCCTAACCCTTCCTAGGCTGAGGATAGGTAGTGAGCAAAGTGTTAAATAATAGTTTTTGACCAAGTCCCATGCATTCTCTGGCTGGTGGCTTTGTGTCTCACTTTGAAATGTGATATTTATTGTCTTGGGTCCTCTGCTGAAATTAAAGTCAGAATGGTTTATTTAACATCTGGTTACATTAAATCAAAGTTTGAGTTTGAAAATTTAGGTTTTATGTTCGTATGGATATGTGATTATCTATGCATCCTCATGAACAACTTAAAGTTTAAAGTTTCTCTTCTGCTTCCTCTTTAATTACATGTGCATTTGCATGAAGAGCTCACAGGGGAAACAAAATCTTCCCAAAGTAGAGAAGTTCTATTGCTCTTTTCTAACTAGACAATATTGTGAGGAAATCCTTAAATAGCTTTAAGATGTAGACAGAAGAATTATTAAACAGTGTTGACCCTTTTTTCTAATAGCATAATCTTTAGCAGCGAGGTAGAATAGTATTCAAAATGAAAGAGGTGATATCAAAAGCAATAATTAGACAACTAACACTTACGGAACATGCACGCTATTTCAGATGTTAGGCTAAGCTCTTTGAGGAGTTTGGCCCTCAGGCTCTTATAACAGCCCTATATAAGGTAGATGCTATTATTCTCATTTGATGGAGTTTTAGTAACTTGCCCAAGTTCATACAGAATTCAACCCAGGAAATCTAACTTTATAGTGTATTTTCTTAGAAAGATTGGAAAAAGAATTAGGAATGATTAGAGTTCTGAAAAGAAACTTCCTATAAAACAGAGAACATTGGAATTTTATATGTTGTCACATTCTCCTGAACTTCACTTAATTTCAGCCATTTCATGGAATTTATCTTAAGTAATCTTACTCACCGAACATGGTCTGTTTCTGTGGGCATGGGAGTATCAGGACAAAAGGGCAAGGTTTTCTTTTTTTAACTACTTTATTGAGGTATGACACACATGTAAAAAGCAATTTTGATTGAATGTATGCAATTTGATGAATTTGCAGATAAGTGTGCCTCTCAGAAACAACCACCACCACTAATGCCATAAACATATTTATGACCTCTAAAAGTTTCCTGCAGCCCCTCCTTGTTACTTATTTATTTACTTCTTGTGGTAAAAACACTTAATTTAAGATCTACTCTGTTGTCAAATTTTAAGTGTACAATATAGTGTTACCTATGGGAACTGTGTGGTAGATCTCCAGAACTTATTTATCTTGCATAAGTGAAACTTCATCTAACCATCACCTCCACATTTCCCTCCCTCCTCCAGCCAAAGGAGCAAGTTTTATAAGAACAGTGCTAAAGGGTCTCCTATGTACTTTTTTGCCACTTTCATCAATGTTTAAGAAATTTCCATTTAGGGCATTACTTTCAATGAAAAGTATTGATGGCCATTTGTCTTTACTACTTCCTGACTGGTCTGATTGTTACTTTATTGAAAGTCAAGGATTTCTTTACTTAAATTAGTGTTTAGACCTGGGATGGGCAATGTAGTAATCATGCTTTATTGATTCCCTAAATAAAGGGAAAGGGTAGGTCTGAAACTGACCACATGGAAAACTCAAGTGAACCAATTCCCTGTGCGTTAATGACTTTTTTTCTCCACAGGCCTATAAATGGAATAGCTTTGACTTAGCCTATGCCCCTTCCCCTCCTGGCTGAGGGAAGGCATGTGTTTAGGTCAGGTTGTATCTTTCACAGTGATTCTTAACCAAGCAGGTTAAGAATCTTGCTGGTTGATTGTGTGTGTGAGTTTCAGAAACTACAGTGAAACAGTAGATTGAGTAAGACAAAAGACACATATGTGGAAAGTTCTGGGCAAAGTGAATATTGAGCCAATATGGGTACACTGATCCCTGTGGCTTTTGCCTCTAAACAGAACTAACCAAACTACACTGCCTTTCCCTACCCTCCCACCTCATGATTTAAGATGTTCTTTGGGTTGTACTGATATCCCTTCTCCTCACCGCATCCCTTTGGTCATTTTGAGCACCTGTGCTCTGAAAGTACTCTAGCTTATTATAAATTTCCTGAAATGAGAATGATTTTAAATAAGACTAAGATAGGCTTTCCAGATTGGTAGTGGGATTTTCTTCTTTTCTGCCACCAACCACCTAAAATTTTAATTTTCTCAAGGCTTATGAATCTTATGACCAGTGTGAATAAGAGGAAAGATCTCTGGGAAACTGTGCCATTTTATTGTTGTGTTGAATGTACTTCTGGTGAAAACAGTGTGTCAGATTCAGGGAAAGTCCCTCAGACCTCCCATAGACATATTGCTTCATTTAAGAATTTACTATATAGAATGGTTTATTGCTTCCTTTGTTCAATAAAAATTTATTGAGCACCTATTATGTCTCAGGCATTGTTCTAGGCACGGGGGTACAGTGAAAAAAATGTGAGAAAAATCCCTGCTTTAACTGAACTTATTAGTCTCATGAGTGGAGACAGGAAATGAGCAAAAAAAAAATTAGTAACATATATAGTGTGTTAAAGGTACATGCTATGGAAAAAAATAGAATATGCTATGGAGAGAAATAAAATGGAGCTATAAATGCTGGGGTGGGGAAGGTGGTTTAATTTCAAGAACATTAAGGAGGACTTACTGGGAAGGTGATATTTGAGTAGATATGAAGAAGAGCAGGAAATAAGCTGTGTGGAGATTGGGGAAGGTGCTAAAAACACCATGACTTTTTAGGAGATCTGCTTAGGAGGACTTCTTTGGCTTGATCCTCTCTGGCATTGTATTTATGGAATCAGTTCAGAGCTCAACTGACCTCTCAAAGTAAGGGCAGAGGCAGTAGAACTTTCAGGAAAAAAAATGATGGGAAGGAAATGTCTGCATGTAGGCTGGTGATGGGTTTAAGGGCCCATCTTTTCTCTCTCAAGGAGATGCTACTCTGTTTTATTTCTCAGGTATAAAATCCTGTGTCTCCTTGAGTTGACTATTTATGTAAAATTTAGCCACCTCCAACATGAGACAGCACAGTTCTCATAGGCCTGCCCTCAGTTTTGGTGCCAGGTGCAATTTTGGGGGATTCCAGGTTTGAGAATTCATTAGAAGGACACACAGAACCCCCTGAAAACTGTTATACGTAGGGTTGTGGCTTTTAACAGATTAAGATCAGCTAGGGAAAGAGATGCATAGGGCAGACTCCAGAGGTCCAAATTCTGAGCTTCCAGTAGTCCTCTCCCTGTGGACACCTGGAGAGCATTAAGTCCTCCCAGCATCCACGTGTGTCAGTGTGTATGGAGCACTGCCAACAAGGAAAGCCCACCTGGGCCTGGGTGTCCAGAGTTTTTATTGACACTCCCATCTCGCCCATATGTCTGTCCTTTAGTCTCCAGCCCTCTAGACATTAGGTTGACACCCTTAGTCTCCACTTCCTCCAGCGAGCAGCAGATACCACATGGCTTAACATAAATCACGTTGTTAGACTGCTTGGTGGCCAAAGTCCCCAGGCAAACAAAGATATTCTTGTTAGGCATGACATTTCAGGAGCTGAGATATCACCTTTCAGCAGCAAAGGGCAAAGGCCAGACCTCTTTCTTGGATAAGGTTAATTCTTCACTATACAGTTTGCAATATACAATTATTTTTCTTCAACATTTGTGTTTTTATAACATCACTCATTACTGCTCTTCATTAAAAATCCACATGAGAGGTAAAGAGGCAGAAACAGAGCCGGAAGGTTCTTCATCTGCACACATGAGAGGACCACATATTTCACATTTGCATCTTAAGTTTCTTTACTATTGAATATATAGTAGATGGCTTTAAATAACATTCTTCTCATTGTCTTTTGTCCCTTTTTGGGGCAGGAGGGAAAACATGGATTCATGGACAAAAATATGTATATATTCTGCGCAAAATCATTGAAGGTAAGTAAACTAATAGCACATAGATTTAAATGTTTACTGGTTTGTGTCAGTGTCTGGTTATACAATGAATAATTCATATCAAACTAGTAGAATGTAACATTTACATAAAATAATACTTTGCAAATTTATGGTAAGTACTAATTACTTGCCTTATTTGCCATGACTATGATATTAAATATTCATAAAAATGTGATTATTTCTTTGATTTGGCAGGCATTTAGATTTCTCTACAGCTTTTCACACTGCTAATTTTAATCCAGTAAATTATCTGGAAGAAAACAGTATGCAGCCTAAAAACTGTTCAAAATTCACTCCAACATTGAGCACATTATGGACGTAATGATCCATTACAACCAAACTTCAAGAAGGTCTTAGAAGAAAACTGAGAATTAAACAAAGAAATATGGAGGCTATCATCATGATTTGTCAGATATGTTTATTAGGAGATTTTTTTACATATACGATGGACAACCCTTAGAAGTACTATCCTGATATATAATAAATGTATCTTGAGATGTTTTGCTCCCGCCAGGGGCCAGTTTAAGAGAATTTACCAGGACTCTGCCAGTGTTCATTTCCCAGCTTGATGTTTAGTGAGATTATTTGTGAGGCACATTAATGCAAGATTCTGAACTGTGGGTAAGTGTGCTAGAAATGTGCTCCTTATGGGATCAGAGGGGCACCTCCTCCCTTCCTCCCTGCTCCTGTTTAAGTTGTGGGTTCTCATATTCTTTAAAACAAAATTAGAGTTCTGTGGCACAAGACTCATATCAGTGAAGATTGTACTGCCTGACCTGATTATTTTATATTCAGGTAATAATTTGCCAGCTTTTTTTTTGGTTCAGTGAGCACAAAATGAATCTCTCCTATGGATATTCAGCATTCTCTGGTCAAAAAATTCAGAGGAAAAGGAGAGTTACTCTTGGGATCTAAAGGTTTAGGACATAAGATAAAAAGGGAGGTAGTAGGAGAGGGAGGGGGGGAGATTGTCAAGTGTGAGCTTCCTCATCAGAAAATAGTTGGAGAGAGATGTCAGTGAGGGACCAGACACAGTGCTTCCCTTGTTTATATCACAGCTTCTGTCACTGAATCCCTATGAGACAAAGACATTAAATAACCTATGGTCCCTTTGAGAGCTGTTATTCAACAGGGTGAGTTTTATTAATTCAGTATCTGGAGCTAGAGCTAGGAAGCACTTCCAGATTTGTTCATATTTGTTTATGAAAGGTGATGAATCAGGTCAGGGCTATGATAGAATAACAAAAAAGAGCTGATAACTCTGAAAAGTAAGGAATCTATAATATAAACCCCAAAATCAGAGGTTTGCAATTCAAGATCGATAGAGGAGGACAGGTGGTATGGTATATAGACAAAAGAGGGCCCTTCTTTCACAAAAATTAAGGAAAAGGTGAAATGAAAATTTTAAGACTGAAAATTTAAAAGGTTAGCAACTCAACAAAGCCCATAAGCCTGTAAGTCTGAATGCTCTGCTTTGTCCTTAGAGGTGACTGTGATAACCAACACTAATACCACAGATGCTTAACAGTATGTTCTGAAGAAAGATAGCTTTGGTTTGTCTGTCATGCCAGGAGACAACACAGCTTAGTGGTGAGGTTGGGAGCAGACATATGTGGGCACCACTTCATAACGGTGTGATTTCTAATAAGTTATGTAACTTCTCTCTGCCTCAGTTTCCTTATCTGAACTGGGGAAAAACAGCATTCATCTCATAGGATTGTTGTGAGGATATACTGAGAATGTTTATATAAGGGCTTAGCATAGTATCTGACGTGTGGCAACTGCTTGATAAATCTTAGCTAATAGTATTATGACTATTACACGCAGTAAGCTAAAACAGAGAAAAATCAATTAGCTAAATGTCTATTCATGTGAAGAAGGAATTCAGATATTTGACTGATATTTGCCAAAATGATTGAATTGACTGCACCCCATGGTTTTGTGATAGGAGAAAACTAACATAGTCTAGGTAAGTCAATGACAGCCACTTTGGGCCTTCCAGTTCAGTCTTGGGTTTAAGCAGGAATGAACAAAGCAGGCGTTTCAGTATGAGGTTCAAGAGAACACTTCTAATTCTGGTTGCTCTGGATATATTCTAGATCAGGAGTTCCTGATCTAGAATCCATGGGTAACTAAAGCCTATGATTATTACTTATAGACCCTTTAAGGAATCTGCTAACACCTGGAAATGGAATACAAAATTGTAGATATATACATTTTTCTGGACAGAAAGTCCATAACTTTGATAAGATTATTAAAGGGCTTATGATTCTTCGAATTTTCAGAATAACTGGTCTGGATCATGTGGGATCTTAATGAGCATTACCTAGAAGCAAATGGGTTTTCAGATTTCCAGTGAGGCCAGACCATGATTGGGAGAGCAGGAATCTGTCTTTGTTTTGGCATTAGGAGGCTATCTATGATGTGTTAGCTTTCTTGGCAAGCCACTTAACGTTGAGTTTATACTAAACAAAATTGATATGGTCATTCCTGCAAATGTCACTCTTTAGCTATAGCCACCTCATCCTTCCTTATGTAATTGTTATTTTGAGTTCCAGTACCAGACTTTCCATTTTTAACAAATGTTACAATCATGCTATATAATCATGTTAGATCTTCCCATAATTTTACTACATTGAAATAATTTTGAATCCTGACTCTGTCATTCAATTCATTTTATGACACTTGCAATTTCCTTTCAGTCATAAATTTGATAATCATGCCATCTAAATAAATATGGAAAATCCTATGTCCATTTAAGAAAATTCTTTTTCTTTTTTGGAAAAAAATATATTCAGGCTTGATAAACTTTTTCAACACAAAACACTGTAATCATCCTCCTGGCAAAATAGGAATGATATTTACAGAACAATTTTTGAGTCCCTTGTTATAATGTTGAACTGATAAATTAGGGAAAAGCAGGAATAGATTAAAATATGTTACTCCTTTTTAGCCAAAGCCTTCTTGTGTCATTGTTTTGAAAATTAGCAATGATACATGAATATGATTTGCCTAAATTGAGGCTATAAAAAAAACAACGCAAAGAACGTTGTAGTAGAGTGTGAAACTATTCTGACCCAATTTTTACTTCCCTAACAAACCCACACAAAGTCCTCAGAAAATCTGCTGCAAGATGGCACAGTATAAAATAACTATGTATAAGTTAACCCCACCCACATCCCTCTCCCCACCTATGTTGCTATCCGTACTTCTTACAACGAAAAAAAAATGTAAACCGCGTTCTTGCTGGCTTTCTCTCAAGTCTATGCACCACCTACTGCATTGCTTTTCCAAGCTATGACCAACCTTCTCAAGAGCCTGCTTCCCAGGTTTGAGAAACAAAGCTGCCTTGAAATCAAAGATTCGGTCTGATGGAGCCTCTCCAGTTCCTGGTGCTAATCATAGAACTGGAGGCTGCTCTTTCAGGAAAGCAGAACGTTCACGGTTTAAGAGGTTGGGGGTGGGGGGCAATCCTACCTTCCAAGAAAACTGCAGAGTATACCTCATTTCCCTTTCCACTAGTCAGCTCCCCTAGAGCCGATTATTGTTGATGTTGTTGTTATTATTATTAATTATCCTGACAAGGACTTGGGGATTCACCCCAAGCATCTCATTACTGTGGGCAGAGGGGCCTGGAGAGCACGGGAGGGGGTAAGTTTCCCCGGGAAGCCAAGGGAAACTGTACACAGGGCGGCTGTTAGCAGCTGCGGGCACCATCTGACTGATCCGAGCCTGTCCTCCGAGCTGCCTCAACAATATGTGGAGCTTACCGGAGATCCAGGCCCGGCTGCCGGGTGTCATTTCCTATAAAGGAACCGGCTGAATTGGCGCCGGTTCTGTCCTGGGCAAATGTGCCTAGTGGAACAAGTGTGGCCTTCATTTACCCAGAGTCTCTGAAAGGAACACAAAGGGCGGAGGGGATGGTTTCCTTTGTTAACACGGAGATAACATTGTTTGCCTATGTTAATTTAAAAGGAGGACCCAAAACATGAGACATCTGGTTTTTAAAAGTCAAATCTGTGCCCTCTACTTGGAGCTTTTCATTTAAGTGGGCCATAATTAAAAACATAGAAAAAAAAAAAAAGGAGAAATCTGCTAGACAGTTTCTATTCCTGGGACTTTCACCCCACCTGAGGTCAAATAGGCCCTTGATTGTGTTTAAAAAGCCCAACTTTTGTTTTGCAGATGGTGCAGTTGACCAATGCTGCCATTCTTTGGCTGGAGGAAGAGAGGTCAGCTCTCTGGAGTCTGGGATAGTTTTTCTGACAGTGTAGAGAGCATTAGCCTGAGCTGCTTGAAATATGTGATGTCTAGAAACAATGGGAACAGTGTTTATTGTAGCTTATGTGCACATTGTGTGGGCTTTTAACTATTGAATCAAGAGGTCCTGCTCTTTAAATGTCATTGCACTGCCCTGTCACTCCATGGCTGCTGGGTAACTACAGAAACCTAAAGGAAAAGGCATCCATTACTCCATTTGTACCCAAGAGTGCCACTGAGTTTCAGGAATAAGGAACTTAAGACAGTGCAAAATAATGCAGTGACACACCATTTGCCTAGTCTTGTTTAGAGGAGAGTTTACCTTCTGAATCTGCAGAGTAAGCACAGACTAAAACTGTATTAGTTTCCCAGGGCTGCTGTAACAAAAGTACCAAAAAAAGGATGGCTTAAACCAACAGAAATTTATTGTCTCACTGTCCTAGAGGCCACAAGTCTAAAATCAGGTGTTACCAGGGTTATGCTCTGTAGCCTCCCAAGGAGGATCTTTCCTTGACTTTTCCAGCTTCTAGGAGCCTCAGATGTTCCTTGACTTGTGGCAGCATATCTCCAGTCCCTGCCTCTGTCTTCACATGGAATTCTCCCCATGTCTCTGTGTCTTCACATGGCTGTCCTTTTTGTCTCTTTTTTCCTTATAAGGAGACAGTCATATTGGATTGACAACCTACTCTATACCAATGGCACCACATCTTAACTATTCACACTTGGAACTACCCCATTTCCAAGTGAGGTCACATTATGAGGTGCTGGGGGTTAGGACTTTAATGTATCTTTTTTTGGGGGGGGGATAAAATTCAACCACTAATACACGGAATAAATGAGAGGAGAGTGAAGGGGAATTAGGTGGAAACTGAATTCTGTAACTCTTTGTTTCATATTAGGTTTAAAGTTGTTTAGGAATTGGGATAGGTCATTATTTTTAGAGGTGACAAGGCCTGAATTTGGTCAAAGGTAAATACAAAGCACTTACCTAATGTCAAGTTCTATGTTTTGGATATGCAAAAGTAATATAAGGTACTTACATATAGTTAAAGAAATCTAACCAGAGTGTTTGGGATTAAGGTATTATGGTGAGTTGAAATTCTTACTTTATCGGAAGTTTCATTTTATCACCATTCTTATTTCTTAGTGTGGGACCCTTTGAGGAGGTGATACAGTTACTGCTGGACTTTTCTCAGCTTACTAGTAGCTAGAAGATGAAGTCTTCTCCTTAGAGGCCAGTTATCAATTGTACTATCTTAACAGTTACCTTTCCTCGGTGCCACGGGTAAAAGGAGCAACTCAATCACCTTATCTCAAGCAAAACCAAACTAAACAAGACATTTATTTATTGTTAGCATGAAGGAAACAGTAGTAGAAGGTACAGTACTGATTATGGTCCTGAGACTGTACCAGTGGTGTCTTAGACATGCTTCCCTGTGCTCCTGGGCCTACTTCTTTAGCAAAGCCAAGAAAGGCTCACACAGGAGGACACTGACGCCAACTGGCCAAGGTGATGCAGTAGTGAAGTGAAGTGTATCAGGACTCACACCTCCTTCTGTCTGAATTCAAGGTCTAAATATCCATTGCCTGCTCTTTAGGAACTAATGGTTGAAGAGGGAGCAGAGCTTTTCAGGGTTGTGCAAATAATATGAACAGAAGCAAAAAATAGTCAATTTAGAAACATTTCTTATGGGGTGCCAACTGTGTGCCACGTGCTTTAGAAGATAGACATTTTTACTTATTATGTAATTGGTTAATCTAGACATTTTATAGGCTATCTCTTCTCACAAAAACCATACAAAGTATTATTCACATTTTCCAAAGGCAGATATACAGATAGTGGTTGATGGAGGTGGGCTTTGCACCATTGCAAGTGGTAAATAGAGAATGGCAATCATTTTGAATTATCTGGAACAGAAGCACTTTGTTAGTGAGCATGAGAGATAAAATTGGAAGTGTGTGGGCAATTGATGGAGGGCTCTGAATGTAAGCCTGAAGACTATATCTACAACAGTGATATTACCAAGCAACTGCAGATTTTGAGCAGCTGGGTAAAGTGATGAAAACAATATTGAAGAAGAGGAATCCAACATTTATGAGAGGAGAAAATAGAGGCAGGGAAACCAGCCAGAAGGTTTTTACAGTAATTGAGGCATAAGTTGAATCAAGCCTTCTGTGTGTGGGGGCTGTGGAAAAGAAAAGAAAGGGAGTTTGTTTGTTTACACCTTGTCTCATTCCAAAAAAGACTTTAAGGTAGTTTGCAAGAATCTTTGAAATACAGTAGAGGAATACAAAGAGTGGCATGGGGAAAACATAAAAACAAACAAAGGTAATGAAATAGAAGCAAGGCCAATGCATTTCTGATGTGGAAGGCATCCTTCTCATCTACAATGGGAACAAGGGAACAAATCTATACATCCAGAAATACAACTCTGTTCTTCTGGCTTAATGCAGGGGAGAATTTTAAAGTTTGTAGAGGAATTTTGGGGGCTACATACTCTTTAGGCAATCTGAAATGTGCACAATTTTTGATAAATATCGCATGGCATTATGTTCAAGTAACAGGACTGTGCTTATTGCATGCTCTAGATAAAAACCAGAAACATATTCCTTAATTAAAGTCAAGCTGGGTAAGATTGTATTTCTCCTTTTTCAAAAGGAGGTGTGCCTGGGTAGACCACCCTAAATCACTCATAGAGGAGTCAAGAATATACTCAGGAGGTATTAAGATTCTCTTAAAAAAATGCATTAAGTAAGTGGTGATCATGGCCTCCAATTTCAACTTCATGTAACATAGCCATTTGAGAAAACATTAAGGCGAATGTAACTAATATCACAGACATAAGTATCTACATAAACCATAGAATTTCAGTTTTTCTAGTTTTATGCAAAACTTCTTCCTGGATGCCCTTCAAATAGATATTATGGTGTGTGTATTAGGAATGGGCTAACTTCCTGTGTGATATGGGATTGGTAATAACTGAAAGACACTAGGTGATGAATTAGCAAGGGTTAGAGCCCAAGGGGAGAAGAGAATGAGGCTGTGTACCCTTAGTCTATTCCTATTAGGTACTATCAGGGATTCTTAGCTACAAACAACAAAATCCTTACTCTTACTAGTTAAAGCAAAAAAAGAATTTATTAAAAGAATTTTTGACTAGTACTCTCAGTAAGAAGTATATTTTACCTTGTGGCATTCACATATCCGTACATGTTTTCATATATACATAAAACAAAATTTGAGTGGATCAATACCTCTTGCTTTATGAGATTTAAACCTTCTTCCTGTTCTCTTCTATTTCATTTTAAGAAATTGCTGGTTGTGATTCGCTCAATTGATTTTACATTTTACTAATTGGTTGTGAACAATAGTTTTAAAAAAACCACCATATTAAGGATTGTCAGCCCTGGCATTTCTGGGATTGGTGAGTTAGGTTGGAGATAATGCAGCCAGTAACAGTAGTAAAGGCACAGCATGACTCAGCTTGGGTGAGTCACTGCTCCTTCTACCACTTGGGCTCATATCCTTGATGTGGAGCACCAAATACTGGAAACTCCACTATCCTTTTCCACAAAAGGGTACGAGATGCATCCTTTGCCACTCTGCTCAGAAAATGGATTCTGCTACAGTCCATGGCTTCCTCAGGTTGTTTAATTCCAAATTGAAAGCTCCTATGAGTGTGTCTACTAGTGAAGCCTGATGCGCTGGTGGCTCAGTTGCAAGGAAAACACATTTTCTGGCTTCTCTCCTGAGAAGGCAAAGCTTATGCGGTGGAGACACCCCCCAAACATAGAGTATTTGTTGTGGAGGTGTTGGACAGGTAGAAAAATGGCAAGTGCTCATTACATCCCAGATAAATGGCGGTTTACACTGATTACAGAAAATAATTCACATTGAGTGCTTGATATTCTTCATGATTATAAAATTGGGGGTATGGAAGAGCACAAGTATAGAGCACCAGAAACCAAGTCTTGAGGGGAGCCACAGCTAAAGGCCACAGTGAGCTGTAGATTATGAGCAATTCCCAGTAGTTGCTCTTGCTGGTTTTGAACAGAGAGAATTTTTTCCCAGAAACAATACCAGTCTCATCTGCTAGGACTTGATAGAGAATATTTCACATTACAGACAAAACTAATGTACGGTAATCATACCATCTTCTCTTATAGGGGAGTTTCAGATTTTCAAATTGACAAAATCCTTGATTACCTCTAGCACTGTGACATGAAGATCTTTATTAGGTCTAGGCTCCAGATGATTACAGAAAAATCTCAAACAGCTAATTATAGTAGGCAATGGGTAGATGAGGAAAACACATTTTCTTTCTCTTAGACATGGGCCTTATAGCATTTTGATGGCTCTTAACAAACGTGATTCTGGCAAAGACTGTCAATTATGGTAATAAACTAGGTGATGAGAAGCTGAGAGAATATAGATATGACCTTTGTTGTTATAATTATCATCACTGTTCTGCATAATACCCAGAAGGCAGAACAAGTGACTTAACTAAGGCATAATTGTTCATGGTAATAGTATTGATGGTGCATTGTTTGTGTTTTGCTGATTTGATTTGGTGGTGGTGGGGCTCTCCTAGTTAAATAGAGATATTAACATTTCATTTTATTTAGAATTTTTGGAGCACCTGTTAATAGTACTTATGTTCTGTTTCTTATTAAGTCAATTGTTCGGGAGGACAGAGTAGCTTGCATTCAATTTAATAAACCTAAATATGGTCATCATTTATCTAGAGTTAAATGTTGGTTGCTTTAAAGTATAAAGAAAAAGAAAGATAAATGATGAAATATGTGCCAAAATAGGCCAACTATCATTATGTTAAACCTCAGAGCTCAATTCAGGGTTGAGAAGGATCTTCAGATGTGTGGTCATAATTGAATGTTGCTAGTTGAGTATGGCTGGAGGAAAACATGCAACTCTGCTGTCTTATCTCTCTTTAAATTTATGACTCCTAAGCTCAAGTGGGCAGTTAGTGCTGCCCTATGATCCTACTACATTTCCCTAGTCAGTTCATTTTCTTGATCTCCTACATGATTTATTTCATATCCTTTTCTCTCCAACAGACCAATATTACCTCTCCTTTCACTACTCTCTACTGATAACCTCCCATCATTAACAACATAGAAGCAATCTGAAGAGATCTTCCATATACTCCCACTCCCAAATCTACTAACACACTTGTATTTGTACCCCCATCCTCTTTCCTTTGACCTATAATAATATAAGAATTATATGTGCTTTTTTTTTTTAATACATTGGATCACATCCCTCCTTGCCTATCAAAGACATGGCATCTCTCTCTTAAATTATTAATCCCCTCTAATTTCTGGATGATTCCCATCATCATATAAATATACTATTGTAGTCCTCTGTATTAATTATATTTCTAGATTCCATAAACTTGATCCTTTAATATCTCCCATACTGCAAATGGCAGACATCTCATTCTGGACAACTGATTATGTGCTTGAGTCACCTAGCTTTGGCCTCCTGCCTTCCTTGTTTATTCCACCCCCTTCCAGGAACCAGTCAGTCAATCAAACACAAACCAGTCAATCTAGAGTCCACACCCCCAACCACTTCCCTTATGAGACTCTTATACTCTGGGCCAGTATATACCTGCCATCATCACCCCAGTGTCAGGTACCAGACAACAATGGGCATCCCCTATGCCCTGGAACCCATGAAATTATTCAAACTAACCAGTCCTAAGCCTGCATGCCTTGCCTGACACTTTCCTTCCTGTAGAAACTACACCGAAGGTCCCTCTCTCCCCTGTCTCATAACTGCCAGGGGCAATACCCTGTGTTTCTCAGTATTGTCGCCCGTAGCATGACATATACTTTCTCTGGATCTGTGAATATATGTGAACCATCTTTTCAATGGTGATTGTCTTCCAAACTGCTGCTCTTAACTATGCCTCAAAATTTCTATTATTATATTGTAAAACACCCTTATTTGGAAAAACACCACCATCCTCTTTTGATGTTACATCCATTCTCTATATCTACCTTTTTTTCAAACTAAATTCATTAGATATTGATTTTCCTTCCCTCTCAATTTCCTATCTTTCCATTATTTCTTAAATTCCCCCAATCAGACTTTTGTCTTTACCACTCTGACAAATTCTCTTATCACAGTAACTGTTGACTTCTGTCTTATCAAATCTAAGAGTCTTCATTTTATTTAGTAACTCAGCAGCATTAATGCAGGTTGTTGCTCTCATCTTGAAAAATTTTTCTCATTTGCTCTTCTCACTCTCCCTCCTGGTTTCTCCTTATCCATTTTACCTTGGTCTTCCTTTTTTCCCCCTCTATACAGGTCAGCAATTTTTTTTAAAGATTTATTTATTTATTTATGATAGACAGAGAGAGAGAGAGAGAGGCAGAGACACAGGCAGAGGGAGAAGCAGGCTCCACGCCAGAGCCCGACGCAGGACTCGATCCTGGGACTCCAGGATCGCGCCCTGGGCCAAAGGCAGGCGCCAAACCGCTGAGCCACTCAGGGATCCCCCAGGTCAGCAATTCTTAAATTCTTTGGTCTTAGACCTCTTTATACTCTTCTTTTTTTAATGATCTCTTTACACTCTTTAAAATTATTGGGGATCGCAAAGAACATTTGCTTATGTGGATTATTTCTATTGTTAATTATTGTATTAGAAGTTGAAACATAAAAA
Organism: Canis aureus; assembly: GCF_053574225.1. Lineage (NCBI taxonomy): Eukaryota > Metazoa > Chordata > Mammalia > Carnivora > Canidae > Canis > Canis aureus. The sequence goes on from NC_135638.1 coordinate 26,788,694, forward strand.
TTTAAAAACATTTATTCACTTGTTTAAAATAGCAAGCTCATTACATGTTTTTAAAAAGATTAAAATCTTTTTAAATCTTTAATAAAAAGATTTTATTAATTTATTTGACAGAGAGAGAGAGAGTGCAGGTGTGTGCACACGCAAGGGGTGGGGGAACTTGAGCAGGAGAGAGGGACAGAGAGAGAAGTAGATTTCTCACTGAGCAGGGAGTCCAATGCTGGGCTCATATCCCAGGACTCTGGGATCATGATCTGAGCAGAAGGCAGACAATCAACTGAGCCACTGGGTGCCCCCAAACCCATTACATGTTAATATAAATAACATATATTTATAAAGAATGACTATTTTTTTCCTAAACACAAACATTTAGTGAGAAGAGTGGCACAATTTTACCTTTTGCTAATCTCTTTAATGCTTGGGTTAAAAGAAGACAGGTGGATTTTCATATCTGCCTCTGCATTTAATATGCTGCCACAACACATGTCATGTAGCCCCTAGAAAACTCCAGTATGTTCTTGTGAGAGGATGAGAATGAAAAAGGAAGATGTTTTCTTTGTATTATTGTGAAAATAGCATTGACCATGTGTATTCCTAAAAGAATCTTGGGGTTCTGCAGAGGTCCCTGACCATGTTTTGTGCATGGTTTTCCTTAGGTGATCTCACCTGTGTCCTTAACTGTTGTCTCTGTGCTGGTGACACTGAAAGTTTACATTTCATTCCAGATGACTTCTCTGAATGCCAGGAGATATATATGCAAATTTCTACGTAGCATCTACTCTTGGTCTAAGGGGCAGTTCAAACTTAACATGTCCCAACCTGAACTCAGTTTGCTCCCTAAACTTGATCATCCTACAGTTTCACATGCCAATAAATGGATTCCAGTTGCTTGGGCCAAAAAAAGATTGTGTCATTCTTGACTTTTCTTTCATATTCCACATCAAATTCATTAGCAAATACTGTTAGCTCTATCTTGGAAATATTCTTCAAATCCAACCTCTTCTCGTGATCTCTATCATCACTCATCCTACTTACTCTAAACTACCCAATCTCTTGCCAAGGCTATTGCAATCAACCCCTAATCACTTCCCTGCTTTTACATTTCACATAGTTCTCCCTATCTGGTCTCTTCTCCGTAGAAAACCTAGGGAATCTTTCTGAAACTTGAGTCAGCTTATTCTAATGTCTTTCCATCTGAATTAAACTAAAATCCAAAGCCCCTGTCATGGCCTGGAGGATCTTATCTCCTTCTATACTTCTTTGCATTTCCTGGAACAGGAAGGGACTCTGCTCTTCCTCAAAGACACAGAATATTGTCCTGCCTCAAGGTCTTTGAACCAAGTTCTCTTTGCTAAGAATGCTTTCCTCGGCAAAAAACAAGTGGCTCAATCCCTTGTTTCCTTTAGGTCACTCCTCAGATGTCACTTTTGGTGACTACCCTGTATACCCCCTTGATCGTTTTATCTCCTTCTACTGCTTTATTATTCCTTATATCACTTATCACCACTTGATATGTTCATTATGCACTTATTTGTTTGTTGGCTTTCTCTCTTTCCAGGAGAATACAAGTTTGAGGGCAGGGGCTTTCTGTTTTGTTTACTTCTGTGTCTCTAGTGCCTGATTTATTGTTGGTACTTGTGCATCAAGGGCAAACGGCCAAGCAGCATGTGTACCAGGTCTGCTGGAGCAGTGTTGATGGGGGAAAACTCATGGAGACTGGAGCAATAACAGGTCCCCTGCTTATTGCATTACAGGGCATTGCAAAAAGATCTAGCAAGTACAGATGTTAGGCTCTGGGGGAGGGTCCCTGACCCTTAGGCTATGGGCCTTTTAAACTGCATGATTAGACAAGCATTATCCACTTCCCTGAATACAAAAGCATTTCAAAGTGGCAGAACTTTGGCTCCAATCCTGTCCTGACAGCTCTATTTGAGTTTAGGGTAATACCAGCTCTTTCTTAGCTCAAAAAAGGAGGATGCCAGTGAGGTCCCAGAGTTGTAGCTTTATGCTGTGACAAGACCATGGCATGATTTGCCATGTAAGCCTTCAAGATTGGAAATGCAAGACTCCTTCCTAGGGCATCACTGAGTTGTTTGACTAGAGGCCATTGTCTTAAGTCCTGAGTCATTACACTTTGTGGAATACTACCTTCTGGTCAGCTAGCCTTCAGGACATGCTCACCTTTACCTGCCAACATGTAATAAATATTTATTGGATCAATTAATATCCTCATGAGGGTGATTGTGTGTAATACAAACATTCCTCAACTTATGACCATGATTTATGATTGACTACATAAAACAGGGAGGAACAGTGTTGGGGAAGGGGAGTTCTTTGGGATAACTAGAGTCCTGTGGCCTCATTAGTATGCTGGGAAGGAACTGGGCTACAGAATCACTCTCTTAGGCAAATACAGTAAAAAATTTTCCTTAAACCAATGTCAAGGGTTGGTTTTTCTAATATAGAAGCTAGATGTCCTCAAAGTAGGTATTCTCAATCTTCATAATTGATATTGCAGTAATAATTACCATAGAGAAGATAATACAAACTCATTGTATCTTTGTTTAAAAAAATAATGTTCTAGGTATATTTGAAATAAACTTCTAGTTTTAGTACATTATGGCTTAATAAGTTTGGTGGACTCTCCGGGTCTAGAAATCTAGTCACTTTTTAAAGCTTTTTTTTTTTTTTTTACTTACAAGAAAGTATTTTTAAGTGTTATGTAACTTAAATGAATAATTGGAAGGTAACCTGTTTATAATTTAGGTATTGGTTCTTTAGTCTACTTTCTCCAGTGAATTACCTTTTTTTGATTATGGGTCACATGCAGAAGTTGCTATGGAGATGCACCAGGGTAGTTACTGCAAAGAGAAGGAAGGTCAAGATTCTGTACATTGCAAAGTTAACTTAATATTCCATCATTGCAAGCCATACCATTTTCTTCTCAACTCCTTTGCACTCCTGTAATTTGACTTATGTCTTGACCACATTGCATGAGCTGTCCACTCAGAGCCATCAGCTGTCTCTTAATTGTCAGGGTCAATGATATGTTTTCATACCTCACCTTTCCCAGCTTCTCTGTGTTATGTCACAGACCTGACCACTTGTCTTTTCAACATTTACCTCTTGTGCTAACACAGCACGGTTTTGATTCTCTTTCCATTTCCCTTCCATCTTCTTTGTTTACTTCCCTTCTTCCACTTGTTGGCTAACTGGAGGAATATCGCCAAATTCTGACCTCGGGCCTCTTACCCTCTTTCTGAATTTTATGTTCATAGGCATCACCATGAAAATCTGGTTTCTTGCAAATCTCCTTCCTTAGCCTTCATTTTTATTTTGTTCTGCCGTCCTGTGGCCAAAATGTGCAGCAACTTTTTAACATCACTCACTTGGACCTCATTATGTCCAAAAATAGTTCATAATCCTTCCCTCCCCATACCTTTCAAACTGAGTTACTTTTTTTCTATGAAGAATCAAAGCTAGGTAATCACTTTTGGCTTATTCACTCCATATATTGATTCCGTGTAGTTAGTTGGCAAAAAATGTGGGTTTTGTATTCCACATATTTTGTAAACCCAACTCCTAGTGCTGCCTCCTTCTATCTCAATTGTATGATTATAAAATACTTTCAACTAATCTTCCTGCCTCTAATTTCTTCCCATTTTAATCCCTTCTGACTCTGCCTTCTGATTAATCATAGTTAACTTTAGCTGGAGCCAGATCCTTATATATCAAATTCAGTATAAATTCCATACCTGAGTCTTCATGGTATATTGTAACCATAAGCCCCAATCTATCTTCCCACGCTTATTTCCCATTGCTTTCTTGTTTATACCCTGTATACCACCCCAACTGAACCAGTCTCAGTGTTTTCCTCAAGTTGTTACCCTGGCTTCACATGATTTTCTTGCCCATCTCTCCCTGCTAAAATCTTAAATGTCTTTCCACCTCAGATGCTGCCTTCTGGATCATCTTTTTCTGTTTAGTTGGATGTAATTTCTTGTAGTTTAAATCCCCAAAGCACTTCATTTGTACTTTTTTCATGGGACCTTTCCTTTTCCATGTTCTCTTAAAGTCATGTGTATATTTACCTTTTTTTAAAAAATTTCACTATCACATGCATTAATGTAAGGGATACTTGCTAAGTTCCTATTATGTGCCAGATATGGGATTTGGCCTGGTTATTCTATGAATAAGATAGACAGAGTCCCTGAGTTCATACAAATGGAACATTCTAGATGTAAAATTAATCTCTGAAGTTATCCTCTAGAGCAGATCAGCCTCAGTCACTATTATTATTTTGGGCCAGATAATTTCTTGTTATGTGGGAGCTATCCTGTACATTGTAGGATACTTAGTAGTGTCAGTGGCCTGTATCCGATAGCTGCCAATAGTACCTTCTCCTCAACTGTGACAACCAGAAATATCTCTAGACATAGTCAAATGTTTTTTGGGGGGGAAAATCATCCCTGGTTGAGACTCACTGCTTTACAATGTCTGTCAAAGTTCTTTTTTTACTAATTAATGTTGGTTGAATTAAGTTGAAGTAACACTTTTTGTCTTCCCACTAGGCACAGCCCACTATTATTGACTGTAGTGGTGGCAGAAAGAACATAAAATAAGAGATGGGCTTGAATGACGTTTTTGGACATTTCTTCCAGTTACTAAGGTTTTGAACTGCAGCTTGTGTGTCACAGTGTATCTTTTCTTATTGATGGGAGGAGCAAATGAATTAACTCACAAAGCATTATTAGCATGTTGTGGCACGAAATGAAAGGTAAATGTTCAGTAAGTGTCCACTGCAAGTAACTTAGAGGATGAAGTATCTTCTTTTGTTAGGTTACAATGGGAACATTTGCCGGCCAAGAGACATATATATTTAGCAGTAAATTGGCATTATACATGGGTTTTCTTTTCTATTTCTTTCTTTCTTTTTTGTTTTTTTGTAGGCCCCATGCCCAGCATGGGGCTTGAACTCATAACTCTGAGATCAAGAGTTGCATGCTTTACCGACTGAGCCAGCCAGGTGCCCCAAATTGACATTATACATGAATACAGAACAGATTAAACAAAGTTTTGAAGGGGTTTTGGGAAGTAATAAACAGTGACAATAATGGTTAAGGGGAGATTTTTTTTTTTGAGGAATTGAGTTTTTAGTTAGACTTTGAAAACATTAAAAGATGTGTGTTAATGGAGAAGAGGGATTGCAATATCAAATGCGTAGGTAGTTTTCTAAAAAAACTTCAAAATAACAGTGATATTTAGTGAGGATCGCCATCCACACTAAGTTTTGTGGACTGTGTTGTTAATTATTCTAGTTATCAAGTGTCACAAACCTGGACTTATCATTTATAAGTAAAGTACTTTGTTTAGCATGCCCTTAAACCTTAGGTCAGCAAAATTGTACTCATGGAAATATAGATGGATGTTTACCATTTAGAGACAATCCATCATGGAGCCTTCTTAGCCTTGGGGAACTCAGCTTTGCTTGCATTTGTTACTCCTTAGGGGCCTTTGTGATTGAGCCTTCTATGTTTTAATGGAGAGTTAATTTCCTTCTCTACTGTTTACCCTTAGTTTTGGTTGAGGATATATATTTTCAAAGATTTTATTTATTTATTCATGAAAGACACAGAGACATAGGCAGAGGGAGAAGCAGGCTGCCCAAGGGGAGCCCGATGTGGGCCTTGATTCCAGGACCACGGGATCATGACCTGAGCCAAAGGCAGACACTCAACCACTGAGCCACACAGGGGCTCTGGTTTTGATGTGCATGGAGCTGACCAAAAATTTTCAGGAGACCAAGAAAAGAGACTATAAAATTTAGAAAATCTTATATTACTGGAATTTTCAGTAGGATTTACAACTCAACATAAGGCAAGGGAAAGTGATACACTGGAGACTTCTGTAGCAAGGTTTAACATTTCTATAATTTGGGGGAAAAAAATAACTCCTGATCTGGCTGACACCTTTCTGTATTTTTCTCCTCAAAAATTGTGCATGCCAAGGTATTGCTAAGTTCTTGTCTCAGGGCTTTCATTCAACACAGATATGCTTCATATACACTCTGTTAATCTGTTCCACTTTGCTCCCATTTGGGGAAGAAATAATACTTTCCCACTTTTTTTTCCTTCTATAGCTCACCTTGCTTTTATTTTTATTTATTTATGTATTTATTAAAGATTTTATTTACTTTTTCATAAGAGACACACAGAGAGATGCAGCAACATAGACAGGGAGAAACAGGCTCCTCTCAGGGAGCCTGATGTGGGACTCAATCCCTTGATCCAGGATTACAACCTGAGCCAAGGGCAGATGCTCAACCGCTGAACCACCCAGGTGTCCCTCACCTTGCTTTCAATGAGAGATCCCTTGAGGATATTGGGAAGGATGTCAGTGGGAAACACTGATTTTGCCAGGGCATGCAGAAATTTAAGGATAACTGGAGGAGGCACAAGCTTCGCACACTTCCTTTTTCCTTGACTTTTTTCCCAACTACTTTCCCCATTTGAAAAGCTGATGCTCCAAGAATCACTATTTCTTTTCTTTCTTCCTTTTTTTAAGTAGAAACATAATTGATATATAACATTTTGTTAGTTTCAGGTGTGCAACTTAATGGTTCAATATTTGTATACACTGTGGAATGATCACTGCAATAAGTCTAATCAAGATTTGTCACTGTAAATAGTTGCAATTTTTTTAATGATGAGAATTTTAAAAATCCACTCTCTTAGCAACTTTCAAATATGCATTACAGTGTTATTAATATAATCACTATGCTGTACATTACATCTCCACAACTTATTTATTTTATAAATGGACTTTTGTACCTTTGACTGTCTTCACCCATTTTGCCCACTTCCTCTCCCCCTAGTCTCCTGACTCTGGCAACCACCAATCTGTTCTCTGTATCTGAGTTAGGCTTCTTCTTCTTTTTTAAAGATTCCACATACAAGTGAGATCATACAGGGTTTGTCTTTCTCTATCTAACTTTACTTAGCATGTTGGTCTCAAGGTCCATCCACAAGAATCACTATTTCTCTTTTTAAAAAAATATTTTATTTATTTATTGAGAGACAGTGAGAGAGAAAGAGAGCTTGAGATCATGAGTGGGGAGGGGCAGAGGGAGAGGGAGAAAAGGCTCCCTGCTGAGTACAGAGTGCAATGTGGGGATCAATTCCAAGACTCCAAAATCATGCCCTGAGCTAATGGCAGATGCTTACCTGATTGAGCCACCCAGGTGCCCCAAGAATCACTATTTCTCAAGAAGACAAAGAACTTTTTGGGACTCCTTCTCTTTCTCACTTGGTTTCTATCCCCCACTGCTCACTGTTAGGCACTGTTTGGAAGCAAGGGTTTCCCATCCACACAACTGGCAAGCTTTCCAACCCCGGCTCTCTTACTCACTCGCTTTCTCACCTTAGGCTGATACCCTGCTTCACTGAGTTATTATAAGGATTGAATGCATTATGTATGTAAAGCACTTAGCATATTCTTGGTACAGAATTTTTAAAAATTAGGTATTATTATTCATGTTAGCTGCTAACTATTTGAATCTTGTGTTCTGGGTGTTTTTTAGAGTGGAGGTGCTTTTGCTTGTAGGTAGGACTAACTTCTAATCTTTAAATTCAACACTGAAGTGAATAGGCGCAGCCAAAGGTCAATTTGTTTCACCTTCCATGATGCTTCAAACCCTTACAAATAAAAGTTAAATATTAAAACATTTGTAGAAAATAATATAGAAAGGAGTAAAAGGGTATGTGGGGGCAATGGCAAAGAGAACTTTGGAGGATTGAATACAGGAGCTCCTTCCTCCCTGGCACCGAGAGCATCAGGAAAGTTTCTGAATGTATTAAATGTATTAAATTCTTGCCTAGAGTGAGCTAGGCTGACTCTGACACCACTGGTGTGCAGTTTCCCAGGAAATGGAAAGTTTTCCAATCATAGCCCAAGCAACCAAAGAAGGGGCCAGTGCTAATAGAGCAGATATGAGGTCTAGAACCTTAGATTAGGAGGCCTCCCCGATGTTTTCAAGGCTTAGCAGCTTCACGGGAGTCCAAGGAAAGCTGCAGCTGGGAGGGCACACTAAAGCTGAAACATCTACTTCAAGGAATGGAAAAAATACCAAGGCAGGTGAGTCAAATGGGTTTTACAATTGAGTTTTGTAACTGAGAAATTAATGTTTACTTGTGATCTGCTTACTGATTTGTAACTGATTCTACTTTTTGACTTCTTAATATAATGTAACTTTAATGTAAAGTGCTTTTATCTTAGATTTGCGATATTCTCATGAGTAATGGGGAAAGTGAGGCAATGCAGGGAGGGGGTGGCCAGGGAGATGGCACATATCATTGGAAATATTTCACTAAGCTAATACCTAGAGAAGTTTGTATGAAAATTGAACAAATACCACATTTTATATAGCATATCAAGATTTACAAAGTACTTTTACATATAGAATCTTGTTTCTCACAACTCTAAGAAAAAGATTTTTGTTTAGAACAAAATTTAAATTTTCATTTAGAATGAAATGTGTATTGGTATATATTTGATGTACATTGATCTATACACATTGCTACTTTAATAAATGGAATTTCCATTGCAATTATTTACCTAATAGAAGTTATTTTTACTTTAGCACCAAGCACCACATTTTAGAATGGGATTAGAACAAAACAATGAAAATCTAATCTTTATTTATTGATTTAAAAGATTTTATTTATTTATTCATGACAGATACACTGAGAGAGACAGAGACAAAGGCAGAGGGAGAAGCAAGCTCCCTGCAGGGAGCCTGATGTGGGACTAGATCCCAGGACCCTGGGATCATGACCTGAGCCAAACAAAGGCAGATGCTCAACCACTGAGCCACCCAGGTGCCCCATGAAGATCTGAAGTTTAATTAACTTTAGTACCAGTTGCTTTTTAACTTTTGTGAAGGCAGTTCTTTAACTTACACAATTATCTTTTTTTAAAAAACATTTATTTATTTATTTGAGAGAGAATGAGCATGAGTGGGGTGGGGGGCAGAAGGAGACAGAGAGAGAGAATCTCAAGCAGAAGCCCCACAGAGTGCAGATTCCAATCCCACTGCGGCCTAGATCTTAAAACCTGGAGATCATGACCTGAGCTGAAATCAGGAGCTGGGTACTTAACCAACTGAGCCACTTAGGGACCCCCAATTATCTTTTACTTTGAATCCTTAGAGTAGGTCATAAGATCAAGGATTTTGTAAATTGAGAAGAATTTTTTCTCCCCTGCTTTTATTGGATCGCGAACCTAATAAAACTTATTTATTAGGAAGGGCTCTGATGTCGGCTATGTGGCTCCCAATATTTCAAACACATATTTTAGAATGAATGGCTTAGGAAAGATTGGCTCTAGAAGTGATAAATTGTGTATCTAAATATAAATGTAAAATACTCTTTATATGGATAAATTTCCTTATTGGGCTAATTTTGTTGTTTCTAAGTTTACCATTTTAACTATACTTGTAATGATTAATTTAAAGGACATGATAGGAATATCATAGAACTCTATATAAGCTATTTATAGAATAGCTTTGTAGAAGGGTACTTTGGCCAAATTTCTGGAGAGGATGCACTCCATGTTATGTATCATATACACATACACGTGCGCATACTATTTCATGGTGTATTCCAGAAGGAACTGATAGTTCAGTAAAATATTTAAAAACCTTCTACAATCCTTTTTTTAAAATAAAGATTTTATTTATTCATGAGAGACACACAGAGAGAGGCAGAGACATAGGCAGAGGGAGAAGCAGGCTCCCTGCAGGGAACCCAATGTGGGACTCGATCCCAGGACCCTGGGATCATGACCTGAGCCAAAGGGAGATGCGCGACCACTGAGCTACCCAGGTATCCCTAGGATCACTTTTAGGCTAGTCATATTTCTTATAGTTTTGACTCAGTAACATTTATTTGTGATCCATAAATTTAGAATGTTTAGGGGAATTTGTGTCAAACTTTTAGACAAAATAATGCACAAAATAGTTTTATTTGTGTATGGAAGAGAAAGGGGCTGCTGAAAATGTTGGCACATTTCTACTTGGCTTCTCTGCCCTGAAATAGAGCCTTGAAATCCTGGATAATACAAATAATCATACAATTTGCTTTGGATGTTTGATTATGGGGATATTGTTCCTACATTGAGAGCGTGACGCTTTCAATCATGTCTTGGATTTGTAAATATAGAAACAATGTTCTTAACATGGTGTGCTTTCATTTAGAAGCAGAGCCAATTACATAGGTTTTGTTCTTAGTCTGGAGATGATGGTATGCTAATCAGGGCTAGGCAAAAAAATTTGAATCAAAGGAGACATATCTGATGAGAAATAGGAAGGCCCTAATGGCCCAGAAACAAGATCTCTTCCAATGCTTCAGTCTGTTTTTGACAAACAGGAATTGGGGAGTAAGAAGGGTAGGGGAGGAGAAGATGTGACTCTGGATTAAAGCCTGCTTACATATCCACAAATGAATTCCAAAAGAGTGGAAGTCTCCCAAGAACCATTGCCCTCATATGCTTTGTTCAACTTCAGAATTAAAACGATGTGATTAAAATACCATAAGCAGTGGTTGTCAACTAGGCACAATTTTGGCAAAGTATGAAGACACTTTTGGTTGTCATGAGGTGGGGTGCTTGCTATTGGTGTCTAATGGTCAGTGGCCAAAGATAGTGCTATCCATCTAGTAATACACAGGACTACTATGATGAATTATCCAGCTCAACATATCAAGAATGCTGAGGTTAAGAAACATTTCCTTAAACTAGCCATGGGTCATATTTTTAGTAGGTGCTTATTGGTGATACTACTGATTTGTTCAAAGCAATTTGTCCAAGTCTTTTATCAACACATGTGATATAGAAGGAGATGGTGGTACAATCTTTATTTTCTGGTCATGTATTCCTTTCCTTTACCCATTCCTATAATGAGAGGCAGTGTGGGAGGGGGAAATGTCGCCATGGGCCTTGGAGTGACTGGCTCTGTAATGTGATGATAGTAAAGAAGCTATCTCATGAATGGATGTGAGGATTAAATGAAATTATAGATGGTGGCATATAGTGAACACAAATATTAGCTCTTACTCTGTTAGCAGAGGACCTTTAGAAAGTTAACCTTAGCAAGCCTCCATTTTCAACTGAATAAATTGGAGATAGTGATGGCTTCTGGAGGTACAGTGAGGATTAATTGTAAGTGCTTCACCAATTTTCTGACACAAATAGGCATTCAAGGCAGAGTAGCTACTATTATTATTTATAATAACAGTTCACTTCCAAAAATACATCTACGAGCACAGTCAAAGGTAGGTATTCATGGAGGCAGCATGGAGAATAAGAGAGAATATAAACTGAGGTTAGAGAAGCCTGTAGTTTTAGCCCTGGCAAAGCTATGTAATTTTAAATAACTTGGCTCTCAGTTTCCAGTTTCCAGTTTGAGCCAGTTCATAATTCTGGTCAGTATCAAGTGCAATAGCCAAAGTGAGTGCCTGGCACAGACCCTGGCATATATTAAGTGTTCGGGAAGTGTCAGCTTCTCTTTCTTCCTGGCCAACTTCATCTGTTCTTTCTGCACTAGAATATTGTTTCAGCCTGGGATCCACTGGAAGCAGAGCCTGAAGTGAAAGACGATGTGTGGAATATTTTGGAATGTGATTTCAGGGAGTAGGAGTGAGGAACTTGGAAAAAGGGGAAACCAATGCAAGGAGGTGCTAGTGAGTAGTCTCTGCTTGGACAATGGTACTCAATTCTTTGGGATGCTCTAAGAGCCTTATGAGACTTTTTCTTTTCTTTATTATGTTTTTTTGATGAGAAGAGATTTTAATTTTGATGAAGTCTAATTAACTATTTAAAAAAAAAGTTAATGCTTTTCGTGTCCTAAGAAATCATTCTTACCGCCAGATCAAAAAGATAATCTTTTCTGTTTTCTTCTATCAAGTGTTGGAGCTTTAATTTTTATGCTTAGATCTATAATTCACTTTGAGTTAATTTACGTGTAAGAGATAGAAGCTGATATGAATTTTTTTCCTCATATGAATCTGTAGTTCCAGCATCGTTTGCTGAAAAACACTCTGATCATTTCCCCATTGATATTTGGTGACTTTGTCAAAATCAGTTGGATATATAGGTGTGGGTTTATTGGTGGATTCCATGTCCTGTTTTGTTATCTATTTTTCTATATTTACACCAATACCACATTGTCATGATTACTATAACTTTATAGTAGGTTTTGAAATCAGGTAGTTTAAGTTATTCAACATTGTTCTTAAATTTCAAAATTGTTTTGGCTACTGTTGGTAATTTGCATTTCCATGTAAATTTTAAAATCAGCTTGTCAATTTTAAAAAAGCTCAGATTTTATTTGGATTGCATTGAATCTATAGATCAGTTAGGGGAAGATGATATTTTAATAATATTAATTCTTCCAAATCATGAACTATTATATCTTTCAATTTAGTTAGTTTTTATTATATTTTTTCTCAGTGACAGTTTTTCCTAATAAAAGCATTTAAAATAATAAATTTCCCTTTAAATACTGCTTTTGTTGCATCCTATAAATTTTGATATGTTGTGTTTCATTATCATTCAGTTGTTCAATTGGAAGATTTTTCTAGTTTTCTTTGTCATTTTTCTTTAGGCCATGCATTGTTTAGAAGAGTATTGTTTGATTTTCAATTTCTTGGGACATTTTTAGATGTCCTATTGTTATTCTTTTTAAATTTGATTTTTCTTATTCTGAGAACACTATAATATATCAACCTTTGGAATTTGTTGACTTTTTTATTTATTATTTTTATTATTTTTTAAAAGATATATTTATTTTTAGAGAGAGAGTGCACACATAAGCGGGGAGAGGGGCAGAGGAAGACAGAGAGGGAGAAAGAATCTCCAGCAGACTCCCTGTTGAGCAGGGAGCCTGACATGGGGCCTCATCCCAGGACCCTGAGATCATGACCTGAGCTGAAGTCAGATGTTTAACGGCTTAACCAACTGAGCCACTCAGGCACCCCTGAGACTTATTTTAGGACTTAGGATCTAATTTATTGGATGAATATTCTACGTGCATTTGAAAAGAATGTGAATTCTGAACTTCTTGAGTATTGTTAGAAATTAGCTAAAGTTGTTGATAGTATTCAGATCTTCTGTATCCTTACTACTTTAAAAAAAATCTCTTTGCCCTATCAATTACTGAGAGATAAATGATAAAAATAAGTAATCATGATTGTGGATTTGTGTGTTTCTCCTTTTAGTCTTATAAATATTTGTTCTATATATTTTTAGGTGCATGTACACATTTAGGATTATAATATAATGTCTCCTTGATGAATTGACTCTTTTTTTTTTTTTTTATTACAAAGTCTTCTACTCGTTCCTGGAAATACTTACTGTTTGGAAGTCCACTTTGATATAAATCTAGTCATTTTGAATTACCGTTTGCATTGTCACTTTCTATTGTCTTTTTTTTTTAACTCTCAACTGATTTGTATCTATATATTTAATGTATGTGCCTTGTCTACAGCATATAGATAGGTCTTGATATTTAGTCACTCAGAGTCTCTTCCTCTTAATTGGAGAGTTTTATCCATTTACAATGAATGTACTTATTGGTGTGGTTTAGTTTTTGTCTATTGCCTTGCTATTTGTTTTCTATTTGTCTCATCTATTTTTGATTCTTCTTTTCCTCCCTTCTGATTAATCAATTATTTTTATTCAGTCTTATGTTTTATATTTTTATTAGATTTTTAGTTTATTTATTTATTGGTGGATGCTCTAGGAATTATAATAGATACCCTTAACTTACTATAGTCTACTTAGAATGAAGAGTGAATCACTTCACATAAAATGTGAGAAAATTAAATATTATAAATTCATTTACATCTTTCTTTTTTTTGCTATTGTTGCCATATATTTTGTGTTACATATGTTATAAGCCCCCATGTTATTATGTTATTATTTTGTTTTGAACAGTATGTTGTCCTTTAAGGAAATTTAAAAAAGAAAAAAAGTGTAGATCTTTATACTTTTATTTTTTATAAATAAAAAATATTTACCATATGTGGCACATCTTATGCCTTCATATAGATCCAAGTTTCCATCTGCTATTATTCCTTTGAACCTGGAGATTGATTTATTTATGTATTTCTTTGTTTGCTTGCTTTTTTAGTATTTCCTATGGTGCAGGTCTACTGTTGAAAATTTTTCTCAGCTTTAATCTGAAAGTGTCTTCATTTTATTCTACTTTTGAACAGTTTTCACTAAACATAGAACTCTAGTTGGCTATTGCTCTTTGAGCATTTATAAGATCTCCTCACATCGTGTCTGGTCTCCATTGATTTTGTTGAGAAGTTAGTCATCACTATTGCTGTCATCCCATAATATGATATGTAATTTTTTTCTTGATTTTGATGTGACTAGGTGTGATTTTCTTTGTATTCATCTTGCTTGAGGTTCATGGAACTTCTTGGATCTGTAAGTTAATTTAAAATCAAATTTACCCCAATTATCTTAAAACTTTGTGCCTTGAAATAATATTTACAGTTTCTAAAGTTTGAGCATCTGGGCTAGAATCTTGACCATTATCTCAATTATGGTGATAGCGGACATCTTTGTTTCATTTCTAGTTTCAGAGGGAAAGCTTTCAACATTTCACCATTGGTTATAATGTTTGTTGTAGGTTTTTTTTTAAAGGTACCCTGTGTCATCTTAAGTTCTCAAGTACTCTTCTATTCCTAGTTTACTGATAGCTTTTAACATGTATAGAAATTGCATTTTATAAATTTTTTTTTTCTGCATTGAGCCAACTTTATATTCCTAGAATAAATCCAATTTGATCATTATGAATTATCTTGTTTTACATATCTGGATTCAGTTTACTAGAATTTTCATCAAGACTTTTTCATTTGTAATTTTTCTTTCTTATAACATTGTTGTAAAGTTTTGTGTCAGGGTTATTCTATTCCGATAAAAAAAGTTGTCAAGTTTTTCACTTTTTTCTATTTTCTGAAAGAAAACAGTGAGTCTTATTAATTAAGTGGCGAAGCTGGTATTTAAACCATACAGGCTGGCTTCAAAATCTATGCTTTTAACTGTAATGCTATGTTGACTTTCCTCTTACTTTCTCTCTTTCTCTCTCAATATGCATATCCCAAGCCCTAATTCTCCCAGGGAAACACAAAGAGGGAAATCTAACATCTGAATAAGCAGTACTTTGCATTAAAGGAGAGAAACTGAGATTTGGGCCCAAAACTTTTCTAATGGGCATTAAACACGCTTTTCCTTTGCTCTGGACACCTTCTTTCAGTTTTCAAATGCATCAGATGTGGTAGCTTCAGGGACTGTACACATGTTGTTTTGCCTGCTAAAACTGCATTCTCCAAACCCAAGTTATTGACAGTTCATCCCTGAGATGTCAGTCTAGGCACTACTTCTTCACAGAAAACTTCTCTGACTCCCATAGTTTGAGGAGGCCACTTTCTTCACTAGTGCTCTTTTTTTTTTTTTTTGCACACCTTTCTTTTTTTCTGTAATATAAAATCACAATCATAAAAAAATAACTCATTGTGTAAAGTTTGTGTCTCCAGCTTGAATATAAACTCCCTGAGGGTAGAGACTATGTCAATCTTATTCATGGTGAGCATATAGTAGGCACCTCACACATATTTATTACATGACTGAATTCTCTAAATTTCTTAAAAGCTTTTGAGGGCACGCATATATTACTGCAGTTTTGTGGATGGAAAGAAGAGTTGACAATATAATATATATTTTTACTTTTCCCCAAGGTTCTACTGGAGTCATCTCTTGATCTACTCTTTGCTTTCCATTACTACAAGAACCTCACCTGATTTTCATCCATTTGGATCTGTTGGCTTGAGTCTTTCAAAAGTCGGGGGAAATAGAGCTAGGGAGGAGATAGGTAATAAAAGGTAGCCTGAATCATGGACAATGGAGATACTGAAAATAATAAAGAGTAGTATATTGTATATACTATAATAAATAATAATAATAGAGTAAATAGCTAATATTTATTGAACACTTAATATATGCCAGGCACTCCAGTAAGTTCTCTACACATCTTCATTTAATCTTCATGGCATATAATAACATACTTCAGTTATTATCACTATTTATAGGTAAGAAACTGAACCTTGGAGAAGTTAAGTTACTCTCTTAAGGTCATACAGCCAGTGACTGGCAAGGGTAGGACTTGAACCCATGTCAGTGTTACTCCAGAATCCATGCTCTTCCCTGCTGAACTATAGACTGCCTTATGTAATTTCCACTGGTTGTCAAAATATAGTGAAAATTCTCAGCAAGGAGATTGTAAAAGGATTTCTTTGATCTAATTTCAGCTCTACAGTGACAAGCAAACCTAGTGATAAAGAAAAGATTCAGATTTAGAACAGCAAGTGTCTTTCTAGGTGGCTCAAAATTATTTGCCTTTGTAATGAGGTTAGTTCTGTGATTCTAATTAAACTTTGTCAGTTTTCTTAATGGTTGGTTAATCTTAAGATTTTAAAAATAAGTGATTGTAATTTAGCAGCTCAAAAGATCAGTTTGCCACTAAATGCACAAATACAAGTATGTATAACTTTTTCATGAGAAGACTCAGTCAAGTTCTTGGGTAAAAGATACTCCTTCAACATGCTGGTGTGTAATGACTGCTCTCCAGAAATCCCAGTGTCACTAAAAATTCCTACTCCAACAAGATTAAATCCTTTATTACACTGGCTATTATAAAGAAGGTGCCAAGACAATGAAATCTTATGAAAGACATTTATTTTTTAATGGAATATATTAATATCTATTTAATTAAACTCATAACCCTTTGTTTAGAATGTATTTATAGAAAAGAGAGAAAAACAGACTCTGCAATTAGTTTTCTTGTATCTAGGACAAGCTTGTTATAACAGTCATGGGACACATTTTACGGGTGCTATTTCGGCATTGACTATTTTGAAAACTAGGAGAAAAATGCTTTAAAGTCAATACTGTCCAATTTAAAAATACTGAGTTGGACCATATACAATAACATATATTTAACCATTTCCAATTTTCTATGAATCAGGTATGTTCACTGACTTTCCATTTTAGAGATAGCTCAATTATGTTAGTATTCTTACATTTTTAATAAATATCTAAAAGGATTGCCATACTGTTTTCTCCCTCTCTTTTGGAAGGCCTAATGGAGACAATAACTACATCTTAAGTGTCCCTTGTGCTCCCTATCCTGCTTATGATCATATTGACTAACTAGGGCATAACTCAACACTAGCAGTTTGACTGACCATCCTTTAGGCTGTCAGGCCTCAGCAATTCTCTTTCCTTCCCAGTTTCCTCTCCTCCCTCCCTCCCTCTTTTCTTAAAAGTTGTAATATAGAAAATGGTAGACTACATAAGAATTACAACTGAGTACTGTGGGAAGTCAGAAGACATACCTGGCTGTGGGGAATAAGGAGATTTGCTGCATGAGGTGTTATCAAGTCAGACAATTTAGACACACAGAGAACAGAGAAAGGGTTTCTAGCATGTGCAGCATGTGATATGTTGCTTAAGTATTTGATAAGTGGATAAAAATATTTTAAAAAGTAAAATAAGTACATATTCAATTAAAGTGACAAGTTTTCTTGAGGGACTTGAGTTCTTTGTTAGATCTCAGATGGGAACTATTTTCCATCCAACGGAGCTTCTGATAGATGAGTTATTTGAAGGAAGACATTAATTTCCCTTCAGATCTTGTGCAGGGGCTCATGGTCCTACCAAGAATTCCCTTCAGAAGCAACTATGGGTGACAAGAGATGAGGAAATAGGATGTCAGTTTGCTATCATAACCCAGTTAGATTTGTCATCATCCTCATAGCACTTTGAGAAACTTGAAGCACATATCACAATGGCAATAATGAATTATTCACCTAATTACTGTTTTAATGTCTCCCTTTATTGCAAATCTATTGACTTTTATGAAGGAAAGGACCCATTTGGTTGTTTACCACTGTATACTGAACATAATGACTGACATGTAGCAGATGCTCAGTAAATAATTGTAGAGTGAGTACTTTGCCCTCAACTATTCATAACTGAGATTGTTGAATGAGTGAAAGTACAGTAAGTTTTTTTTTATTTCTCTAAAATATTTATATTACATAAGGGGAGTAATGGGTGATTATATTGGGAAGATATTTTGGTATTAATTAGTTCTGAGGTGCCTGAGTGGCTCAGTTGGTTAAGTGTCCGATTCTTGATTTTGGCTCAGATCATGATCTCAAGGTTGTGAGATCGAGCCCCAGGTTGGGCTCTGTGGTCAGTGGGGAGTCTGCTTGGATTCTCTGTCTTCCTCTCCCTCTGTCCCTTCCCCAACTCCCTAGAATAAATAAATAAATCTTAAAAAAATAAAAGCTTAGTACTTATAGTACTGTGGTAAGCAATAGATTATTAATTAAAAATTCTAAACAAGCAAATGATGAGATCAGCTTTATTTTATGAAAACAACATCTCTTAAAATTAGGTAATTTTAGGATTACCTGAACATGAATACATGAACAGGAAGACTGTAGTCACAGTCACTTTAGCCCTTTGCCTATAAAAGTGGTGGGAAGGTAATTTTCCTTATACTCTGCCTAATTCGACCACTTGGATTCCATGTGAAGAAAAGGTTGTGGTAGTTATTTGGACATGATAAGGTAGAGGGCAAGGCATGGAGTAGGGGCTTGAATGGCAAATTGGGCATAAATATATTACCACAAATAGAAGATTTATTTTACAACTTTTTCATAAGCAGTTAGTCATTCACAAAGCAAACTTAAGGTTCTGATATGGATAGCAAGAAGAGGTATAACAACTATGATTGGTTTATTGGTTAAGCTGAACTCGATGATGTACAATCAGGAAATGACTTAGTTTTTCTATAATCGTTGTCTCTAATGTCTCCCTTTTCCTTTTCCTACCTTTGTCAACATCTTCAAGCTTCAAGAAGATCCAATAGCTTTCTGGTAAATTTCTGATTTTAAACTTAGTCCAGTCCAATTAAAAACTTCAGTCTTACATCCAGTTCAGAGATGCTCTGCTGCTGCAACATTACCTATAACTCAGGACAGGGGGTATGTGCTGTCTTTTCACACTTTGGGTGCCTCTAGTCCTCTTTTTTTCTTTCCTCTTCTTCTGGGATGCAGTTTAGAGAGGGAGGGTACACAGAAGAAAAGGGTCAAAGATATTCCTACATAGTTTATGATATTTGTAGTTCAAAATACTGACTCTTTGGGATATATTTGTGGTTTCATTAGAGGAGCCAAGGAACTCCCTCAGGGCATCATTCTTTGATGTGAAAGTGGACTCTATTGGGGGAATTCCTGTAGCTCCTGATCCCAGTGATCTACTTTATAGCCACTTTTTTAAAAAAAATATTTATTTATTTATGTATGATAGTCACAGAGAGAGAGAGAGAGGCAGAGACACAGGCAGAGGGAGAAGCAGGCTCCATGCACCGGGAGCCTGATATGGGATTCGATCCCGGGTCTCCAGGATCGCGTCCTGGGCCAAAGGCAGGCGCTAAACCGGTGCGCCACCCAGGGATCCCTATAGCCACTTAATAGCGAAGTCCCCCCATCCTGACTGGCCTCTTGCTAGCTGATGAGATCCCAGCAAGATGATTCAAGCCCATTTATCTTCCTTGGTATCTACTTGGTTCTTGGGAAATTCATACATACTTGTCATGATAATAAATAGTGAACATTCTAGTATTGCCTCACTGTTGCTTCTTTATTTCATCTATCTTAGGTTAGTCCTTGCAACTGCTTGTCTTCAGAATTCCCCTTTCATAGAGTTCACCAGGAAGAGAGAGATGTCAGCCTCTGTGTCCTCTCTGTTTATATACACTTCCCAGTTTTGGGAAGTTTTATTCATGTATTCTCTTAGTTTGCTTCACTTGACTCTCTTAGAACACTGGGATCTTTGAATGTCCACACCCTAAATAATTATTCATCTGGGGAGTGAGATGTTGCTGTCTGTTTCTTGCAGGAACACTTTTATCTGTGTCTGGTTCTCTTGAAACATTCTTGAATCAGTTTCAGCAAAAGAAAGGAGAAACACTCCCATTCTCTCTTTCACAGAAAAGAGAGAAATGTCATAGCACTTCCCACTAAACTCACAAAACAGTGATACCACAAGATTCTTCCAAGCAACCCTAGTTTTTTTGCTTGTATAGATTAATGGGGTATTTATCTCTGGACCAGTTTTACCATCCTTTAGCAAGTCCTGTGTGGATGTATTTAACATCTTTTTTAAGTGCCTAGCATTGGTTATTTTATATTGTTTGCAGCTTTGATGCTTTAAAGGAAATTCTGAACCAAATCAAAAAAGACTCCTTTGATTTATTAGAATATACATAGTCCCTTTTCTGGAGGACCATAGAGTTTAAGAAATGCTCATCAAAAGAGGTGATAACAAGCAATCTCAGTACTTAAGGAAAGAGTGACTTAATTTGTTCATTCATTCATTCATTTCCACAAGTTACTCTTTCAAGAGCTGAATATGACATATGAACAAATCTAAATAGTTGCTGCCCTAATTGAGGTTACAGTCTAGTGGGAGAGCTAGCCATTAAACAAGTAGATACACAAATTATTAGAAATTATAATTTGGGCAAAGAACAGGGTGCTATGAGAAAGAACAGCGTAGTACATGATGGCAGGACTAGATTTGGCTCATTCCTAGGGGCAAGCACCTAGAGACTTTATCAGACTATTCCCTTCAGGAACTATCAGATGTGAGTTATTTTTAGGAGTAAGGTTGCAAAGCTGGCCAATGACAAGTCAAGTTCATTAGTTCATTAATGCATTTAATAGTGTTTTTTTTTTTTTTTTTTTTTAGTGACAACCATTTGCTAGGTACCGTACAAATGCTAAAAATACCAAAATGTATAGAATGAAGTTCCTATAGTAAAGATGCATATAGTCCAGTGAGAGGTAGAGATAAATACAAAGTCAACATGAGTCAGTAGGATGAGGATAAGAACAGAAAAGCTAGGGGCCTATGACTTTCTTTGCCTTTGGGGAGCAGTGGGGAGATGTTCTGGGAAATGTAACACTAAGTAGTTTTTTGAAGGATGAGGAGATGACCATACAAAGCAGTGAGAACAGAAGATTATTCCAGGGAAGAAAGCACCATGCTCAAAAATATAGAACCAGGTACTCCAATCTGAGTCTCAATACATTGGAGTGCTTTGAATAGGTTTTCCCTGTACAAAGATACTGCCTCCCTGTCCTTGCAGTGATGTCTACTATTTATCCCAATGTATCATAATGTGAAAAAGGTGGGAAGCTGTGATTTAGAAGCTAGAGAAAGCATAATACATTTAGGGAATTGCACAAATGTTGAAATATATGAGACATGGAAAGAGGTTCTGGCCACGTATTGGTTTCCCTATCACACTGAAATGTATAGGTAACAACATTGTCATCTTCAACCTGGCAAGATCAAGAACTACAGGAATAGGGAAAAGATTTATTATTGAATGAGTGTTATAAGTTTTTACTATCCTAACACCATTTATGAAGGATAATTTTGATTTTGTCTCCTTTGCCCACCTCCCTGAACTTTAAGGAGGAATGCAGTTGTATGTGTTTGATTCCTGGGCTTTTATGATGCAGAATTAGGAGACTACTGAGAGAAAGTTCAGGATTGGAGAGACATGGGGAAGAGGAAAGGGAACAAATGGCAAAAACCATATTGACTCAAGGCAGGGAGAGTGTTGAGGGTATTAGAGAAAATAGGAGAAAACCGTATAAATTGAAACTGAGTAAATTTTCTTTAAGATTTACAGGTACAGATTTTGGAATTCTTTTAAAAATTACTTTAGAATACTGGACTCTTTCTTCATATGTGAAACAGAAGAGAGATTGGGCTGTAGAAGCAACAGGATTTATTTGGGTTTTGCACTATATGTGCATGCTTATACAAAAAAGGAGGTTTAATGCAACATGGGAAATAATCTCAGGATATGGAACTAGATATAGAATTCCTGTTTTTGACATTCAGTAGTGACATGATTTGGGGGAAACCTCTATTATTTCTTAGAGCCTTTCCATACCTCAGTTTCCTCATATAGTCATATAATACAGTACTTCATTGGGTCAATGTGAATAACAAATAAGACATGAAAGTGCTATGCAAATTATGAAGAGTTATACAGAGTTCCATGATAGCAGTAATAATAATGATGTTCATGTTAAGTTTTTTTTTTTTTTAAGTTTTTAAACAGCATAGAATTATACCTTCAGTGCCTTTGAGGAATGATAATTGATGGTATTAATAAAGAGGAGACAATAAAAACACAACTTCCCTCAAGTCCAGAGGTTGATGATGACTCCAATTTAGAGAAAACTAACGCTCATCAGGAATGACCCTAAACTTGAGAAGAATACAGTTTAAAATCATTGCTGTTTCCTTTTAAGTATTCTTCCTATATGTCTGAGTTCTTATTGTTCTATCTGGAAATGCCACAGTATAGTCCTTGTGTTCTCTGGTGCTGGCATGCTGCAAAATCCTGTGATAGAGGGGTAGTTAATAAAGTATTTGACAGGAAATATAGAAAAAAATCTTTGTAATTCACAGTTCTGACATAATGAAAAGCTTATAATTCACTAGTGTGACCTCACAGCTGTGAATTACAAGTTTCACTTGACTCGTTCACAATTTGTCTTTGAATTTATACTATGAAAAGTGAGAACCATATTGTCAAACTGTCACTCCATATTGATATATTACTGCTGAAGATTAAGAAACATTTTGTCAAAGAGCAGGAAAATAAAAATATCCTAAAAGAAGATGGAGTTTGATACAAATTTGAAGGGGTGTATGAGGCAAAGACAAAAATGTCTAGAAAAAAGCAACATGCAGTGTTTGTATCTCTCCAGGGACTTGTTTTTCATCCCTTCATTTAATAACAATAAACCTCTGTATAAAACTCACTATATGCCAGGCACTCTTCTAGCCACTTTATTTTTATTTTTTTTCTCTAGCCACTTTAGATATACTTTTAAGACTCAAGAAACTCCTTAGAAGTAAGTATTGTTTTTATTTCTATTTTTTTTTAATGCAGAAACTGAAGCACAGAGAAGTTAATTAACTTGCCTAAGTTCACATGACAGTCAATGGCAAAGCCAGAATTCAAAGCCAAGTCTCAATTATGGCTCCAGAGGTCAGACTCCCAAGCCTCTGTGCCACATGGTCTTTGTAGAAATGTTACCAGAGATAGAGTTGGATGAGCCAATACTAATTTTTAACCTTAATATCAATTTGAAAATAACTCTGAGGGGTGCCTTGGGTGGTTCAGTCAGCTAAGCATCCGCCTTTGCTCAGGTCATGATTTCAGCCCCTGGGATTAATCAAGCCCTGCATGGGGCTCCCTGCTCAATGGGGGAGCCTGCTTCTCCTTCTCCTTCTGCCCCTTTTCCTTCTGTGCTCTCTCTCTCTGTCAAATAAATAAATAAATAAATAAATAAATAAATAAATAAATTCATTCTTAAAAAAATCTTTGATCTTTTCTTTATAGTAGTAATATTTCAAAAGAATGGAGGACAAGAGAGACATCTAGTACTACATTTCACTTGTTTAGATTCAGAACAGATGAAGGTTCTCTATACTGGACATGCATCTAATATCATTATTAACTTTTCAAGAATCTTTGAGTAAGATATGCAAAGAAGATTGTCATTCTGACAGTTCTCTTTGTAACTTTTTATTTTAATATAGCTTCAAACTTACATAAAAATTTAAAGGATAGTACTAAGAACCAATTGTATACCTTTATCCAGGTTTATGAATTGTTTAAATTTTGCCTCATTTTTCTTTCTCTTTCTCTACAGTCATTTGAAACTAGGAGGTAAAGTGTCTTTTTATCTCTAAATCTTTCAGTGTGTATTTCCTGAAAGCAAGAACATTGTCTTCATAATCTCAGTATAATCATCAACATTAGGAAAGTTCATATTGATACAATACTGACATCTATTCCATAGTCCATATTCAAATTTTCTAACTTCCCCAAAACGTTCTTTATAATGATTTTTTCTCTCACTGGAGAGTTCTTTCCCCCACCTCCTTTCCATACATGAATGTTCTTAGGAGTCTTATTTGTAAGTCAAAATTGGAAACAACCAAAATATAAAATGATAGTAAATAGTTAAATTTTATTACATTATACCATGAAATATTACTCAAAAATAATAAAGAATATTGATACATGTAACAATAGATAGATTAGACAGATCTCAAGAGTATTATGCTGAGTGGAAAAAAAGGCAATCAAATACTATATAATGTGATTTATATAACATTCTCAAAATGACAGAATTAAAAGCAGGGAAAACAGAGCTTAGTGAAGAATTTTTGGGTGATTGGGTATGTGACTATAAAGGGCTAGTCATAGGGAGATCTTTGTGGTGATAGAATTGTTCCATACCTTGATTGTGATGGCGGTTGCATAGATTTACATGTGACAAAATGGCATAGGATTGCTCACACATTTTCCAATGTCAATTTTCAGGTTTTGATATTGTAATATAGTTACATAAGATGTGACTATTGTGGGAAATGGGGTAAATGTTATATGAGATAATTCTGTATTATTTTTTAAACTTCATGCAGATCTCTATTTTAAAATGGAAAATTAAAGAAAAATGTTAGAAGCATTTTGTCATAGATAACAGCTCATGAACTTATGTAAGAGAGGTCTTTAATGAACTCCTCAGAAGACTAAAAGTTATGCATAACTGGCAGAGTGATTATGTGTGATTGTGTCTAGTTATAGTTATTCTCTACTATGTTGTATCTTTTAAGAGTCATTAATAGCAAGTATTATAAGTAGCTGGGTATAAGAGTAATTTCAGAACAAATAACTGGACAGAATATCAAGGTCATGATGACTCCTCAGATAGAGTAAAAAAAAAAAAAAATCAAGTTCCTTTCAGTTCAAAGAATTCCCAGAGTATTTTCAGGTGGGTTCACAAACTATTCATTTTGTTTTCCTCTGATTTATTCTGGTGTTCTCTTCTCATGCTTGTGCTGTTACTGCTGCATTTGGCCAGCCACCTGCAAAGAAGACCCCAAGATCTGAGGTGGTGTTCTCTTTAAACTCTTTTTACCTTAGATAGAGGCTGGTAGGTTCCATTATTCCAGCTGCTGAATCCAACATATTCCAACATATTCCTTACCTGGGAGGTATTCTTAACCATTACTTGTAATAACCATCATTATATAGTTTAAAAGGTAACCTGTTTTGGGCTTTAAATAGTTCAAAGAAATTTCAGTAAGAAACCCATATAGTTCATAATGATTCTTTATAGCAACTCTTTCCTATAATTCAGATTCGAGTCCATAGATCAATGAGGAATATAAGTAACAGACACAATATTGTATCTCAAATTGGCCCTCATCAAATCCTATTCTACTCTCTCCTCTTTCCAATCTTTCCTCAAAATTGTTGCCAAATATTGATTCACTGAGCAAAACAAATGCTTTAGCTTCTTAAAACTGTTTGGTAGTGGTTCCTGAACAAAATTATACTACAAACATCTGAGATGGAAATTTACAGTATGATCTAATTTCTACCTTTTGACCTTCATTTGCTATGGTGTTACTCTATGCATTCTATTCTTCTATGATCTTGTATATCTTGTTCTTCCTCCTTCATTTTGCTCAAGCTTTTTTGTTAATCTGGATTTCTATCTCCTGAGCATCTGTAAAATGCCACCATTCTTTGTTGCCCACCATCTTTTCCAATGATGCTTTCCTGAGGCCTTTAACTAGATGGTATCCCTTGTTGGAACTTCTGTTGTTCTTGGCCCCCCCCCCCCCTTTTTTTGGCACATACCTTTTGGCTATATAACAGCTTTATAGGCAAAAGAATTCAGTCTAAAATCATGCATTGCATTTGTTTATGGGGACTCTTGATTTCTTCTTCAATTTGGACTAGTTCCTCAGTCTTTCCTTGAATTCCAAGGCCATGTGACTTTAGGGGATTACAGTCCAGCTATTTTGTTGAATGTTCTTCAATTTGGGATTGTCTGTTTCCTAATGATTCAATTAAGACTATACATCTTTGGCAGAAATGTCACAGAAATAATGTGCTGTTCTTATTGCATTCTACTGGGGGAACATAATTTTGATTTATTCTATTGTGAATGTTCATTTTGACACTTGATTAAGGTGGTGTCTGTCAGGCATGTCTCCCCCACCTAATTAAATTTCTTACTTATACATTCACTTGTTGTTTATTTATTTATATAGGTATGGACTCACGGATTCCTATTATTATTGAATGACTTAAAATTTATTACTATCATTGTTTGTTTTGATACTCAAATTATCTCAGATTTGGCCAGCAGGAACCCCAGCTGGCATTGTTTCCTTTTGACGTGTCTCTATTGGTTTTTGGACACTTCCTTTCTGGCACACAAAAATATGTCAGCTCATTCTACAATATCCCTATCCCAGCTCTGGAATTAGCCATTTCTACAAGAAGTCTTGATTTTTTAAATTGGAACATTGTGTTTACAAGTCAGGATCAGGTACTAGGTGTGCTTGTTGCAGTTGGGGAGTCACTTCTAGGCCTTCTCAGTGGAATCACCTATATAATACATGTATGTATTATACACACATTTGCATCCATATGTATTTCTATATCTATCTAAATATATTTAAAACCACAAATTCATACCAATATTTCAAATTCCAGTCTAACGTCACATGTCTCATTCTTGTTTTCTCTCTTTCCATATTTGAAATCCTCTTCTTTGACAGTGAGAAATCTGATTCCCATTACCCTTAACATATTCACTCACTGATCAATTGGTTTCTGTAGGCAAACTCTTGTCACTGCTGTTACAATACCCCCTCCCTTCCAGTCCCATATGTGCACCCTGCTCCACCTGACTCCCTGTAATGGGTGGTCCCCCAACTTCTGCACAAGCACCATACTTATCCAGGTCAATTTCAGACATAAGCATGAGGCCACCTTTCCCTAGTACATCCATTTTATCCCACTTGGGCTCCAAAATTCTATGTTTTACCACTGCCACCCAACTCTATGAACTTTCCTCCTCATCCCTTCACCCTGCTTAGGATCTGACAGTCTGCACCCACTTTTGGTGGGTCTAGTCTCTTCCTCCTGCTGGGGTTCAGACATTGACTCTGGGCAAATTCCTATATGGGACACCTTCTTGATCTTACTTGAGCTCTGATAGTCTGTGATGGTCACTGCCACCACTTCCTATCTCCCTATACATGCATCTTATCTATCAATGCCCCCCACTCTCACGTTAGGGCTCTGATATGCTGAACTAGGCCATTCTTTCTTGTGGACTTTAAACTTTGCTTAGTCCACACACTGCTCCTGGCACTCATCCCCCAATCTGGACACTCTGCTCATCTCACCCAGACACTGACACCTCATTCTGGGACTCTCCTACATAAACATCCTCCTCACCCAGCTTCGGCTCAGTCACCTGGGCTTAGTTGCCTACCCAAGATACCTACCTCTTCCCTCTTGGGCTCTGGCACTGCATGCCAGGCCAGTGCTGCCTTCTCTTCCATGAATGGAAGCTTCATCAAGCCATTCAGGCTCTACCCTATTGTGTGTACAGCCATCACTCACATACACCCTCCTGTCCTCACTTATGCCCCACCACACCTCCTTGAGACACTCTCAGTACCCTGCCAGTACTCAGCACTACATGCTGTACTAATGCCCTCCTTACCTTTACAGGCCTTAACACCACAGGACCCTTGCTGTCCCTTTCCTGAAAGTAATGCCCTCCAATCTCACTTCAGCCCACCGACCCCACAGGATGTCTGGCATACTGTGCACTAACTTGTACACTCTGATCTGAGTTGCCCCACCTACCCTTACCTAATTGGGGTAATGCCCTGCACTAGGCCACTGTTATCTCTATGGATACTCACCTCATCTTGCTTGGCTCCAACACCCTGTACTGGGCCACCTCTCCTCCTCATGGGTGCCATTCTCACTATGCTTGGGCTTTAATACATTACTGTGTACACTATGGCACGCACTTTCCCTCACTTTCCCTCTGCTAATACCTACCTTGCTCAGCTCTAGCTAATAGCTTTTGAACTAAATTGCCTGGAAGAAAAGGGGGATGGGAGAGGAAAGTAGGAGAGGGAAGGGAAGGAAGAGAAGGGGGAGAAGGAAAGAGAAAGGAAGAGAGGGGAAAAGAAAGACTGGAAGTGGCTTTTGACAGAGCTTACTCAGACCAAGCCACAAACCCAGGGACATCATTCATATTTTCCTTTTGTTTTCAGACATATTCATTCTTTGAACAATTTGAATATTTCGCCAACATTTCAGTATTCTGTGCCTTCCTCGGGGTACTGGAAAGGCTTATTCTCTGCAAACAGCTGTTCAGTATGATACCACCAGGGTCCTCCAGTATATTTATAGCTTTGGAATTCACAACTACCTATAATTTATACATGCATAGTTCTTCAAAAAATGCAAAAATTAAATCCTTCTAACTTATAGGGAGTATGGAATCCAATCAGTTTTAGCAAGCTTTCCTGTATATTAATTATCATTTATTTGAATGCTGTTTTAAAAAACCATAAATCTGTAAACACCTACATTTTGTAACCTTGATCAAACATTATTTTTAAAACTCCTATTGCAGTTTGGGAATTTTTCAAGTCCTGGAACAAAGAATAAAATGTCATAATGAAACTAGTTTTTATGATGAAATGGTGGTTACAACATAATTATTATAATTAATGCTAAAGCCTAGCTATAATTCAACATGTTTGACCATAGCGCTTCTACAGCGACTCACAATGTGACAGATTTACTCCCAGGTAATGTGATGAGCTGTGCTGGATGTTCTCATTCGTGTATATGGTGTAATGGTTTATTATAACAATATTATGGCTGTGGTGGTGAAGCTCTCATACCATTATGTTTCCTCTTAAGAAATAATCTCAAAAAATACAGTAGTTTGTGTATCAACTTTTTAGTGTTTCTCATAACCAAGGCTCCCTGAAAAGGGAGGACCAGCTGCAAATGAGACCTATTCTTTTATGTAATAAACTGCCAAAAGCTAGAAAGTGATGACATTCTGCTTATTGCAATAGGCTGAAGAACGATTTTGCATGTTCACCAGGCAAGAAATACAGCTGTGGTTCCTGTTATTGACAAAAGACAATACAGGCAGGATTCCATAGCTTCGTTGCTTCAGTCTGTGACATTAAGGTTCAACCTCTGCACAAGATGCATAAATATCCTTTGGATTTTCTTCAGTAAGCACACACTAGAGGTTAATAATGTGGGGATGTTTGATTCCCTGCTGTTTTAAATAATTTCATGGAAAATCTAATGCAGTAGGACACTAGTTTAGAAAGGTTATTACCCTCATCAAACGATAGCACTTCTTTCCTATTATTTTCTACCAATTTCTTGCCCTTATAGCTCCTCTCTCTTCATTTACCACAAATGATTCTTCAAAACGACACTCTGTGGTTGGGTGGAGATGGGATTGGAGAAAGCTTAATCCCTAATCAGGGCCCTGTCAGTGCTGGTAGTAGTGTACATCTTTCTTCCTTCTTCTGCTTGCTGGAGCTTAGATACAAGACAGAGATGCACACTCACTGAAGAGGAGTCATTGAAACCAGTTCCTATCCCTTTGCTGGGGCTATTTTACATGAGACTCTGAGATCTAGAGCCCACAGGGAGCCTTCAGGCAGTTACAGTTGTAATAGCCTGCTCCAGTTCTTCTCAACTAAATGGTGCTCTGATTTGCTAAATTCTTGAGTCATTATCACCTCCGTTGTGGCAAGTACTTACAACAAAACTCAAAGAATGATCTTGGGCTCACAGTTTTAGGATTAAGGAACAATATGGGGTTCCATGGACTGTGCCATTCCAGGCTAAGTGCAGAAGAGACTGCCTATTCAATATCCATCTCTTCTTTTCCTACCAGGATACAAAATTTAGTCAGATGACCATGTGCATTTCCCAGCCTTGTTTGCAAATGGGCACCAGGTGAATAAATTCTGGCCAAAAAGCAGAAGTTGTTGGGGTAGGACTTCTGGAAAGATCCTTAAAATGGCAGGACAGACCCGGATGGCAGTTTCTTTTTTTGGCTTTTGTGGTGACCAACTCACTTGGTTTGTTTGCCTGGGATTTTCAGAGTTCCAGAAGGATGGGCCTTTTAGTCTTAAAACCCAGAAAGTTCTAGGCAAACTAGGTAAGTTGATTATCCTGCCTTTCTTCCGCACAATATATATGTGCTGGTTTGATGTCTAGCAGTGATCTGATGGCCTTGAGGTGACATACTCATTCAAAGGATGACTGGGTAAGAGGATAGGAGAAGTTTGATTCCATTGCAACTGCCCTAGACTTTTCAGTACATGAGAAAAAAATAACTCCCAATTTAATGAAACAGTATTTTTTTTGGAGTGTTGTGTTTCTCTTTTTTAGCAACCACAAATTCAATTAATGTTAACTTAGTTAAGGAGCTCTGTTACGCCCACGTGGAATGCAGACTTTGCCTTCTGACTGAAGCACTTCCAGTTCCTTGGAGAGAGATGGTTTGAACATCCTGGAAATGGTTCAAATCCAGGTCTGCCAGACTCCAGACACTCTCTTCCTGCAACTTCACAATGTTGTTGCTCTCAGTCCTCATCCCTGTAAAGCTTACTCTCGAAAGAGCCCTGAGAGATTTGGTTAGCACTCAGAAAGCTCAGTGTTTGGAGAGAAGGGCTCTTACAGGTAATGTGGACCCCTTGTGCCCTCATTTACTTTGATGAGGAAACAGGCCCAGACAAAACAGGGGTATGGAGACCTGAGCTCCTAGTCAATTTGCTCTCTTTGATGAAAATGATACCTCTCCTTACCTGCAGCTGCCAGTGTCATCCCAATTGCAAATAGCAACATGCTGATCCTAGCATTCCCCTGCCCATCCTTTGTGAATTTTAAAGTATAGCTCCTGTTTCTGGATTGCTCTCTTTGTGTTGAAGTGGCATCTTATGACGGGAACTTTAAAGCTAAAATAACACTGCTATTAAGAACTTGAGAGTTTTGTTTCATTTTGATTTTCTTGTTGATAGATGTGGGATACTGACTTTAGGAACAATTGCAAAGGAGTAGAAATTGGTTCTACCACCTTTTCATAAAAATCATTTACCTTTTACTTAGCTGGAAAGGATAATCAGAATTACCCTTTTCCATCAAGGAAAGCATAGTATTGAGCTTATATTAAATATTCAAACATATAGTTTTATTAACAACAGAAAGAAAGGAATTAAAACATGCTTACTGGGTGCCAACAGCCAGGAATCCCCAGTTAGACAGTATCTATGCAATATCAGATATTAAAATTTTGAATACCACTTCTGGAGCAAGGAGCATGAGCATGCACATGCACACATGCACGCACACACACACACCCAGAGAGCTATGTGAACATGCATGCATCTGATTTAATCCTCACACAAACCACTAGGAGGTAAGGAATGAGGCTCAAAACCCAAGGTCACAGAGTCACCAAGTAGCTGAACAGAGATTTGAAGCCACATCTAACCTCAAGATTGCACTCATTTCTTTTTAGTCAAGTTATTATAGACGGTCTCTAGACTTCCTCTTTGTGAGGGCTGTCAAGAAGACCTTGAAAATTGATTTATTTTAGAGGCATAGGAAGAGAGAAATTAGCATTAATTGAATGAATGCCTTTTTGTGGCTTTCTTTATTCTATTTACATCCATTTTTAGCTAGTGTTTACTCAAACCCTGTAATATGGATGGTATCATCCTCATATTTTATACCCATTTTATGCATGAGGATACTGAGCCTTATCTAAGGGTTTAAGAACCTTATCTAAAGTCAAACTGTTAAACATATAGGCTAAAATCAGTCTAGTTCCAGATTCTGTGCTCTGAACCACTACACAGTGTTTCTGCTTATTTATAACACCTCACTCATTTTTCTCACTTAACTATGTATTTCATGGATTTTTCCAGGCTAATAAACAACATAACTTTCCATAGTATAGCTATACGTCAGTGTATTCAGCTATCCTCCTACCACCCTGTCACATATAATGCTGCAATTCAGTGGCTTTTTTTAGACATTTATTCTTATGTCCTAGTGTACTGATTTATATTTGTTAGATTCCCAAAGATGGAGAGGTGGAGATGAGCCAAAGGGTTTAGATATATTTAATTATAATAGCTACTGCTAGATTATTTATCATTATTGCATTCAAAAATTGTGATAGAATACACATAACATAAAATTTTCTAGATTATTTTTATGAAAAGTTTGTAGCAGTTCAATCCCCATCACCAGTGAATGAGAAGGGGGTTGCCCATTTTTTCACTAGCACAACACATTCCTGTTTTTGTGAACTTTGATCAAGCTGGTAGTTGGATATGGATAATTCATTGCTGCCTTAATTTATACTTCCCAGACTTCTAGTGAGATTGAGCATCATATCATCTATTTATTCTTTGCCAAGAAACCTGAATTTTCTATCAAAATTTTCAGAACTTTGAGATAAAAAAATAAATTTCCATTTAAAGCTTTGGGCATTAAGAGCAGGTAAAGGGGATATGAATGTATCAGTGTGTGTTTAAAGTGGGAGCTTTCTTGGCTTCCTTTCTGTGCCTTTGAAATAATTTATTCTGCTTATAAATTAGCCTATAACAGTGGGTGCTTTAATGATGAAATAAATTATCTCCCAAACGGATTTGGAAGCTGTAGAAAAAGTGGAAAATAAAAGTGATTTTGAGATACGAATGCCGTGTAGACCGAACAAAGTTGAATGTTGGCCTTTTGTCATTGCGGATTCTAATCTATGCATTTCCAGAATACATTTCAACATATGGTTGTAAAGAGCCTTTCAAAAATCAATTATTTGGAAGATGACTTTACATTTTGTAGAGAAAGGATGATGGTCTCAGGGCCTACTTACAGCAGGGATGTGGCTGTCTGCTGGGACGGTGTAGAATCCACGATGCTTTTGCTAGTCCTGCAGAAAATCCTTGCAGAAGTCCTCTGTAAAGTTAAATAAACGGAATTTTATATGAAGTTCTGGTTGACAAGCTAGAAGAGAGTTGGGCCAAACCATACAGTCATTCCCAGGAGACATTTGTGAGTGAGAAGAGAGGGAGTTTTGCTTCCTACCACCTTCTCTGAGGTGCACCTTCTATGGGGTCATCGGTAGGTGTTTTGAGTAAGGTAGACTTTTGTCATTGGGAACTTCTTACACAGAAGTGAAATTCCAGCAGCCCTCCAGTGAAGAATTTTGTGTGGAGAGACAGTGCCCTACCTGTGAACCACATTTTATAATGCATTTTGAGGTTTGAGCTAATAATGTGAATGACATTCAGTGAGATTGCCAAATGCTGGTAATTTACTCTCATTTTCACATTAATGTGGGCCCACCTGTGATGAATTGGAAACTAAATAAGCACATCAGTTTTAATTAGATATTTCAGAGGCTGGATCTAGTTAAACAGCAGTATTCATTCTTATCTATTAAATAGTGAAAGTTTTAGCACATACTTCAGAAAAAGTTTACACCCTCCCCACCCCACCATTTGTCCTTCTTTGTTTTGCAAATATTCTTTACAGATGGATGCTTTGGAGGTCAAAAGTGCCTAGGTTGGTGCAAAGAGGGAGAGAAATGATTGCATTTAAATCTTAAAAGATAAGTAGATCATCTAGTTCATTCGTAATATGTTTTATACCAAGAAGCATGAATTCTGGAACCTTTAAAAAGACAAATAGAAGATTGCGGTTGCCTGGAAGATGCAGACTCTGGGGCTAAGAGTTCTATGTTCCCCAAACACTGATCCTGCAAACCAGGATCTAAAAATACTACTAGGGTATGGCTAATAGACGCTGAATGACCTTCTATCAGAGAAAGGAGCCATTTTTCAAAATTCAAGACAAGATATTATAGTCCTAACGAAGGCAAAATGTTCTCTGATGCATAAGGG
This sequence comes from Canis aureus, assembly GCF_053574225.1. Taxonomy (NCBI): domain Eukaryota; kingdom Metazoa; phylum Chordata; class Mammalia; order Carnivora; family Canidae; genus Canis; species Canis aureus. Next base: position 26,822,711 of record NC_135638.1, read on the forward strand.
TCTAAGACCTAATGAAAGAAACTAGTATAGATGTGCAGGTAACTTTGATTAATATTTGTGAAGGATGAGGATTAATAGTAGACAATGAGGCTTAAAAATCAGTAGCCCTGAAAAAATTATTTATAGGTGCAATTTTTGCATTGGTTTTAACATCATTCTCCAGTGTCATTTCCCTAAGTGCTTCTACCTGGTTAGACTGAACTCCGGAGGGTGAGACTGTGTCTGCCTTGCTATGGCTATATCCTAGTGCTCAGGATAGAGGCTGTTCTGTGGTAGGTGCTTAATAAACATTTGTATCCCTCTCTGTATTGCTAATCCCTTGTTCTAAAACAATTCTCCTCCTGCAGATTTCAGTCATTGCCTATGTCCTGGCTATCCTTTCACCAAAAAGAATTGTGGCAGTATTTACATGTCATTTTTCCTTTGCTTTTCTTGAGAGGGGAGTATCAAACAGTTGGCTCCAGATATACATTAATGAGTTAAAAAAATTAAATTCTGGATACATGTGAAAGAAAAAGAATTCAAAATGAGTCTATTTATGTTCAGAAAATCACAGGTGCTTAGAATAGTTTTATTGTGATATTAATTATACTATCAAAAAAAAAAACAAAAGAAAAGAAAAAAGAACCAATATTTGGAGACTGGAAAATTGTTAGGTAAGTTATGATGCTTTCATATGGTAAGCTTCTATATAGACATTAAAACAATATTTTAGAATAATATTTAAGGGCAGAATAATTCTCCTAATATATTACATAAAGAAAAGAAAAAGAAGGTAAAAAAGCATTAGAGCATAATTTTTTCTTATAGAAAAAAGATTAAAATGGGGCACCTGGGTGGCTCAGTTGGTTAAGCATCTACCTTTGGCTCAGGTCATGTCATGGTGTCCTGGGATTGAGCCTGATTCAGGCTGCCTGCTCAGTGGGGAGTCTGGTTCTCCTTCTCCCTTCTCCCTGAACCCCTCCCCTGTACTCTGTACCCCATGCTCTCTCTCTTTCAAGTAAATAAATAAATCTTAAAAAAAAGATTAAGGAATTTACATCAAAACTTTATAGTGTTCCAAAATTTAGACTATATATATATATAAAACATATTACTTTTATATTCAGAAAATATGTTATGAAAGTGTAGGATTTCTTTAAATAGAAATATCTTTTACTGGATTTAAAATATGGTATCATTTACCAGGAAATTGAGTAAACCTATGGGAAGGGAAGGTAGTGCTTTGAAGAAAGCAGAGATGAGTGTGTGGGGAAGGAGATCCTGTGTTGATGGGTAGTGAAGGAGTTTGAGATCTCCTTGAAACATGGCCACAACAGTTTATCTGAGAAAAGAAAATGTACTCGGATTGTTCCTGTACAATTACCGCGAAGAATTCACAAATGGAGACTGAAAAAGGAAATAGCTTCTAACAGCTTTTTATACCTGCTCCTATGTCTTCATTTTATACATGTCTGTATAGATATCTTTCCCCCCTGAATGAATAGGTTGGAAATTATTTTCAAATTTTCTGTTTTAGTTCTTCCCTATCTGCTTCATGAGTGATCTTTTAAACAAGAAAATCTGATTATATGTCTACTTAAATTCTTTTATGGATTCTCATTGCCTTTGAGATACTATCCAGACTCTTTACTCTGATGCACATATATGAGGTTGGGGAACTGTCTCCTTCTTCCTCCCCTGCCCATCCCCCATCACTTTCCCAAATATGTCCCAGACTTCATCATACCAGACAACTCACAACTTTTGTGTGCAACATCTCTATAATAATAGGCTGTACTTCCTTCTAGAAGCCTCCTCTGAATCCCTTCTCTATGTAGTTTCTTCCTCCTTTCTGCCCTCATATACACCTTTACCACTCACTTACCATATGACATTGTAGTTGCTTGACTTTCCTGCCTGTCACCTCACTGTCAACTTCTGCAGGGCAGAGACTAGGACTTGAACAACTTATATTTCAATACTCACCATATGATTTTGGTCCACAGTAGGTATTTAATACATTTTGTTAAGTGACTATATGAATGAATGCCTGATGTATTTTGGTGGCATGTGCACCCACTACTGTTGAATTCACCCTTAATCTTGTCTGAAGTTGTTGTCCAGCTGATGTCTTTCTAGCAGGAAGAACCATGTGCCTTTCTGGATGTGCATCTGTCTAATGAAGGAAAGCGTAATTGGCAGACTAATGGCCCCAAGGATTTGCATGTCCTAATTTCTAGAACCTTTGAATGGTATATTACACGTCAAAAGGTACTTGATAGAATTAAGGTTATGAACTTTAAGAGATAATTCTAGAGTAGCTGGATCTGGGTGAATCTAGTGTAAGCACAAGTGTCCTTAACAAAGGATGCAAGAGGCAGAAGGAAGACAGATGCAATGAGAAGAAAAGGTAGGAGAGATTTGAAGTGTGAGATGGGCTGACCCACTAATGCTGGCTTTGAAGATAGAGGAAGTGGACCATGATCCAAGGAATGGAGGCTCCTTCTAGAACCTGAAAACAGACCTCAGCTGACAGCAAGAAAATGGGGACCCCAGTCCTGCAAATGTAAGGAACTGAATTCTGCCAACAACTCAAATGTGTAGCAAATGGATTCTCTCACATAAAATCTCTAAAAAAGGGCACAGTGCTGTTGACACCTTGATTTTATTCCAGTGAGATCTGTGTTAGAATTCTGACTTGCAGAACTGTAAGATATCAAATTAGTGTCATTCTAAGCCATTAGGTTTGTAGTAATTTGTTACGCAGCAATAGAAAACTGAAACAGAGTTGAGAAGTATTTTAGAATGTGTGAATGTCTGCTTGGTTACTCACTGTCTTCACCTATTCTTAACAGAATCACTCAAATATAAGGAAATAAGAATAGAAGGAAGAGAACCCTTCATAGTTGATAAAAGAAGGGGGGTGGGGACTAGGTGCCCTTTGTTCATATGTAAATATTAAATCAGTTTTGCCATTAAGTAAATTTTAAAATCTTCAGCTATTTATCCAAGCTCCTTCCTTCTGTCCCTCTGCCCTCTCTTACCACCTGCATACATTCCTTCCATCTTTGTGTGTTTCCTTCTCTCCCTCAATCAATCTTGCTCACATGCTCATCTCAATTATTATTGGCCATTTACCTGGATAACCTCTACGTGTGTCAGCATAATGCACTTTAATAGTCAGAACAGCAGATGAAATTTGTACTTTCCTCATTGCAGTGACTATGTAGAACTGCCTGTCATCTTTTCACAAAGTCTAATTGGTATAAATTGGTATTTCTAAATACAAATTTTCTGTTTTTGTTTCTTTCCTGATCTTGTTTTTGGATTTTCATTGCTTAATTTCGCCAGGTATATAAGGGACACACAATCTCTTAGGGAGCCTCTGATAAACTGGATGAATTTTAAGGTGTCATTGCTCTGTTCTTCTTTTGACCTATATCCCTTTGGAAAACGGAATTCTCTTTCTAAACTGTTGCTTCAAATATTTGAAGATTGTTATCTGTGCCAAAACATGCTATAGGATGTAGTAGAAAGTACACTGGCCTGGAGAGGAATTGGAAAATCTAGGTTCCTTTTCCAGCTCTTACCAAAGCCATATGACCTTGGAGAAACATCCATTCTTTTTATTTCATTGTATATTCATTGAACTCTAACTATATGTCAATATTGTACTGGTCCCAAAGGTTATAAAGTTTAATTAGATGTAGTTTCTCTTTCTTCGAGGAGCTAATAGTGTAGTGAGGGGGAGAGACAGATAAATAAACCTCTACATTATTATGTGATACATGCCATATGGCAGTAGATATGGGTTATCATAAAGCTCTAGAAGAGGCAGGGATTCATTTTCTTTGCTTAGGGGCAGAGACAAAAGAATGACCAGCATACTGAAATATGAGTTGAATTTTGCCAGTCAGGGCAAGAAAGAAAATTCTGGGTAAGGAGAACACATGCAATGTCACAGACACATGGCCCTGAACAGCCAATTACAACCCACTGGGAAAAGCAAGTTGTTGATCTATAGCTGTCTGCATGTTGCCCATATGTTGGTCTATCTGGTAAAGGGGCATTTGAAGGAGTAGAGGTGGGCTTGGGGGCATGAGACAACAAGAGATGCCTGGAAGGGTGAAATCAGGGAAAATGAACTTTGAAGGCCTGACTTTTCTCGGTTATTAAATGTTGTTTGTATAGCCTCTTCCAGGGATAACATTATCTAGTTCAAATTATGCTTATTCCCTATTGCAAATTATACTTTATAATTGCAGGGTGCTAAAAAAAATCCCATATACAATCTTGTGACATAGGTTGCTATGGAACTGAGATTTGTATGTGAGATATATGGAAACTGGGACACAAAGACATGGTATGTTTAAGGTCTTATACTCCTTGGATTCAGGCCTAGACAGTCATTTGATTTATTCTTTCAGAATGAGAAAACATTAAAACAAAACAAAACAAACAACCAAAACTCCAGCCAATTAATGTAGCCTCATTTAAAAAGCAAAATCTCCCAAACAGGCCTAATTGACTTCAATATATATATGAATTATCACAGGGATCATGTAGAATGTATTGTCTAATTCAGTTGATGTGGGGTCCAAGATTCTAATAAGCTCCTAGGTGATAGTGATACTGGTGAACTTTGATAATGTACCTTGAGTAGCCAGACTGTAGAACTGCACTGAACAATATGGTAGCCACTAGCCACCTGTGGCTATTTAAGTTTAAATGTATTAAAATTAATTAAAATTAAAAATTCAGTGCCTCAGTTGTAGTAACCACTTTTCAAATGCTCAGTACACACACATGGGTAGCAGATTTCCCTTTGTGGAAAATTCTACTGGATAGTGCTGCTTCAGAGAATATTATGAGCAACCATTTAGTAATGAAAGCTTGCCCAGAGAACTCCTTATCAACAGTGACTATATTTAGAAATATTTGGAGTGATATAACCAAGTTGGTAAAGTAGGAAAGCCTAGCTTCCATCCCCCTTCCCTCAAAGATCAACAATTATACAGCTATCCACAGCAAAAACAGCTCTGGGTGGGCTCATGTGTCTATATAAGAAATTTCAGCAAGATAGTGGAATAAAACACCTGAGAATAACTGCATAATGAGAAGAGGAAGAACAGCTTCATTTTGCCTGCATCATCCCATCGACCAGCTCAGCACCAAGAGGGAACTATCAGCTAGAGGGAATTCCCCTTGTCAGGAAAGGGAGAGTGGTGATTAACCAGCATCCCCAGCCTTTTGGATCATCACATGAAGGATCTCCTTTGGTTTCACCCCACCCAGAACCTGGCCAAGCTGAAACATATAGAGATGGCCAGGAACAAGGAAGAAGATCAGAGGTACAGTATTATTCATGCAGTGGGAGTGGCCATGGTTTTCAGTGACCTGCTCTGCAGAGCAGCTTTCACCACTGAAGAAACCAATGGCTAGTAAGGCTGCCACAGACCCCCAGCAGATTTCACTGTTTTTTGCCCCATATGTATTCTTTACCAATATCAGCTACCTGATTCTTTCCACACTATCTCATCCCTCTTACCCCAACTGGAGTCTGAGATGCACACTGGCAGCTGGCTCAGGCCTCTGTGGCTATGTGAATGCAATATGTTGGCCCAGATGCTGACTTCCACTGCCATGTGTATGCTTGAGGCTAGGCTGTACAGTTGCATACTGCCAGCCTGACTCACCATGGCTACTATTGTCATGTCACTTTGGAGAAATCCTACAGCCACAGAGTGCATGCCAATAACCAAGGCTCCCATAGTTGCTTGTCCACCCAAATTTGGCCCTATCTCCAGTTACTGGCCTGTACTACTGGGCTCACCTTCAACTAGCCCTCCTAGCTGTGCACCTGCATACCCCTGGCTCACCCCTGTCACTGGCCTTCAATGCTGTGTGCATGCTAGTGGAGAGATCCTGTAGGAACAGGAGTGCATGTCAATAGCCAGGGCCCCCATAGCTACTTGTGAGTCTAGATCCAACTCTATCTCCAGTCACTGACCTGTACCAATGGGCTCACTTGAGCTAGCTTCTTTAGCTATGTACCTACAGTTTCCTGTTCCAACTCCTGACACTGGTTCCGGTGTTGGTCACATGCTCAAGATGTGATCTTGTAGCCACATAAACACACACTTATAGCCAGGGCCTCTATAGCTGTCAGTGCCTACAGTTGGCCCTGATCCTTGCTGCTGATCTTGGCCCCTACCACTATGTGTATGTCTGCAACCAGGACCTGCCACTACACAGGCACCTATAGCTGGTCCCCATAGCTAAGTGTGTGCACATCACTGGCTCTGGCCACCACTGCTGCCTGCTGTGGTCCCTATCCAGTGGACCTTGAGGTGCCATTGAAAACCCCAACAGTCCCTATAGCCACTGAAACCCCCTACAGGACCTTGCCAAAGATTAAACAGCTGTTGTGGGCTCCAGTGTCTTGAACCAATGAAGCATCACGTGACCCCAAACCTGGAGATGCGACATGTCCCTGAACTTGATGCTCTACTACTAGACCCAGGGTAACAGCATGCTCCAACATGCTCCCACCTATAGTTGAAAGGTGAATGTATTTCCATACCAAAGTTAGCCTATAATGTCTAGAAGAAATGACTGGTTCTCCAAATGTGCAGACACCTACACAAGTCTACAGGAATCATGAGGAATCAAGAAATATGACACTACCAAAGCACAATAAACTTCAAGTAACTGATTCCAAAGAAATGGAGATACATGAATTGCCTGACAAAGAATTAAAAATAATTGTTCTAAAAGTTCTCAGAGAGATGGTCTTATAGATACACAGCTTAATGAAATCAGGCAAACAATACAAGAACAAAAAAAGAAGTTTAATAAAGAGAAAGAAAACATTTAAAAAGGCCTAAACAGAAATTTTGGAGCTCAAAATACAATGACTGAACTCAAGGTTTTAGTAGGAGGGCATCTAAGTGGCTCAGTCAGTTAAGCATCTGACTTTTGATTTTGGCTCAGATCATGATCTCAGAATCATGAGATGGAGCACCATGTCTGGCTCTGTGCTGGGTGTGGAGCCTGCTTAAGATTCTCTCTCTCCCTCTGCCCGTCCCACTTGCTCATGCTCTCTCTCTCTCTCTCTCTATCTGTGTGTGTGTGTGTGTGTATATATATATATATATATATATATATATATATATATATATATATATATATATTTCAGTAGGGAGTTTCATCATCAGACCAGACAGAGCAGAAGAAGACACAGTGAGTTTAAAGACAGATCATTTAAAACTATTCGGTCAGAGGAGCAGAAAAATAAATAAAATAAAAAAGAATTTTTCTTTGAGAGTTATGAGACACCATTAAGAGAAACTATATATTATTGGAGTCCTAGAAAGAGAAGAGAGGGAGAAGGGGACAGAGAGCTGCTTAAAGAAATAATGGCTGAGAACTTCCCAAACCTGGAACGATATTAAGACATCCAAGTTCATGAAGCTAATAGGTCACTCCATAATTTCAATCTAAAATACTCTTCTTCAAGACACATGGTAATGAAACTGTCTAAAATCAGAGACAGAGAATTTTAAAAGCAGCAAGAGAACTCCCACAAGGCTATCAACAAATTTCTCAGCAGAAAATTTGCAGACCAAGAAAGAGTGGGATGATATATTCAAAGAGCTGAAAAAAAAATTGCCATCCAGACTGCTTTACCCAGCAGGGCTGTCCTTCAGTAATAAAGGAAACATAAAGACTTTCCCAAAAACAGAAGCTGAGGAAATTCATCATCACTAAACCTACCTTAAAAGGAATGCTGAAAGGAATTCTTCAGGCTGAAGTGGAAGCACACTAATTAGTAACATAAAAATATATGAAAATGTACAATATGCTGGTAAAAGTAAGATATAGTCAGATTCAGAAAACTGTATAGTCAATAAGGTGCTATTAAACCCTAAAACACCAGACCTCTAAGTATGCAAAAAGTTATTCTACTTTACTTCAATATTACTAGCCTTCCAGAACTCCCATCCTTCTATTCAGGAGGTAAGTTCTTTTTTCCATAGTGAAAAGAAAAGATATTACTCAACCATTATTCAAGACAGAAAAGTTACTCCTTCTTAAGCACAAGCATTTGTTATTTAGTTGGATATACCTTGTTTTCTTTAGGACATATTGAAGAGTATTTATTTTATATTTAGCCCCACCAAGTTTCAGATACTAAGAAAATATTTATGTTAGTTCAGTTACTTGGTGCACTGGGTCTCACTTTTGACTATACGTCACAGGTATCTGGAGGAACTTTCAAAAATCATGATCCCAGCCCCATACCAATGGCCAATTTAATCACAATCTCTAGAATGAGACGAAGGCTTCAGTGTTTTTTTTTTAATTTCATTTTTTTTTTAATTTTTAGGTGATTACCCTTGACATTTTATCATATATAAACTAAATTAAATTTGCATTTGTACAATATTTTAATCATCCTCTATAAACAATTATAGAACTTTAAACAGTTTTTAAACTTTAGTGTGAATGTAATTACCTGGGAATCTTGGTAAAGTGGCTTGAGAGTCTGAATGTCACAGAAAGTTACAGGTGATGCTGATGTTGGCAATCAATAGACCACATTTTTAGTATCAGGGCTTTACAACACTTTAAATTTGATCATCCTTTCTAAATTGAATGTAATTGTTACACTAAGTTACCCTCCCTGGGGATGAGAGGGTGGGGTGATGCCATCTTTCACCCCACTCCACACCACCACCCCTGCTCCCCCAGCATAGTCAGACTTCAGAGAGAAAGACACTTTAGTTTTGCTCTTGTCCAGCCTTATAACTTAGATATTATTAACATTCTGTTATGTAAATATTTGTTAGATTTTCATATGTTTATAATTTTATTTGTTATCATTCTTCTTTAATCCTAAAATATTCTGGAGTCATTTTCCTCTTTCAAAAATAGTTAAATTAATGAGGGGCACGTGGCTGGCTCAGTTCGTGGAGCATGCAACTCATGAGCTAGGGTCATGAGTTCAAGCCCCACATTAGGACTAGAGATTACTTAAAAATAAAATCTTCAAAAGTACTAAATTCCTGTGGTATAAATTTTTTAGTGGTAAACTCTCATTTTTTATTTATCTCTGAGTGTATTTAGCTTAATTAGAGAATTTAGGTAAAAAATTCAAGGTTGATATCTGTTGTTATGGATTGAATATTTTTGTCCCCCCTCCCCCAATTTATATGTTGTAGTCTTAACCCCCAGTGTGAAATAGTATAAGGAGGGGGGTACTTTGGGGGATAATTAGGTTTAGATGAGGTCATAAGGATGCCTCACATGATGGCATTAGTGCTCTTACAAGAAGAAGAAATACTAGAGCTTTCCCTCTCTGCCACATGAAGACACAGCGAGAAGGCAGTCATCTATAAGCAAGGAAGAGGATTCTCACCAGAACCCAACCATCCTGGCAACCTAATATCAGATTTCCCAGCTACCAGAGGAGGAGTTAAGATGGCAGAAAGTAGGGGGACCATGGGCTAGATAAACACAGATCAACATGAAGTTATTTTGAACAACTAGGAAATCGATCTAAAGGTTAAGAAAACAATCTGCACAATTGGAGTGAGAGAACATGGCAGATGTAAGGTTTGGAGTTGTGAATTTGAGGAGCGAAAAGCCACATGCAGCAAAGGAGAGGGAGATCTTTTTGTGGAGAGAAGTCAAGGAGAGAGGTATAGAACAGGAGAGAAAGCAGCATATAGGATTCACACAAGCTGCTGTGGTGTGAGGATCACCTGGGTTGCTCTGGGAGAGAATGAATGTCCCTCTTCCAGGAGTACTGCGTCTCCAAGGACAAAGGTCCTGTTGGACACCATTGAGCCAGGGACAGAGGTGCTAGCAGACGGCAGATAATCTGATTGCAGCCTTTCTCTGCACTTCACCATAGATTCCAGGCAGTTCTGTGGCTGTGTGACTGCTTTTCTGGGATGGAATGGTGCTGACACAACACTGCGAGGCTCTCCTTTAGGGGAGGATAGTGGGTCTGTGCCTTGCCAGGTGTTTTAAGATTTGGAGTTTTGAATCCCAGCTGCCATCCATAGATAAAATAGGAGAACTGTAGTGCCAGCTGTGCCAATGGCTGAGGCATAGATAGATTAAGGGTGGAGATCTGACAAGGGCCTAGGACACAGGAGGGGAGGTTGTTCACTTTTCTATGAGGACCTCCTGAACAGTGGTAGCTGAAAGTTACCCTCACTGGGGATGAGAGGGTGGGGTGATGCCATCTTTCACCCCACTTCACACCACTACCCCTGCTCCCCCAGCACAGTCAGACTTCAGAGAGAAAGACAGCACCTCCAGTGGAAGCTGGAGTCCTTTATTCCTCTATGCCCAGCAGGGGCATCTTTAGAAGGGAAGATCTGACTGTTTTTGTTCATTTGTTCATTTGTTTGTTTCCTTTTCTCTTCTTTTACACCAGGCTTCTCTCCTGTGTACCCTCCCCCCTTTTCTCTTTTCTTTCTTTCTTCTTTCTTTCTTTCTTTCTTTCTTTCTTTCTTTCTTTCTTTCGAAGGAAGCTAATAGTTTTTTTGACTGTTTCCTTTTTTGTTCCTTTTCCTTTTTTCATTTCTTAGATAAAGCTTTTTTTTTTTTTTTTTCAAATCAGGCTTAACAAATACATCAAAGCACACCTAGTTAAAGGTCCAAACACTCCCCCTTGCAAGCAAGGAAGGACTCTGCAGAGGATGGACCTGTGGGAAAAAGCAGCCAAAACAACAGCAGAGTGCACACATTATATACCAGAAGCAATTCTGAGATGTTGGGCCTTGGACAGTGTATGACCCCCTTCTTAATAAAGTATTACTCTCAGGAGCAGGAAACATAACAAGCTTTCATAATATAGGAAAGATGGAAATCTAGACATAATAACAAGTTGGGGGCAATTCTCCCAAAAGAAAGCTCAAGAAGAAATCACAGCCAGGGATTTGCTCAAAACAGATATAAGCAATATATCTGAATAAGAATTTAGAGCAACAGTCATGAGAATACTAGCTGGATTTGAAAGAAGAATAGAAGACACCAGAGAAGCTCTTGTTGTAAAGATAGATGACCTAAACACTAGTCAGGCCAAATAAAAATGCTAGAACTGAAATGCAAAATCAACAGGATGTAATCACAACAAAGATGGAAGAAGTAGAGGAATAAGTAGGTAATATAGAAGATAAAATTATGGAAAATAATCTGAAAAGAAGAGGGAAAGAAAACTATTAGATCACGAATATAGACTTAAGGAACTCAGAGATTCCACAAAGTGCAATAATATCTGTATCATAGGAGCCCAGAAGGAGAAGAGTGGGAGAAAAGGGGGCAGATGGTTTATTTGAACAAATTATAGCCGAGAACTCCCCTAATCCGGTGAAGGGAATGTGCACTCAAGTCCAAGAGGCACAGAAAACTCCTCTCAAAATCAACAAAAACAGGTCAACACTAAGACATGCCATAGTGAAACTTGCAGAATACTGATTTCCAAGCCTCTATAATTGTAATAAATAAATGTCTGTTATTTAAGCCACTCAGTCTATGGTATTTTGTTATAGTAGTTCAGTTAGGCTAAGCTACTTTTTCAACATCTTTTAAGATATTTTATTGTTTTCTGGATTCCATTGCTACTGCTGAGAAATCTCTGTCATTTGAATTGTCCTTTCTTTGTAGGTGATATGAATTTTATCTCCTGCTCCCTTAAAGATCTGTGGTGCTCTGTAATTTTACTACTATGTGGTAGATATGAATTTATTTTTATTTATCTTGTGGGGGATACTGTATGCTTCCTGGATCCATGAACCCATATTTGTATTAGTTCTGGAAAACTTTTAGCAATTAACTTTTCAAATATTGCCTTTCCTTCTATTCTCCCATTCTTGCCTCTTGTGTCTCTGATCAGTTATATCCTCATTTTACCCTTCATATTTCTTATTCTCCTAATATTTTATATTTTGTTATCTCACTGTGCTACTTTGTGGACATTTTTATCAGATTGCTCTTAGTTTATGTACACCAGTGCATGATCTGCTGCTTATTCTGTCCATTAACTTTTTTTAATTTAAAAGTTTTATATATATATATATATATATATATATATATATATATATATATATATTTCATTGTTTTTCAAGTCTACCTGTTCACTTGGATAATTTCTTGTTATTTGCTCATATTTATTATTATGCATTTTATAAAAAACTTTTCTTACGTGTCATCATGTTGTATTTCCTGTATCTGCAGCCTTCTTGGGTAGCCAGTTCTGTTGTTTACAACTTCTTCTAACTTTTACATATGGTAGTTTGCATATTTAAATGCTTGGTGATTTTTAAAAATTCATAAGCTCATTGCTTAATTTTAACCTGTGGGAATCATATGGATCTAAATTAGAATAGTTTTCCTCCACAGAAGACTTTCCTTTAGCCTTTCTTCTTGGTCTTGGTTAGCACAGAGTCCCAGGCTTAGTTATTCCACCTTAACATTGTACCACATCTCATTATCCACAAAACAGTGGTGATACTAACATGCACCCACAGGACAACCCTAACCCATTGACTGACAGGTGATTATTTTGGGAGGAAGGAGAGGAAAGTGTTCCTTGGAGGCTTCACATACTCCCTGCAAGAAAAGCAATGCAACAAAGAGTATGTCCTATCCAGAATATATTCTTTCTGCCAAAGGAATATCTCTCAGAGCATCTAACATGCCATAGTGTTAGAGGCAAAAATTGCTAGCTTTTTCAAAGAAAAAATATATTTTATTAAACAATAAGAAATTTATTATATAACTTAAGAATTCTTTAATAATTAATTCCAGGGCAAGCCTGGGTGGCTTGGCAGTTTAGCTCCGCCTTTGGCCCGGGGTGTGATACTGGGGTCCTGGGATCGAGTCCCACGTCGGGCTCCCCGCATGGAGCCTGCTTCTCTCTCTGCCTCTCTCTCGCGCTCGCTCTGTGTCTCTCACGAATAAATAAAATCCTGTAAAAAAAATTAATTCCAGAATGGTTTGGTAGTTCAACAATACCTTAAGGACGTCTGTCTTTTGGCTTGACCATACTCTTTATCAGGAATATATCTTTTGTGTCTGTTGGATGGCTGAAGAAGTTCTAAACACCCTGTATTCATGCAACAAAATTCTTCCTAGTGCTCTATTTCTACTTATCATATGTATTTCTATCTGGAATTATCTTCTGTTACCTTAAAAAACACTTTTTAGGTAACATGACTGCTGGTTATTCATTGCATATCTTCATTTTTATGCAAAATATTTTACCTTTATTTTTAAAAAGATGTATTTTGCTTGGTGTAAAATTTTAACTTGATGGATTTTTCTTTCTGCATTTTAAAGATGTTCCATTATTCTTTGGAGTTCATAGTTTCTGACAAAAAGTCAGTTACCAGCCTTAATGCTACTCTTTCTTTTGCAGGCTCCTTGAAGAATTTTCTGTTTTGGAGATGTTTCTCTTTATCTTTGATTTCTAGCATTTGACAAGGATATGACTATGAATGCTTTTTTTCTTAATCCTGCTTCAGGTTCACTGAGCCTCTTGATGTTCTTGGAATATTCCCAGCAATTATGTCTTCCAATATTTCTTCTGTTTCCTTTTCTTTCTTCTCTTGTTTTAGAACTCTAATTGCAAACATGTTATTAGAACTTCTGAGCATGCTTCCCATATATTTATGATTTCCTCCCTTTACTCTTTTTTTTTAACCTAAGCTTTAATTGGAATATTTTTTCTCTTTTAACCCTGTCTTCTGATGATAAACTTACCTACTGAGTTTTTAATTATAGATATTGTATTTTTGTTCCTTAGTCTTAAATAATTCTAAACTCTTTCAACATCAGATTGAATTTCTAAATCATGGACATCTATTGAGAAAGATGCATTTCCTCAATTTCAATAAGGTCTGATTTAGTGTTTATATTATGAAAATTAGAAAAACCAACTAAATAAATGTTCAGCTTTAGCCTTTAGGACTTACGGTTTTTCAGACTGTCTTATATTTCTATATCATTTGACACTTGCCATGTGAGGAATGTGGGAGAAAGTCTCATTATTATTTCCATTATAATTATAAAGAAAGTACATTTCTAAATGAAAGAGGAAAGGCTGTATTTTCTGACTACAGATTCCTTGCTTTCATCTACTACATCATACTACTTCAAAGCACATGTCTTGTCAATGGGAGGAGAGGGAAATAATAATGTCAATTTAAAAAGATAATACATTTTCTTCTATTGATTATTATCCAAATATATAGTCAAGAGCTGGAAGATCTCTTCAGGAGATCACCTTATCCACACCCTCCTTCCTCATAATATTATATTATTCTAGTCCAATATTACCTCTCAGGCTGGCGACCCTATATTTGGAGTTTTCAAGGAAACTTTTTTTGTCATCTATCATTTATCTGTTTATCTAAAACCATGGAATAAGGTACTAAATTGATTTTTAATTAGTATTTACTCTTGATTAATACTGGGAATGGTAAGTTACTATCTGACAGTGACATGATATTTTAAATTTAGAGACACTTTTTTCACTGAGTTCTTAAAAAACCTAAGCTAAAATTATTTGAAGCTGGAGGTCAAAAGAGATAGTAATATATTTGTATGGTTAATTGTTTTTCAAAATGAATGTTGAGTAGTTAACTCTAACTTTATTTTCTTTAGTTTTTGTGACTTAATTAAACATTGCTTTGTACCTCACTTTGTTCTCTAATTTCTAAGTTTTATACAGGTTTTTGGTCTAAAGAAATAAAATTAGGGCTCATATCATAAGTCTTTTGAGGAAGAGTCCATTGATTTTCTTTATAACTCAATTTAATCATCATTCACATATAAGGAATTCTTCTTTACAATCATTCTTCTTTTAATAATATTTTATTTACTGAAACTAATACTTTACCTTAACCAACTTAATATACCTATGATATAATGTACACACTGTGTTTTACTTGCTTTATAGAGTAGGATATCACATTAAAAAAAACCTTACTCTCTAAGCTATGCAAATTTTGTTGGTAGTAAAAAAATTAACATTGATAGTAACAATAATCTACAAGCTTTAAACTATTTTGCTGTGATGGCCCTGATTCTGGCCAACTATCTAACAAATGAGGATTTTGGTCATCAGCAACAAGGAAAGAAAGCATGTCAGTGACTGTGTGTGAACTCATTACCACTGCTGGAGAGACAATCCAAAGAGAAAACTCTATCACAGAATATAACAATAACATCATTTTTGGATATAAGATACACATTTGCAGTACCATAATAGCTTCCGCTGGGCATATTTATAATTGGTAAATGGATTATCTTTATAATTCATTTGGGGCTGAGAAAATTAAGGCTTTTATTTCAGCAGGATTATTTACTGTGAGATGCTTAACTCATTGTGGTTAGTGAGTGTGGCTAGCTATATACATACATAAGAGAATATTACTATTAGCTCTGTCTGGGGACATCCAGCCTACATCATGATCTTGAAGACATTGTCATAAGAACTTTTAAAAACTCAATGATTAGGATTTCAGATTCAGATCCCTTCTGAAGGCAGATCATTAGAAACATGCAAAAGTTGGTGATGGAGAAGAAAAGGGAGATGTTGTCAGGCTCCTACTTTTACCATATGGGTAGAACATCCAGTGCTCATTTTTCTACTTTACTAAGCCATATCAATTTTGATCCAGCACATGAATGGAACTATCTATGGAATATTTCAGCTATGAGTATTCAATGCCAGGTTCTAGTTTTGGCAAATCTTAAGTAAAAGAGGAAATATTATTCATTCATTTCTCCCCCCTTTTCCTTCACCTTGCTTGGGACCCTGCCAGAACCCGGGTTAGATTGCCAGCCCAGGAGGTGCACTTCACACTCTGAGAGGTGCTATTCGTAAGCATATTATCCTCTTCTATGACTCCAGACTAAATCTACAGCTGAACAGTAGGATGCTGCTTGCTAATGTTGATCATTCTGGCAAAACAGACTGTCAGTTCTGCAAACCAGTGTAAGTAGTGAATTTTGTTTGCAGCTGAAATACCTAAATTATATAATAGTCTTATGATACATGGTGGTCTCTATTGCTGTCCTTTTCTACTTTTCCCTTCATTCTCTGTGCTCCTTCCATCTTCCTACCCAAAGACTCATTTCTTAGTATTGAAATGAAAACATAACTGAAAGGATTATCATCAGAAAAACAAGCTGCAGTGGATGACTTAGATAGTTTAGATGTGTCTAGATGATGAGTCTGTTATTTGTTTTTAAATTTCCAGGAAAAGAAAATTAACTGACTATCCATTGTTTAACATTGGCTAAATCTAAATGAAATCATGATCATTTCTACAGCAGATTTACCTTCCTAATTATGCTTGGCTAATGTTTACACTGACTGATGGAAAAGGATGGTGCCTGGGAGAATGCCAAATGGCAGAAGGAAGTCTGACCTGAGACTAAAAATGTCCAAGGGTAAATTACTGAGTGGACGATCTACAGCAAGATAAAAAAAAAAAAAAGCTGATGATCTGAATATCATTATTCCTTCAACTCTGTGTCCATTTCCCCCTTGATTTTGAAAAAAAAAAATTCTTGGCTGAAATATAAACAGTGCACTTTAACCTTGATAATACTTGAGAGGAATAAAGATATTTCTTATGCCCCCAGAGTTTAGTACAAGGTTATGAAAAGGATAAATGTTTGCAAATGCTACTAATATCAAAACATGTTGGGGGAATTGCTTGTCTCTCACATTCTGCAGATCTCATCTCTTCGCATTTAAGTCACTTGACCCTTAGCTGAAGAATCCATGATCACAGAGGCTCTGGGTCCAATCTTGACTATGAATGGGAAGAATGACAAGGACTTTGAGTCTAGTCTTCTGGGCCTGGGTGTGCTGGTATTTATCATAACTGGGCCACTACAGAGTAGAGGAAATGGAGAGGAGTCCAGAAATCTGTAACTAGATTCTTATTAGGATGGATTGGGCAATGGGCGAAAGATTCAATTGTAGCTAATTAGGTACTGAAATTTACTAAGGGAAAAGAAGAGAGATCAGACACTCTTTCTGAACACATTCTGCAAAAGTGACTCAGAGCCAATGCTTTTAAAGACTGTGATTAAAATAATGTCAGAGGAGGCAGTATACATTAAGTGATTGAAAAATCAGTGATTAGACTATGAGATGTAGAAAAAAAATAGTCCAATGCTGGCAACATTTTTTTGCATTTGCTCCTATGCCAATCAGTGGCACAGGCTCTGCTCCTACACTTGCTTCCTCTGGCGGCAGAACCTGGCTGTGCAAGTCCAGTCTGAAAAGTAGATACATGATCTGGAGACCATGGCTGTGGACCGTATGTTTCAGGGGTGCAGTTGACTGGGATAGGTGGAAAGAAGTGGATAAAACATGAGGTAACCAGAGTATCTGCAGCACCTTGATTTTAACATGTCCCAAACTGAGCTAAATTTTTTACCTCAAACTTGAACCTCCTCCATACTCACCACACGTTTTTAAATTTATTTTAAAAAGATTTCATTTATTTATTCATGAGAGACACACAGAGAGAGGCAGAGACATAGGCAGAGGGAGAAGCAGGCTCCCTGCAGCAAGCCTGATGCGGACTGGATCCCAGGATCCTGGGATCGCCACCTGAGCCAAAGGCAGACACTCAACCACTGAGCCACCCAGGTGCCCCTCACCATACATTTCATTGTTAAATAAATATTTATGTCCAGTTAATTGTTAACCATATCTAAGCAGTCCTATTCTAGAAATAGATCTGATTATGTCATTCTCTCCCTAGAGATCTCCAGCCTTTCCTCCTTGTTCATAGCACTCTGTAGCATGATAAACAAGAGTCTTTGCAACTTGGCTTCCATCCACCCCTCCAGTCTTATTTCTTACCACTTTCCTATCTTCACAACTTGTACCACAGCTACACTGACCTTCTTTCTGCCTTTTGCCAAATCTGCCATGCCTTATTATCATTCAACTATTCTTTCTGTCTCTCCCCTCATCTCTCCTTATTTTACAAATAGAAGTAGGGCAACATGGCTTTTTCCTTATGGTAAAGGATTAGACGAAAATAGCCACCTTACCATATAGTAAGGTAACACATATGAATGCAGAATGAATTACTACAAGATAAGTCCCAGGTTATTTTGACATAGTAACCTTCCAAGTTAAATAGAACCATTAAAACAATAGATGAAAGAGTGAAAAGAAGCTTATCTCATTGGTTTTGACAGTTTTCTATGTGATATTTTCAGTTTGTCAGATTTTAAAAGGTCTACCAATCCAATCTCCAAAGTACTACATATAATTTATATGGAAAACTTATTCTCAGTCAATGCTCATTAAATGCTTATTTTATGAACAAAAGTTCATAAAAGTTTCACGTTGTCTGAGTAGAATAATTGAGAGCTTCTTATATCCAAAGTGTTTATCTAAAGAGAGACAACTTATACTTGAAGACTAATAATAAAATTTAGATAAATAATATGGTATTAAAAGCTGTAGCCATAATACCATAATACATTTCACATGAAATGTATTTAAATTTTGTTTCGCATTGCTGATTAAGGATCCTAAACATGGAACTAAAATCCGTGTTCTGGCAGTTTATTTTAAGGAACATATGAAGGAAAAGGAGTGGAATGCTCCAGGATGCAGTTTTCAAGGCAAAAGTTATACCACTGATCTCAGTAGGCTTGTAATATGCTCTCTGCAGAACCTATTGCTCCTGGTTTTTCAATTACAACTTCAAATCATATTCCTGATTAGTAACAAGCAATCAATCATAATTAATTAGTTAAAATGTTCAACCGTTAAAATCATTACCATTAATTAAAATAATTATCTCTATTTTGGCTGCACTTCATTACCATTTCTGGAAACGCATTGCTTGACTATACTGCCATTCTTAGTACAGATTCTTGATGAATGCAATGCATACAATAGTTAATCTATGAACTACTTTAAAAATGATCACTTGAATAAGGTTTTGGACTTTTTTACTGTTGTTGCATCTGGGGAAAACATTTCACTACAGTGTTATGGGCTTTATGAACAAAGTTCTTTGAAATAAATGTTAGCCTATCACAGGATTCTGGGAAGTGAGGATTTTTGAAAGAATATTGCCTTTGAAGGAAATATTTGCTTTACAGGATAAACAATAGTCTAGATATAGGAAGAGAGAGAACTAGTGAAGTAAAGTAGATAACAGAGTTGAGGCAATCTCCCGGAACTTACTACAGAAACAAGGGCTTAGAGAAAATGAAGGTAAAGAGACATGGAAGATATTGAAGTACAATGAACAGCTTGTTCTATTAGAGATCTAGAAGGATAAAATGAAAAGAATAGAAGAGAGAATACTAAAGATAAAATGACTGAGAGTTTCCTAGAATGGAAAAAAGATAGTCATCTCAAGCCAGGTGAATAGAAACAAATTCACATCTAGACACATCATAATAAAAATGCAGAGCTTTCAGGAAAAAGAGGGAAAAGACTTAAAGATACCAGAGAGAAAAATGAGGTTTACTTTCAAACTTGGAAACAAATGACAATTAGAATTACAGGAGTTAATCACCAGGAACAATAGATGTTAGAACAAATAATGGAATCCTATCTTAAAGCACTGGTAGAAAATAACTTGAACCTAAAATTCTATCAAGTAAGTGATAAAGACATTTCCAGATATACACAGTTGGAGCGCATTCCTACCTTCAGACCCTCATTGAGAGAAATGTTCATGTAGACACTTCAGCAACTTGGAAAATGAACCCAAATGCAAGAAGAAATCATGATCAAGGAAATCAATCGATTGTAATTTTGTAAGCCTAAATACATGTTGGCACTATTAAGTCATTTGGGAGAGGAGGTGGTTAAAATGATGGTTAGGATACTAGGCACCAATAACATGAAAGGTGTGAGTGTGTGATGCTATTTGGAGAGAAGTTAAAACACTTTAAGATTCTTGTCTTGTTGGGAGAAAGGTGGTATTTTTAATTTAATACTTGGTAGAAAAACATAAGATTAAGGATGCATGTTATTATGTAGGTTAACTTCTAAAAGTAGCATAAACTTTGTGATAGTGTTGTGTCTGTGAAGAATGGATGGGATGGGGAGATGGGGTTTGAGAAATTGTGCAGTGAGGACTTCATTGTTATCAGAGACAGCTGTGTTGTGGACAGCAAGTACATACATGGCTTTGGGTCATGGCTTCTTGGGAATGAATGCCAGTTCTGCCTCTGGTATGGGCTCAGGTGTGTCCTCCTGAAACTGATATGTTGAAGCCCTAGCTCCCAGTATTGAGAATATTACTGTATTTGGAGACAGTATCTTAAAAAAGGTAATTAGGTTACAATAAGGTTATTAAGGTAGGTCTAATCCAATATGACTGGTGTTCCTATAAGGAGAGAAAATTAGGACACAGATATGCACCGGGGGAAGATCATGTGAAGATACAGAGAGAAGGCAGGCATCTATAAGCCAAGGAGAGATGCCTCAGAAGAAATGTAGACACATTGATCTCAGATTTCTGGTTTCCAGAGCTATGAGAAAATAAATTTCTGTGGCTTGAGGCACTTTGTTATGATAGCTGTAGCAAACTAATACAGTCTCTTAAATCTGTATGACTTGGCACAATCTTAAAATTTTATGCCTTAGTTTCTTCTCTATAAAATTGAGATAGTAACAACCCTATCTCATAGTTTTTTTAAAGATGTAATCAAATTAATGTATGTAAAACATGTGGAATCCTGCCTATACATGGTTAAAACTGAATAAATGTTAGTTATTATTCTTTTATTAAAAATCTTACATATGACACAGATTAATATTGATTAATTATGAATGGTGGGAATATGGATATTATACTTTGCAATTTTAGGCAAATTTATCAATTATTCTGAATAAAAGTAAATCTATTCTCTATAATCTGTATCTGATGGGAACTTGACAGCAAGCTGAAGAATACTTCGGCTGATGTGAGGATTTTTAACAACATTATTTATTTGAGAAATATTGAAGAACATCTATTATCTGCCAGGTACCAAGCTGACCCTTTGAGTATTATGTAATGACCAATTGTCTTTCTTTTCTGAGCATGTGTTTATTACCAATGAAATACTTTTCATAATTTGTAATCTGTTCTATAATTCCATGTCCGCTTATGGGCTGGCACATGGGCATTTGCCTTGCAGAGCTTATTACAGACAGGCAACCCAAATGCTTTATAGCCTTGCTTAGAGGATCTGGTGCATCTGCAGTAATTTAAAAAAAGAACTACTTGAAAAGAATTAAAGATTTTACTAATCAGTCTATTAATTGGAGCTATCAGGTCTCCAGAATACAAAAGCAAATAGAGTAGGTAACAGTGAGACCAGATATGTCTCTGGAAGTTAGAATTAATGATATATGAACCTGGGCCCCTTTGTGGTTGAGTCTCTTCCAGATGCACCCAGCTATAAAAGAATAATATGAGAACTCATTAATTGGTAATTCTGTACAACTTCAAAAAATCTCCACCACAATTGTGAGTTTTCTGACAACCTCCTAATGTCTCAAAGTTGTGGGGGAAAGCTTTGTCAAACCCATGACTCACCATGATAGCTCAAAGAAACACCCAGTAGGGTCTGGAAGAAACTCATCTCATTGAAAAATGTATCCATCATTAAAACACTTCACTTGGTTTTGTTGAAGTCACCCTCTAGTCCTTATTCCTGCAGCTGCGGCCTCACAGTTGATTCCAACAACATTTATTCATTGTTTGATCATAGTCTCATGGAGATCCAATAACTATTGTGAGGTATTGGCTGCCTGTGACAAGGTGGGGGATATTGGCATGATGCCTTCCAGTCTCCTCCTTACCCTACTGGCTACCCACTAGGACAGAGAATTTAAGTGACTAATGTGAATTGATGCTATTAAATTATAATCATATGAAGAGATGTTAAAATATAAGCCATAGTTTTCATGTTTTTGGTTTTTTTTTTTTTTTTAAGATATATCAACCTTTCTACTCTAGTAGAGTGCAGTGGTGAAAGCTATTTAGAAACTGGTGTTGTGGAGTCCTTCTATTGGAGTCAGAAGGCATAGATTTTAACCCTGGCCCTTTACTTCCTAGTTAGATGATCCTGGATGAGTCCCTTCATCCTTCCAGAGCCTCAGAGTACTCATTTGTACAATGACAATGATAACACCTACTCTGCAGGTTGGTGTGTGGATTAAATGAAATTATGTATAAAAAAGTGTATGGTACTGGTGCCCCTGGGTGGCTCAGCAGTTGAGCGTCTGCTTTTCACTCAGGGCATGGTCCCAGAGTCCCGGGATTGAGTCCCACATCAGGCTCCCTGGAAGAGCCTACTTCTCCCTCTGCCTGTGTCTCTGCCTCTCTCTCTCTGTGTCTCTCATGAATAAATAAATAAAATCTTTTAAAAATGCATGATACAGTGTCTGGCATAAGGTAGATCTTTAAAAAAGCATTTTTTTGGCTTCCTAACAGAAAGCCTCTATTATGTTAATTTCTATATATTCACTTAACAAATAAGGTTATGAGTGCCTACTCATAGCCAGGTGCTGTCACTAGAGCTGCAGATATGGAGATGAAGGAGGTGGACTTCTCAGTCTGGCAGGGAAGGTAAAACCACATACAAATCCCTGATAAGTCCTACCATAGAGTAGACAAGATACAGCAAAGCCAAGTGGTGAGTGATAATCTTGGCCTGAGGGACTGGTGAGTCTTCTCAGAGGTTAAGGTTAGGTTTTGTAGAATAAATTTATCCTTTGAACAAGAGGATAAAGGATCCTCAAGACACAACTGCAATGCAAAGACATGGGCACAGCCCAAATGTCACCTTTGGTAAACTGTAAGTGGTTGAGGAACATCAGGTGCCATGAACCTCTGGTGGTAGTGGGGGTGTGGAACAGGCCTCCGCCTCTGGGAAAGTTAGGATCAGATGAGGAGTGTGTATGTGTCTGTGAATGTATGTATGTACTTTTCATGTGTGTGCCTCTGGGCAGGTCTCTGGAACAATGGAACTCTCTGGCACCAGCTGCTGAACTCGGGGTCTGTTTCCTGATAGACAGGCCTGGGGCTCCTCCCTGCTGACCCAGATCCACTGCCCCTCTTTCTCTGCTCCTGAGGTTTGCCTGAAACTTACCTTCTGTCTCTGGCCTGATCATCCTTCTCCAGCCTTAGAAGCTCATCAGGCAGTACTACTAACTTCCAGCTTCCTCTAAATGGCACACAGGAGCCGAAGGCAACTATGGGAGCTAAACCAGACACTTCCTGATTTTGTGCTTACCCTATGGGGCAATCTCCTCTCAGAGTCCTAGGTGGAAAACAGGGAATACCCTCCTGTGTTTGGTTTTCTCCTTTCCTAACAGAGGCAGCATGGGGAGTGAATCTGGATACTCTTGAATCCCTGAGCCCTCCTCCAGACTTCTCTTCCCACCTCTCCCTCTTCCCCCCACCCTCCTGGGCTGGAAGGAGTGGGATTTCTTTCCACTTATTCTTTCCTCTGGAGATGAGTCCTGAGTTACAGCCTCATCTCTTCCCAGCCTCATTGGGGATGGGCTATGGGGATGAAAATGCCTCATCAGTAAAGTTACATCAATGAGGAAATTTTTTTTTAAAGATTTTATTTATTTATTCATGAGAGACACACAGAGAGAGGCAGAGATATAGACAGAAGGAGAAACAGGCTCCTTCTAGGGAGCCTGATGTGGGATTCAGTCCCAGGACCCTGGGATCACAACTTGAGCCAAGGGCAGACACTCAACCCCTGACCCACCCAGACGTCCCTGGGGAAATGTTTCTTTTTAAAAACAATACAATAGCCACTATAATTATGTTAGAGAATCCATGTAATTCCTGAGTGTACAAGAGCACCTGTGGACTTAGCTCTATCACTTAGCACAGCTGGCAAGAAGTGTTAGAGCTAATGGGGCTTTAGGAATCCCACTCAAATGTCTCCTCCCCTAGGAAGACTTCTTACTCTCAGTCATAAGTGCTATTTGGCTGACTTACACTGCAGAGGCTCTGTGACTTTGGGCACTCCAGCATGCAGATGACTATTCTATCAGTATGTGGAGAAAGGAGATAAATTTGCAGATGAGGCCTAAAAAGGAGGAAATCCCTGGCACATCTTGAAATTTGAAAAAGACAAGAGTTGTGAGGTGCGTTGGGGACAGATCCTGAAATATTTGTGGCAGTAGCCAATAATTTAAGCCATGTATGTGTGAGTTTATATAGGTAGTCTATACTATTAAAAAAATGAGCACATAGGGGTGACTAGGTAGTTCAGTGGGTTAAGCATCTGACTTTATTTCAGCTCACATCATGATCTCTCAGTCATGAGATTAAGCCCCACTTCATGCTACACAGTGATCATGGAGCCTGCTTAAGATTCTCTCACTCCCTCTCTCTGACCCTCCCCACCATTGATGCTCACTCTTTCTCTCTAAAGAAAGAGCACATAGAGCCATAAAAAGGCCATTAAAAGTAGTATATTTATGTACACGTAGAGATGTCACTAAAGTAATTTGTATCAACCAAGAACATGGAATTTTAATTGACATGGGGTCTCTCTGAATCTCTATTTTTCTGTTTTTAAGAAATTGCTCGGGATCCCTGGGTGGCGCAGAGGTTTGGCGCCTGCCTTTGGCCCAGGGCGTGATCCTGGAGACCCGGGATCGAATCCCACGTCGGGCTCCCGGTGCATGGAGCCTGCTTCTCCCTCTGCCTGTGTCTCTGCCTCTCTCTCTCTCTCTCTGTGTGTGACTATCATAAGTAATAAAAAAAAAATTAAAAAAAAGAAATTGCTCATCATGTAAGTATAATTATAGAATTACTTTTCCATTATTAAGTCTTGTGTCTGTAGGGAAAAAAAGTTTGAGAGAACTTTGCATTGCCTCTTTTATTTTTTAGTTAAAAAAATTGGGAGAGAGAGAGCACTTAGCTGGTTTTAAATAAGGTAACAATCAGGCTAGAACAGTTCAAAAATTTTCTTCATAACACAATCTTCTGGTGAAATTCTGTCTCTCTCTCTCTTCTTCTTTTCTTCCTTTCCTGAAATTTAAAAAATTATCTCATCTATCTCTAGTCTAAAACAGTCAAAGAACTCTAAACTCTAAACCTAGACAACCTAATGATGTCTTCCAGTCTTTCATGAGCATGTGGACTCTTTGGATTTAGGTTCATTGTGACAAATTTGAATAGTGGTTGGTTCATATTTAAATCAACTTGAGGACCATACTGCTTTCTCAAGATCTGTTTGTATATTTCCAATGAAAATCATGCCATACAAACTTTCATAACAATCACTAGGTATTTGCCTCGATACTTTTCTACCCATCCTGGTGGCCCCTGTCCCTTTCCTACAAGTCTCAGTTACTCATGCTTTGTTGAATAATGGTGGTTCTTGAATATTCTCATTGTTTTCTACTCCCAAACATTTGTTAGTAGCTTTGTTCTATTCTTCCTCAAATTGGAAGAATTTTCTTCCTAAGTGACATGACTCTCTAAAGAAATCTATGTGGCCAGATTTCATTTGGGTTCTCAGAGTTGTCATGCTCTCTTGGTTCTCTCTGTTGAGGATTTTAGAACATATTCTCACTGAATGGCTTTGATAATGTTTTGAATGAAGTCCCTGTCATATTCTCTAGGTGTCCTTGAATCTGTATGCTAGGATACAGGATGAACACAGATCCTCTAATCCTCTCTTTACTGTTGGGAAGTTACTTTCTGGCCTTTCAGAGATACTTCCTTTGAAAACCTTCATCCTTTGTTTTTGATTCAAGAATCTCAGTCATGTGGTATGACCAAGAGTCTCAAAAATGTTGTTACCATTTCTGTGGAGCATGGTACCCTCACACAGATAGGATTCCTGTCCTGCTTATTTGATTTTCTGGAGCTCCTAACTTGGATTCACCTGGCCCTGACAAACCAGGATTTTAGTCATATGAACTGGTCTTGAAAATATATCTTGGTTTTAAAAAAGTAGGACTTCTCTTTTAGCTGGGATACACAAGGATTTGGAATGTGTTCTTACGGGTGAACATTTAACCTCTAGGGAGATTCAAGAATAGGCAAGTAGGTTCCATGAGTTTAGGAACAGTGCCTGTGTTGCTGAGATATCATATCCTAAATACATAAGAGGCACTGATTAAATGTTAGTATGGATGGCATTAAATACTCACAGTTCATTCAAAGAAAATATTCTGCAGTTCTCAATAAGATGTGTGTTCCTACTAGTTTCTCTACCTGTGGTCAGAGAAATGGAGAGTTACCAATGGATATACCTGCTTATTTTTTGGTCTTTGTTAAGCCAAGTGCAATATTTAAGTTGAAGGAATGAGTACTAAAATAGTCTTCCTCAGGCACTCATTTAAATAGAGGAAAGAAAAGTTCCTAAGAGATTGTCATCATTTACAAAACCATGGTGCTAAATGGCATGAGGTCCAGAGACAGCATTTTCACGGGCTGGTAGAAAAGTGCACTGCATGCTGTTGCTAGGCAACAGCCCATGCCAGCTTCTCTTGAATGAAGGCCAAGAGAATCAACAGAAACCAATGGGCTTACGACGAGAAGGGTTTTTCACTCAGAATACTAACTTCTGTGTTCTTTTGCCATTATAGATAGTTTAAGTCTTAACCAATATTTGGGGGGGGGGGGTTCTGTATGTGGCAATAATTTAGCAAATCGTTCCAAAGCCACTTCATGAAGTGTTGCTTATGGCCAAGTATTAATTATACAATTTGTGTGTAAAATGTAAATTCAAAAAGAAAGAACACATTTCTCTACATGATGTTCCATTTACACCAATATGTAGCCACCCACCTATTTTTTCCTATTTGAATATTCCATTCTATTCCTTTCTCACTTTGGCTACATGTTTCATGCAGAGTAGATCTGCTCTAGACAGCATGTTCAAACTCCATTTGTAACTAGAAAATTCTTTCTTTCAGCAGGTGTTCGGGTGCTGTGGTTTGCTGAGGGTAACTTAACAAATCCATTACTTTTGTTGCCTGGAAGCATCCCAATGGAAGAAGTTGTGGCTAGTACTATGTTGTAAATTGCAACCAAAAGTTAGAATCACAGAATAACAAGTCTCTTGCCTTAAATCTTATTTTTATCCAAAGTTCTGGAATGAATCAGGTATTGATTCACTTGATGGTACTGCATACCTACTATGTGCCAGACATTGTACTTTTACATATGCAAATTGTGTAAATTATGTGTGCATAATCAAGCCACACTAGCATACACGTTTTATAAATTCTAGCTAAAATATTCCCAGGGTTTATTTTCCACCTTGCCTTTGTCTTACAGCCAAGCTTGCATAATTTTTTTTTATTTTGAAATATATTGAATGGGATTGATACACGGGGTTTCTTTGTCATTGGTCATGAAATCATGGACTTCTAGAGTTTTTTTCCGAGGCTGCAGTTGTGGAGGAAAGAAATGCCCATTAATAAGTCCTCTCCAACTCTAACTAGAAACTCTGTTTTGATCCTTTTTTACAAACTGTGTTTTTTTTAAATAAGATTTCATTTGAAAAAGAAAGTCTGTAAACTTTGATGTATAACTTGATAACTCACAGGGTGGTACATAAACCTGTATGGACCGCTTCCAGTTGTACCTGAGATGTTTATTTTAAAAAGCTGAACCTGAGGTATCCTCTTCCTCCCTAAAGCAACTGAAACAGATTCCCTGAGCAATAGGCCTGTGAAAATATGTTTTAAACATGAATTCTTATGTACATTAAATTTAATAATTTTGTATGAAATTATTTTATATACAAAGGAGTATATTAAACTTACATGCATCAAAGACTAATAACCCTTTGCCCACTATTCAGCTTAAAAGACAGAAAATTATTAGCTTCTTTGAGACCTATCATTTGTCCCTCCAGAATCTTATCCTCTTTCCTTATTCCCTAAGTAGCCATTATCATGAATCTTCTGTGAATCATTCTCTTTTTTTTAGAGTTTTACTCTGTATGATTAAACAAATGCATTGCTTGATTTTTGCCAGCATTTGGCAACATGGAATTGCGCTCTATGTATTATTTTGTTACCTGCCCCTTTTTGGGTAACTTTATGAGATTCATCTATGTGGATGTGTATACTTATGGTTGATATGTATACCATTTATGTATATTGTAATCCAGGTACGAATATTCCAGAATTATCCACTTTCCTGTTTGTGGACTTCAGTAGTTTCAGTTTTTCCTCTCACAAACAATACTGCTGTAAATATTTCTGTAACAGATCTCATAGTTGTGAAAAAGTTATGGTTATATATTTAGGCTCTATTCCAGGATATATACCCATGTATAAAATTACCAGGTTATAGGTGCAAGTTCAAATTTACTAGCTGATTCCAACTTTTCTTCAATATGGTTGTATCAGATATCAAAATATAAGAAATTCTGTAGATTTCATTGATTTTAACTAGATTATTACACCTGTTTCCAAGAAAACATGGGAGATTGTGGATGGCACAGTTCTGTTTGCATTACATGGTTAAAGCCTTCTCAGAGTCCTGTTCTTGCCCTGCCTATACGTGGTTAAAGCCAAGGGCTTAAACTTAAAGTTTTAAAGATCTAGATGTGGAAGCTTCAGCTTGAGACCTTTACCATCTCACCTTCTACTTATTAGTATTGTCTTTGGCTTCTCTGTATATTGGTGAAAATTCATTTCTTCTCTAAACTAGGAAGTAGTGAAGGTGGCTCATGGTTTTGTGTAAGCTGGGTTTCTCAAGTCTAAATCCCTGAAAATACTGTAATCATAGTGGCCATCTACACGCTTCAAACTAAATAATATGTCTTGGGCAGCCCGGGTGGCTCAAGCGGTTTAGCGCTGCCTTCAGCCCAGGGCCTGATCCTGGAGATCAGGGATCGAGTCCCACATCGAGTCCCACATCAAGTCCCACATCGGGCTCCCTGCATGGTGCCTGCTTCTCCCTCTGCCTGTGTCTCTGCCTCTCTCTCTCTCTCTGTGTCTCATGAATAAATAAATAAAATATTTTTAAAAACCAACTAAATAATATGTCTTTTGAAAATTGAGAATTAGTAGTGCTTTTGTTGAGGAGGGTGTAGTGGACCCTTTCCACTACAAGTGTCTTTCTTTTCTCCTTTCTTTTGCCCAATTTCAGACTAAGATGCTCAGAAATATTATTGATATCTACCCTTTATAATATCCCCTGTGTTGTAAAGGAAATGACAGTGGACACATTCCTTCCTTTCTCTGTACAGGGTGCTTGCCTGGGTGATAGAAGTATTATAGTGTGGGACTAGGACGAGGGCTCTCTCACTTAAGCTCCTTGGGGAGTCCAAACCAGGACTGCTCACTCGAGGGGTCCAGTGAAAGGTTTAGAGTCTTGGATGACAAGGCCAAAAGGTGTTCTGAATTGTCATCTCGACAATGAGGTTGGCACATAAAAGGAGAAAGATGCAATTTCAGGGGAACACACAAAAACTTTAAATTATTTTGG
Source organism: Canis aureus (assembly GCF_053574225.1). NCBI lineage: Eukaryota > Metazoa > Chordata > Mammalia > Carnivora > Canidae > Canis > Canis aureus. Next base: position 26,852,197 of record NC_135638.1, read on the forward strand.
TGATGTTTTATTTCTTAAGAATAACTTATGATTCTTCTATAATGCATAATCAATATATACATTTTTTAAAGTATGCTATGCTGGAATTGGGTTTATGAAGAAATAAATAAGAGGGATTAGATTACCACTAAATTGTGTGTATTTTTTTCTAGCCCTATTTGAATGGATTTGCCTGGCTGAGGTATGTGGTACTTAAGTGGACAGGGAGTTGCCAAGTCTAGGAGGCACAATGGACAGATAAGATCTTATGTTGTTATGCATGTGAATTCTAACAATATATACCAAATAACATACTAGATGGAAAACAAAAAACAAAAAAACAGACCCTGTTTATACCAAGCAGGGAAAAGACTACAATTTATGAAGCTCTAAATGAGTCATCAAGGTTTCTCTTTATGGAGGAAGATAATATTAACAGCTGTTCTATTGGATTACATTTGCTTAGTTCAATAGGATTATTCTACTGGTTTATTTATTTAATGTTTTACATCATGTAAATATTTTGGTCTGATTGTAATATGCATTTGTTTTTCACATTTCAGGTTTATACTTTTGCAGTGAGGTATTTTTGCACGTGCTTTTTCAATCCAAGGAAATTATTTTAACCACAGTGAAGCTGTATTGAAGAACAAAGTGTTGATAGAATGATTATCAATGAAGGTAAAAATTTTAGTGAATTTTTCTCGTTATATTAGCAACAAATTCCCACTGCTACTTTAATTTTCATGATCATATGATATTCTCTTCCCTGCTATTTTCTCATTTTGCTTTCTGCTCCTTCTCCATTTTTTAAATTAGGTTCTCTGGTTGGTCAAGATAGACTACCAGACAGACTAGATTATGCCTCAGTAACAAGAGTTACAATATCTTAGTAGGACCAACATTTATTTCTGGCTCATGATACAGGTTCCATGTGGGTTGTCAGAAGACTGCTTTACACAATTACTTGGGGCCCTAGGCTTAGAGACCTCCCCCCCCCCATCTTATAGCTGTAGCATTAGAACACATGGTCACCTTAGTTGTCACAGCGAGAAAAAGAATCTGGAAAATCATTTGGGTGTTTTTCTTCTTGAAGTGACACATGCTGTTAAATTCTCCATTGACCAGAATGAGTCACCTGGACCTACTTAACCGCAAGGTTGCTGAGAAATGCCTGGAGTGAGGGAAGCACCAGATACCATTGGACACTTGCAATATCCACTTCTCTTTCTCCATTCACCTTCTACATGAGTTGAATAGGCTATCATGGGCCATTTTTCTTGATTTCTCTAGTCTCTTAATAGTGTCTACTAATCCTAGTATTTCTTATAACACTTGGTATGATGCTTTCTATGTTTTAGACACTTAATATTCATAGAATCCACCAGAACCGTAGTCAGTAATATTGGTGCCTCCAATTATGCAAAGTAAGACTGACTTCTTAGACATCACAAACACAGTGAATTCTACTGTTGAATGTTATATGGAGAAGAGTATGTGGCAAAAGGGGTGGATAGAAGGAGAAAACTTACTGATAAGGGTAACTTTCTGCTTTTTGTTCAGTAAAAAAAAAATATAAAGGAAGAAAGAGAACCAGAGGTATGATGTACATACACCAAGGTCTATCAGGATCTGAAGCACAAAAGTTCCTGCCCCTGTGGAGTTTGGGGTGCTCATCTTTCTAGAATGTGGATTTGTTCTTTTTCACTATTAGCTTTTTGAATTCTGTCCTTTTGGGTTTTTATGCGGGCTTCATTACATAGGCATGATTGATTAACTCATTGGCCACTGGGTAACAGATTCAACATTTACCTCTTCTCCTAAGAAGTGTCTAAGGGAGGAGAGGGGATTTGGGGTTGCAAATTCCAACCCTCTAATCTTGATTGGTTCCCTTAGCAACCGGCCTCCATCCATAAAGGTTTCCCAAAAGTCATCTAATTAACATAAACTCAGGTGTGGTTGAAAGCAACTTGTTATGAGTAACAAAAAACCCACCTTTACCACTCTTACCACTTAGGAAATTCCAATGATTTCAGGAACTGCTGGGAACAGAGCTGGAAACTAAGTATATTTCTTACTATTATTTAAAAAAGAGACAATAAACCCCAACTAGAGTCACTTGTGTTAAGCTCATGTCACCAACCAGAGACTTAATACCCAAGGTAATTTCAGTTTTAGCCTCTCCCAGAAATGTAATCTCAACCAGTCTGGAAGTTCCTAGTCAGCATTAGTGAGGAAATCCTCCTGATAGAACCCTGTCATCCCCCAGAGGAAGGTGACCTTGCCTGAAACAATTCACTCTTTGCTGATAACATCCTTTTTCTGTCCCCTTAGGCCCATGAAAATATCTCATTTCGTACAGCTCTTTGGAGCCCCTTCATATTTACTAGATGGGATGGTGCTCGATTCATGAACTATTGAATTAAGCCAATTAGATCTTTAAATTTATGCATTTGAATTTTATTTTTTAACATTATAAATCACAGTATCATACCAGGAAAAAGGTAATTTGAGACAGAGAAAAAATGTTTAAATTGAGGATTCTTAGAGGTTTGAGAAAATGCTCACACATCTATTATCATACATATTTAGAGAAAAAAATAATGGTTGAGGAAACAACAATTTTCAGTAAATAATTCAATATTAGAAAGGTCAGGGTAAATACTGAGCTGATAATCTGGAGAACAAAATCAAGGAGACCTCCTAGGATGTAGATCCAAAAGGACAACATTACAAAAAATATAAGAAAAATGGTATGAATCAAGAAGATAGTCCCATGAGGCCCAGCATCCCTCCCACTAATTGCAGTTCCAAAAGCAAAACAGAAATAATGGGAGGGGAGGGGTAATAATGATAATAAAAATAGATACCTTAAGAGTAGGCCATTTCAGCTGAACAGAAAAAAAACATAAGTTTGCTGATTAAAAGTGACATTGGGTTCTGAGCAGGATAAATAAAAATACATGTATGCATATATACATATTCTACCATTGAATATAACCTATGAAATTTGAGAACACAAAGGGTACAGAAAACATCCTGAATGCTTCCAGAGAAGAAGGGAAAAAAAAGAAAATCAACCAACCAAAAATCAGAACAACAATTCCAGTGTCCCTGAAAATGCATGAGAATCAACAAAGCAGCAAGAATGTACTTATAACTACAGAAATGAATGTTAGAAACCTTTACAATGCAAAACTGAGTCAGTCTGTAAGGGAAGCAGAAGTAGAATATAGTGTCAGTATCAAATTCCTCATCTAATATTGATAACTTTAGAAATAGAATCTGCATCTGTTCAGTGGAGACGAAAGTGATTATCTCTGAGATGTGGAACCTGTGGGGTGGGAGAAAGGGACACTTTTACTTATTTTTAGAGTTTTGTAAGACTTGACTTTTCTTAAAACCATCTGCAGATACTAGTGATGAAAAAAGAGTCACAGGCAGGCAGTCTCATTACCTAGGGGCTCAGCCTTTCTGCTCACAGGGTCCTGTTTTATGACCATTTCTCCCAATTAGACCATCTTCCAGACCTGCATGGTGAGTTTGGCTGCTGTATCCTCCAGTCCAAGGAGCTCTGGGTGCCATGAAAGAAGCCAGAAGAAAGTGTGGGAGGAGGGGAGGATGGGGCCTAACCTGGATTTGCTGCAGTTTACAAGTGCAGTTTGACTGTCTTGGCCCTGCCTGTTTCAGTTATTTTTTCATCTGTAAAGTGGAGAGGTTGCATTAAGTTAGTGAATTTCAGACTGTGTTTGCAGAGCTCTGGAACTGATGGTGAAGTACTTGCAGGGGCAGCTCCTGAGAATGAGGAGGGTTTGGAGAAGGCTCATTTCCTTCACTCTCAATTTCACCAAAGCAGTTGTGCTTTGGTCTGCTTTAAGCAATGATTTCCATATAAGATGCCATTTGAGTGAAGGGCATCGTGTTAAAATAGTGTGAACTCCATAGGACAAGATGTTCCCCAGGGCCCTTTTCAGCACCAAGATGCTATGATTCTTGAAAAGATCATTGTACACAAAAAGAGACATTGAATATCAGTGAACAACCTTTTTTTTTTTTCATTTTCTTTGAAAACAAATTTTAGCAACAAGGGATAAAGATTCTTTTGGCATAAATGCACAATTTTAGACTTAGGAAGAAAATGTAGGGTTAAATACAGTGTTGGATTTTCAGCCCAAGTCATTTTTGTAATATCTGCAACCACTTTTCATGTCTGCAGTTTTTGTTTATATGCATGCTACTGTACTCACTGGCAAATTTATGCTTTTTTCCCCACATTTGAGGAAAAGATATGTAATAGTTTAATTAAATCTCCCCCTCCTTACTCTATCATAGAGCTTCTTAACCATACATTTTCCCTTTTTCTGCTGTCTGTGAGATGATAGAAATGACAGAAAGGAGAGATACTGCTTGGGCTGTGCAAATGCGTGGCTATAAATTAATCTTAAATTAATCTGAAAAACATTAAATTAAACTAATATTTAATGAAGTTTAACTTTTGGGAAGTAAATTGTGATTTGCACCAGTATTTCAATGTAGGTGGCTGTGGTAGTATAGGGCCTGAGCAATTAGATGCCACACTGGCAGCTTAACTGTATCAGAAGGCTGTAGGTTAGGATTTCTGTTGGGTACTTCCGTTTTCTAAGCTACTGAAGAAACATTTTTCCCCTTCTGACACGTATTAATCTTTTCCCTGCTTTCTTGCAAATCACTTCCCTATCTAAATTTCATTATACCTAAATTTCATTCTTTCATTCATTGATCAAGTATTTGTTCAGTGCCTGCCCTGTGCTCTCTTGCTGATGGGGATACCGTGATGAACACCACAGGTGGAGAGCTGCCCTGCAGAGTTTACAGCCCAGTGGAGAATCAGACTGGAAGACACTCCATTGTATAGGGTGAAGAAATGCACAAAGATGGGAACCCCACCTGGGTCTGGCTGTTCATGTCCATAGCCATGAGATGTCCATCTGCCTGCCTTGGAGGAGTCCACAGATGTACAGACTACACTGGCCTGCCATAATTACTTGGTATTTCTATCCACCAAGATCAAAAGGGAGATGTATATTATGTAGTTCTCACTTCAGAAAAAAACTAGCTGTTACAGTCACCCTTGCTAAAGCAGGAGGGACTCCCTCTCTACCTGAAATTGTTTTGGGACATTGAGACTGATGATGCCACATTCCATGAGAGTCTGAAAAGATTTGTTACACCATTGAGGTCTCAGTGGAGATCAGGACCCTCCTCTCAAGCAGACTGGAATGGCTGGAGAGAGAGAGAGAGAGAGAGGGCTGGAGCCCAGACTGTTTTTATTGTTAGGGGTTGAGCCTGGGGGAAGGTTCTAGAGCATTTGTGTGGTTTACATCTCCCACAAGCACCAAAGAAGGGGCTTTGTTATCAGCCTGTTCAGATGTGGACACAAGGGGAAGAGGGAAATGGGAGAGTCTTAAAAGCTGTCAGTCATCAAAAAAGCAAAACTGGAGTCAGACTTCACATTACAGGCACCAGTCCACTTCCCCAGCTGAAACAGAAACAAAGCTTTTCTTCCCCTTGAATTTTGAAGCAAATCACTTATGGGAGAAAACCGTAGCCCCTACTTGTAAGCCTCAGGGAATATAGCCCAAGATCCCCAGTGCATACTGAAACCACCGAAAGTACCAAACCCTACATGTTATACTATGTTTTTTCCTATACATATTCATGCCGTGATAAAGTTTAATTTATAATTGGGCCTAGTAAGAGCTCAACAGCAATAACTAATAGTAAAACAGAGCAATTATAACAATATACTCAATAAAAGTCATTTAAATGTGGTCTCCTCTCTCAAAATATCTTATTGTGCTGTACTCAACCTTTTTTCGGTGATGATGTGAAATGATAAAATGCCTATGGGATGAGATGAAGTGAGGTGAATGCTGTAGCCATTGTGACATAGTGTGAGGCTGCTGTGACTTTACGATATATCAGAAGAAGAACCATCTGCTTCTGGACCATGGCTGACTGCTAGAAACTGAAACCACGGAAAGCAAAAACCCATGGATAAGGAAGGACTACTGTATAGGCATAGCAGCCACATAGGACAGTGGACCATATCCTTCACCTTGATATGATTTTAATAATAGATGCAGGTGGATTTGCCTTATTGGAAACTGCAGCTCAGGGAATGCAAGTCTGTGAAGGACTTAGCTATAGTTCACAGAGGCTGAAGGCTGAAGTGAGGAGAGGTGAGCTGCTGTGTAACCTTGAGATGATTTTTTGTTTGCTTGTTTATATAACTCTTAACAGCAGGATTTTTAATAGGAACTGGGTAGCAGATAACTTAAAAGTGACTCACTGACAATGCTCAGAGTATTTTGTTGTTGAGTGAGGGTAATTCTTATATTATTAATCACAGAGCATTAGTGATGTTTATAATAACATACTGTGAAGATTGACTAGAACTACTTGGTCTTATTTAAAACAAATTATTGCAAATTCTTTCTTTCTTTCTTTCTTTCTTTCTTTCTTTCTTTCTTTCTTTCTTTCTTTCTTTCTTTTGTAGGTGGTAGTAGGTAAAGATGTTGAAGGTATAGAAATTCTTAGTTGGCAACAAATTTGTAGGTATAGGGTATCTGCAGTTGACACTTAAAAAAACTTTTCTACCTCCCACTGTATAATGATGACAATCCAGATTTGGACTGTTCTGCTTCAAATATTCCTAAAAATCCTTCTTCTGGTCAATTTTCTTTGGTCTTTCATCAATGCTCTGGACATGAACCTTCTTTGGAAACAAACCTACTATAGTACAGGTCCAGCTGGCACACAGCATGCTGTCTGTTCAGGAGAAAATGATGTGTAAATCAGGAAAGAATAAAGAATGGAAATATTTGGGGAAAATATTGGACATATTTGAAAAGGTGGGCATATTCTCTTCCAAATTGTTCAATTAACCCGGAAAAATTAGAGTTATTTGCATTGTGAAAAATGGAAACAAAATCACAAATTTGAAAGCAGCCGATCCCATTGCCACATATTCCATTATTTCTAACTTTTGGTTAGTGATATGGCATTTAAAGGGGCTTGTATGGAAGCCTTACTGGTCTCCTTGTGTCTTAGTCCATGTAGCTCTAACAAAATACCATAGGTTGGGTGGCTTTCTACTGTTTCAGTAGAAATTTATTGCTTATAGTTCTGGTGGTTGGAGAGTCTGAGATCAAGATTCTGGCAGATTCTGGTTCTTAGACAGCATCTTTTGGCAGTATTCTTACCCGGTGGCCAGGGCAAAGGATCTCTCTAGAGGCTTTTCATAAGGCACTAATTCCATTCATGAGGGCTCCTCCCTGGTGACCTAATTATATCTCAAAGGCCCCACCTCCTAATACCATTACATTGGGCATTAGGGTTCAATGTATGAATTTTGAGAGAAAACAGATATTCAGTTTATAGTATCTTGATTCAAAAGTTTGTTTTTTCAGACAGACCTGTAACAATGCAAGAGGAAGCCAGCTAGAGAGCTCAGAAAGTATAGGGTGAGCATAATAAGTCCTCTTTCAAAATGAAAGGGAAAGTCAATCTGATAGTAGGATTTTCCCAATTTTATTGCAATAGCAGCAGCTTTGCATCTCACTTTGCATACAGCTGGGTCTCTGCTGCAGCATTTTAAGAGTGCATTAAAGTGGTTTCCTTCTGAAAGCCTGATTTCCTCATGGCAGAGACAATGCTATGTTGTTTCTTCCTTACCACCAGGTCTTTAGCACAATTTTGTCCCCTTCCTGGGAAAATTATACCATCTCCTTAAACATACTCTCTTCTTTTGAGGTGAATAAGATGCTATACTTATGCATTTGAATAAGCAAGATATAAAATGCACATCTTTTTGTAAGCTTCACTGCCTTCAGAATTCTGAGATTCAGGAGAGCCTAGGCCCTGAAAAGATGGAATATAATCCTTCCAACTTCAATTTAATGATATTCATACTTTTTGAATACCTACCACATGTTAGACTCTGTGCTAAATGTTATAAAGGATGCAGAGAAGAGGCGTGAATCCTGCCCTCAAGGGCTTGACAACCCAGTTGAAATAATGTGAATGAGTGATAAAGTTAATAGCACAGGCAGAAACAGCAAGTTACAGGAGTATAAAGGACATGCCAAATAAGGGGAATGTTGAGAATGCTCCAGGCTCGTTTAAATAGAGGTGGACAAGAGTGGTGAATCTGTAAAGAGTATTAGTAATAGAAGTGGAACAGAATGTGGGAATATAGGCAAGTCATCTAAGACTGCTTAAAGCTCATCAGACTCTCCCAAGGCCAGAAGAGGGATGTTGGAAGAATTTTTAGGTCAAGAAGAAAGGCATATGACCTAAAGCCACTGGACCTAAAGCATATATTAAATTTGGAGTTCTGTGAAAGGCCTTGATTAGGATCTGTAATAATTACAACTCAGAAATAAAATCATGATCAACTTGGGCATCCAGTCATAATTATATAATAATGAGATGGGTAATTTTGAAGCATTAACACTGAAGTACCAATTATACTTGAGACCAACAGAACCCAACTGCATGGGTATGGGAGAAAGAAAGGCTAGAAGTGAAATGGAACTGGAAAGTCTTTAGGTATGCTATGTGCCAGAGAGATATCTGGAAAGTTCTAAACAAGGCCAAGCACTATTTGCCTATTCATTGTGTGCCTAAGTACAGATGAATCTTCCATGAAAACTATCACCTGCACCGAATACTTCTCTGAATACTGTCAGAATGGAGAAGCTGAGCTACTCTCCACAGATCTATTCTGGGCTAGCAAAGAGAAGCCAAAGGTTCAGTTAATTATCTAGTTGTTGTATAGCTATTATGAGCTTCCAATAGTAGAACACATACAAAATATTCAGCTATTATGAGCTTCCAATAGTAGAACACATACAAAATATTCAGAACACATACAAAATATTCCAATAGAACACATACAAAATAGTAGAACACATACAAAATATTGTAGGTTGAATGTGTCCTTCAAAAAGATACTTTGAAGTCCTAAACCTGGTACCTGAGGTTGTGATCTTAGTTGGAAATAAAGTATTTGCAGCAGTAATCAAGTTAAGGTGAGGCCATACTGGATTAGAATGGCTCCTAAATCCAGTGACTGGTGTCCTTATAAGGGCAGAGAGAGTTGGACACACAGGAAAGAAGGTCATGTGATTTCAGAGGCAGGGATTGCAATCAGGCATTTCAAAGCCAAGAAATGCCAAGGATTGCCTGCAACTACGAGAACCTGGAAGAGTCAAGGAAAGATTCTTTTCCCCAGGGGCAGCACGGCCCTGACAATGCCTTGATTTTAGACTTCTAGCTCCCAGAACTGTGAGAGAATAATTTTCAGTTTGTGGTAATTTGTTATGGCAGCCCTAGGCAATGGATATGGAGGCTTCACAAGAGTGTAGCATAGAAGCCAATTGACTTCCACATCATTGATGCTACATCTTTTTATACCCATGACCACTTGGGCAGAACTCTGTCCTCTGCCAGTTTCTATAAGAAATCCCATCACACTTAGCACACTGTAATTTTTTGGTACACTTTTGTAAACTTTTGAGAGGTCATTAGAAGGGAATCACATTATGTGACACAACCACATTCTGTCATTTTGACCCTTTCCCTCTTTTTTCTTATTCTCTCACCCTTTCACTTAAAAAAAAGTAAGTTCTTTTATTTTATGGATAGTGGTTAATGGAATGCCTTTGGTACATGAATCTGTTCTTGCTTATTAAAGCATTTCTTTCTAATAAATACTGGCTCAACCCATGAAGGATTCTGGTGAATAACACTTCTCTGTACCATTACAACCATGCCCTTTCCTCATGTGAGGGAGAATAAAATGGGCTCAGAAGGGTGAGGTGGCTTGCTGATCATGGTTCACTCATGTGCTGGGGTTCCTCTATCTTTTGTGATAGCCCATTGGAGCAATCCATTCCTCCTCCATTTTCTTTCATCCTAAAGAGCTTCTAAGGCCAGCTCAGGCCTCCTAGTCTCTACTGGCCCTTTCTTGACATCTCCAGGCATCTTTTACCTCCCTAGATTTCCAGGGATCTCATTGTAGCATTTGACCACACAGTGTCATGTCTCTGAACAGCTTCATGTATTACAATTTTATTTTCCAACTCTGGATTCTAGGTAATGTATGTAGGGAACATGGCTTTTAAGTGGAAAAGGATTTAAGCAGGGGGTGAAGAAATTGGATCTACAATGGACTGCTGTGTGACTGTAGGAAAACCTTTTAGCCTCTCTGTTTCTTGGATTCCTCATCTATATGCAGATGCTTTAATCATTAGAAAGTATTATTTTGCTATGCCTCGTCTAGTCCATTACTTAATGGACATGGTTGAGTTGACCTGATTAAAGCTTCTTTATCTTTATCTCTACACTGTGGACACACTAAAAGATAAAAACCCTTTATGAAAGAAATTTTTGATAGAAAAAATAGCTGAAGTGAAGGCTCAGAAATGGGTACAGGGAAATAAAGGTCTGTCATTATCTCAGATCATAAGCCTAAAGGAGAAAGACTGCAGGAGACAAAAAAGGGTTTGTCCTGACAACAAACCCTTGGCATGTGCTCGGCTGGATCCTGTGCTCTTAAACCAGAGCCAACCTGTCGTCATTCACATCAGTAACATTGCTCAAGAACAGTGCTCACTATATGGGGTAGCCATCAGGGCACACAGTAAGGGGTGAATCATCTGTGCAGAATTCAAAACAATTACAAAACTGACCCAAAGCTGGCCTTATCGTTACAAATTGCTAGCAATTCTAAACAATGTCAGTAACAAAATACTCTGAAAAAACCTTATGATCTGAGTTTTAACAGTTGTTGAGATTACTGTCGAAGTTCAATAATAATTAAATTTAGCATATTGTTATTACTATCCTTTAATAAATGATATTCTACATCAAAGTTAATTTAAATAATTCCTAGGTATATAGTTGGCCCTGACACATGTGGATACTATGTGTTCATCACAGGGGAATGTTCCTTTGGTTCAGAATTGTTCCAGCTTGCTGTGAGTGTTGAAGGTGTGAGGGTCCCTATGGTATGACATATTCCTGAGTTTAAATAGATTAGAGGGATAGCTGGGGGGCTCAGCGGTTAAGCATCTGCCTTTGGAGCTCCCGCATGGAGCCTTCTTCTCCCTCTGCCTGTGTCTCTGCCTCTCTCTCTGTGTGTCTCTCATAAATAAATAAATAAATAAATAAATAAATAAATAAATAATCTTTTTAAAAAAGCCCAGTAGATCAGAAATAAACTATAATGTCAGGGTGCCAGGTGGCTTGGTTGCGCATCTGACTCTTGACTTTAGCTCAGGTCACAATCTCTGGGTTGTGGAATAGGGCCCCCCAATGGGTTCTGCATTCAGCACAGAGTCTATTTGTTCCTCTCCCTCTTGCTCTGTTCCTCCCCCTGCTCATGCTTGTGTTCTTTCTCACTCTCTTTCTCTAAAATCAATCCATCAATCAATTTCTTTTCTTCTTTTTGATTTCTTTTCTTTTAAAAAAGAAATAAAAGATAGTGTAGTGATTGTCAAGATGTGGAAAGAGAACTTGTGTTCAGTTCTATCATTCCATGTGACATTTTGGGGATTTTATTGATATTTACAACTTAAAACAGTAAAGCTAAGTGCAAAAGGCAAGTATAGATTTTTGTTGATAAAGACAAATTTAGCTCTGCATGAAATATTTCACTGAATCTGAATATGCGTTTAAAATTAAAATATATCATTTTAAAATGAATTGTTTTAAAATTGTTTAAAAATCAAGAAAACAAAGTTATATAAGTGGCACTATTTAATAACTCCTAAATTGTATGTTTTCAAGACATTTATTTTATTTTATTATTATTATTTTTTAATAGTCTCTACATCCAATGTGGGGCTTGAACTCATGACCCTGAAATCAAGAGTCAAGTGCTATTCTGACTGAGCCAACCAGACACCCCAGACATTTTAATTTTATTAAAATTTACAAATTAGCTACTGGACAATGATTTTCATAAAATACTATGAAATATGAAACTATAGCTAATGGATTGAAATTCAAACTATTAGGTATATTTAAAAGCCATTAGGTAAATAGTTGTGCTTTTTTTTGGTATATGTTTTAATTGAAAAATTTTAATTTTTCCCTAGCAAAATTAAATTATGCAAAATTACATTTATTATATTAAAAAATCATCCGTAGTTCTTTTCTGGATGTTATCTTTATTTGTTTCATATCATGGTTACCGTGAAAATATGTCTGGGGTAGGATTTACAAAATGACCCAATCTAGACGTCCAATCATTCTTACTTGGTGTGCCATGATCATATCAGATGGTGAAACTGGTCTTGTGGGCCAAGTTGACAAGCAAGTGAAGAAAGGTCTAAGTTCAGGAATCTATACCACCACCACCTATTAGTGAAATCTGAAGTTGCTTGATTTTTCTCATCTATAATAATGGAGAGTTGGAGGACATGACTTTCAAGTTGTTTCCCAGCTCTGAAATTTTGTGATGTAGATTGATAATTGTACTCATTCCCTGCGCCCCTACAGTATTGGAGTACTTTCCAACTCAACATTCACTTTACAAAATTTTTGCCATTGCTTTTCAGATTCACCTACTACTTAGACAGTAGGTGAGCCGTATCAGTTGTTTCTTGGTCTTGTTATATTCCATTCTAAATCTAATCTCATTTTCAGCATAAAAGTTATCTGCAAATGTCATTGTTTACTCAGACCTTTTTGGGAAAATCTTTGAATGTATCAATTTGTCTACATTTTACCTACCATAAACTGCATCCAAGCTACACTTCTGTTTTTGATCGTTCTTATCAGTACAGTTTCTTCAAAACCTTACTGGCCCATCTCTTAGGCTGAGAGACTAGTTTTAGGCAGGCTTTGGCAAGGCTTGTGGATGGCACTTGATTTGCTGCCTGGTCCTGGGTGTTGCTGATACTTCCTGGGACAGCCAAGGAAAGTGCTCATAACACACATATGTCACCTGAGAGTGCAAAGAGTTAATTCTTGCAGGGCCATCTCTGACCAATGGGGAGCAGGAGTAAGTGAATAAGTGTTTCCTCCTTTCTTCTCCTTGCAGATAGTTCTGAAAAGCCTTTCATGAACTTCTCAGGAGTCTCTGCAGGATCCAGCAGAGTTCCTTGAACCCAAGGCTGATGCATCTTGTGTTGGCTTTCTCTCCTCTGTCTCCCTCCTCCTGGTCCTCACAAGCCTTTGTCCCAGTGTCTGCCTGTGCTGGGAATTGAGGCCAGGGCCCCTTAGGTGCAGTTTTGAGAGGAAGACATAAAGAAAGACTCTAGCTGTGAGGGGGCAAGTTAGGGATAAGGCTTGAGTGTTCTAAGGACCCAAGGCTTGTTCCACATTTCAATGGACTGGTCCCTCCATTTGAGCTCTCTTAAATATCTCACCACTTCTGACAAATCCAGCAGAAAGAGGTACTTGCCCCTTTCCTTCCTCTTGCAGAAACCAAATTAAAGCTGACAGGAGTGTCCTCTGTCTACAAAGACTCCCATTTGGGATGTCTGGAGGTCAAGTGTTAAAGTATTTATCATTACTCCATTTAAAGCCCATTTTCCCAAGTGACCACAGACTGGTGCTTACGAAATGAAGCTGCTCTTGATTTTAACTGCAGATGTGGATGTTGGAGAGGCTTCGGTGCATCCAGCCTGGCTGAACTTGCTTGGGTGCACCTAGCTTGCTCCTGCAGCTAACTCATGCCCTTTCTTTGAAATGCTCTATGTGGCATGTTGGAGCAAATGACTTTCTGAAGCCTAGCCTAAAAGTTTTCCAAGCTGCTTTGTTGTTTTCCTGACAGACCAAAGAACTTACTGGGGCTATAATGAAAGGCAGACCGCGATCCTGTCATGTCAAGAACGCTGCAGTCGGGAAAGTCGACATGATTTCATGGCTAATGATTCACTCGCTAATATCAGTGTGGGCTGCAGTGAGGATAACCAAGTTGAGCTGTCTTAGATCAAATGATTCAATTAGGCCAGCTGTCCCTATTTGTCATGGCTCAACTCGCTTTCAAATTACCTTTCCAAAGTGCATACGTGCCTTAGCATAGAAGTTAACAGCTCAACTGTTTTACAAAAAAGGGATAGTTAGGCATGATTAGAAAAAGTCACTTTTTTTTTTTTAATCCACACAGGCTTCTCCCCTTGCCCCCAGCCCTTTCCCATAGGAGACATGGTATGTATTTACTCAGCTAACCCTGCGGTGTCCTCATCAGTTGTTGTCAGTGTGGTTTTGCCACTAAAGCCTTCTGGGGCATCTTGTGGCTAGAAATTGTTAATTCTAAAAAGGAGTCTTGGTTCAGGGATTTCTAAGTTGCTGGGGGGAAGTATTGCCAAGGGTAAGATGCTTTTTCTGACCGACTTCCAATCCCTCTATTGGCGATTGAGCAAATTCAGGGTCAGAGAAGAGTTTCTGTTATAAATCTAGATTTTTCCAGAGCTGATGGAGTTACTCAGGGATCAAAAGTAAATTGGCTTCGGGTCAACAGGGGGATAGCACAAAAGCATGATGTAACTAACTATTATTTAGAAGGTAAAAGAGGTCCAGAATCTTAGCCTTTCCTTGTGAGATATGTGGACAGTCCCACTGTCCTGGGGGAGAAATAGTCTGAATAAAGGAATGAGTAAGAGAACATTTGTTTTTTGCCTCCTGTGTGAGGGGCACCAACAGACACAGTGGGGAAATAGAACAAAAATCAGGAACTTAATTTCTACCCCAGAGGGGCTTGCAAACTAATGACTCTGAAATCTTGTAGTGTTTTGGGGATCATGACTATCAGAAGGATAAAGACAAATTGAAGTAAGTCTAGAGTGGAATAGCAGAAGCAGGCAAAGGAACAGACAGCTTAATCTCAAAAGGAAAAAATATAAAGCAGTTTAAGAAAACCAATCCTTCCAATGTAATGGCAAAAAGTGGAATTTAACTGCTTAAAAACCTATCATGGAAAGGGCTGACAGGTATCAACTGCCATGTAAAGGGATGACCTAGAAAAAATTAGACAAATGATATAAGACTATTGAAATTTCTCTGGCTTTGTGGTTTTTAAAAAACATTTTATTTGTTTATTTGAGAGAGAGAGCGTGTGTGAGAGAGAGCACACAGTGTATGAGGTGAAGGGTGGAGGGAGAAGCAGATTCCCTGCGGATCAGGGAGGCCCATGAGGCTCGACCCGGATGCTGTGATCATGGCCTGAGCTGAAGGCAGATGCTTAACCAACTGAGCCACCCGGGCGCCCCCAAATTTCTCTGCTTTTGAAATGTCCTCAAAAGGGCAGTCAGGAGTATAACTGTGGGCAGAACATTCATGGTAGGTTTGTTGAATGGATTCATCATTCTTCCTTCTTTCCATTGCATTTGAAGTCAGATTTATCTTACACACCACTCAGGATACAATTAGAAAGAATGCAGTCCACTACCGTGGCCATTGTAAATGGTTTCCCCAGGCCCTTGCTTTCCATTTATTCTTGTCTGAGGGAATAGCAGGACCATTTCAGCTCTGCTTCAATACTTCATGACTTCCAGAGTCTCAGAGAAAAAAGAAAACATGTTTTCTAAAACATTCGTTTCCTTCCTTCTTTCTTCTTTTCTTTCTTTCTTCTCGTCTGCAGTTAACATGCATTTCCTAGGCAGAGAAAGAAAAAAAAGGGAGGGGGTGGGTAAGATTCTTTTGGCTTGCCATGGTTATTTTGGGTATTCTTTATGTTGACTTGATGCTTTTAATGTCAAGTTACCCCTGGAAATAAGGAATATCATATGCTGACAGCCTTAAAACCCAGGCACAGCTTGGGAAGCTTACCAAGGCTGAGCAATAGGGTTATTGGAAGTTCATCTAGAGTCCAGCCTGGCTCTGGTGTCCAGAGTTTTTGCTCTTTCGATCGGTGGCAAGAGATGTGGTTCTACTCCAGAGCTCATCATTCTGTAGGCTCAGCCTCTTTGTGCCTGCTCCTTTTGCTGCAGCTTCACTAGGATCCTGCTCTGTTTCTCCCCATGGCTTGATTTCAGTCTTCCCCAAGGAGCCTGAATCAGTCCAGCCCATTGTCCCCACTGGCAGAGCTGTCATAATAAATAATCTGCAGAGCTGCTGGGCTTGTAAGAGATGGAACCAGAAGCTGAGTGGCCCTGGTTTTGTCAGCTTTATTCAGAGGGGGGCAGGGTCACGTGGCACCAGCAGAGCAAGTTATGGAGCAGAAACTCTGGAAGAAAGGCTCTGGGGGAGAGCTACAGTGAAATCAGGTCCCCCCTGCCCCAGCCCCAATTTGGTATGTTGAGAGTGTAATTCCCAGTATCTCAGAACATGACTGTTTCTGGAGATAGGACCTTGAACAAGATAATTAAGTTAAAATAAGGTCATTACATCAGGCCCTAATGGGTATCTTTATAAGAAGATGAAATTTGGACAGAGGCAATCACAGAGGAAAGGCCACAAACAGACCCAGGCAGAAGAGGCCATCTACAAGCCAAGGAGAGGCTTCAGAAAGGCCCACTCTGCTGACACCATAAATTCAAACATTTAGTCTCCAGAATTTTTTTTTCAGAATTTTTTTAAAACAATTTTATTTATTTATTCATGAGAGACTCAGAGAGAAGAGAGAAGGCAGAGACACAGGCAGAGGGAGAAGCAGGCTCCAGGCAGGGATCCCGATGCGGAACTTGATCCTGGGACTCCAGGATCACTCCCTGAGCCAAAGGCAGATGTTCAACCACTGAGCCACCCAGGGATCCCAAGTCTCCAGAATTTTGTGAAAATAAAGTTCTGGGCATTTCAGCTCCCTGGTCTGTGGTGCTTTTCTATGGCAGCCATAGTGAACCTCTACAGGCTAGCCAGCAATTTGAGGTGAAATGATGTTATGAAAAGAGCTTAAAATGGAATGTTTGGGGCTTCTTGTTACTCTCCCACTGGGGTACTGCAGGACGTCTCTGTGTGTGTTGAGTCCTCAGTTTCCCCATCTGTAAAACAAGGAGGTTGGGATTAGGTGAGCTGATGCCTGCGATGCGCTGCTATAGCTCATTCAGGGGTAGGAATGCAGGGGCTCTGCGTAGCACAGGCTTTTGGGCCATTCACTCATTGCTGACCTGCCGTCCTGTGGCGGCCCACAGTTTCCTTTCCACAGCAACTTTCCTACTTATGTCTCTGTTTTCCTAAAACTAGGGGAATACCTGCCTGGAGACATAATTAGCCTAATTCCCCCACTGGCAGGAGGGGGGCTGCAGGCAGGTGATGCTGTGCCTGTGTGACATACCGAATTCTAAAATAACATTCGGCCATGGGCTCCCGGCATCTCAAACAGGACAGAACTGGATGACCTCTGCTCTTCTTCCTCCTCCCCTGTCCTCTTTCCCATTCTCACATAGCCTGGAGGTTCGGTTTCCAGGGTCCAGCCTTGTGCCTCCTGACCTGACAACAGCTAAGAGCCTGCTTTGCCTGGTTAAGGAGGGCTACCTGACCTCATTGCTGGGGCTGGGATTCCTGGGGCTGTACTCACCCCCAGGGAGCCTCAGATGATCTTCTTCTTCTTCTTCTTCTTCCTTCTTCTTCCTTCTTCCTTCTTCCTTCTTTCTTCTTTCTTTTCTTCTTTCTTCTTCTTCTCTAATGACTAGGACAGGTAAAAATGCCAAGGTGGAGGAACTGATTACTTAGGGGCTGGAAGCTGAAAGACAGAGATTTTTATTCTTACCCTGGGATTTTTCCCATAGTTCCCTGGCACCCGAGGTCCTAGCTTTGAGGGCTGGACCCCATGCCTTCCACTTATAGGCATCACTGGATTGTCACTGTTGCTGCTGCTTTGCGGAGAGAAGCAGAAAGCATGTTCCCTTACTCTGTCCTAAGTGAGGGCATTATGGGCTGAATTGTACCTTCCCCCCATTCATATATGAATGTTCTGGCCTCCAATACCTCCAATTGTGGCCTTACTTGGAAATAGGGTTATTGCCAATGTGATCAGTTAAAATGAGGTCATTACTGGAGTAGGATGGGCCCCTGATCCACTATGACTGGTGTCCTTAGAAAAAGAATGCCATGTGAAGAGAAAGATATGTGTACAGACAGAAAATCATGTGGAGACAAAGGAGAGCATCAACTACAAGGAATGCCAAAGATTGCAGGCAAACACTAGAAGTGAGGGCAGAGACATGGATTCTCTTTCACAGGCCATGGATGGCAGGGTTGGACCAACCCTGCCATCATCTCAATTTTGGATTTCTAGACTCCAGAACTGTGGGACAAGACATTTCTGTTGCTGAAGCCACCAAGTGTGTGATAGTTTATCATGGCCACCCTAGAAAACTAATGTGGAAGGAGTCCTTGGGACGTATACTCTTCCCAGAACTTATGGTAGTCTTGTTTTATATCTTTATGTTACAGTCTTTATGTCCCAGCCCTAAAAATAGGTCTCCTTGAAGAGAGAGCACATAGTGCACCATTAAGCTAATTGGCACTAAAAATGTGGTCCAGTCTCTGCTCCATAGCTGTCCTCCCCGAGCCATCTCCTGTGTATCATGCTTTCCTGGTGACTCCTGCTGCTCTCTGAAAACCCAGGACATCCTATGCATTTTGCGCAGAGAATGTGTGGTAATGGTGTAAGTTGTATCATCCTGTTTCTTGACTTTCAGAGTTCAGCAGAGGTCTCCATTCCTCGAGAAAGCCTTTCTGACTCCCTGTCCACAGTGCTTCTCCCTTATGGAAACATGCTTTTCCTCTCGCAGCACTTACATTACCCTTTAATGGCTCTTACTCATCTATCCTAGGTTTTTTTTTTTTTTTTTAGATTTTATTTTTTCATGAGAGACACAGAGAAAGAGAGAGGTAGAGACACAGGCAGAGGGAGAAGCAGGCTCCATGCAGGGAGCCTGATGTGGGACTTGATCCAGTGACCCTAGGATCACTCCCCTGAATCAAAGGCAGACACTGAACCACTGAGACACCCAGGCATTGCTCCTCCTAGGTTTTTTTATTTGCTTTGTTTTATTGTTGCCTTTTTAAAAGATTTTATTTATTTATTCATGAGAGACACAGAGAGAGAGAGAGGCAGAGACACAGGCAGAGGGAGAAGCAGCCTCTCTGCGGGGAACCCGATATGGGACTCGATCTCAGGACTGTAGGATCACAATCTGAGCTGATGGCAGACATTCAACCACTAAGCCACCCAGGTGTCTCTCTCTCTGGGCTTTTGAGTCCAGGGACTGTGTTCTAATCACTTTTGTGTCTCCAAAGCTGAATAGAATATCTGACAGCTAGCCTGTTCTTAATTAGAATGAGTATTTGTTGAATGAAGGTACGAATGAATAGATAGGTTATGTTCAGTTCTGAACCCAAAAGCTGCACCAATGCTAGGAGAGGATGCAGCTCATTAAGTAAGGCTGCTTTCTGGTGTCTGAAGAACTCAAAACAGCTTTGATTCAAAATGTTGGCAAAATAGACTGCCTCCACTATTTTGACTTTTTCAGAAATGAATTGATGAGGTAATACATTTTGAAGCAATGCCACAGAAATATACCATGTTGTTCTTTTGAAACTGAAGTATGACAGTGAGGTGGTGCTTCTAGCTTATGTCCTTGTCATAAGCAAAAGAGGATTTACCTACTGGCTTCCACCTATAACTGCAGACCCAAGGAGTGGCCTTCTTCTTTGGAGTTTAGTTTCCCTTCCTCCATAGGTAGAGGAAGAGAATTGGCACATTGAAAGGTGTAATCTGCTGTAAGGAAGCAGCCAGCCAGGCCATCCTTGGCTATTGTAACACTCCTCCGCTATTTATGAATATTTGCTAAAATGATCTAAGTGCTTGATTGTAAAGCTCAAGTGTAGAGTCTCTGGGGTTCCGGAGTACCTAAGCTACAACCCACACTTGTGGAGATGCCCAGCTGAAAAAAATGACCTGAATTTTCTGGGTGCAAGCATTTAATTTATGCAGCTCTGCAAAGTTAATTTCAATCACGCAGTGAACATGTGGCACGATGTATTCCAGGCTAGTACTGGCTTTTGCTCATGCAGTCTTGCATTGCTAACGTATTTGTTTCTTACCCTTGCATATTTAATTGCATGTATAAATATAACTACACTTTAAAAAATCTCTCCCAAGGCAAGAAGGGCAATTTGGGGGGCTTATGCCCCCATTTCACCCTCCTGCATCTATGGAGTCTCCACTAATTGATAATAACATCCCTTCTGCCCTGTTCCAGTGTGATTTCAGAGTTGTCTACAAAACACTTGAGGCAGCCATTCTCAAAAGTAAGAGATCAAAGGTCGGTATGTGGAATTATTTTACTTGATTAAATCAAATCAATAAAATAAAACAAATAAATCAAATCCAATAAAGAAATAAGAGAAATGAATAAAAGAAGGTAAATAAATGAAATAGCTTTGTTTGCAACTCATTATTTAAAATAGGTTTCCAGACTTTTCCTGTAGAGGACGAATAGTTTTGGTTTCACAGGCCATACACGGTCTCTCTGTTGCATGTTTTAACTTGATCCTGTTTACTTTTTTTGTTCTGTTTTTTTTTTTATTATTTTAAAAAATTATTTAGAACTATAAAAACTGTTCTTAGCTCCCGAACCATACAAAAATGAACTGCAGGCTGTATTTGGCATAGTTTGCTGGCCTCTAATATAAAACATTGTGCTTTTACAGTAGGTAAAGATGGATCATAGTGTTTACCATTGAAATCTTTTGTAGATATAACTCTAAGAAGAGCCTAGGGCACCTATTTCATGTGCAGGATTATATAAAGTTATGAAAGTCTAACATGCATAATTCATGTCATTTTGGATACTGAAAATATAATGCTTGTGTAAATAGGGCATGAATCATATGTTCTTATTGAGTTACATAGCTTGCAGCATAGGAGGGACATAATCATCCCCAAATATGTCTGCTTAGATGTAACTTACAATCTTTCTTTTTTCTGAACCTGTTGAATAGGTGGAATTTACAAGTCCAGGCAGGGGTTTGAGCGTAGACATCTGTGAATATCTGATTGGCATCAAAACTCATCTCACAGTGGGTGGAAGTATAACTAGTGGAGACTAATGTTCTAGAAAAACCTATCAGCCCTCAATATGGGATCTGACTGAGGTTTGAGGCTTCAGGAAGTTCCATTTGTCTCAGACACATGTAAATGACTGCGCCCTTCACACATCTACCTGTTTTTATCTCCTAGTCAACAGGAAACTTCAGAGACTCACTGTACATGGCTGTGGTGTCTGTGTCTCATGTGATAGCAAGTTCCTTTGTTTTCTGAAGGAGACTTTGGTTCTCCTCTTTTAAATTTGTAGAAACTGGTGATTCTAAACTCAGTGCTGCATTTCTGTGCATTTCTTTTTTTGCCCCTAAAATCAAGCTACTCTCATAGATACGTATGACCAAGATGAGGACCAAGAGATGAATAAAAATATATTGGTGAAAAAAAGTGCAAACAGAATTGTGTTGATCTGGATGGTTCTAGAAACAAGAATAAACTCCTTCTGGAGCATAATACCATCAAACTAGGGCCATTACTTAGAATAATTTTCAGGAATGCAAAATTGGCAACTTGCCCCACGTTGTCAACTTGTGAATCTTACAAACATATTGGATTATTATTGTCTGTCTTCACTGAAGCATATGCCTTGTTAGGTGTGGATAGTCTAAGAAGGTATGTGAAACCTGTCTGGGCTCATGTGTGTGGTATTAGGGACTCACAGAATAAATCCACTGAATTTTAAATAAATCCAATTTATCCTTCCATTTCTGTTGCATTTCACTTTTTGTTTCCTACTACTCTGTTGGTGTCAGAAGTTCTTGGCACATAGTAAATCCTCAATCATTATTATAGACTCTATGAGAAGGGTTCAAGTCCTGACTCCACTCTGTATGGAGTAAACTGTGATCTAAATTTTTTTGAGGCTTAAATTTTTTATCTATAAAGTACAGCAAATAATAATAGCTAATTTATAGGGCGGTTGTTCTGATTAAATGAGACACTATATTTGATAGAAAGTTCCTTATACAATGTAGGGAGTTATATAAATGTTAATTAATTTAATTTAAACATATATTGGCAATATTTCTCCCCTCTGGCTTCTTGCCCGGCAACTGTTCCAGGCCCCAGAGATCTGTGCTGGCTGTTTCCATAAGACATCGGTGCAGATGAAGCATGTGGTGGCGGCTGAGTTCTCCACTTCCATCTGGATGTTTTTGGCATTGCACAGACATTGTTTCAGCATGCTGAAGTCACAATGCAGGCTAATTTTTTTTTTAATCCCCACACGATATTAGTTGTGTATAGTTGGTATTCAATGTTTAGTTTCTTGTCCTCTGGGAACTTACCTTCTCAGGCCTTCTGACTGCCCCCCCCATCCCCCATCACAGGTAATGCTGTTAAGAGGCTTTGGTTTGATCTTCAGGAATACACTTTTTTTTTTTTTTAAATGAGATGACTATCCTTACACGTCCTGACAGAGAGTCATTTTGGAAAAATCTATATATCAAATAACTATGCTTCAGAAGTTAAAAAAAATCAAATATTTGGCAATCAAGAAATTACTGTTTAGATGTGATAAGTACTTAATGATGATGGGGCAAGTGACAATGTTGGAGGAAGAGGTTTGGGTCCTTAAAACTAGGCCACTTAAAGAATACCAAAATTAGATGATCAAAGCAGAGTGGAAATCACAGCTCAGGGCCAGCCATCTAACTCAACTCAAAACGTAGAACTCTTGGGGCACCTGGGTGGTTCAGTCAGCTAGGCATCTGACTCTTGGTATTGACTCAGATCCCGATCTCAGGGTTTGGGGATCAGGGCCATGTTAGACTCGACACCAAGTGGAGTTATTTCTCCCTCTCCCTCCCTCTCTGCCCCTCCCTGCTCACTCTCTCTCAAATAAATAAATAAATAAATAAAATCTTCAAAGGAAAAAATAACATAGAGCTCTTATTCTTTGGAGAAAGAAACTCATCACCTGAGAAACAGTCAAATGTAGAGACCCAGCACTAGCTCAGGGTCTGGCATAGTCAGGACTATTTCTTGATTTCAAATAGGAGGTTAGATTTTTTTTTTAAGATTTTATTTATTTATTCATGAGAGAGAGAGAGGCAGAGTTATAGGCAGAGAGAGAAGCAGGCTCCTCAAGGGGGGCCTGATGTGGGACTTGATCCTGGGGCTCCAGGACCATGCCCTGTTCAACCACTAAGCCACCCAGACATCCCAGGAGGTTAGAATTTGACTGTCAGGAACATAAACCCCAAGCCCAGGAACATAAGAACCTAGAACCACATGGTCCTGGCTTTCCATCCAACTTTTCCCCTCTGTCTAGTACTCTTTTTGACTACTTCCTTTTATTGCACCAAAAGGATCAGTTCTTTTCCCATCACCATATGTAGCAAGCCTTGTGCAGACCTGGTTTGGGAGCTGAGAGACTCAAGAGTTTTGCTCTGCATTAGCAGACAGGATAGTCAGTAGTGTGGCCCTAGGCATTTGGACATTGGTTTCCTCCTCTTAGTTAAGAAAGGATTGAGCTGGATGCCTCCTGGTGTTCTTGATTACATTTCTCTATCATGAGTATGTCGGAGAGGCTAAGGTGGCTGTGACTGATTTATATTCCCAGGCTTACTGGTCAAAAAAGTCTATAATGGAGGCAAACAAGCTTTTTTACTGTTAATTAGTATCCCTCCCCTCTGCTCCTACATGGAGATGTAAAGCTGGTAGTTTTTTTGGTTTGTTTTTGTTTTGTTTTCATTTACCTGCAAGTGTCACTTAGAATGGGACTGCATGATACTACAAATATAGGAGGCAAGGATACAATCAATTCTAGTTGTGGTTGTGGTTGTTGTTGTTGTTGTTGTGATAGTTTGATTCTAAGTGGCCATGAATGCTGAATTACTGAATACTGAACCATTACTCTTAGGAGAAATAGAAGATTAGGCTCCCTCAAGCCTCTGGTTACAACCTTTCATCAACCAGTCATATGCAACTTTATGTTTATTTCTATTCAAAGACACATATATTTAATTCACATTAATGATTCATTAACATTGAGCTTAGGACCAAGAGTACTATCACTCATGTCTACAGAAAGCTTATCCAACACATGCATTGTCTCTGTAAGGTACACCCAACCTTTCTGTGCTTAGCAGCATTAGACAGTACTACAGCACTACATTTGCAGGCAGTGGAATTTGAATTTGAATCTCAAACAGTGGAATTCCCACCAAAAAGCACAGAATGTGAAAAACATGGCACTCAATATACTATGGAAAGGATACTTGTTTATAGTGTGAGATCTGGAACAAGAAGGCAGAGCACTGCCTTGTTCAGCTTCAGTGGGAGACGTCGAAGTTGGGCAACTCAGATTTTATTCCGCTCTGCTTATGTCCTTGAGTGGTTGTCAAAGAGCCACAGTATTGATTTTGTGGTTACACATGAATTTCAGGGTGAAATTCAGGTGAATTTGCAAACAGAGAATCTGCAGATAATGAGGGTCAACTTTATGTTAAAGGAGATTACACTGGATTTCAGTGTAAAGGAGCACATTTCTCTGCTTTGTTTGAAGCCCATGTGTATTACTGTTAGCTAGGGTGATGCTTTAGTCTCTGAACAAATCTCCAACAAAGATATAAAGTGGCTGAAAGAAAATAGAAGTTTATTTTTCTCTTTTATAAGGCCACATAAATGCCCTAAAATGAGCTGTCCTGGTTGAGGTATAGCTTGCCCTCATCCCCTCCATCCCCTGGGTTTCAGGCAGTACATCTGTGTTTCAGATCACAGGAAAGATAAAGGGCAAAGGATACCCTCTTGAGAAAGTGATATGGGTGTTGCACACATCACTCCTGCTCATATTCCAATTTACCAATGGAGGCTGGAAAATGCACTTCTCATTGAAGAAAGTCACATGTCCAGGCAGAAGTGTCAAATGGATTTTGGTGGTCACATAACATGGTGTAGGCATAACACTGTATTTCATTAACTGCCCTCAATGATATCATTTTAAAGCCACAAGGCAAAAGTAACAGTACAAGAGTGAACTTCATAGACTTAATGTAGTGTTGATCCATTCTTAAAATTTACTTTGGAGTTTTAGATCTAAGAAGGCCACAGCTAAGCATTTGACAGGATAACTATGTCAAAAGTATGTCCTTGGTCAAATATCTAAACAGCAGATTCATCTTGACAATGTTTACCTCACATATGCTGTCTGTTAAATAGTT
Source organism: Canis aureus (assembly GCF_053574225.1). Taxonomy (NCBI): domain Eukaryota; kingdom Metazoa; phylum Chordata; class Mammalia; order Carnivora; family Canidae; genus Canis; species Canis aureus. The sequence continues at coordinate 26,877,385 of NC_135638.1, forward strand.
AATAACTAACTGCTATTCCATACATTTTACATAAAAAATTCATGTGTCAGGCACATGTGAGGTTGTCTGAAGAAAGTGTTATAAGATGCCAGGACAATGGACATGGAGGGAGAAGAGGAATGGGTGTAGAGGGGATGGGTGCCTTGGAGATACAAACATGTGAAAAGAGGGTATGGGGTTTGTGAAAACCCTAAACTAAGGGGCTGGATGGGAGAAATGACAGGAGGGAGGCAGAGAAGCTCAGGTTATGTTCCAATAGTAGAATCTAGTCTATTTTTATTTTTTAATCTTTTTTTTTTAAGATTTTATTTATTCATTCATGAGAGACACACAGAATGAGAGAGAGAGAGAGAGACAGAGGGAGAAGCAGGCTCCATGCAGAGAGCCTGACATGGGACTTGATTCCGGGTCCCCAGGATCATGCCCTGGGCTGAAGGCAGGAGTTAAGCCGCTGAGCTACCCGGGCTGCCCAACTAGTCTATTTTTAAAAAATATTTTATTTATTTATTCATGAGAGACACAGAGAGAGGCAGAGACATAGGAAGAAGGTGAAGCAGGATCCCTATAGGGAGCCTGATGTGGTATTTGATCCCAAGACCCTGGGATCATGACCTGAGCCAAAGGCAGATGCTCAACCACTGAGCCACCCAGGTGCCCCAAATCTAGTCTTTTTAATTTCTTCTGTGGGGCATGTGGAAGGATGGTGAATGCTAGGGTGAGAAAGGTAAGTGTAACCCAATTATCAAGGACCAGGAAGGACAAGCTGAAATCTCTCAAGTTTGGTAAACAAAGGAAACTACTCTAGATTTTTAATCCATGCAACTGAGGTGTTTTGAAAAAGCAACTCCTATGATTTCTAGAACATTAGGATGATGCTACTGATGGGAAATGGAGTGAACTTTTATTTCCACTTCTTTGCTACTCATTCTCCTACCTATTTATAAATCAAGATTGGGTTTGCAGATGTTCCTTCACTCTCATCAGCTCTTCTGAACAGATGTATCAGAAATCAGTAACAGTCTAGGAACTTCAAGCAAAAGGAATTTAATACAGGAATCAGAGACTTATGAAACTAGTGAAAGAAGGTAGAGAGCGGGGTTGGGTAGTGAGAGTCAGAGACACTGTCACTCATGGGCAGGAAATAAAAAAACACCACAATCATAGAAATTCTGGCAATGGTCTCAGCTACTTACGGCATTAGAGTTTAATGATTTGCAGGAAGATGCCTGGAAGCTGCCATCAAAAACCTCACAACCACCCACAGCCAAAGCCTACACACCCACCTGTCACTGCCCCAGGAGAAATGATGGCTTTGAATTTCCTTTGACTTTCAAATCTCAGGCTAGTTCTCTTACTGTTAGAACCTAACTTGGAGTCTTACAAGGCAATATAGCTCCCAAGCTTCTAAGTCTGTGGTAAATGGGAGAACTTTAAAAAAGGGAAAACAGTGCTGTACTGCAGACAGATAACTTAACACCTCTGCATAGTGTGTTGCCCTGGCTTCATAGTGGATGTGCCTATTTCTGGCTATATTGAATAATTCAGGGGTGAACATTAGTCCTAAACTTATCCAATTAGAATAGGACTCAAGGATTTTCATGGGACACTAGAAAACAGCTTTCTCCTTTATGTTGTAATCAAATGTGGGAAGGCAGGAACCAAAGATTCAGCAATCATCTTGCATTCAAAAGGTCAGAATTTGCCAGAGAATAATGCCCAAATACAGAGGAAAAGAGAACTAAACTAAGAGATCAAGTTCTGATAACTCATTTGAGCTTCTGAATTCAGCCATGCTTGAAGCTAATCCTGTTACCAAACTTACCAATTTTATGAACCAATAAATTGCCTCTTTGTATAAGCTATTTGGGTTATGCTTTCTGTCACTTGTAACTGAAGACTAGTTAGAAGATCATGATAATGATAGTCCAATTTCAGTCCCACAGTTGTTTATTTTGAGATATAATAATTAATAAAACATAGATTTTGATCCCAAAGATCTCATTAACTAGACACATCACAACTTAGTATAATCCCAGCAAAGGAAAATCATCTTTGGATGGCTCAGTCACTTAAATGTATGACTCTTGATTGCGGCTCAGGTCATGATCTCAGGGTACTGGGATTGAGCCCCGCAACATGCTCCACACTCAGCGGGAAGTCTGCTTGAGGATTCTTGCTCCCTCCCCCTCTACCTCTCCCCCTGCTCATATTCTTTCTGTCTCAAAAAAGAAAATCATCCTTGATGCCACATTTTAGCCTAAATGAACAAAGCCTGACCAGTCTCGAATGTGTCAGAAAATCAGAAGGTATAATACCCTTGGATACATATTGCAAATAGCAAATACAGTTGTCTCTGTTGTTCCAGAGGATCCGTGGTTCCTCAGGCAGGTGGCCCACCATGAACTACAGTGGAAGTGAAGTGCAAGAAAGGTATAGATACAAATATCTGAGCATTAATATTTTCCAAAAGCAATTGATTCCAGAAAAAATGAAGTCCCTTTAACCCAAAACCTTCTTACTATTTGTTTTCCTCCTTTGCTCTTTTATCTAGCCACAACAAAATGTTTTAGCAGAAAGAAGGGCAGATTGGCCATCATGGTTTCAGAGGATGTTATGGGAAAATGTCAGTCTTATTTTGAAGGTACAATAAGGACTTATTTTTTTCTCATCTTCTTGTAGCTCTCTGAGAGGGATGTCTTTTGTTGTCATATATGCATATATACTACCAATATATGTATATATGTATATCCTCACTATTGAAGTGTGTGGCAATGGTGTTGGACACCTGGTCTTGCTTGGTAGCATTTTGAAAAGTGTACACTCAGAATACCTGGTGGTAGGCAGTAGTCTCAGGACATCTAAGCTCCTGAATAAAAAGATTTGCTAAAGCTCTGTTCATAGATGACTTAAGAAGGTTGTTTCACTATGGACAATGCTTATCTTAATCAAAGATGAAGACATTTGGGCAAACTCATTCATAACTATAATTCAATATTATTAAATGTCATCCCATGGAATAGCTTGGATCTAAAGGGATATTTTAATTAAGGAGCCAGTGTTACACTTACTAATTAGCCCTTGCTTGCTTATTTTCTTTCAGGAGCAGATTTCTTGTCAAGAGTTGAAAATGTCTCTATAACTGCTTATCTCTGTCCATATGGCTGCCTCTAAGTCACTTTGTCCATGGACTTTGATAGGGAGAGGTAAGCATTAAGGAAGCTGGTTAAAGCAGTGTCCTTTATGCTCCAGATACCACATATGAGATGCTTTCTCCTTTCCTCACAATGAACTGATTCTTTAAACCTTAGAAAATGCCCTAATTGTGTCATATATGAATTATGGTGGTTTGAAATGATATCTTTTTTTCTTGGCAAGAGTACTGTCATATCCCTTTTATTTTCCCAATTAATTGTTAAATCCCTTTCAACTGCTCATATTAGCAGCAAGTCTGTTTTCTGCCTCTTATGGGTTTCCTTGACTCTAAATTACCTAAGACCTCTAGGCTAGTCTCAAAGGGTGACTTGCATTTCCAAATGCTGGGCCAGAGGAGAACTGGGAATTCTTATCAGTCCTTCAATGGGTTCCAGTTCTAGATGGCTTTTGATTTCAGGCTGCTGAAAGCTGATGCTGCCCAGTGTAGTCAATCCTTATCGACTTCCCTTTCAAGTTTTCACAGTTTATAGTCTAAATTTACATATTACATGATCTGCCATCATTCCCCAAATACAAACATCATGCTGCTGTATGGCATCCATCTTTCACTTATAGGACTTGGCTTTGATTCTAGGTCCCCAGTTTAGACTACTTTCCTCTTTATGGAATGTCCCTCTTTGGGGCCTTTGGTTTCCTTTCTTGCCAGCAAAACTCAGCTAGAAACATTTTAACCCATTGGAGAAATACAATGTTATTGATTGCAAAAAAGGAAGAGGTCAAAATTTTAATCTCTTTCCCCTCGAAGCACTTCTTGATTTTTTAATGAAATTACCTGCTTCTTTGGTATCCAACCTTGTCTACTAAAGAGATGAGGGACAATATTTGACAAGCTACAAAGAGTCCCATTTTACCTTTCTTCCAGGGTTTTGGGTGACTTCTTTCTTTACATGTGGTCAGCCAAGAGAGGCCATTCATCTGTATAGATAAGTTTAAGAGGATCACCTCCCAGGTGACTTTCTGCTTTTGTGAAGGACTAGCATTGATTGGTAACTTTCTTCCCAGAAAACTTTAAGTTTTTCCTCATCAGGCACTGTGTTAAAACATAGTCTCTAAGATGGTAGGTGTGGCTTTCTGTATAAACCATGTCCAAATTGGGATAATTTTGAGTGTGAAAGGGGACACTAATAATTACACTGGGACAACAGGTCTAAACCAAGATTGTTGGGAGCAGAAAGTAGACAGAGATGTTTGGTAATTCTGTGTATGGACCCACAAATTCCCTGAGTGGTGAAAAGTATGTGTTGAGAGTGATGCAGGACTAGCTCCTTGATAGACTTCTCTGTGTGTAACAGGCCTCAATTATCACAGAATTCAAATACTTGCAAAATGTTTAATGGGTAAAACATCAACAAAAGTGACATGATATATCTTCTTGTTTTTACCATTCTTTTTTAAAGCTTTTTTTTTTAAAAGCTAAAGTCTTTTTATTAAGCCAAAGACCACTTCACACAATATCAAAATTCTGTTTTTCCATCAAATATCTTGTTAATTCTTTAGCTATTTCAACAACTGAGACATCTATAAAATGAATAATATTGAGACCTTAGAAAATATATGCAAGTCAAAAATAAATGGGAGATTTATATATTTGGAATGTTAGAAATGTTTCTTTCACAAGTTGTTTCACTGCTGCATGTCATGTCTAGGCACAGGCTAATATGGTATGCTGATGAACTTCAATAGAAACAATAAGTGCCCATGAAGATGGCAATCAGAATACTGTGTCATGTGTTTCCAGTTTCTCAATGTCACAAGGCATACATTTTTTCTAGTTTAGCCAATTTTTCCAGAAAGGAGCATTGCCTTGTGGAAAGATTTTTGTGCTTAGAATCAGGAGACCAAAGAGAACTAGTTTCAAGTCTGGAAATAATAATAATAATAATAATAATAATAATAATATACCCATAAGAATTTAAAACCCCAAAACTGAGCTTCATGAGGGATTGGGGCTCACAGTTATATAATTATCATCATTTGGGAACTCTTAAGCCAAGAAATCAACAAGAAATTTGGTACCAGGATGAAGCAAGCATTAAACTCTGGAGGAACATTTTCTCAATCCCTATCATACAGAATTTCCATGGATAGCATCTCAATGTGGATGAGCTCACAATCCAAAATTGCAAAACATATAAGAAAATAAGCCATCTTCAACAAAAGTCAGCCAACATATATGTACACGCACACATAAAAAGGAGGATTAGAGCCTTAGTAGAACAATCTGATGCTGAATGTGTATTTATTAAAGATATAAAAGAATTAAGAGCTTAAGAAAAGAATAAAATACTATGATAAACATAAGAAAATCAGATAAAATTTCTAGAAATGAAATTAGTTTGTTAAAGACTAAATTGCTGGTTTACTAGTCAGTTTGCATCTACAAATGGGTAGCTCTGTGCTACATAATGGAGACATAATTGTGAAACTCTCAGTCTCATGGAGCTTGTAATCTTGTGGGGGCATGATTGTCATGATTCACCAGAAAAACGAAAGTAACCAGTAACCAGTTAATCCATTGATAAATTGTTACAATAATTAAACAAAGTTGAAAAAAGAATTAGCAAATAAAAGACCTATTTGAAATAGAAAGCAAAGGAATAATTAAGTTACACAGAATATGGTTTGGAAATATAAATAGATACAAGTGTAAAACGGTGTTTCAAAAATATAGAGACTAGAACTAGAAAGATCATCATACACCTAATAATAGTTCCAGAAAATGAGATTAAAAAAGAAGAGGCAATATTCAAAAAGACAATAGCTGAGAATTTTCTAGAACTGATATATAGACATGAAGCTAACAGTTCAAGAAACACCACATAGTCCAAGCAAGATAAATAAAAATATAACTTCATAAATATATCATACTGAATCTACAGAATACCAAAGACAAAGAGAAGATTATAAAAGTAGCCAGAGAGAAAAGATAGATTTTCTAAAAACAAAGAAAAGTTAAACTGAGAGTAGATTTCTTATTAGTAAAAGTATATACTAATGCAGAAAATAAAGGAATATCATCTTCAAAATACTGTAAAGAACCCTGTAATTTAGATTTTAATCTCTCTAATATCTAGTAGACTGCTAAGTTATGAATGTAAATGAGAAACTCCCCAAGAGCCCAGAGAAAAAAATAGAGGTCTACCTTTGGGCAAGATGATCCTGATGAGGGTGTGAGTTTAGATTTTGACAAATTTAGTTCCCTACCAGCGCAAAGCTGAGGCTGAGTATATCTCTTTCCAAATCCTTGGATGATCACTAGATTACTCAGGAGGAGGGAAGAGGAGATGGCTAGGGGGCAAGGCTAAAAATCAGAAGCTGGAAGAAAAAAACTGAGCAAAGGCATGAGTGACTGTCTACCATAGAGGGACAGGTTCTTCAGTTAGAATCCAGGAATTTAATTGCCAAGTATCAGAAGAACAAAGCAGAATTGATACTCTCTCCAATATATTATGTACACTTTCAGGTTTGACCAACTTACTAGACATTCAAGGAAATTAGGAAATTATGAGCCTTACTCAAGGGAAAAATTACAGTTAATAGAAACTTGCTCTGAATGGGTCCAGATATTGGATTTAGCAGATGAAACCTTCCAAACAAATCTTATGTTTAAAGATGTAGATTAAAATGTGTCCAAGGAGTTAAAACATGATAAAATAAGAGAATCAATAGAAAATTACAACAGTGAAATAGAAAGTGAAAAGAACCAATTGGAAATTTAGAACTGAAAACTATAACTGAAATGAAAAACCAACCAGATGGACTAAAAGCATATTTGAAATATCATGGAAGAAATTGATGAACCTAGAAATAACCTACTCTAAAAAATAGGAGAAAAAGGTAAAGAAAAATAAACATATTCAAGAGCTGTGAGACAATATTAATAATTCCAACATATATGTTATTAGAAACCCAGAAGGAGAAGAGAGAATTGTGTAGAAAAATTATTTGATGAAATAAAGGCTGAAAATTTCCCAAGTTTTGCTAAGAACATTAACTTACAGTTCCCAGAAACTCAATGAATTACATGTAGGAAAGTTTAAGAAAACCAAAGCTAGACATCTCATAGTAACATTGCAGAAGATAAAAATGTGGAGGTTTTGGAATGTTTTGGTCATGGTCAGGCGACTATACACATTTCCCCAAACTCATCAACCTGTGCAGTTAAAATGAGTGAACTTTAATTTTTTTGTCAATTGTATTGAAATAAAACTATAGAAAACATACATGTATAATACACACACAAACATATATGTATGTCTATCACATTTATTTCATAGTTAATTTTTAGATTTATTGAAAGAAAATAAAGTTTAGCAGTAAATAAATCCATTATTTTAAATCACTACATTAAGAAATTAGAGGAGAAAATCATATGATCATCTCAATAGATAAAGTATCTGACAAAATTCAACGATTCATAATAATCATATTTAGTAAACTATGAATAAAAGGAAGTTCCATTATCCTGAGAAAATATATCTTCCAAAAACCTACAGCAAATATTTTGTATAAGGAAACTTGAGAAATATTCAAATTCACTGATACCATTGATCTCAGTCTTGATTCAAATTTTTACTGGAGGTCCTAGCTAGTGAAATGAGACAAGAAAAGTAAAAGAAACATGTATCAATTAAAATGGAGGCTAAGTAGTTTTCCTTATGGAAATTAAAAAAATAAATCTCAATAGTACAATTTTCATAAGAGTAAATTCCAGATGGATTAAAGACTTTCATGTGCAGACTACAGATCTCATAAATCAGTTCTGTTATACCACAACATATGTGTTCCTAAAAATCATCCCCTCATGCAAAATCTCACAGTTAAAAAGCATAGGGCTAAGGGGAGAAATGGGATGGAAAGGCAACACTCAAAAACTTCATCATGGCAAAAAGAAAGAAAGATAGGAAAAATGAAGCATAGTTTTTCATATGTTAAATAGTTACAAAATATATAAATACTACAATAAATATGGCATTTTACCTTGAAATAAATAGAAAGACTGCTTGTAATGGATACCAGAAAAATTCAATTGGTGAGTGAGTAGGTTATGTGAAAATTCATGGAAAGTTGTAACACCAGATATGGAGGGATGTGGCACATAATATACCTGTGAACTGAGGTAGCTGGTAGATGTTTGAGGTGTGCACACATGCATTTATATGTATATTTTGTGTATTCTAACACAGTTTAAGCTGCATGTCTTTCTCTGCATTCACCTAGTGTTTTTTGCTGACAAAATTGCCATAAGCAAATTGGAGTTTTGTGTTATGCTCATATTTTTTCTTTTTATACCAATTGTCTTGGAACAAATTTGCATTTTCAAAACAAACACTATAGCCAAGCTGACTATATAAGAAAATATAGGAGAGTATATTCTTTTGGCATTGTGGTAGGTGAAAAAAATTCCTAAGTAAGGGAAAAGAAGCACAAACCATAAGACATGGATGAATTTGACTATGTTCAATAACAACAATAATAATAAACTTTACATATATTGGAGAAATGGTACAAAAACAAAGTAAAAAGATGAGCTATTGACAGGGCTTGTAGAAGATAATGTAATGATTTTATTTATAAGGAACTTCCACAAATCAGTAAGATAAAGGCAAACAATCTGAGAAATGAACAAAGACAATTTACAAAGAAGATAAAAGAAATGTTCAATAAGCATAAGAAGAGCTGCTCTGCCTCACTAATAAGTGGGGAGCTAAAAACTAATTCAACAATAAGCAACCACCTACATTCCAGTTTGGCAAGAATGAGTAAGTTTGATTGAACCAAATGTTAGTAAGAATGTGGGGAAACAGGAACTTTTATATTTTATGGTGAAAACAGGAACTGATATAATTGCCTTAGAAAACAATTTGTTAATCTAGTAAAACTGAATATGAAAACTGAATATTAAAACCAAATATGAAAGGCTTAGGACTCAGCAGTTCTGTTTCCTGGTGTCTACCCTAGAGAATATATGGCATCCGTCTGTAAAGAGATGTGATTGAGGATGATTAAGACAGGATTGTTGGTAATAGCAAACACATGAAAAAATCTGTCTCTTATTGGGGGGATTTATAAAATTTTGTTTATTGCAATGATGGGGGAAAATATAGAGCAATTAAAATTGTGACCTAGATTTCAGGTATAAGCATGAATAAATTGCACAAAGAAACGTAATGTTACATGCAAAATATTGCCTTTTTACTTTTACTATAAAATGTTTTATATAGCATGATACTATTCATGGAAAATATTAAACAAACTAAAAATATATATACATATATATATACATACATATATATATATACATATATATATATATTTGGTTGATACATGTATGTGTATTAGGACACTTGCAAGGGAATGGTGCACACCAATTTCAGAGTAGCTGTTAACCTGGTAGAGGAGGAACATGGGGTCAGATGTTCCCGAAACGTTTTATCTTATTTTTTAAAAAGCAGAGTCATTCGATGCAAATATAATGGATTCAGTGGTGAATCCATGGATATAGGTCATGTATTACTTTCTGCATTTTTGTATATTTGAAATTTATTAATGAATTAATGAATATATATAGAGTGCTTTATTTTATGCTAGGCACTTTTCCTAAATGAAAAGCAAAATATAGAGGAGTGAATGGAGAGAGAAATCATTCACTGACACATACATGGACACATCTTATTGGAACTGTATTTGGGCTGCCTGGGGAGTTCTACAGTGTAATATGAATGAGTGTGAGCAGCCCTCCCACCCTGACTCCATCAACAAAGATATCTAAACCTGAATCTGATGCTTAAATCTGGGGAGGGAGGTAGTGAACTGAACAAAGTTGCTTTTTCTATTTAAATCACATGTGTAGGCTTTCTTCCTTCAGGGCTGGGGCCAGCAGTGTGCTCGTGGAGTGGACAGTGGGTCTGCCTGTGGGCCCTCATGGACAGCAAGATGTCTGAAAATACCTTTCGTTTGGCCAACAGAAAGGCTCTGGGATGCAGGGTAACAAGGCAGCTTATATTGAAGCCAGGAAGCTATAAATTTTCTAACATACAGACAACCCTGCCCGAAAATGCTGAGAGTCATCCCTTCCTGGTAGAAGCAGGAAAGTCAGAAGGCCTCTGACCACAGGTTCTCATTCTATTGGCCTTAACCCTCTCACAGCTGGATGGGAGGATTCTGGGAAACAGCACATCCCAGACAAGGGATGCTGTGGTGCCAAGGGGTTAACAGGCATTTTGTGCGAAGTTTTAATATTCCACAAATGAAATGTGCATGTGGAATGGGAAAAAAAGAGGAAAAGATTATATTTGTCAGCTGGGCTGCCATATGTTGTTCTGGCCGGAGCACAGCAAAAATGGTGACAATTCTTTCCTGAATGAGAATCTCTGTCAACTCCTGATTTCATGCCTTTCTTTAGACAAGCAGGAGCTTTCTTCATGTCCAGGCAGAGTCTGAGATTTTCATTTGTGTGGGGGCAATCTATGCCTACCTCTATAAGGTAGAACATTGGCATTGCTTGGCTTAATTTTCAGGAGGTGGAAAAAGGCAGGAAAATAATAAAATTCATCTGCATATTTTCTTCTTTTTTTAAATGAAATTGGCCCTTAGGGTAAAAACAGTCCTCTAAAAGCACAAATAGCTAGCTGAATGACAAATGGAAAAGAGGTTATATTGGCAGATCTGTTAGTTCTCACCAAAGTCATCATCACAGTTTCACAGAGTTGACTTTGTCACACAAAGGGCTTTTCTTATTCATATTTGGTGAGTTATGATGCCTAAGTTACTAAAATAAATGTTTGAGTCTGTGTATTGTAAGAAAAATAAAAAAGATTCAGCCTTGGTGTGAGAGGGTTCTTCTTTTCTAATTATATGTTTCTGTCTAACTTTGCATTTGAAAATGCCACACTGGACAAAATTACTTTTTTCTTTAAATAATGTTTTATGGACCTTGTTTACTGATTGTCCGAGTAGTATGATCTAGGAATTTAGAAAATATATGAGAGAAAAAAATCCTATTATCCCACAATCTAAATATTTTAATATATTTTCCACACTGTAAGTAAAGAAGTAAATGTATAAATAAGTTTTACATAGTTGACACCATGTTATTAAAGTTTGTTGTCAATATAATTCTTAATAGTCCTATATATCCCATTGAGAAGATGTTCCTTTCATTATTAACTATCCCCTCTGATTGGACATTTGGTTTCTTTCTAAGTTTGTTTTTCTCTCGCTGACAAGACAAATTGTCCTTTCTCTTGCATCAAGTTTCTTTGCAGAAGATGGCACTGTTATAAAAGCAAGTGAGGGTGCCCTTGACTAGTTAGGGCATAATTTAGAATTTTTCAGGCATAGCACTAACTGAGCTGAAAGTCCCTGGGAAGGAAGAAGCATTAAGAAAAATGACTGTGGGAAGAGCCTGGAAAAATGAGGGAGTGAGAAGTGGGGGCAGAATCAGATGGTGGTAAAGACCCCTGGGCTCCATACTGAATGGGGAGATAATCAGAAGTCAAAGAGCATCCCTGCAAGAATGAGATTCTTTCCTTTCCTCCACTAGGTAGAGTGAACCCAAGTGTAGCAGATCATTTCCAAAATCTAAGAAGGGAGGTGAGAGAGCAAGTGCCTCAGCCAGGTCTGCATAGTATCAGTTCAGCTCCCTTTTTCTCTCTGTACCCTGCCTGGACTATGAAGGGATGTACAGAATGCTAGATAGTCAGCTTGACAATATTGGTGTGAGGAAAGGGAACAGAACACAGATATAGTACAGAAGACATGTCAAAGGGAAGTCATTCATGCTATATCAAATAGAAAACATAGATGAGCAGCTAAGCAGGAGTGAGGTGAGAAGGGATAGTATGGCAATTAGGCAAGGATGCTATGAAGAAGAGGAGCGGAGAGGAGTGGAGAAGAAATGATCACCGAATGCAGTCTGCAAGGAACTAAAATAATTCCTCATGAGCCCTTCCCACATTAGAACAACCTAGTTAAAAAAAATAAATAGCTCAAAGGTTATGATGGAATATCAGAATGAAAAAGAAAGGAAAACAACAGAATTAAGAAAATAGTTTTAGGATCAAACCAATATCCTCAGTGAGCAAATGAAGCAGATAATAGCAGCTGACATTCATTGAGCATTTAGTGTGTTCCATACACTGTTGAAAGTGCTATATATGGGTTACTTTCTTTAATACCTGTAAAAGTATTATAAATAAGTAGTATCTTCATTATCCAATATGGAAACAGGTGCAGTCTGGTTAAGTCACATATATTCCACCAGAAAGTGGCAGAGGCAAAATTTTAACTTCAGACATATTTAATTAACACTATGCATGTGTCATTTGTTCACAACTATTAGAAGCCAGTTGTTCCATTAATCCATCCGTTTGTTCATCCATTCATCTATCCATCCATCCATTCATCCAAGCATCCATCTATCCATCCATGCTTCCTTTATATATACAGAGATGAAATTCATGTAATACTAAGGATACCATTTTCTGGATGATTTTTTTTCTTTATACTTTTCTGTACTGATTGAATTTAAACAGTATTTTTATTAACTTTAGAAAATGATTGAAGTATTGTGATATAAGAATACTAATCTAATGATTGTAGTAAGTCCTTCCACTCTTTTTTTTATTTTTTATTTATTTATGATAGTCACAGAGAGAGAGAGAGAGGCAGAGACACAGGCAGAGGGAGAAGCAGGCTCCACGCACCAGGAGCCCGACGTGGGACTCGATCCCAGGTCTCCAGGATTGCGCCCTGGGCCAAAGACAGGCACTAAACCACTGCGCCACCCAGGGATCCCCAAGTCCTTCCAGTCTTATTCCTAAATCATATAGTTAATAATTCACTTAGTCTATCTTCCAGTGATCTAAACATTTTATGTTACTTCCTAAAGAACGTTAGTGATTGATTGCCATACACTTTTCTTTTAGCATTTTACATTTTAAAATATCTCAAAACACTAGTCAGATAATACTTTAGTTTTAGACATTTGAATAGAAACTTCTGAACCTGAATCCTACCTACAGTCCAACAAAGCTACATTCCTTATATGTATGGTGTGATTTCATTTGTAAGGTTAATTATTGCTTCTCTTCCCCACTAGAATGTACGTTCCATGAAGGCAGGAAGTTTTGTCTGTCTTGTATCCCTAATACCTTGAATAGGCCTAGCACCTATGGTGTACCATAAATGAATGAATGAATAGAAATGGACCTTGTTAACAGAAAGTAGAGTGGACAAAGATTCATAGAACTTTTGAATCCTTTAAGGGAACATCACATTTAAGTACTATTCAACTTGATTTTGTTAATATGATAATGTTTCACATTTAAATAATAGAATACATTTTTAAAAAAATACACAGTAAACACCCATTTCATATACTTAAGATGTTTCAAAGCCTGTGTATCACATCCACACATCCATATAAACACTCCTCTTACAAGATTTCCTTTGTGAAAGGATCAGCTGTTAGGCAAAAGCAAATATACCTGGATATGGGAGGAGAAGCCCTATGTTTTTCTGCAGCCATGTGCCAGTAAAAGATTTTCTTGCTGAAGTTGCAGACTGGCAGGCCTGAGGACCAATGCTCTCACCTCCCCTATGACTTGTTGCCTCTCTAGAGCTCTGTTTCTGCTTTTTTCTGTTTTTGATAGAATATTTTCTTCTTTACATAGCATCCCATTATACATATAACTTAGAAACTCTTTTTAAGCGTTTCCTAAAGAACTGATCTTGTGTCTTTTTTCAATTTGACTTAGCTCATTGCATATTTTGCCAGTTAACCCTGGATTGGAGATGGGACACAGACACTCAACTCCTCCCTTTGCCACAAACATTTCCCTTAGGACCTTGACTGCATGGCTTATGTCCTTTCTCACTCAATAATCTTTTATGTTAGAGTTGGAGAAAAAAAAAAAAGTGGAAAGGAGGCAGGAAGTAGGAAGGAACACACTCTGGAATTCTGGAATTCTGGAAGAATTTATCATGACTTATGAATGGGGAAAACTGAAGTAAAGTCATTTGTGGAAGAATTATTTCACTACTCCTTTTTCTCCTTATCTTACTGTATAAACTTCAACGTTTTAAAAACATTTATTTGTAGAAATATTTTATGATAATTTAAAAATACTTTAAAACAATAACAAAATATTTTAAAGTAATTTTAAATATTAAAAAATTATGAATATTTATGACTTTCCAATTTTGTGGAAGCAAAACATGGACAGGAATGAACTTATTCATGTCTTTGTATTGCTAGCACCTGGCATGGTACCTGGTCTCACAAGTGTTCATTAATGATCTCCTATCCAGTCTTTATTTTGTATAAAACTGATGGATCTGAGGACCACAGTCTCATTTTATTCCTGGCTAGACTTTTATGGAATACTAAAGGCAGGTAGCAGGAAGAAATAGAGAAAGAGGAACAATATTGTCTTGGTCACACTAAAATTAGGTAATCAATAGGGTGACCATATGTCCCTATTTGCCTGGGATAATACCAGTTTATTCCTACTGGCTTGGCATAATTATTAATAGCATCACTTTTCACTCTCAAAATGTCCTTGTTTGGATGATAAATTATATAGGCACTCTATTAATCAGGTCCCAGATAATCAAAAGCTCCTTGTAATTTAATTGTAGAGACTTAGGATTTTGTGTTGTTTTGGTGGGCATCTAGGTACCTAAGTTGTAAGTTTAAAACATACTAACACTTTTTAAAAGATTTAAAACACCCACCCACCCCCACACACACACACACATGCACACGACACTTCTCTAATCCTGACTTGGTTTCAAATTATTTTTTGGAATAATTTGAATAACAATTTGAATAATTTATTTAATTATGTCCATTAGCTTCCATAGGCATACTCTTCCACACTTGAGAACATATTCATTTTTGGTTTCTTTTAATGCCTTGCAAATAGTTTTTGCATTTAGTAGACCCTCAATAAATATTTGTTCAATGGAATTGAATAAAATGAAATCAAATTAATTTGTCCCATCAGGGATAATTTTTGTTGGTTTATCTTCCAATCCACAAATTGGGAGGGGCCAGGATCCCACTATTTATTTTATATATTTGGCACACTAAATTAATTTTTTATCCCTCCTCATCCTTGCTCTAATGTTTCTTGAAAAGCTCTGGTGATGTATTGTGGCAAAGCATTTCTTTTCTGAAATGGTTAAAAAAATTATGTTCATTAAGGCAAATGTCCACTGGTGGCCTTGATTTCTTTGGATATGTTGGACAGAAATGCTAGCATTTTTTTTTCTGGCCAAGGTTTTGATCAGAAGGACAACAGGGGACTACCAATAGGATGTTGGCCATAACTTGCAATTTTCATTAGTCAAAAATTCAATGAATAATTTTTTGGCCCTATATGGATTTCAAGAGACTCAAATAAGAACCACATAGAGGACCAACCTTTGAGAATCTGTGTATTTTGTATTTGAGTACTGAAACCCCTGGCCAACTGGCAAGGCACTGAGCTCTTCTAGCAAGTTATAGGGTGGAAATTATTTCTCTTCTCACCCATCTGCTCTAGGAGCCATAGCTCATATTTAGAAGTAGCACTACTCACAGTGAGGAAAAAAAGACCATCAATGGAAGTTAAAAGAGAAGAATAAAAGGCCATCATCAAAATAACAAACCCAATAATAAAAAAGAAGACAAATCACTTTGTAATACTCATGCAGAAGTCCTGATTTTATATTATTGCCACCTGGCATAATCAGTCTGCGGAGATTCCTGTATCATCTTTTGAAAAAATGACCTGGCACTTACTTTTAATGATATCTGAGAGTATTTCTCTGTGATGAGAAAGCAATAGCCCTTCACTAAGTACTTCAGCAGAGGCAAAGGAGTGAGTGGCACTGCAGAGGGGGATTCATCATAAATAGAGGGAAATATTCAAAGAAGGAAAAAGAGCAAGGGTTGAGCAAAAGGATAAACAACGAAAACGTTCTCCTCTCGATTTTCTTTCATCAGTTTCGAGTAGCTAAAGGAATCAATCATGTTTTCTTAGCTGGCTACGTTCTCTGAAAAGTTAAGCCCTGTGCGACTGGCAGAGGGGGAAATGCCATTTCTGACTCCTGCTTCCGTGTATATAGATGATAAAACTCTTGAATGGTGCAGCCTAGTTCAATTGGGCCAGTCAACTAAGCCAAGAAACTTATAATATGGCGACTGATAAAAGCTTATTATTCAAAAGGATGAACATTTCCACAGTAAGGCAAACTTTTTCCCCCCTTTTCTTTTTTTTAATATAAGCAAGACTAATATAAAGTACTTTTCAGGAATGGTTTCATATTGAGAACCATCAGGAAATAGCTTTTACTTAAGTATTACCTTGCAATACTAATGAAACATTAGTATTGGGAAACCAAGCGTATTCAGTGGTGTAATTAATGATATGACTCTATTTTTTACATTTCTATTTTATTTGAAATGATATGACTTTTAAAGTACATGTGTTTTCTTTTTTTTTTTTTTTTAAGATTTTATTTATTTATTCATGAGAGACAGAGAGAGAGGCAGAGACATAGGCAGAGGGAGAAGCAGGCTCCCTGCAGGGATCCCAATTCAGGACTCCATCCCACGACCCCGGAATCACACCCTGAGATGAAGGCAGGTAATCAATGTCTGAGCCACCCATGCATCCCAAAGTACATGTGTTTTCACTTAAAAATTATCTTTGGCCAATTGTCAAATTTTTCATCTTTTCATAGGAAATATCGATATTATCCTTGAGAGAAAAGGCCTGATCTAGAAGAAAACAATAAAATAGATCTAGGTAAAACATATTGTTTTAAAGAGATTCCTCACTGTGTATATACTATTTATTCCTTGGAATTTTCTTGTGGATTTGTCTTCTACCTTTGTGGTATCTGATTTTCAAAAAGTGTTGCATTTTTTTTTCTTTTTACTAGTTGAGGACATATCTCTTACTCCTCTCTCTCTCTTTGTGTGTGTGTGTGTGTGTGTATATATGTGTGTGTGTACATGTCTCTTAATTGGGATGTTCTAATGTCTATTTTGCACATGTGAGTCATTCTTTAAGACCCAAACAAAATGTCATTTCCTCTGAAGTCTCCCCTGACTCTCTCTCTCATAGAACGAATTACTCTGTCTCATGGGCTCCACTTTTACCTTATCTGTAACTATAGTAGAATTATTGGAAGTATTTAAAGAAGGCCTAGATGTGGCTAGCTTTGCCTGGGGGAGTCAAAGAAGGCTTCAGGAAAGTGATCTATAAGCAAGTATGGTTTGCCAGAGGAAAAAGGCATACTTTAGAGTTCAGTATTGACAAGCCTTTGCCCTCATGTATAGAAAAGAAGTCCCTTAAGAGTATCTCCAGCAGTTATCTGGCACAAGTAAGTACTTGATATTTGTTGATGTATATGTGATTGAATGAGTGCTGAGCTGAGATGGGCATGCTCCTTTAACACCCAATCCCTCAAATGGGCTCAATTCCATACATATATATAATATGGAGACTGATAAGAGCTTATTATTCAAAAGGATGAACATATCCACAGTAAGGCAAACTTTATCCCCCCTTTTCTTTTTTTAATATAAGCAAGACTAATATAAAGTACTTTTCAGGAATGGTTTCATTTTGAGAACCATCAGGAAATAGCTTTTACTTAAGTATTACCTTGCAATACTAATGAAACATTAGTATTGGGAAACCAAGCATTTTCGGTGGTGTAATATATATATATATATATAATCTCAGAAAATCTCTATGGATCTGAAAGTGCCAAGCAGCTTTGAAGATATCTCTCTCTATTCCATTCAGAGGCTTTCAACGAGAGATTTTATTTCCATAGGGAAGTGAAATTCCAAACTTTCTGAAAGGTGTTGCTAATGATTTCTCAGTGTTCAATATATGCTGACTATTCAAATAAGCTGGCATTGTTAATGTAATTGTCAGCATATTTTAGAATATCATGTTAAAAATACAGGGTGTGGCCCTATACTTATATTACTTTTATGTTTGGTTTTGGCTTGATAAGTTTCAGATTAAAAAGGCAGGAACAATTTCTTTGAATTTCACCATTGTATAAATGACAGAGGGATGATTTTAGTATTTCTCATTATGACTAGATATCATGAAATAGCCACATGGTCATGTTCATATACCATAACTATTCTATGGGAGACATTTAAATTATGTTGTCTTGTGGGTCTTGACCTTGATAACACATGCTCCCTTCAAC
Organism: Canis aureus; assembly: GCF_053574225.1. Taxonomy (NCBI): domain Eukaryota; kingdom Metazoa; phylum Chordata; class Mammalia; order Carnivora; family Canidae; genus Canis; species Canis aureus. Next base: position 26,895,826 of record NC_135638.1, read on the forward strand.
TGGAGACATAACTAGAACTGATAAGACACACATTTTAGGTGGGTTTTGTATTGTCTTTTGTAATGCATCATTCATAGATTTTTTGGAGTGCTTCAGATAATCATTATATGTTTTTTCATATTCTCTTGATTTCTATCTATTGCTGAGAAAACGCTCCTATATTCTGAAAAACAAAAACAAGTGGGGAAAGTGAGAACTCTTCCTTAGGTAACCTCTGAACAGAGGAACTTTGTGCATTATGCAGCCGAGGCCATGCCAAAATGCAATTTGGAGGGTGTCCAGCCCTTCATTGGAAAGTAATGGTTTTCACTGAACTGAGTTATGACCAGCTGTTTACAGACAGTCTGTGACATACTGATAGAGCAGAACACCGTATGTTGCTTTCCAAATCAAATGATACAAGAAGTGTGACAGAGTGGAGAAACATCTGTCATTAGCAATTTTCAGCACGCTTCACTAATTCTGGACAAAATACGAGTAATGAACTTACCGCAGGAAACTTCAAATACTACCACTGCTGAAACAAGGATATAAACAGCAAGTCCTCCTAATGGCTTCTAATTTAATTCATTTGCAGTAAGAAACAAACAAAGTGGGTTATTTGTTTTTGATCATAGGGTAGTAAATACTAATGCTGATCACAAACGCTTATTTTAATCAAAGAATAGGGATTGTGAAATGCAACTTTCTTCAAGTTCAGATAGAAAGCTTTTTGTCTTCTTTAATTGTTGAAGCAGGGTGTGTTTTTTGTTTTTGTAAGCAGTAGGGTTGGAGAACGCACCCTGACAGGGATGCAATCATCCCCGTGTGGTGTCTGAGTGTGACACTCTGCGCTGGGGATTGCTAGGGCTCTGACAGATTTGTTGGACCTGCAGTGATATTTACATAACATTAAATGTTCTTAGTCTTTCTACTAAGGAGCTTGTATAGAAGAATGTGTTAGGTCTTTCTCAAGCTGCTTTCCCCCTACCACTTCTCATCTTGCTGGGTGTTTTTTTTTTTTTTCCTGGCTGATAATTTTCATTTTGCGGTCCCACAAATTTTCACAGTTCTGTAACGAGCGCATGGTCTTCATACAGCATCCACATGGTTCTCTACTGGTCGACGTCACACTGTTGATGAGATCTTGCAGCCAAACCATGTGAAGGCTGCAATCTGTGAGCATTTTTCTTTTGTATCTTTGCAATCAATTGAGCTATTAAGCCGTTAACATTCAAGGCCTACTCAGCTCAGCTTACGCCCGGTTAGCGCCAATACGGCAAAATTCCTAAATGGACAAAATTGAGTTTGACTTAAAGAGAAAAAAAATGGCGAAAGGTTGTTATTCTTTATCTGAAGTTTCGACTAATCTTCAGAAAAATGGCAATGTAAAATGCAGACATGAGATCTTGCCCAATCCGTTGGTGTTCTGCCGATGGGACCTACTTTGGACTGTATCCCAGAACAAAAAGACTGAAAGCCATTCGGAACTGATGACTGTAAAATGAGTGTAGGAGGTCTTTGAGGAGCTTCTTAATTACAAAATTATTCATGATAAAATGGCACTGATCTCAAATTCCCAGTTTCTTGTAAATTTTAGTGTGGAACCACATAAAAATGGTTTATAGCTTTTTGACACCTTAGGTAAACCAGATCCAGCCTCAAAAGGTTGTGGGGGAAATCATCTCCAAATACCTTTGAATGTTATACTCTTCTTCTTCTTTCTCTTTTCTTTTTTTATTTTTTTAAGGGAATGACATACTGACTTATCTATCTTTTTTTAAGCGATCCCTAAATTATCTTATGGTTGAGAAGAAATATTCTAAGATATGTAAATGCTAAATTTTTCTGGTTTTTATAGACATCTGCATTGAAAAACAAAACAAAGTGAAAATATAGATGCCATTGAAACCCATCATTACGTTTGTGATCTAGATAATAAAGTAAGCAGACCCGAGCAATTCGCTAACACTAACGCTATTCTTTACATAAACAGTAAATGTTTAGATTTTCCTGTTCACTGACTAACAGCACACATATCATAAACACTAAGCTGTTATAGTACGTTTCGTGTGTTGATTCACTTTAACAGTTGTTAGTGTGAAGACAGGAAAAGAAAAGTGGGTGTAATGAGACCATGTGCAGTATGCTGTGAAAACAGAGGCCCTTATTTGGCATAATGGGTTGCACCATAAGGGCCATAAAATTGTGCATGTGTTAGTATCATTTTAATTATTACGGGTGCCACATGTTAAGCAGAATAGCGGAACTACTAAAACAGCTTCAAAATCCTTACTGCTGATCGCTGCATTTAATTACAAATAGGAACATTTGGAGATAGGTCACCATAAAACCCTTCTGTTGTCAAATGAGCTCAAATCTGATTTTTGTAATTATGTTTTTATACCACAGATCCTGTTGAATAACTATAGGGAATAAAATTTTAATAAGTGCTGATTAAATGTAGGTACATCTTGCTTCCTAAGAATATTTATGAATGCTCATCACACTTAAATCAAGGTACCATCACTATTTTCCTGTGGACAGTGCTTTGATCATTCAACCTTAATGCAAATAAGCTGAATAAATTTATGTGCCATGAAATATTGTTTTTTTTTTCATTGAAGCATAAAAGCTCTGGATTTCAATTATTCATTCTGTTTGTGAGCACTGTGTACTATACTGTAATTCTCTAGAACCAAAGTGTTTTCATTATCCTACTACATGTCAGACTCAGTGGGATCTTGTAATTAACTTTTCTAAGGCAGGGTTTTATTGAGGAAGATGACAACTTATGTCCGTCTTTGGTTCCCTACTAGAATAAATATGGTGAGGGCTGGTACGTTCACTTTTTAATCTTTTTTTTCCCTTTGGAGTTATTTATTTTGTTTGTTTCTTTATTGGTTACTTGGGCTTTAAAAATTGTGAACACATTGTGTTTACCAAGAGAAATGGTGCTTTGGGGTGCTTCATATGTGTCAGATCCCTATTTTGTGAAAAATGGTTTTGAAACCTTGCATAATGGTTAGGCCTCCTAGCACTTTTGAATATGAAATTATCATAGTGTTTCCAATAGAGATGAGACATGGAGGATCAAGTGAAGAAGGAATTGCTAATGGGTAATGGCACATGAAAGTCATGAGTTATTACAAGGAAATAGGCCAGACACTGAGCTGGCATATTCTTAAATTGCTACCCTTTGATGTTGGTGTGTGATCTCACAGATATTAAAGCAGGCACACTTTAAGCCATCCATATGGACACATACATTTGTGGTCTTTATAAGCCCAGAAGGCATAAAATTCTTCTTACTCTATAAAACAGAAGTTTTATCCCTTTGATTAGTTATATTTCTTTAGAATATTCACATTCCATTGTATATTCCAGAAGCCCACATCATTAGAAAAGTTGCTCATTGAATTTGGAGAAAAGAATCTAGCTTTATAGCAAAGATATTTCTCAAGATCACTAGAGAGTTCCATTTGCAAAATTCCCCAGATTATCAGTTGTCATTAAGCACTTAATCCATACTTTAGACAGCTGTTTTAATCTCCAAGTGGCTCTGCAATGTAATCATTCAAAGAATAGTACATGTGCTCCAATCCATATCTCCATATCCACTGTTTCAGATAAATGGTAAGGCAGCATGTTAGTAAAGACCTGGAAGACACATATACCACGATGAGAAAGATGCCATCCCTGACGGCAGCTGTATATCACTTCCTGAATACATTATTTTGTTGCAATATCCAGAAGCAGGCTTCAAGGCTGCAGAACACACACTGAAGATCAAATAGTGCTTCTCTTTGATATAAAAATACAATATATGTATTCATGGTCCTAACGATTCTGGGTGGTTCCTAATTACCCAGTGCTGTGTGTTTATCATTTGGATCTGTGGTCTCTTAGTTATTGTCATTTTCAAGTGATGGGGGGATTGAGATTCGGCCAATGCCAAAGGCAAAGTTTGCAAAGTTATGCCTCTGTCATTTGAAAGCATCATTTGACTATGTCAACTTATTTCTTCAGCTCAGTTCTGATAAATAAACTAGATGTCTCTAAAACTCTATTTGGCCATTTGGGACCATTTTGAACTCTAGCAGTGATATACTCTACAAGGTGGTGTGTTAGTTGGAATTATGTCTCTTTATGAGCAAATTAATTGCAGAAAATCTGATAATCATTGAAATCAATCATGAGACTGGATAAGGAGAAAAACCCTACAGACACAAACATCATTTACTGGGAGTGATGTTCAGCATAGTAATTCCATTAATTTATGTCCCTATAACCGAAGAGCAGGTTTTATAATCTATCAGAATAAAAGAAAGGGTAAACAGAGATGAATGACAGAGTGGAGAGAGAGAAGGAATTTCTCGTTTTTCAAATTATTGAATAGAACAGATACTTTCTTGGATTGTTACATGTTTTCTGGTCTTCCTGGCTCTTCAACTCCCTGAAGGTAAGCTAATCATTTGATGAGCTAATCATTTGCATCTCCAGCACCATGCAAATTCCAAGTCTCAAAGGAATAAAAGAAATTTAGGGCTGGAAAGGGGCAGGTAAGTCAAACCCGTTTTTCACAAGTAACGATATTCTTTCTAAATACTAATATGGTAGAGATCTACTGGTGGCTATGAATGCCCAGCAGTCCCCCAGGATACTCGCTGAGAGCAGAGTTCCAGTTAATCCATTCATGGTGTATCTCACTACTCCACACAGCGTCCAGCAAGAGATGCTTCCTAGTAAATATCTATTACCTAAAAGTTTCTAGATTATTTTACAAAATTGTCTAAAGAAAAATTTGTGATCAATCTTTGTTAAAAGCTGAATATTAGAAAAGAGGGCCATCTTGGCTTCCTGCTCTGATGGACAGGCTTTATCACAACCATCAAATGTAGATCAATAACTCAGAAACTTAAACCAGCCAACAGCACCCTTACTTTTGCCTGACCCATGCTGAGTTCTCAAAACTTTTACTGGAAATTTTTCTTTACGTCTCTTTTGAGAAAAATTGGTAATTCACTCCTACCACAGAAGGACTAATAGGGAGCATTGATAATTTTAAGAGAATTATTGTCTCGTAATTATTTTCTTCATGTCTTTTGGGTCCATAAATATAAGAACAAGAGGAGAATCTGTTTAGTAGAATCACTTGCTTCTTGAAATACTCTGTATCTCTGTATTTCTAATGGGAAAGTTTGTGTTTCGTTTTGTTGTTTTATTAGAGGACATAACTGCTGATGAACTTGGTCAAAGAGTTTATTAGCCAATTAATAGGGGTGTCTTAGACACCTGCCACTTCTTGTCTGGCTGGCTGTGCTGAGGCTAACAAGGCTAGCAGAGAAGCAAAAGGCAAATGGCATCATGGTTTCTGGCTCACTTTACATCCTGGTGTTCAGAATTCATTTGAAAATCTTTCACAGATAAAACAGTTCACATGCTGACTTTTTGTAAGAATTCTAAACACTGTAAACTACATTATGACTGTTTCATATGATCTCTCAATGTTTTCACGACTATGAAACTTGTTTTCCTTTTTAATGGGAAATTTGGTTCCTTTTATCTTACATGGCTTTCTGAAACTCATAAATGATGATAACTGCAGTTTTATTTTTCTAAGATATATGTCTACTCATGTATCATAAAATACTTCAAAATATTTTCCTAAGCTAAGTTGGGAAAAAAATATGTCACTCCTATTGAGAGATTTGAAAGGAACTTTATCTAGAAGCAGGTCTTATACTGATTGTGCTATAGGCTTAACATTGCTTGACCACAAATTTCCACAAACATGGCTTGTATGTCTCCATATGCTATTTCTTAAACTTTCTGTACAAATTATAAGTTAGAAGTGAAATTCTTCTTATTAGTATTTGACATTGATAATTATTTAAAGGTTTAATGCCAAATATCTAGTCAAGGATTTCCTAATATGTGTATATAATATGTATTTATATATCCTTAAGTAAACATATATACTTGTATTTTATATGTACATATAAATGTACATGTTATTATGTTTTATGTATCCACACATACACACACAAATAATTCTTTTAGGTTCTGGTTTAAACTACAATTTACATCAAAAAAATCCTGTGTATTCAGGGAGTTGTATAGAAGTTGTACAACAACTTTTACTAAACAGAATACAACTACTCAGAAGATTGGATTTGATTTATCCTATTTTCTTTCTACTGAGAACTTTTAGGATGGGGGCAAATGAAAAGGAAACAAACTGATACTGGAAATTTTAAGAATGACTTCTAGAAGATGTCTTGTGTTAGTACCTGTTCAGGCCTTCTAAATTTGCATCCCCATATAGAAAGAAACCTTCCTGATGCACTCCCCTGTGCCCTGTTCCTTTCTCTAGTCCCCATGATCAGCTTCCATATCTTGTATATTCTATTGTTCCTCTTGTACCAGCTCACTTTCCCATCCCAGGATTAAGTGTGGACTATCATTAACTCATTCTTCTTCACCCAGCCTCTGGCTTCTCATCTTGCCTTCTCTGGGCCTATCACGGTGTGGAGTCTAGGTATTCACTCAATACATCTATCGAGTTGAACTGAGTTCCAGATGTTGAACAAATTGGGCATTCATGAAAGAATTAAGCACTAAGAGTGAGCTGGCTTTTTCACTCAACTGAACTTTCTGGTTAACTAAAAATTAATAAGAAGTTTGGTGTGTGGATTTTAGCACTTACTGGAAAATACTCCTACTTCATTAGAAAAAGTGTAATCAACCTGTCGGCTCTTCTACTGAGCATGAGTGAGTTTCTTTTAGGTCCAGATTCACATTAGACTCCCCTTGACTCTGCAACACAACACAGTCTGGTACATTGCAGGGGCTCAATAATTATTCATGGAACAAAAGAGTTGCTTATTCTACTTTCTCCTACAACATATTTATTGAATGTCTACATTTTGCTGGAATTTTACCAAACAGGATTTGTAAAACTATTTCTGGATAATTCTCAAAGAGAAAATTCAATTCGTTGAAAGCATACCCACACTGGTTTTCTTTTCTTTTTTTTTTTTTTTTTAATATTTTTTTTAATTTTTTTTATTTATTTATGATAGTCACAGAGAGAGAGAGAGGCAGAGACACAGGCAGAGGGAGAAGCAGGCTCCATGCACCGGGAGCCCGATGTGGGAATCGATCCCGGGTCTCCAGGATCGCGCCCTGGGCCAAAGGCAGGCGCCAAACCGCTGCGCCACCCAGGGATCCCTGGTTTTCAATTTCTTTGGTGCCATAGTAATTGGGGCATTAAGTAAAGATTGAGATTTTTTTATTAGGAATACTTCAAGAAAGATATAAATAGAAAACATCTTGAGGGCAGGGACTTCAGATGCTGAATTTATAGACCAATTTTCAACAAAATGAATATCGATGACAGTTGGAAATGTAAACACGCTTTGAAGACGCGGAGCCAAAATTTTAAGTTGACCCTGAGTATGAATATACTTGCGTGTGTAGGGGACTTTTTTTAATTATAAAAATTACACTGATCTGAAAAGATGTTCAAGCTCCAATTTAATTTTGCACTCCTTCACGTTTCCTCCCACCTTCATATTGTTTGACAGTATGTTGCATGACTGTTGCCTGTAAGTGTGAAAAGTCAAGATGAGAGTTCACAGCAGGTTGATGGCCTGGAGATGAGAAGTCTGTCTGAGGACATTTCAAAGTTGTAAAGGTATTATTCTCACATGGAGTTATTTCTCAGTGGGTGTGAACAACAGCTACTCATCAAGCTGGTGTAGTGTGAAATAGAGTTTCCTGAAAAATGATGTGCAGACATATGCAGAAAGCCACATGCTTAGTACATGCACAGACTGCGTGCCTAACTTCCAAGTGTTCGAATATTTGCCATGAGATGAGCTAGAAATGCAAAAGTCCCCATCATCAGTAGCTGGGGAGAAACACAGCTTGGAATCACCATTGATTCATTGGGTTCCAGGCGCACACATGTTGAAGGACAAAAAGTGAACAGTGCAGCTGCACTGGAGAAAGAATGTTTGAAGAAACAGGAGGGACCTGGTGTCACATAAGACAACTGGAGTCTTTCTGTACAATGCTTGAAGACCTACTACTGCCTGAAAGCAATTTTGTTCATCTTGCCAAACACTGTGTCACCATTGTTGGGTAACAACCATGTTTTATTAATCTTCCCTGCAGAATGAGGGGATTCACACACAGAGTTACACCCATGCCCATGTGTTGTGTTCTGCCCAAGAGGCATCTGCCCACATTCAGACGTGGCTCCCCAGGCCAGGATGTATTATCTGTGTGTTAAATTTTCTTGTACCCTTTCTCCAAACAGCTCGGTGTTGCATACAGATCTTTATGTGAATGTTTTTCTTAACTTCAATGGTTCTTCTCATGACTTCTGACAATGCACAGTGAGGAGGGAGGCAGTGATGAGAGTGAAGAGCATGATTTTGGATAAGACATAAATCCAGATATACCTGGAATGGGCAGGGGGAGGTGGAGAGAAGACATCCAAGTGTTTATGTATGTATTTATTTTACCCCACATGTTTAAAAAAGTATTCAAAGTGGCTTACAAAAAAATAGATGTATGTCATAGGGCCTATGAAAATATAAACAAAAAATAAAAATTTTGAAAGAGAGGTAGACTCAAATATGCTAACTATGAGGGTTAATGAGAATAAGAATGAGTCATTTCACTACACAGATGGAGGTTTACTTATGTGGTTTGGTTGGCAGGTGTGCTGACTCCATGGTGTTAATCTTCAGGTTCATTGTGTGGGAGGCCCTAGTGAATTCTCTCTTTCAGTTATAAAAGACACAGATAAAGAGATGCAACTTGCTATGAATCCTAAAACTGGGCAGGTTGGGGGTCAGATATTGCTTCATATTCCAGAATTGTTGCTTGCTATTCTGCGAGGTTTGGTTGTCACGCAACAAGGAGGTGGCTGACCAAAAAAATATATATACCAGGGCAAATTGTTTCTCATTCTCTTTGGCATTAGTTTATTTTTTAAATAGCTTTTAAATTATTGAAGTAACACATGTTCCTTGCATAATCCCAAACAAAAGTATAAAGATGAAAATAAAGATCTCTAAACCAATTACTCAGCAACAACCCTGTTATTCTGGGGATGAGTTTTCTCATGCTTTGGTCTATTCATGCATAAACATGTCTATTGAATTCAAACCTACGGGTCTTCCTTGACTCTTCAATTTTTCACACACCCAGGGTCCAACATATTAGAGAATCCTGCTTTCCTGACCTTCACTATTCGTAGACTTTGGGTGCTTTTCCCCCCTTCTACAGCTAGTAGTACCTTCTCTAAGCCATGATAACCCTCCCTTGGCACATCCTCAATTCTTCCTCCCACAGTCCTTTTGGTCTCTTTCCAACCCTGAGTGAGAGCGATCCTTTGAAGATACAAGTCAAATCCGGTCTCTCCTATGTTCAAATATCTCCGTTAGCTTTCTAATTCACACTGAGAACAAGTTTGAATTCTGCGTTATCTTAGCCTACAAGGTCCTATACTATGTGGTCTACTCTATCCACCCTCAGATGGCATTCTGTTGTAATTTCATTACTGGTTACATAGTACTCCAGTTAACTATTGTTAACCGACCGCCTATTGACCAGTCTCATCGCTTCTAATTTTTTCCTGCTCTAAACCAGGCTGAAGCAAATGTAATGGGGGTGTACGTGATTGCACAATTATGCTGTTTTGCCTTCATCAGAAACATGTTGCCAGACTTCCTCTGCAGAAACATTATACCAATTACCCTGCCATCAACCTGCTTCTTTCAGGAGCCGACTCTGGTTATGGTTCAGCCTCTGTGGTGGCCAGAGACTACTAAGCAAGCCCTGGAATTTTGCATCTGAATTCCTATTTTGATGGTGGTGAGATTTTGAACTACTGTTGGCATCGAATCCAGTGCCAGTCTTCTTGCTTTGCCTTGTCAAATTGGACAGGGAGACGGCTGTCTTGCAAAAGTGGAATTGTCACTAATTGGCCACAGAGGAAAGATTCAAAATCTTGCCAAAAGTCTCCTGTATTCTAAGGGAATAAAAATCCTCCACATAACTTTCCCTCTCATTAAAAAGAAACAAACCCAAATGAAAAGCACTTTGTAAACTAGAAAGCATTGTATAAATGCAAGGCATCGTTGCTATTCTTGTTGAGGTGCTGCTGTAACTGGCACTGTGTGGGCAATGCTGCTGGGGTTGACTGGATGCATGGACAGGGAGGCCTGTCTGTCCAGCCTTCCCTTTTTACCAGCTTGTTATGTCCTGTTAAGAAATGTCAAGAAAGAAGCAACAATAAATAACTTTTGACTTCACTTTGGCTTTTTCATTTAGATTAAAGCAGAGTACTTCAGGTGCAGTCCACATACAAAATGAGCACTCTGTAAAATGTTTTGTCACTTGTAATGTTTGTGATTCAAGCTGGTTTTCTTTATTATGACAAAATGAATTTAGCAAGAGTTAAACACACATTGCTTCATACTGAAAATGACAACCACTTACTTTTGTCCATGGTGTGGACACTGTGGAGAAATTAATGGTCCATGAGAAATAGAGTTAAATCATTAATTTTTGTTCCAAAGTACCATGTAGTCCATAGTATTTTATTAAAAACATTGCATATCATTTATAAAAATCAAGCCAGATGATACTCTCCTGAACATTTCAGAGAACTGGATTTTAACAAATCTATTTCTATTTAAATTTAAAAGAATGCAAATATGTTTACAAGTCTAGAAATATGTATGTTGGAGTTTAAAATGTGAGTGAATAAATTTTCAGGAGTTAAACCACTTATTTTTAGAATTTAAAGTAGGTTTTAATTTTAGATTTTCCTAAAATGAAACAAAAAAAAGACAAATGCTGCCTTCTATAAGATGTCAGAGTTTGGGGGAATAGCTAATCTTTGAATTATTCTCTGAGATAAATAGTATCTATTAATATGTAAGTTCCTTGCTTTTGTCTTCTTTTAAAAGAGGTTTTATGGCAACTCTAACTTTACCTTGGGTATCTCTTGGCCACAGTTGGCAAGACATCAAGCTTACCATAGTCCATTTGTTTAAACTTTCCAAGGATCAAAACTGGAAAAGGAAGGGAAACCAAATATAAGTGAAACCTATTGAAAGAATAAATAGCACCATTTGTTTTGGATTAATAATCCATATTCTCAGTCCAATATTTGCAATTTTAGTAACATGCAAGATTGCTAAAGATCCCTCTTCTCATCATTTCCTTGTCAAATTTTCACATGCAATCATAAATAATTCTTAATTTGGATCATTTTAAAAGGTTAGATTAAAAAGTACATCTGACATTTTAGATTCAAATAAAATAAAACTTCAGTTTTATTTCATGAATCTTTAGAGATCAGCAGAGACTTAAAGTAACCTATTCTGACTCTCTGTCAAGCAAGCCCATATCCTGATGAAGATTCTATTTATTTTTTTGAGAGAGAGAGAAAGAGAAAGCAGGAGAGCACAAGTGTTGGAGAGAGAGAAGCAGGCTGCACATCGAGCAGGGAGCCCAAGGTGGGGCTTGATCCCAGGACCCTGGGATCATGACCTGAGCCAACAACAGCTGCTTAACAAGCTGAGCCACCGAGGTGACCCTATCCTGATTAAACTCAATAGTTCATCCTGCCCTGCCTTGACCAGGGTAGAGGAAAGTTGATGGAGAAAATGACATCATCAGGATGGTTGAAACAACCTCACTTTATGACCATGAATATCAACTAGGTTCTCGGAACTGTGGGACATTATAGTTCCCAAGAACAACAATAAAACAATGACCTAGCTCTTGCCAAAGACAATGTTCAATGTTCAATGCTCTCTTATTTGTTCAACGTCAGATGTTCACTTCTCTTCTTGAAACACATTCTTATCCAGAGCTGGGATACACACATACCTGCTCCTCTTTTCCTCCCTAACTTCCTTTCTATTTTCTCTGCATCTTTTGCTGGTGCTTTCTCCTCCATCAGCATATCGGTAGGCTCTGGCATTTTCTCTTTGGCTCTTTAATTTTCTCTACATTCACTCTTTTCTGGGCAAATTCATTTAATTCCATGGTTTTTCCTACAGACATTCTGATAATTCTAAAGTGGAAACTACAGACCCATCAGGCAACTCCCAGACTCTTTTCTCCTGTGAGCTCTAGATTCACCTTGTCCAAAGCCAACTTTATATCTCCATTCAAATGTCCAGTGATACCTCAATCTTAACCAACTTGAAATCCCTACAGTTAATAATGCTCTTGCTCAACTGTTCCCCACCTCCATCTTCATCCAGCTGCTCAGGCTCGAATCTTAGCAATCATTCTAGATTAATTTCTTTTCTTCACTCTCTACCTCTAATAGTTTGGTGATTCATTTTGGCTCTTCTGTCATTTCACTGCTCCCCTACTGCCCAAACTGTCACATCACTTACCTATGCTGTAGAAATACCTTCCTAAATGGCTTTTTAATTTCTATCTGTGCCAACAAAATCTTTCCACCTTACAGCAGCCAGATTGATCTTTCTAAAGCATAAAGCAAATTATGTCAACTGTTTAAAATGCTCTGATGTTTTCCTGTTGCAGCAGAAGAAAATTCAAACTCCTACAAGGCCCTGTGTGATGTGCTCTCTGACCTCATCTTTCCCCCACCCCCATGTTCAGTGGGCCACAATCCCCACAATCCCCAGTCCCATTGTTGGCTTCATCTTCTTTGCACACACCCAGAGCATTCCCTCTTTAGCATCTTTGGTGTTTCTTCTATTTGCAATGTCAGTACAAAGGCTGCCTCTGTTCCCAGTTCCACTCTCAACTGAAGTCTCCCTTCCTCTGAGAGCCCTTCTCTTTCTACTCTGGCTAAAGTAGCTCCCTCTCTGCCACCATCTACAGTATCATCTTATTTTATTTTTGTCATAGCACTTCCCAATGGTATGTGAAGTTCATATGTTTCTGACACATTTAGTCTTCCTCTCCCTTTTCGTAGGAGGTAAGATGAGGAGGGCAAAACTCTAATCTTGTTCACCACTGTATTCCAAATGTCCAACACAGGGCCAAGAACAATGCATTGGAATGTAATTGTGACTAACTATTCCATCTCCTAATTTTCAGATCAGGAAACTGAGACCGAGAGAAGTAAGATAGCTTTCTCAAGGTCATATCAAGTTAGTAAATAGAGCTATTATTTGAACATGTAAATAAAGTATTGAATTCAAATAGAATTCAAACAGGCTAGAATAGATGCAAAGTGCTACAGGCACTCAGGATGAGGACACATTGTTGAGCATGGGCATGGGGTGGAAATGTGTGTTGATGGAGACCTCAGGAAGAGAGGCCATTTTGGCAGTCATGAGGTTGAGAAGGGTGTCATACATAGTAGGACAAACATCCTGTGCAAGAGCTTGCAGGTATGAAGGCAGATGGATCCCAGAGGAGCGCCAAGTACTTCTATGGTTTTTCATCAGAGGGTGACATGATCAGAGCTATGTTGTAGAGAGTAAGTTGCGCCCGAGTAAGAACTTTTTGAGCTGCCAGAGAAGGCGAATGCTTGTGAACTTTATTCTTATGTGTGGTGACAGAAGTTTTACAGCCTTCATGGAAAGCACTCGTCACCGTGAAGGCATAGAGGAGAAACATCTAAGTGTCACCTTGTTAGCTGGGTAGGATGAGGAGGGACTCTGTTCTCAAGGTCATGCTCTTCCAGCTGGTCTGAATATATCTGTCTATAATTTTGGAATCTCTCTACATGGGAGCAAAGAGTCACCTCATCTTTGATTGAGTATTGCATTTTAAAGCAGGGATGCCAAAAAGTAGAAGCCAGTCAAGTCCTGTTGGACTTACATTCTGGACAATTTTGGTCTGGGCCAGCTCCCACCATGGCTAGGCTGAGCATTCTTTTCACATTCCCGACTGGTCTTCTATAAGCACTCATGCAGTGAGTCTGCATGACTTCTAGGCCAAGAAAATGAACATGTATTTCTCCATAACTTAGTGCTCATCTGCCTGTCCTGAGAAATTGGAAAAGAACCCATAAAGAGAGGTCCTTAGGAGGGCTGAGGGATTTGTCTAAGTGCTGATAGGAGTCAAGAGACTTTGTTTTCTTCTTTAATTCAGGGGCACTTCATTGTCTTTTATAATCTGTAAGGGGGCTGGGCTGAGAACCTCTGCCAATTCTTTCTTTCCAAGAACCTGTCATCACTTAACCTCCCTTAATGAGAGTCTGTGTATAAATTTTCCAAATTTTCAGTTTTATAAATTCTAACCACAGTGAAAACTATATATTGTATATATCATATGCATTCATGTCTTGATATAGTATTAGCATATTTATTTTTACTCAAGATAATTTGTCATATGTTTTTTGTTATTTTAATTGGCAAATGTTTTTAAAAATTCTCTGTGAAAATTCTACAGAAAATATTCTGTCCTACAACATATTTAATTTACTCAAGAACTTCAGGTCTATGTAGTCAGGAAAGACTCAAGTATCCCATAAATTTATACTTTGATTTTCAATATATTTTGGCACAAAAGGAGAATAAGAAATTGGAAGTAATTTTGGCTTCCACACTTGATTTATATTTACTTGCGAACTATGGTTCCATTGGTTAAAATGCTTTGAAAACTGATGCTAATGAGATTTAAGTCCCCATGAAATGCGAGTGTGATTTTCTCCCAATTTTTAAATTTTTATTTCTAAAATAATTATTATGTTAATTTATTTCCAACAATTCAAAATATTCTACTAGCTTTGGTTCCATACCTCCCATGAGACAGTCTAGAAGCAAGCATAATTAACCCTCAATTACTATCTCATAGAAATGGAGCAAAGATCAATAAAGGACTTTTCCAAGTAAAGTGTAATATATACATAGTTAGCAAGCAGACATTAGTAAGTGATTTTTCCAATAGATAATGTTTCCTCTCACCTTTAATACAGAAAAAGACTTGGTAGCTCTACTTTGTGTGTCTATGCTTATGGGATTTTCAATGCACAAACATTTAAGAGTTGTCATTTTTATATTTGTTAGGGCTACATTAAAAATGATAACTTAGATGAACATCTTGACTGCTAATCAACAAGATAAAATTTGATATGCTATTTTTATTTGTTTATTTAAGAAATAGTTATCAAACATTTATTCTAAGCTTGCCCTGTTCTAGCCAATGCGAGTTGAGTAGTAAACTAAACAATTTTTTTTAAAGTTTTATTTATTTGAGAGACTGAGCAAGTGAGAGAGAGAGAGGGAGAGAGCATGAGCAGGAGGAGAGGGAGAAGCAGGCTCCTCACTGACCAGGGAACCCCATATGGGGCTCGATCCTAGGACCCTGGGATCATGCATGACCTGGGCTGAAGGCAGACACTTACGGATTGAGCCACCCAGGCCCCACCCCCTTTGTTTTTAAGCTAAACAATTTCTAAAAGTTTTTATTTATATTCCAGTTAGTTAAAATACAATGTAATATTAATTTCAGGCATACAAAATAATGATTCAGCACTTTTATACAGCACCTGATGCTTTTCACAAGTGCACTCTTTAATCTCCATCACCTGTTTCACCCATCCCCTTCCCCCATCCACCTCCCTCTGGTAAACATCTAGTAAACTACATTTTTTGGCCACGCAGAGCTTATGTGTAAATGAATCTATTTCCTTAACCTCTCCCTCCCCTTTCCTTCCACAATTATTTGTTTCAGTTATTTCATGCTGAGCATGCAAAGTCAAATAAATATGAGGTATATCTGCAAAAACCTTTAGTCTTCTTTTGTGAATTTTCACTCTTATTCCCCATTTCCATTTCCCAGGTTACAACTTCCAAAGCTATTTATGAATTGAAGTAAGCATTTAAAATGTTATTTTTTCTGAGCCTAATTCAAGTATAAATGCTCTTTGCTCTTTCTTTTCTTTTTTTTTTTTTTTTCAGAATGGCATCTTTAGAACAGATATAAAGCAATCCCTAATCTAGAACTTATGTGACAGTATTCACTTTTTGCTTATCAGCTTACCTAAAATGGACAGTCTTGACATTCAGGTCATTAATCCATTAATCCACTTACTTTTTGTGTATGGTGTAAGAAAGTGGTCCGGTTTCATTCTTTTGTGTGTAGCTGTCCAGTTTTCCCAACACCGTTTGTTGAAGAGACTGTCTTTTCCCCATAGTATGCTTTGGTGTTGATTAATTGACCATAAAAACATGGGTTTATTTTGGAACTATGTATTCTGCTCTTTTGGTCTATGTGTCTATTTTTGTGCCAGTACTATACTGTTTTGATCACTACCATTTTATAGTATATCTTGAAATCTGGGATTGTAATATTTCAAGGTTGGTTTGTTTGTTTTTGTTTTTTTTTTAATTCAGGATTGCGGGCAGCCCCGGTAGCGCAGCGGTTTAGCGCCGCCTGCAGCCTGGGGTGTGATGCTAGAGACCCGGGATCGAGTCCCACGTTGGGCTCCCTGAATGGAGCCTGCTTCTCCCTCTGCCTGTGTCTCTGCCTCTCTCTCTCTCTCTCTCTCTCTCTCCCCCCCCCCGTGTCTCTCATGAATAAATAAATAAAATAAAATCTTAAAAAAAAAGATTAATTCAGGATTGCTTTGGCAATATGGGATCTTCTGTGGTTCCATACCAATTTTAGGATTATTTATTCTAGTTCTGTGAAAAATGTTGTTGGTATTTTGACAGGGATGGCTTTAAATCTGTAGATTGCTTTGGGTAATATGGACATTTTAACAATATTTATTCACCCAATCCATGAGCATGGAATAGCTTTCCATTTTTGTCATCTTCAATCTCTTCATCAGTGGTTTTTTTTTGTTTTTGCTTTTGTTTTTTGTTTTTTATAGCTTTCAGAGTACAGAGTTTTCACCTTCTTCATTAAATTTATTTCTAGGTATTATTTCTGGTGTAATTGTAAATGGCATTGTTTTTTAAATTTCTCTTTCTGCCACTTCATTATTAGTGTATAGAAATGCAACAGACTCTTAAATACAGAGAACAAACTGGCGGTTGCCAGAGAGAAAGTGGGTGGTTGCAGGAAATAGATGAAAGGAATTAAGAGTATACTTATCTCGAGGAGAACTGAAAAATGTATAGAACTGTTGAATCATTATATTGCACACTTGAAATTAATATAAAACACTGTATGTTAATGATGCTTGAATTTAAAAGAACAGAGAAAAAGCAAAATGCACAACTCTGAGCCATGTTTGAGGCAACCCTGATTCCGCATACCCCATATGTTGGGACTTTCATTTTGCTGCCAATTTCTAACCCTGTTTGACTTGAAATGGTTTGGGCAATAGATTATTTGACTGCCAGGGACTCAGAATTGACTTCTATCCTCATGGTCACTTTTAAGAAAGCCAGAATTTGCATCTAGAACCATAGAAACAGACAAATGCGTAAACCCAAAGAAACAATTAGCTTCCTATTACAACATTTTATCATCTAGTCCTGTGTAGGTCTGTGTCAACACAGATTGACAAAGTCATAGAATTTTATTAGACAATGTGAAAACTCATTTGCGAATTTTATTGCCGTCCATCATTGCTCACATTCACAGTCCAGAGGCTCTCCATTGTTGTGAATAACAATTGGGAGCAATGGATGGCTATGGCCAACGTAGAGGTTGCAATTTCTCACCGACAGGTGTTCTTTCCTAATTGCCTTCATTAGTTCCTCTTTATTGCAAGACTCCATGTCCTGATTCATATTCCCTTTACCGAATACCAAACCATAACTAACAGCTCCAGTGTGCAGCGAGACAAGCACCATACACTCACCAGGTACTATTTCAGTTCAGGAACTGTTGTCCATGGGACTGTACTTATTGTACAGTCTGATGGCTAGTGTTCTAATCTGTGTAGGACTTCAGGGAACATCTGTAGAAACAAACCCAGAAGTCTGTAATCTGTGAAATGTGCTGATGAAAAAAGGCACATCCTTTGAAGGTGATGGGTTTGAACTGAGTGCCCCAGAATGCCAGACCTACACTGCTACCCAACAAAAGCAAACTGCAGTTTTCCTGGGATGGAGATTCTGACATTTATCTGAAGATGATGCTTTTATTAATTATTCTAGGAAGCATAGCTTTTTTCTGGGATTTTTTTCACTTTAGTAACATCTAAAGTATAATTTTAACCAATAATACTGTATTTATATAATGTTTTACATGTATATACTATTTTTAATGAGTTGTTGAGTTATAACCCTATGAATTATGAGTATATATTATTAATTTCCATTTATTTTTCTCCTTCCTTTTCTTCCTTGACTTGTTCTTTGCTTCTCCTCCTTCCTTTTCTTCCTTCTTTTCCTCCTTCTTTTTGATAACAGATAAGGTAAGTTGAGGTCTCCATAGATGAATTTATTTGGCTAAATCTACACAACTAAAAAGTGGAAAAGTTGGAACTAAAATTCAGCTCTCTAAAAAAAAAATAAAATAAAATTCAGCTCTCTAGATTCCAAAGATTATACTTTTTCTACTGTCTCATGGGTCCTATTCCACAGAATGTCCATCAACAAAATGACAACAGGGAACATTCAGCCTATAACTTTCGTAAATATCTATTATCATACGAGCAAAGCATATGACCACATTTTTTTATTTTCTATGAACAAAGTCTGAATTTGATCACTCTTAAAAGCTCTAAGTGCTGAACTTTTGATAAAGTTCTATGTCTTTTCTCTTGTTTTTCATCTGATGGCACCATTTCTTCAGCAAGTCTTGGCTCTTTTAAGAAACAAGTCAGTGAGCATCACTATAAGATGAAAAGGACTAAAAAGTGAAAATCAGATACCAACAAGAGGTCAGATATCATAGTGTATTGGGGTCATAAATCTAAGGTGCCCAGTATTTGAGGGACTAGGGTGTACCCTGGGGCTGCAGAGGTGGATCAGAATGAGGGGCTCTGAGGGACAGCAGGGGGCGGGGGGTCCTGGCAAGGAGGTGAAATCAGGATGGAAACAGAAACTGATCCTCTGATTTGGGGTCCCAAGAAGGGTCAACCCCTACTCTGTCATCAACATCATGCTTTTCCAGGAGAGCCTGTCCCTGCCACCAGACCTAGATGCCAAGGAAGAAAATGTGAGCCTACCCCTGCCCAGCAGGCATTTGGTGCCCCATACCCTGTGGCTATGCCATGCCCCCAACCTGCTGCTCCTTCTGCCAGCCTGCTGTAGCCATATCATCATCCATACTGTGTCCCTGGACAAGGAAGGTAGTGGTTTTCCTTCCTCCTTTCTGTACACTGCAATGGGTGCCACCTTCAATTAGTAAAATCTCTGCCTCCCCTTTTTCTCCTGTCCTCCTGTGACATTAGATGTCTGTTTTTTATTTATTTTTATTTATTTTCTATTTTTAAAGATTTTATTTATTTATTCATGACAGACACAGAAGGAGAGAGGCAGAGACACAGGCAGAGGCAGAAGCAGGCTCCATGTGGGACTCCATCCGGAACTCCAGGATCACGCTCTGCGTAGAAGGCAGTCACCCAAACGCTGAGCCACTTAGGTGTCCGAAATGTTTGTTTTTATAGGTAGCAAATAAACCCAAACGCATTGTCTTCTATGGCAGGAAATTAATTGAGGAAAGGTATCAGAATTTTTTCTTTGGAATACATTGACGTGGTATCTGATTTGTGAGAAAGTTAATGAGTCCTAGTTTAGAATGGAGTTGAGGGGCCAGCAGGGAGAGATCGCATGGCCAGAACTCCTGGTCAGTTGCAGACCTAACAGGAAGAGATGCACCCTGCAAGCTGATATTACTTTACAACCCAGGCAATAGGAAAGAGGTTTTCTCTTCCCCTGGCAACAGCCCAGCCAATGAGGATAAAAGCCCAACCAATGAGATACAGACACAAGCCAACGGATGAGAAGCCACTATACTTCAAACTCCCAGTTTACTCCAATGGACTTTTTGTTTACAGCTACCCCTTCCAACCATCCCCCCTCCTTTTTTTTTTTTTTTTTTTTTTAAATAAAAGAGCCTCCTATCTCTGTTCTGTGGACAAACCTATGGTTTTATTGTAGTTCTGTGTCCTGGATTGTAATTCTCTGCTATTCCCAAATAAACCATGGGTGTTTTTTTTTTGTTTTGTTTTGTTTTGTTTTGTTTTGTTTTGCTAGTAAAATGAAGTGCCCAGTGTTTGGAGGTGTTCTGATATCATCATCACAAAGGAAAATCCCATTTATTCAGAGCGATTGGAGGGATCAGGGGTGTAAATTGCAGGACTGAATCGTTGGCAGTCTCAAGGTCATTTCAAAGACAACGCTCATTCTTGGACCATGGGATTTACACTTTGAAATGTGAATCTCATATTAAGTTACCATGCAGCACGCTATATCTTGCTATTTTTTTTTTTCAATTCCTGGTGCCTGTATGCTTACCTCAACTGCCGTAGAACAATTCATCATCTCTAAATCAGTGACACAGCCTGAGATGGGACATCAGAGTAAGGCTAGCAGAAGATTTACAACAGGGAGTGGCAGGGTGTGAGTGTGTGAGTATGTATTTCTCTGCCTTTGCATTATATTTAGCAAGACCAGTGGAGTTTTACTGTTCTAGCAACGATGTCTTTTCAGTTCAGTATCATTGCTCACAACAATAATAACTCTTTTGGTTGTGTGGGGAAGTTTAAATTGCTATAAATAGCACAACTGACAGAGAATGTGTGCCATTCAGGATGTCCTTTCTTAAGGTGGGTTTCCTTCCACTTTTCCTACTTTTTTTCATGATTCTGCCTTTCTCCCTGGGGCTTCTCTGACTAACATTACCTTCACCTCTCCAGTGTTGCTCTGGCCCCCTCCACGACCAGCCCACATCACACAATAGCTGCCACAGAGAAGTCCTCTTGTTAGTTTAACCACCTGTGGGAAAACGCTACTGTTTTATCTATTTGTAAGCTTGTTATGTTCTGGTTTGTGACTTCAAAAATATTTAGAATTGTTTAAAGGAGGCTTGGCCCCTTTAAAAAGCAGCTTCAGCAAGCAGGATGACACAGGCAGTGATGAAAACCAAAGCTGTTGAGAGCTACAGCTGTCTGGTCCTTTCGTATGCAGATTTATGGAACAAGGAGGGGTGTTTGAGAAGGAGCTGAGGGAAGACTCACAAGAGAGTTGGCAAACACACAGTGAAGAAGAGGGGCCTCGTGCTTCAGTCTCCCAGGAAATAGGCTGACTCAAGGAATCAATAACATTAAGAATTGGACAGGAGTTGTATAAGCCTAGTAATGTCATCTAGTCTAATCTTCTTACCTTACAGGAAGGGCAAATGATTTGTTGAAGGTCACAGAGCTAGTAAATCTAACTCCAGAAAACCTCTGAGGCCAAGTATAGCGTTCCGGTCACTATCTTTAGCCCTTTGCGGGACACATAGTAGCTGCTGATATTTATGTGTCTAATGTATGAATGATTGGAGAAAAGTATTTGTGGTAACACACGGATGTCTTAAACATCTAGCATCTTCTTGCACAACTTAAAGAAAGTTAGGAATCAAGCTAAGAGAAGGGAAACAAGTGAATCTTGTTTCATTGGTATTTTTGTCTGGATGAAGTTACATTTCTTTGGTGGTTTAGTTCACTGAAAACCTGAAGTGACTTTGGGTGCCTGCAAGGCCTTCAGTGGGCACCGACTCCATCATGAGCCATGCAAATGAGTGTGAATAAAGGTAAGCAAACAAGATTTTATGATGAGAGATTGTGTTTCTCAAAAGCTCCACAGTTCTTTTGCTTTTACATCACTCCAAAATGGTATCTCATTTTCTACAGTTTTCCTGATGGGGTATGATGTCTAACAGTATTCATTTCATACTTATTTCTCAAGCTGATCCTTGCCATGTAATTCTTACGCCAACTACCTAGAGGGTAAGCTTCACGAGCACCATGTCCCTCCCTTCCCCAGCCCCTCAGGCCTCTCCTCATTTCAGACACTAGCTGCAAGTTCAGGGGTTGGGCCTCTCATTCTTTTGACCAACTGGTTATAAATTTGGGTGTTTCCACTTCCCCCTTAGGTTTGATCATTCAATACAATGACTCACAGAACTCAAGATTCAGGATTAGAGTTTTATTATAAGGATACAGATCAAGATTAGCCAAAAGAAGAGACCCATATTTGGCAGCATCCCAAATATGAACCTTCTGTGTTATCAGGATGTGCCATCCTCCCAACACATCAGTGTGTATCACCAGTCAGGAAGTTCACCTCAGCTCAGTGTCCAGAGCTTTTACTGGAGTCTCATTATGATGACATGATTGAATCAACATGTTTGTACTCAAGCTCCATCTCCTCTCCCCTCCTGGAGGCTGGGCTGCTACCCTGTGGATCAGAGCCATGACCCTCCAGTCACATGATTGGCCTTTATGGTGTGGCCAGGCGTCTTCCCCTACCACTGCATTGATACAGACTATCAGGCCCATGATGAATACCAGAAACACTCCTATAACTTGGAAAATCCCAAAGAGTTAGAGGGTAACTCCCATGACCAATTGTATTACTCTATCAATATTTTAGTAAAGAACATATTTTGTTTAGAAAGAGGAAAGAAATGGATCTATGTCAGTAATGGTGCTTACCAAGAGCCTCTGGAGAGAGAAACAAATCCACTCACTGTGCTGCCTGCCCTGGGGATTCTGCTCTCTTTTCCCAATCACCAAAATTTATAGATGCTAGATACCTTGACTATTAGTAAATAATGGGGTCTGTGCCTTGCTGACTCACCACTGCAGAGAACAAAATGTCATGCATGATACCACTTGGAAGATTTGGTGCTGCTGCTACTTCCCAGGAGCAAAGGGGGTTCTAGATCTCCAACCACAGTGCTCTTTTACTTCTCTGCCATTCTCCCCCAGCTCTGGATTAACTCTTGCATAGCCTATTTCATCAGCTTTGTAAAATAAACAATAAGATGATAATATTAATTTTACTGCTAATATAAATAGCTGACATTTATTAAGCACTTAATAATGAGCAAGGCACTGTGCTAAGTTCAGCCTGTACATCATCACATTTGATTCTCAAAACATCCCTATGAAATGGTGGCTGCTGTTATTCTTTCTGACAGATGAAGAAGTGAATGTCTCCAGAAGTTAAGAAATGGGCTCCAGGTCTCTGAGGTCATAGGGAGCAGAGCTGCCAGGGACTCAAGTCCTCATTTGGCTAATGCCAAAATTCCATTAGCTACATGCTATCCCGGCTTCAAGACTGTGCTGAGAGGCCATACAAGAGTACAAATTATCTATAAGAGAGAAATTTTATTTATTTTTAAAATTTTTATTTATTGATGATAGTCACACAAAGAGAGAGAGAGAGAGGCAGAGACATAGGCAGAGGCAGAAGCAGGCTCGATGCACCGGGAGCCCGACATGGGATTCAATCCCGGGTCTCCAGGATCGCGCCCTCGGCCAAAGGCAGGCGCCAAACCGCTGCGCCACCCAGGGATCCCAGAGAGAAATTTTATACAAAAATGCTACTCACTTTGGGTATTACCTATTTCAAGTTACTATAGTTATTTGCAGCTATTAGACCTAATTCACCTTTACTTCTAAGGCCACTATACTAAATAAGAGCAGACTCTAATGCCAGATGATTTGGCTTTACTTAATGGCTGTGCAACTTTGCATAATTTCTTAACCTCTCTGAACCTTAAGTTTCCATCTGTAGTGATATAATAGTATTTATCACATAAGATTGTTGTGAGGAAATTCCCATGAATCTTGCATGTAAAACACACAGAACAGTGTGTTCTGGCAAATAGCAAACACTATGCAACTATTAGATATTGTTATTTTTCCCCCAAAATTCCAAGGTAGAAATGTGTAACTTTAACATTTCATAACTTTTGTGTCTCTAAGCATTTGACTTTTGAGGGGAAATAGTTTTTTTTTCCTTCTTAGAGCCCAAATGTTGGGTTAAACCTCTCTCCTCAAAACTACCCATGCTATTCCATCTTTTTCTGTTGGTAAATTCCTTGTTAGTCTTTCAAAATCCAGCTCAATTGTCACCTTCTGTGAAGCCTCTTAGACCTTTCCACTTCTCCATAAGCCACACAGAGAATGCTGCCCACCCTCTAATAACCCCAGAACACTTTGAGCACTTCACTTTTCTTGTACTTCTTAAGGTGTACCTCTCATCACTATTGATTTATAATCTGCCACCACCAGTGGAATGGGGCCTGCAAGAGCCTGAGCCTGTGTGGTGCCCACCTATGAGTCTTCAAGGCTGAACACAACAAATAGCACAAAGTAAGTGCACAATTAAATTCCTAAAGATTTAGCCCGAGCTAGACTCTTCTTTGACTGGGCAAAGGGTTCTCCATGTCTGTTCTGTGAAGCTACTATACTTCAAACAAATTTCTCTTGCCCCCAGATCATTTTTCTTTGATTAATCTCAGCTTGCACTTTATATTCAAATCTAACACATATTTATTGAGTTCCTAATCTAGAGATCTAACAGAGAAGCCTAATTACTCACACTCCCAGAATGAAAGGATGGTCTTCTAACCCCTGGGAATAAAGTCCTCTCTGATAAAGTATTAGGGTCAGCAGTGAAAGACTTAGAAATAATCGAGGAGGAAAGAGGATGTCCATTTTTTTCCCCACTTGTGTGTATACAATCAATTTTGGAAATAAAAAGAGTAACAAATACTTTGTACCAACTAGTAATGTGTGAGACCATAGTGGTGCATAAGGTGTCAGAGATCAGGCCGCTGCATTAAGCAGGCTGCTATCTGATAAGAAAGATTATGTGTATTAAACAACCAACTTTTCTTCATTATTAACAACGTTAGATCCTGGGCATTTGTTACTCACCTTATTGCCATATTCCCACAGTGGAAGAGTAAAAGCATCTTAAGGATTTAGAATCAGACAGACTTTGTGTCATATTTTAGGTTTTAGGTTACCTCTGAGGTAGACTCTGAGACAAGTAGTTTGTTTGCAAGGTGATCCCAGCAAAGCCTGGTGGAGGGGTAGGGGCACAAGTTTGGGTAGTCAAGGGCATGCTGTCAAGTAACTTATCACTGTGGCAAATGAGCTTGATACTGTTAGGGAAAGCTGGGAGCCAGTGTTACCCCCCTTGAGGTGTGGGAGAGCTGGAGTATTTGTACCTAATTCCCGTCAGTCATTGGAGGGAGTTGTTTCCCAGACATTTCTAGCCTGCTTCAAGAGTTGGCAAGCAGGGAGCAGAGGGAGGTGAAATCATCAGGAAAAGAATTGAGAGTTGGAAGTCAATGACCAGGTGAAGAGGATAACAGCAAGACACAAACAGTATTTACTACATCTAAGTTTGAATCCTGGCTCTGCCTCCTATGACTTTGAACCAGGTAGTTAATTCCTTGTTGTTCCAGTTCCTTATCTGCTTTACCATGCTGGTAGGATTAAAGGGGATCCTGGATGTAAATTACCAGGCATATAGTGAAGCCTCCAAAGTCATATGATCTTACTGAACCAGGGTTTGATGTGTGTATTTCATTAATTGCCTGAGTAGTTCATCACTTATCAATTACCTGCTTTTCCAGGAGGACTATCACAGAGGAGCATCAATATCCCACCAGTTTCAGGCTCTGGAGATCTCAGGTCCTGGAGCCCTGGGATACTGCGATGTTTAGTTAAGAGTGATGGATAGTGGCAACATCCCCCTGTACTTGAGGGGAATGTCACCGGCATCACCTAGGAGTTTGGGGCCTGATTTCAAGGATAGGTTTCTATAGAAATATGTTTTCCCAACTTTTTTATACTGAAGTCCCTTACTGGTCATTTTTTTCCCACTGATTGCTATGCCCACATTGTTAAGATTTTGCCACCTCAAGGGGCATCTCAATTTAAAGGAAGAATTACTTCAGCTTTCCTCATTTCATGGGCAAAAAGAATGCCAAGAAAGAGCAATTTGCCAGGAATCCCTATGGAGGAAAACTTTTCTATGGCCAAGTTATAATTACATACAGAATTTAGTAACATAATCTCAAATGGTTTATTGAAGATTGGAGGGTCAATGATGACCTTGAAATGCTGAATTGTGGGAATCATGTGTTGACTTTTTGTGAATACTAATCTAATTTACTATAACTTTATAAATACTGAACATTAAATATTGAAAATATTAAGAAAAAATGAGCCACATGATAAATTGTCTTTGATAGTCATCCCAATTAGCAAGGTCCTGAAAGTAATTAGTCTAGGCTGAACAGAAATCAGGCAACAGGGGAGTGCAAAATTTAATCAAACTTGGAATTCTGACCTATTAAACAAGAACCAGGTTTAGAACCTCTGATGTTTGTGCTACTTATCATTTTGGAGCCTATTTACCTGAATAGACCCAGTAAATTTTGCAGTGAATAGATTAAAAGGCAGAGTTTTCCATTCTGTGCGATTGGTTTCAGTGTCTATCGCTCCCTGTATCATTTAGTCTGTCATGTAGATGCAAATTGTAAAATCTTGACAAATATTGGAGCTCTAAATGAAACAGCCCCACTCCCAGCAATTCCTTTAGTCCATGATTAGTCACTCCAGAAACTTTTAATTTCTTCCTTCTAAGTTTAAAAAATACCCCCTCTCCTTTAGAAAGGGATTTTATTGTTGCTAAGTTATATAATCTCTTCGTAATTCTATCTGTAGAAATAGGGACATTTATGAAAAATGAAACAATAGAAACAGAGTTATAAATATGGTAAATGGGTGAGAAATACTTGTTAATCTTATTATTGACTATGTAGATTTTTCTTAGTTTTGTAATTTTTGTGGGGGAATTTTCAAATGTATGCAAAATTAGAGAGCATATATTACAATGAATTATTTTTTTATTCATCCCCAAGGTTCAACACAATATATTTTAAATGTGAAGAGCCTCTGTAAATTTTCGTTTTTATCTACCAAAAGTATAACCCTGAAATTACATTTTTCACTCCTACAAAGAAATGTCTTAGTTCTTAGAGATATTACACTTTTACTTTGTTAGTTATCTATGGATGTGTTAGGATCCTTAGTTCATTTTTTCCCCCTGGGTCAAATCCTGTCTTTGTCTCTGTTTCTCTGTGTCTTTCTCCCTTTCTCTTGTTGGCTGGTTCAATCTTATACACCTGGGGCTTTCGGTGGATTAGAAATGGCCCAGAACACATTACCTTCTTCTGACCCATGGAATGCTCCAAATCCCCCTTGATATGAAGACAGCAGCTGGTCTAGAAGAGATGACCAGAATGGCTGATAGCCTGGGACAGATTTCCAAGGTCAATGAGGAGAAAATCATATCTGTTCAAACTTTGCTTAACTTGAGGGGAAAAGGTTTCCAGATCAGTGGAGAGTTTCCATTTAGAGGTTAGAGATGAATCTTCATTTCTTTGGGGTAGTTTAGCCATTTGCCCATCAGAATATGTGTTTATTGTGAGTCATGAATGAGAGAAAATGAGTTGGGGACGCCAGAATATTATTCTTGTATTTCACTGGAACTATTTATGCTGAGCTGCTTTCACTTACTACCTCCTGTGCTACCACCTGCCAGAAGCAGCCCGCCTCATCGGAGTGCCGTCTGGTATTGCTGGAGCATGAGGGCCTTGGCCTCCCTGCGAAGGTGCTGTATGTTGGCACTGCAGGCCAGCAACCCCTCATGCTTGAACATAGTTGGCACCCACAGGATGAGCAGGAGTCATTTATTTTCTGGTCCAAGTATTCTAGCTAAATCATATCCACTTACTCTGAAATCACAAAGTGATAGAAAAAATATGCAGTCTTTTCTGAAATAAATGTTTTTCTCTATTTAGAAAGTAACATGTAATTTATTGGTGAGCTAGCATAGAGCTTTTCTTGTGCGTACACACGTGTGTGTGTGTGTGTGTGTGTGATGTCAGCTTCCTCTTTACTTCTATCAAAATGCATTTAATTGTATTTTGGATACAGAGTGAAAGGGACTTTGAAATGCATCTTCCTAAGTCTTTTGAAGTAAAATAGTAGAAAGTGAAGAGAACTATAAGTAAATAGAGAAGTAAATAGATATGTTGATCAATTTTGACAACTGTCTTGGTTAGGTCTAAACAAACTTCAGTGTGAACAGTGAGCCTATGGTAGCTTGGGAAGATTATGAATATATTCAGTTTTCCCCCAACTTTGAATTCCTAATACAGAGAAAAAAGTACTTCTTATAAATCATAGTTCACTTTTGCTATCACTTACTTGACTATTTAACACCTAAGCGACAGTGAACCTTGTGACTTCCTGATCTTGGGTGTTTTCTAGCAAAAGCAGTCATATACCAACTGCAGATAGTGGTGGTTTATTACCCAAAAGAAGGAGACTCCTTTTTCTAAATTCAATTCTATCACTTAGCATTCTAAAGTTTGCTCTGTACAAGGTGCAAAGACATTTATTAATTTGGATAACCTTGCTGCTGTAACAAATAGACTAAAAATAACAAATAGCATACACATAATAGAAGTTTATTTCTCATTTCTCTCAAGAGTCCAGGATAGATTCTGGTGAGTAGGAGAGTTCGGCTTCACACAGTAATTCTATGATTTCGTCTGATGGGTTCTGCTGGCTTCTGATGACGTTGAGGATGTCAACATCCAACAGTATGGAGGTTATCTTATGAGAGGATTTTATGACCAGGTTCCAAGGTAGTATGTTTCTAGAATGTCACTTCTCCCATACTGATGCTTAGAATTGAGTCATATGGTCACAACTGCAAAGGAAGATGGGAAATTTGGTCTAGCTGTGTGTCCAAGCAGAGGAGTAGGTCTTCTCTGCCACATTTTTTTCTCCTCAGCCACTAGCTCTGGAAGAACACTAGGACACAATCAACTACAATGTGAGGTTGAATATGTAAGTTGTAATTCTACTTGGTAAATGTATAGCAAGGACCTACATTCAAGGCCTTGTGCTAGCACCAAGCAGAATGCAGAAGATGAAAAGGTGCTGGAGTTTACACTTGAGGAGGAGAGAGAGTCACCCTGGCAGTGCTGGAATGAAAAGTTGACATGAGGTAGGGCTCTTGTCTGCATTGTTTCCAGCTGAGTCCCCAACATCCAGCATACTGCATGACATATATTAGGATTTAGCAAATATGTGATAAATAATGAATACACTCTACGTTATCCCTCAAAGATTAAGGAAAGGGTGGAAAAGGTACAGATTGTACTAAATTAGATTTTGAGGCTGACATCACAACTACACAAAAGAAAACAGCTGAAATCTTTTTATAATGCCGAATTTAAAAAAAAATTATCAAGGACATGATTTTTCTTCTCCATAATAAAAGTAGACTTTTCTGAACTCGGCCTTTCACACAAACTGAGAAGCCTCCAGTGGATGTGCTAAAATGAAGGTAGGTTACTCAGTGTTTTCAGGCAATAACAGTCTTCTTTTATCACTCACCATATCAATAATATTTAAAGGACCCTCCAAAGACACACTTATTAGTAGACAAATGAGGTAATAAGAATTTCTTTTACTTAAGCATGGCTACATGCTGGATTTATCTCCCCAGTATGGGTCATTACCAATGTCGTAAGTGTTTCCAGAAAAGACTTCTGCCATCATTACCAAGTTTTTATTAGCAATTGAAGTGTGGAAAATGTGACAACAGATTTTTTGCTGCTCAAGTCTGCCTGTCTCCAGTCATCCCATACCCTCACTGACCCCAGCTTCAAGATCCTTTTGGTGTTTTTCAGATTCTGAAAGGTGTTCATACTCTATTTTGTAAGCAAGAATTATTAGGTTTGTGGTACATAATCCAATACATTTAGGGAACACACTGTTTAAAAACTGTACATGTCATTTGAATGAAGGAATAAAGATCAGGATTTGGGAACTTTAAATTTTTCTTCATTTGTCTCTATAATATACCTCAGATCGAATTTGTATGATTCCATGCAGGATAGAGATGAGAAATGTATTCAGTTTTTGGAGCTCAGGGTAGTTTATTTCAAAGTGACTAAATTAAACCTTCTTCAAGTGGCTGCTTTGGGATTTTGATATAAAATAATCTGTCATTAGATTCAATCAATAAAAAGAATCATCACTTTAACTTTCCAAGCTTATTCAAGCCTTGCTGACTCTGTGTGTCTTTGCTCAGAGCTCTCTCTCAGAAATCCTATCCTTCCACGTTTTTGTCTTCTCACATCCTGTCCATTAGTCAAGGCCTGTGACAAATGCCACTGCTTTCATAGAGACTTTCCAGATGTGATCTCTTCCTGTTGTAAATATTCAACCTAGTTTGATAGTTATTTACCTACTTCTCTCTCACCCTGTTACGTTATAAAGTCTTTGTGAGCAGGCATTGCTTCTTCATCTTTCCATTTTTCTCAGAATCCAATCACTGAGTCTGTCGTACAGTAGTGATGCAAATATGCGTTCAACTGAACTAAAGCAAAAAGAATTATATTTGAAACGATGGAAAGTTTTTAAAATTTAGGAACACAAACATAAGGGGTCCTTTATTAGTAAATAGAATTACAGCTGCAAGTTTGCATTATAGTTACTGGGGTTAAAAGGTGGAATATCCCTACTTATGGTGCTGAAAAGATACGTAACTGGGTTCTCAGAGAAGACAGCCGAAGGTAGTCTCAACCATACACTAAAGAAAGAAGCAATGGCTATAGACATGTATTTTTAAAGCATTTTCCTCCAATAAAATGCACCTGAAGGATATGAAGCACCCTGATCAGTCCCACTCGCTGAATGATGAATGTTTAACGAGACCCACACCCCATATAGGACGCATATCAATATATGGTGTTTCTTTTCTTTCAGGTGTTTCCTATATGTGTACATAGTTTACACAGGCATGACTGTAGCAAATGTATACTTGAATACCACATTAAGACTTTATATCACATAATAAGCAATATTACATGAATCTCTTGCTTGTTTTAAAAGATATATCAGCCTTAATTGATGTACTATATTGCTGTACTGCTTCACAGGCACTGGGGTTATTTTCAGAGAAATTACTATATTTTCTTCCTCAGTCTTTTTCTTGTTAAGTTTAATATGAAAGATTTCAAGGGGCAACTGGTCAGTTAAGCTAACTCTTAGTTTTGGCTCAGGTCATGATCTCAGAGCCTTGGGGTAGAGTCCTGTGTCTGGTTCTGCCCTCAGCGGGGAGTCTGCTTATACCCCTCTTCCTCCTCCTTGCCCCTCCCATTGTTCATGCACAGGCATGTGCTCTCTCTTTCAAATAAATAAAATCTTTTTTTTTTTTTTAAAGAAAGATTTCAAACACACCAAAGCAAAGCAAATAGTGCAATTACTTGTGGCTTCAGCTCCAATATGTGAAGAGCTGAGAGGTTGTTACTCCCATCTTTGGCAACAAGAAAAAAATGGGACAAACAAAAGTGATGACTTTCCGTGGACTTATCAGAGAATTGGGCAGCACAGCAAACTGTCATGCTGAAACCTGGAGAGAGAGGGGCATCCAGAGTACCACTGACATGATCTACACACCTGAAGCTGAAGCTGCTGGAGCCATTAACTGGTAGGAGCACTCAACTCATAATTTTGGTTAACTGCTGGTGTCTGAGGTGAACTAGCTTGAGAGTGAGAAACTCCTAGGAGCCTGGCAGGGGGAAGATAAGAGTAATCATAGAGAAATAAGCTCAGAATGCTCTCCATAACAAAAATCTACTTTCTGGAGGAAAGGTGTAGTGAGCCTTTGCTTTTGGTCTTTTCAATGGACAGAGACAAGAAGTAGCAAAATATGAATTTTTGAAAATATGAAATGAGTTCTTTTTGATATTTCCAAAATAAATAAAATAGCATATGAGTTTAATTTCTTGTGTCTTATGCTTGGATCTTTTTTCACTAAAATCTATTGGTTCCTAACATCATCATAATTTCTTATTTTCATTATCTGACAAAACAGAAAAATCTTTTCAGTATAAAGATGCAAATATTATCACTGAGAATGCTATGTGAATTCAAGATTTCTCTGCAGCTGAGATGTCCTTAGAACATGTACATAGATATCTAAATCTCACTACCCACAGATAATAGTGTAGCTCTTTCAAGATACCTATGATTAGGGTTTAAAGGAGGCCAATAAATAACACCCTTATAGTTGTCTGAGCTATTAAGCAACTGAGAAGTATGTCTACCTAGTAAAATGGATGGAACTAAATTAACACCTTAATAAGTATTAAAACTGATGTGGGAAGTGTGGCTTATATCCGCAGGCAAATGGTCTTCCTAATTCTGCTCCCCAGAATTAGACAGTTACCTACTCAGTCATAATCGGTGCTGAACTACCAAAGGTCTCTACCTTTCTGTAGAACAGGAGGGAACACAGAGGAATGAAAGCACTCAGTGTGTAATTTGTGTCAAGAGACAAGAAAACAGAGCAGAGTTATGGTAATGTCTGGTTCTTCTCCCTAGAGACAGAGAGAAGCGTTTCACTAATGAAATCCTTTTCAGTTAAGGAGATATTGAAGAGAGAATAAGTTGTTCCCCCTCCAATTATCCATTTTACTTCCCACATCTTAAAATTTATTTTCATAAATCTAAACAGTATTCTTTATAATACTAAAAGTATTGATTTTTGTCAGAAATATTTATTTACTCTTGTTTGTGATAGATTCCTCTTCTTTCACTCTCTCTTTTGCCTTCATCCTTCCAGTTCCGACCATTGTATTATTATTATTTGTTTTTCAGTTGATTACCTTTGCAAATTCCAATCACTTAATTTCACTTTTTATCTGCTTTGGCCAGCATATCAACTCTCATGTAAATTAAGGCCTTTTTAAGGAGAAAGATTCAATCATTGGTAAAATGGATAGAATTTTCTTACATTTTATCATTTGTTTTAAATTATGCCACAGGGGTAGGGGGTGGCTCAGTAGGTTGTCTGCCTTCAGTTCAGTTCATGATCTCAGGGTCCTGAGATTCAGTGCTGTGTCAAGCTCCCTGCTCAGTGGGGAGTCTGCTTCTCCCTCTTCCTCTGCCCCTCCCCACCACTTGTGCCCTCTCACTCTTTCTCTCAAATAAATAAATAAAATACTTCAAAGTAAGTAAATTATGACACATTGTGATTTGTTTCACACTTAGACCAAGAATTTGTGTACCATTTTTTATTCTTCTGGACTTTCTTTTTCTTTAATAAAATATTTGTAATATACTCAAGTCTTTACATATCCTTAATCATGCTGCCACTAAATCATGTACCCTTTTTATCCTAGATATTTATTCCTCACAACTATCAATTATCTTAACTGTGTAGTGGCCTAGTTGCTCTACTGACCTGTTGCAGTGTTGGAATATTATGTTAAATCTGGGCTGGATCTCCTGGATTAAATTCCCTCTTTCCATAAATTGTCTTTTACCACTTGTTTTTGTTTTTCTGGAGAACACCCTTAAGTAACTCCTTAGAGAATGTGCATGAGAAGAGCATTTCTGTGTCTTTTTTTAAGTTTAAAAATGTCATTCTATTATGAGAAATGGTCATCGTTTAACTGGGTAGACAGATTTGTACAATTAAAAATAATTTTCCTTTATAACATTGGAATTATACTACCATCATTGATGCTTTTTAAAAAGCCAGTGATAATGAGAAATTTGATGCAAGTATGATTCTCATTCTTTTAAGAGGACCTGTTGTTTCTTTTGGACTTAGTAGCCAAAAGTTTGGGCTCCAGAGTCAAATTACCTTGAGTTTGAATCCCAGCTCCATTGCTAACTTTCAGGATGAGCTTGGCAAGTTACTTAAATCCTCTGTGTTTCACTTTCTTCATTTATAAATAGGAGAAAATGTTATTTAATTGAATGGGTTAATAGAATTAAAGAAGTTAGTATTTGTGACTGTTTATAAGAGTAGCTGGTATATCTAATACTCAATAAATGTTAGCTGCAACTCTTACTACTATTCTTTATACCTTTGGTATTTAAAATTTTTACATGGAATTTTTACATGGAACTTCGATCACTCAGAGCTTAACCGTACTTTTATTTTTCTGAAGACTCATGCTTTTCAGTTTTAGGAAACTTTTTTTATATTCAGTTTTACTTTTGAAATTATTTTCTAATTACTTTTTACCATTTTTCCTTAGAGATTTTGTTATTGGGATCTCTGGGTGGCGCAGTGGTTTAGCTCCTGCCTTTGGCCCAGGGCACGATCCTGGAGACCAGGGATCGAGTCCCCCGTCGGGCTCCCTGCATGGAGCCTGCTTCTCCCTCTGCCCGTGTCTCTGCCTCTCTCTCTCTCTCTCTAATGAATAAATAAATAAAATCTTTAAAAAAAGAGAGAGAGAGATTTTGTTATTGCTTAAATCTTCAGTTGAATTATTTTGTTTTGTTTTGTTTTTAAAGATTTTATTTATTCATGAGAGACACACACAGAGAGAGAGGCAAAGACATAAGCAGAGGAAAAGCAGGCTCCCTGCAGAAAACCCCATGTGGGACTCGATCCCGGGACCTGGGGATCACTTCCTGAGCTGAAGGCAGATGCTCAACTGCTGAGCCACCCAGGTGTCTCTTTTCAGTTGAATTTGAATTAAGTTTCTAATTTGTGACCAATGAAAGGATTTAAAGGTATGAATTTATCTTTGTGGATTATGGGAAAATGTATGTATTTATTTTTTAATTTATTTATGTATTTATTTTAGAGGGGGGGGGCATGTGTGCATGCATGCACAAGCAGGGAGGTTGGGAGAGGCAGAGAAAGAGAAAGAGGGGGAATTCCCACTCAGGGCTCAATCTCACATTCTGAGATCATGACCAGAGCCAAAATCAAGAGTTGGATGCCTAACTGACTAAGCCGTGCATACATTCCCCCTTTTGTGGACATTTCAATCCATCCCAACAGCTTTAACTTTGAACTTTCTTATTTTGTGATGAAATGTGTTTTTCATTTTCTTTCAGTGATTTTATTTAATAGAGGGTTAAACTTTTTGAGAATATCGAAAATCTGTAATGTTTATTTTGTTGAATTATTTCAAAAAGTAAGATTAAAGTTCTGCTTTTCCAGGGATTTTTGATGGTTGAAAACATAAACAGTTATTTATAAATATTTTGTACAGTCAAATACAGGAATATTATGCTTTTTTGGTTTGGAATATTATGTTTTACGTAAGTTGTAAAATTTGGTATTTATATATTGATTTTGCCTTATTATATATAGTGTTTCTATCCTCTATGTTCTTATTTTCCTTTGATGGCACAGAGTAATACTTATATGTTAAAATTTACCAGTAGGATTGTATTTCTGTGAATTTTTCTATACAGTTCCAACCTTTTGTTTTTTATTTATTTATTTATATTTTTAAAAGATTTATTTATTTAGGAGAGAGAGAACAAGTGAGGTGGAAGGGCAGAGGGAAAGACTCTCAAGCAGACTCCCTGCTAAGACCAGAGCCCAATGCAGGGCTTGATCTCATGACCTGAGCTGAAATCAAGAATTGGATGTTTAACTGACTTAGCTACCCAGGTGTCCCCAGTTTTAACTTTTTGGATATTGCATTTAATTGCTATAGAATTTGCCCCCCAAATTTCGATGTTGCTATGTTTTATTAATCTTAAAATATTTTCAATGGACTATCTCATGTAATATTTTTGCTTCAATTTCTACTTGCCTTTTGGAGTAATTAATTTGAAATGAATCAAAAATCTGAATGCAAGAGCTAAAACTCTCAAGCTCTTAGAAGAAAACATAGGGGTAAATCTTCATGACTTCGTGTTTATCATATATTAGATATGATGCCAAAAATATGAACAACAAAATAAAAAGATAAATTGGACTTGATAGAAATGTAAAGACTCCTTTGTTTTAAAGGAGATCACCCAGAAAGTGAAACGATAACCCACAGAATGTCAGAAAATATTTGCAAATGATATATCTGATAAGGTACTTATATCCAGAATATATAAAGAATCCTACAACTCAGTTGTAAAATGACAACCCAATTAAAAAATGGGCAAGAGATCTAAATAGACATATCTCCAAGGAAGATATACAAATGGCTAACAAGCACATGAAAAGATGCTCAAGGTCATTAGTTACAGAGAAAGGCAATTCAGACTGCCATAAATACCAGTTCATATGCACCAGGATAACAAGTGTTGACAAGATGTGGGAAATCAGAACCCTCATATGCTGCTGGTGGGAATATAAAATGGTGCAACCACTTTGGAAAACTGTCTGGCAGTTACTCAAACAATTAAACACATAATTACTATAGGACACAGCAATTCCACCTGTAGGTACATATCTGAGATAAACAAAAACATATCTACACAAATGGAGATATTTATCTATATAAATTCATGTACATGAATGTTTATGATAGCATTATTCATAACAGCCAAATACTGGAAATAACCCAAACATCCATCAATTGGATAAACAAAATGTGGTATATACATCCAAGGGGCTATTCTTTGGCCTTGAAAAGGAATAAAATACCGATACATGTTACAACGTGGATGAACCTGGAAAACATCATGCTTAGTAAAGAAGCCAATCACAAAAGACCAATATTATATGATTTATTTCAGATTAAATGCCCCAAACATGGAAATTTATAGAGACAGAAAGTAGATTAATGGTTGCTGGGGTGGAGGTGGAGGATTTGGAGGGTTGGGTGGGATGATTGATAAAGAGTATGGGATTTTTTTTTTTTTTGAGGTGATGAAAACTTTCTAAGATTGTGGTCATGGTTGCACATATCGTTGAATATGTTAAAACCTGTTGAATTATACACGTTAAGTGGGTGAATTGTACAGCATGTGAATTACATCTCAATAAAGTTGCTAAAAAATTAATAAATTCTACACGGTTAACATTATTGCTGATTCTGATTTATTGTTGTTCACTAAACACCTTTGGCCAACCATTTATTTTTTGATGATATTAGTTTATATTAATTTTCATAGTTTTCCAACTGACCGGAGTTCAGTCATTGTACATTCTGTCACACATTTTAAACATTTCTGTCTTTTGCTGCGAAAAGTAGGTGTCTTTTTTGTTGTGCTATAATAATGAGCGGAATAGACAGCAGCTCTTCTCTTAGTTCTATTAGTGTTATTTAAAAAGTTTCCGAAAGTATTTTTGGTTCTGGTTCCACTGTGGTGGAATACACCCATTACAGCCTAATCCTCCAGCTGATGACAACTAAAACAAAATACCAAAGGAACCCCCTGTGAACTCTGAAAAGTAAACGAAAGCACTATTGTGAGTAAGAATCAAATTTAAGGGTGGGTTTCTTCTGTAGCAGTTTTTTCCCAGGGCAGCTTGTGCTTAGTCACGGATTAGCACAACAGCAGAGGCAGCTAAAACCCCAAGAGAAACCCATCCTTCTGGCCAGAGGAAGCAGGCAGCAGAGTGGAGGAGTACACAGGAGGGGAGAAAGCTGCAGAATGGGGCCCCCGATTTCTGTTTATGAAACCACACAAGACACAGACTAATCCCGAGCACTACAAGCAGGAGACAGAACCAAAGCAACACAGCAAAAGCTGAATGAGCAGAAATAAGATTTGAAACATTCACCCAGTCTCAGATTAGTCCCTGAATAATGCTCAATTGAGTTGAAACCAAACCAATGCAGCAAAGGGTTAGAAAACTGAACTGAAATTTGCACTATTGCCTGTAGAACATAAGGCAGAAATAATGCCCTGAATCTAACCATGGTGACTGCCTGTTAACGTGTGTGATGTAACAAAAATAACAATGAGATGCTACTGCACACTTCTTGGAATGTCCAAAATCTGGGACACCAATGACACCAAATGCCAGCAAGGATGTGGAGCAACAGGAACTCTCATACATTGCTGGTGGGAATGCAAAATGGCACAGCCACTGTGGAAGACAGTTTGGCGGTTTCTTTCAAAACTAAACATACTCTTAACCATATGATCCAGCAATTGCACTCCTTGGTATTTACTTAAAGGAACTGAAAACTTATATCCACACAAAATCCTGCACACAGATATTTATAGCAGCTTTCTTCATAATTGCCAAAACTTGGAGACAACCAAGATGTGCTATAGCAGATGAATGGATAAATAAACTGTGGTACATCCAAACAATGGAACATTATTTAGCGCTCAAAAGAAATAAGCTATTAAACCATGAAAAGACCTGGAGGAAACTTCAATGCTTATTCCCAAGTCAGTTGTTCCCCAAATATCCTTCCCCTCCCAACTTTCATCAATCTGTAATGAAAAATTCCATATATTTGGTTAAGCATTTTATTTTAGAAACTTTATGTTCTACTTCTGCTGCTCTGATGTCAACATTTTTCTGATATTATTTATAATACTTCTCTTACTTTAGCATTTATAGCTGTTCTGTTAAATCAGCTCCCTTAATCATGACTTCCTCTGGTCATCCTTCAGTGCTGTGAACTCTATGAAGAAAGAGTATTTTTGCAGACAAGGTGATACACTCTCCAAACATTGACAAATCTGACAATGTCCTTTTTCTTTCATGTATGAACAAGTTGGAAAGAGAGAGGGAAGGGAAATATATTTAAATATCCACTATATTTTAAGCACTTTAAAAAGCCATCATCTCATTTTTTTCTTATTTTGACCCTGTGAGATAAGTATTATTTCTTTTTTACAGATGAAAAATTGCTGATGTTTCAAAAGAGAAAATATTTTGCCTAGATATGTCATAAATGGAAGAACAAAGAACATGATTTGAACCCTGGCTATTGTGCTCCAAAGCCTCTTCTCTTTCCTTTGCATCACACTTCATCTTTTTAAAAATATTTTATTTATTTACTCATGAGAGACAGGGAGGCAGAGACATAGGCAGAGGGAGAACCAGGACTCAATCCCAGGACCCTAGGATCCTGACCTGAGCTTCTGAAGGCAGACCCTCAACCACTGAGCCACCCAGGTGCCCCCATCACACTTCATCTTGATTTATTTTCATATGTTGAGCAATCAGTCAGTTGGTCCTTACCCTCCTCAGGCCTTCTGGGTGTCAGACATGAGTGTCTTCATCCTGCTAACTCAAAAACAGTCACAGATCCTCACCCAAACAGGCAATCTGTCAGCAGCCTCTCAACTAGAAGCTGAAATAGTAATAGCTATTATTCATTGAACATCTATGATTCTAGGCATTGTACCAAGTGTTTTACTACTTAAATATATAATTTCTATTTTACAGATGAAAAAACTGAGGCTACCTACCAGCACCTAGCTGGTAGGTGGTAGAGCCAAGATTAGCCTGCATGTCTCTCTAATTCCAAAGCCCATGCCTTAACTTTCATGTCACTTTGGCTTCATAAAGTCAATGTCTGGTGTCGTTGGACACATATATGCTTACCTAATAAAATTCTTACATTATTTTCCATTCTTACATTATATTGGCTTATAAAGTTTGATTGAGTCTCTACTGTGGCTCTCTAATTAGTTCTCAATTCCTTCTGTTGTGATTGGAACTTTACCCTGAATTCCAGCTCATTTTGTTGGATGTCATGTGTGACCTGCATTCTTCTTTCCATTTTTAAAAAAGATTTTACTTATTTGAGGAAAAGACAGAGATAGCAGGGGAGGGGCAGAAGGAGAGGGAGAGAATCTCAAGCAGACTCCCTGCTGAGCAGGGACCCCCCCCACACAGGGCTGGGTCTCATGGCCCTGAGATCATGACCTGAGCCAAAATCAAGAGCCAGACACTTAACCGATGGAGCCACCCAGGCTCCCGTCCATTTTTTTTTTTTCACCTTCACTTATCCCCTGGGAGCACTGGATCTGGTATACATAGCTACCTGCTTGTTCATCTAGTATTTCTGTTGGCAACAATGTTTTCTTTCCTTGATATAACTCGGAGATTAGAATAGCTTGGATAGCATGCTGAGACACCATTTGATGCATCATCTCTATAGCCAAGTTTAGTTTCCCTGCCTTTGTTCTCCATGGAGTCAGTGTACATGAGTGAAATGGAGTTTTCCTGATAATTTGGAGATAAGATAGTCTTGCAGCATGACTAGTAGTAATAAGGAACCCAAAAGCTATCAAATCAGAAGTACACATAAATGTTATTTGTCAGTGGGTTCATGAGATGACTTATCCTAGGAAGATAAGATTCTTTGTAAAATGAAACAAGTTAAATGTGCATTGAGACACAGAAAGAGACACAGATAGAAAAGAGTGACCTATAATATATCTAGAGTAGGAAAATCTAACTAACAGGAATTTATCCTTATTTATCCAGCAATAGTAAAAGGGGGGGAAATCCAGTCATTCCATTGAAAGCCAAAGATAGTTACTAAGGGTTTACAAGGTCTTGATAAAAATAATCTCTGATGCTACTTCTTTTTCTCTAATTCTGGTTACAGAAGAAAACTTCTGGTTATGAAATTAGCCTCCAAAATGTCTTGAAAAAAGAAAAAGTAGTTACTCTAGAGAAGGCAAATACTACAGCAATAGAAGTATATTTCTTTTATCAATTGGTTGTTCTGATGTCACTAGTGAGTTTGATAGGTGTACATCGGTCCTGGGAAACCAATTGACTCTAGGTTTTTTTGAATAAATTGCATTTGAGAACCAGCAAAGCTGAGGATCAGACACTGGGATGTGGGTTGCTGTGTCAATGTTTATAGCTATGTCATGGACTGTCTTCTGAGAGCCTATCTATTCCCCTTTCCTTTACTACCTCTTGGTTCTCTCAGTAATGAAAATACAACCCAGTACAACTCACTTTCCTTTCTTAACTGTGCATTGCCACTGGGGTCACTAAATGCTTTCACTTAGGCCCATGTGAATCATGAAGAAAGTTATGCACAGAGACACAAATGCACATTCTGTGGACATAAGATGACGTATGAATCTAATTCTATAAATAACCAGATTCTAGTTTAAAACTAAATGGTGTCTTATTTGCAGTGTATCTACAGTATTTTTTTTTCAGATCTCATAGGGCTCTCTCTTGACCTGCTCTTTAAGACCTCTACTCTTCAGACACTTCAATAGGTATGGCAATTTAATTTTGTTTCTAGAGTTATATCACAAATAATTATTAGTTTTTAATTTTGACATAATTTTTTTCTTGCAGCAGAAATTAATCCTATGAAAATTTTATTTCAAACCTCAAAAAATGTTGAAAAAGAAAAATAAACTTAAATATTGAGCTAGAGAAAGGAAGCTTTTGACATGGGTGAGGACTTAGTTGGATGTCTCACTATAGTCAATTCTTCCCTTGGCTGGGCTGGGTCCGTGGTCCCATGCCATAGCCACCTGGCTTAGCTAGCTCCTGCCACCCACTGATTTTTTGAAAATAAGAATTCTGGACAATAACACAGTGCTACAAAAACTATGCTTAGCCACTACTTAAATGTCACTTTGACTAAACAACTTGACTGTGTTATTTGCTTTGTGGGAGGAGAAGGGGAATTGAGTTTAAAGCTTCATGCTGCAAGAAAGAATCACTCTTCTTGGGGCACCTGGGTGGCTCAGCCAGTTAAGCATCTACCTTCAGCTCAAATCATGGTCCCAGGATTCTGGAATCGAGCTCCACATCAGGCTCCCACTCAGTGGGGAGTCTGCTTCTCCCTATGCCCATCCCCCTGCTCATGCTCTTTCCCTTTCTCTATATCTCTGTCTCAAATAAATAAATAAAATCTTCCAAAAAGTTTTTTAAAATACTCTTTCTGCCTTTTTACTTTTTTTTTTTTGAGAGAGAGTGTGTAAATAGGGAGAGCAGCAGAAGGAGAAGGAGAGAGAGAGAGACCATCTCAAGCATGTTCCAGTCCAGTGCAGAGCCTGATGTGGAGCTCAATCCCACCACCCCAAGATCATGGCTTGAGCTGAAATCAAGTGTCAGACACTTAACTGACTGAACCACCCAGGTGCCCAAAGAATCATTACTCTTCACTCTTTTATTCCTCCCCACCTCAAACATCCCAATCATGGCATCAGCACCTTTGGAACACTACCAACTTCTTATTGACATTGTACTGCATAATAAGATCCAAGAGTGAGGGGGATCCCTGGGTGGCGCAGTGGTTTAGCGCCTGCCTTTGGCCCAGGGCACGATCCTGGAGACCCAGGATCGAATCCCACATCGGGCTCCCGGTGCATGGAGCCTGCTTCTCCCTCTGCCTGTGTCTCTGCCTCTCTCTCTCTCTCTCTCTCTCTCTCTCTCTGTGACTATCATAAATAAATAAAAATTAAAAAAAAAAAGATCCGAGAGTGAGGAAGAGGGAAAGAACAGAGCTGGAGAGTTTCTAATATTGTCTTTATTAATTTTGAGCCATTTTCCACTCACTAATCATTTCCACGAACATGAGGAGAAATAGGCTTTGTTGTATGAACAAAACACATTAATTAAGAGTTTAAATC
The DNA here is from genome assembly GCF_053574225.1 of Canis aureus. Classification (NCBI taxonomy): domain Eukaryota; kingdom Metazoa; phylum Chordata; class Mammalia; order Carnivora; family Canidae; genus Canis; species Canis aureus. The sequence goes on from NC_135638.1 coordinate 26,938,058, forward strand.
CTGAAAGCATATTTGGAATAGCAAAAGTTCATGGAAAGGAAACAATCAGGATGAACTGTGGAATAGGAACTTGTATTTTTTTCTCTGGTTGGTATGCCTGAAGATATCCGTGAACTCTGAAATTTAAAAAAAAAGGTTATTTCTATTTTATTTCATGTCATTATTCTTTTACTCATCTTTTCTACCTTTATATGTTTGTCAAGCCTTTAACTCCAGGTTTTCAGCCGTAGATGCTCAAAATCTATGTCTTCATTATGTCCTACATTATTTCTACACATGTGCACCAGTGTAGGTGAAATTTGGTGGTCATTAAGTATCCATCTTTACTTGAGTACTAATCATTTTACTGTCTAGGGTAGATTGGTAAATTCCTTAACTTTGTAATATGGGCAATTTATATAATACCTCATTTACAATTCCCCCCCCCAAGATATTATTACCCTTTATCAATTAAGTGAGTAGGGAAGAAGACATATGGAGGCTATCATGACTATCCAAGAAAGTGAAAAGTCCTTATTAGTCCTTTGATCAACAAATATTTGCTGATTAGTGTGTTTAGTACTGATTTATTAACTCAGATCCTTTTGTGTGATATTTACTGCCATATTCTATTATTAATATTTGTTCTTTTTTTAAATTTTTATTTATTTATGGTAGTCACACAGAGAGAGAGAGAGAGGCAGAGACACAGGCAGAGGGAGGAGCAGGCTCCATGCACCGGGAGCCTGATGTGGGATTCGATCCCGGGTCTCCAGGATCGCGCCCTGGGCCAAAGACAGGCGCTAAACCGCTGCGCCACCCAGGGATCCCAATATTTGTTCTTAAGAGCAGAGAGGAACGATATTCATTGAGCACCATGCCAGGTAAATCATGTTATGCATTTCAGTTACTTTTTAGTGCCAGTTAGGCAGGCCTCAAATTTCCATAGAGTCTGAAATAATAGTTGTAAATCTCAGTATTTTAAAAATAATATTCTCTAAAATATTTTTATTCTTGTTCTCCATAAAGTATACATAAATAATTAACATCTTTTTATCATTTTGTATGTACCATTTTTCAAACTACCATGCATGTTAGCCTGGAAGAAGATGATGAGACACTAATGTAATTGCATCACTGGTTAAATTACTTTATTTAAAAAGAACTATACTGGATGGCTGGACAATTTTCTAATATATTTTCATTTTCCAAAAATTCCCCATTATGGAGTTAAATATTTGAAAATCTTAGTATAATATAAACATGCCAGTCTCCTAGGTTTCTCTTTTCTTCTCACTGTATATGCCTTTACATAGATTTATGTAATTTAAATTTTTTTACTTGTTTGGTCTAGTTTTCCAGAATGTGTACTCTTTAAAGAAGTTCAAGACTGTTTAAATCACTGTTTTATCCCCAAAGTCTAACTCAATAAATGTTTATTGAAAGAATCACTTTAAAGGAATCTTCTTACAAGGCAATAACTATAAATATTTAAACAACACCTTATTGCTAGCTTTTAAAGTAATTTCTCAACAGATTTAGTGAATGAGACAAGCCTGTTTAATAAATTATAGTATTCAACTTTAATTTTCCCATCCCTGATTTTCTGTCTTCTCTTTGGAACTTTGTGCACTGATTTTGTTTGCTTTTCTACAAACGTCAAAATTATAATAATATCTCTAAGAAAAAATAGTGAAGCAGAGTTAAAATTTGAATTATGGCATGAGCTTTACCTAACAATCCTAGGCTACAAATAATGTTTCTCCTATAATAAATTTGTGCCAGTCCTCATGTTTGGAAATTTGATAAAATTATTCATTTGCTCTTTGTATTAGTTTGCCATTGACACTATAACAAATCACCACAAAATTAGTGGCTTAAAACAATGCAAATGTATTCTCTTGCAGTTCTGGAGCTCAAGAGTCCATCTCACTGGGCTAAAGTCAAGGTGTCCTGGGGCTGCTTCCTTTTGGAGAGAATCCATTCCTTACCTCTTTCAGCTTCTCGAGGCTGCCTATATTCCTGCCTCCTGTCCTCCTTTCATCTTCAAAGCTAGCCGTGCAGCATCTTGCTTCTGTCATTGCATTGTCTTCTTCTTTATGCAAATCTCCCTCTACTTTCTCTTACAAGAAACTGTGTGATTGCATTTATGGCCCTTTCAGATAATCCATGATAATCTACCCATGTCAGGAGCCTTAATTTAATCACACTTGCAAAGTCTATTTTTTACAATATGAAGTAGCATTCACAGGTTAGGAATTAGAACCTAGATATTTTGGGGGAGGGCATTGTCCAGCCTACCCTACCCTTCTCTGTTTAATTTGTATTTAATTTAAAATCTATGATGCTTTCCTAATAAAAGTGTCTTAAGTTATGTACTGAAACATTTATTTTTATTAAGCTATTCACTACTTTCTGTTTTAAAGAATTAAATAATTTTGATAAAAACATGCTAAATTATATTTTCACAGAAAATACAAATTTTAACCAAGTTGTCACCTCCAAAATCTCCTGAATCTGCTCTCTTTGTGGTGGTATTATGGAAGACTGTAGAAGGTCACTGGGTGGAGAGTTAGTTTGGTCAGTGTACTCTTCACACCCTAGAAAACAGCAATGGGAACTGGTAGGATTTATTTCATTCTATTCTGACATTTCTCCCCTTCTGCAAGCTTTCTCTTTCATTCATTCCTTTTTTTTTTTTTTTTTTTTTTTTTTTATGAGAGGGAGAGAGAGAGAGAGAGCAATCAGTGAGCCAGGGGGTGGTCGGAAGGACAGGGAGAGGGAGAGAGAAAATCTTAAGCAGACTCCACACTCAGCATGGAGCCTGATGTGGGGCTCAATTTCACAAGCCAGAGATCGTGACCTGAGCAGAAATCAAGAGTCAGACGCTTAACCAACTTAGCCACACAGGCACCCCTGCAAGATTTTTTATTTATGGAAGATGGAAATGTTAAAAGCAAAAAAACATATGTTTACTCAATTTCACACTCCTGCTTGTACTGATGCATTGTTCTGAATATGCCACATCATCTGAAATGTCTATCCCTCGCATCTGTGCTGTTCCCAGTCTCTGAAAAGCTGTCAACTCTATCCTGATAGCATTTTCTTAGCCATCAAATTTAGCCAGGAATCAGAGTCTCAGGGAAGTCTGTAAGCTCCTCCCATGTGACCTCAACACACCCAACCCTGTAGTTCTGATATCACTCATGATCCTAAATCACAGCTACTTATCCATTGGCCACTCTGCTCCTAGGCTGTGTGCTCCATAAATGTGGGAACTGTGTCCTCCAGATTGCAGTACCTACCATTCCACCCAACACAGAGTTGGTGTTCACGAAATGTGTGTAAATAAAGGCTCATTCAATAATTGTGTGCTGACTAATATGTATGTTTCATTTCCCAATGAGTTTACTAATTTCACTAACTTTTCTGACATTGCAATTTTTGACACATACACATTCCATAAAGCGTGACGCATAATAAGAAAATGGGGAATGTTTTTCATTTCTCATTATAAAAACATAAAACATAAATACTGGTATTATGAAAACATAAATATGTGATATATTTTCTCTCTTTGGGGGATGGAATATAGATCATCCACTGGCGCTTGAATTTGTGGTTCTGGCTAAATGAGCTAATCAAGATGGAACAAATATATATCAATACCTCTGAAAGCAGTGTCAGTGGGTCATACAGTTTCCCCCTAAGAACTGAGGCAGCATCTGACAAAGGAAATATATACATATATAATATTTATATTTTATATATTACATTAAATAGTATATAATATAAAAATATATATGATTATTATAGAATCTCAGAATATTGAGACTGTGAGGACTATAGAAATTGTTGATTTTCTGTGGGTGTGTTACTTTTAAGATGAGGACAGGTATGCCTGTAGGTATTGATTTCCCCAAATCGGGGAGTCAAACCTGAGACTAGACTCTAGCCCTCCTATGTAATTAGCTTATTGCCATCTCTACTATGCCTTAATAAAATAGTTTAAACATAAGTTTTCAAAAGTCACTGAGTCTTCCAAAATTCTAAACCAGATACATAATTTGCATTTTTCTCCACCTCGTCGTAAGAAGCAGTGAAAAGAAAACTAGGTTAGGATCACACAACTTGGAGATATTGATAGAAGTTTTTTTTTGCTGCAGCCCCCAAACATTGCAGAATGGCACCTATAAGGCAGATGCTGCCTCTCCCAGGGATAGGGAGCTGCAGAATGAGGAAGCCACCTCTGCTCAGAACAGGAAGCTGCTGAGTTAGAAACCCGCTTGACAAATCAGGAAGTTGCCACCGTGACAGTCAGCTCCAATATCCTGCTGGGGATTGGCTCACACAAGAGCATCTGAACAGCAGTACCTAAATCATATGCGGAACCTTCACTCCATAGGAGTCTGGGAAATGGTGTTTTAGTATAAAAGAGAGGCCCGCCCTGGTTTTAATCTTTCTTGGGTGATCATGGGACAATTTAATCTCTGTAACCCCCAAGTAAGACAATGGATGTGAAAGCAGTTTGTCCTAAAGACTTGCAAAATGCCAGTTATTCGGTATTACTCCCATGCCATCTGTGCCCTCCTCGTTGTTACGACCCTCCCTCTTTTAGCCTCTGTGGTGTGCTAGTGGGATAAAATACAACAATCTTACTAGAATATCACTCGCTTATCCAATCCTTGAATATATCTGCCCATGAAAATAGTACAAAAGGGAATGGGGAATATGATATCTTTAGCTTGGACTTATTTCCATGGCTAAGTTTAGAAAAGTGTTTTAATGAGTCTTCTTGTTAGCAGGCTATAGCTTAATGCCATTTGGCTCTCCCTGAAGACTCTTCTAAAATTATTCCTGATCTTGAGACTTATTTTACTTTAAAGTAAAGCGGACATGCTCTGAGTCTTGAGGTGGTTCATTAATTGCCTGTGAGGAATGAGTGACCGAGAAAACTTGCCGGTGTCTTATAGCAAAATTTCGACCGATTCAAACCATGTTCAGAATCTAACTTGCTGGCCCGGGCAAACTGACCCTCCAGTGATCACTCCCCGTTTGCTGGTGGCTATGCTGTTTTTTTGCCTTCCAGATCTCAGATTGCTGGCTCTCTTCTCATTGGCCTTCCACTCACTCCCCACAATCTTTGCCATGACCCTCCTCAGTTATTTTTATTTCCAAGTCTAGGAAATAGAAATGTAAAGTACTTTCCTACATATGTTCTTTAAGTTCTCTTGGATAATGAGCCATCGTTATTGTGGGTGAGAAAGATGATCACTGATTCATTTTGTGGGGAAAACATGATACAAATTAATTTTCAGTATTGGCAGGTATTTGTACTTACACTTCCCTGTGCTTAAAATAATATTTCTTGCCATTTGAAAAACGAATTCAATATTATGATTGGTAAATATTGCTTATAAGAATTATGAAACTTTCTGTAAAATGTAGGCTATCTCAACTGTGACTACGTGGTGGTAATTGGAATTCTCTCTGATGGTGCTCAGACCCTGGGGCAACAACCTCTCTGGTCTTCCATGTTCATGTGTGTAAAAAGCAAGATGAGTTTCATCTCCACCATTCTAACATTCTTTGAGTGGATGAATGCTTAGCTACCCAGCTAAAAGTGATGACTCTTGCCTACCTCTCCGATCTATCGCTAAATAAGGATTTTAGGATATAGGATATAGGGCATTACTAGATTCACGTTTCTAATTTTCTCCTCCTTCTTCCACCTATCTCTTCTCCCTGTGCTAATAGAATTTAAGATGATAAAATAGACCCCCAGGGGTTGTCTTTCTTTACATGGCCAGAGCTAGAGGTGGACATGGCCATTAGGAGGTAACGGTGAAACCATCTTTGAGCCTTTCTTTACTTAAAGGAGGTAACAGGACAACCTCACAGAGCAATGTCAACAAGGAAAGTTTTCGCTCTCTTCCTTAGTCTGGTAGCTCATCATGAGCAGTTACATATTCAAATGAATCTGTCAGGGACAAGAGTCTGGTGCTTGAGTTCCTGCTCGGCCCGATGACATTGATTTGTGAGCATAATGCTCGGCTGCGGGATGTGTGACAGATAAATTTTATCAAAATTAAGGCACAATTAAACATTTCATCTTCCTAATTACTGGCTGTAGATTCAGCCTGATGACCATGTGCTGTAAGAAATCAGCGACCATTACACATTTTAATGGAGCACAGCTGTCTTACAGCTTGGTAATATTTGCACAGTGCCACAGAACTGTAATTTATGATAAAAAGAAAAAATGTGTATTGGCGCTTTTTTGCCAAAATAGATTAAGGATTCATATACTTTAATGAGATTTGGACCTAGTCTTGGATTATCGTTATAAATGATTTATGTGCGTGTTGGTGGACTCCTGTAGTTCAGAGTTGATTTGTGTTTTGGTCTACCAATATGTAATTCAATATCTATTCTTGAGCCAATACCGATCACTTTCCCCCTTTTCTTTTTCTTTTGCGTCTTGCATTTCTTTCGCCTCTCACAAAGAAGGACAGATGGGAAGGTAACAAAGCAAAAACGCGATGGCAGGAGGGGCCTTGTTGAAAGCAACTGTAGCTTCTTAAAAACTCATTGGGAGCACGAGTAGGGAAGGGTGGAGGTGCCCTGACTGCAGAAACAGGCAGCAGGTGGACCTGCTTCACCAACCCTGGCTTTGGGCGCAGCCACAAAAATCTATGGCTTACTGGGGCAGAGCAGCAGACAGGCCCCGCGAGGACCAAACCTGACTGCAGAACTGGCCTTTGCTCTTCTGAGGAGAGAAGTGACTGACCACTAAACCCTTCTCTTCTGTTTTTTCATTTGCAATGAGGGAAAAGACTCATTTTATCCTCTTTCCTGAGATTAGCTGAGAGTACTAATGAGGAAGACCATCAATTAGTTATTATTAGTTATTATTAAAAGGCAACATGACAGAGCTACCTTTCCTCACTACTACTACTATAAGGACTTCCAGGCTGTGATTTTGGCTCCACATCCTGTTAACCACTGTTGGTATGTGTTCCTTTATTACCATCCTTACCGACAGAACACTTGAAAGTGAATGCTTGTGAATAAACTGCTGTCAACAAATGGTCACCAGTAGGGTCATGAGTAGCCCAAAAACGTATGCGGAAATTGTATACAAATTGTTAGTGCCTGGTGCATAGTTGTGAATAAATCAGGGAGCAAATGTAAAATGCTATATCTGATTAGTAATTACTACACTGATTAAATTTGCCCAGGTAAATTAAAGCCATATCTTCAATCCTTCTTATGTGAAAAGGATTCATATCTTTTCAGAAATATTTCTTTTCAGCAAGCACACTGTGGATGAGAGAAAAAGGCAAGATACCAGAATCTACATGAATCTGCTCAATTTAGGTGTTAACTTGCCTACTGAAAACAGAGAACATATCCTAATGAATTCAGAAGGCCTATATATATATATGTAACAGGGAAAGAAGAGCTCATCATTTTATCATCCCGATCTTCTCCAGGCTTGATTTATTTCGGCACTCATATGCTGGAATGTTTCATACTGTACCAGGTTGCATATGCTTGCACACTAATTCTCAATTGCCGTATGCAGTTTGTGACAACCATCTGCTTCGACCTCCCTTTGAGTTCTTTCTCCCACTCAGCCCAGCTGAAGTAAAAATATGGACAGAAACAACTTCTGCAGGGAAATGAAAAAGTTAATAGGAGAGTTAAAGTTATATTGTGTATCTGCCTTTTGCATGGATGTGCTCCTGCAACTTATGCTCCACTTATCAAATATTTCTGAAATGCAAAGCCTGACACTTAGCAGAAAGCTGTAAAGAATGCCATGTTTCCTCTGACAGGCTTGGCTGTGGAGGAAAGGTAATAATAAAATATGTACATCTAGTGCACATGGCGACGCTAGAGCCCCCTAGCACTGCTCCAGCAACCTAGACTTACAGTATGTAGCACCTTGTCACATACCAGAGGGCGAGGGGGGAGAAGAGGAAGAAAGAGAGAAATAAGCATATTTGAAAATGCCTGAAAAAAATCAACAACACATTTTGGAGTTTGACTTGAAAAGGAGGGTTGATATATATTTCCTAAAAATTATTGCATTACGGTAGAGTTGAAAGAACCTCCATAACTACAGAGGTCATATCTCCTATCTTTTTACAGGGAGCATGAAAGGAGAAACAGGAAAACGTGTCTGAGAATTTTAAAAACAGACATTAAATTTGTGTATTTATATTTGAAAGATTTTTTTTTTTATAAAGGAAATGCTTGGGTTATTAGAAAACATACCACGGTCATGAAAGTGACTGATTTATTGTAACTTCACCAAATCAAAGGCACTACCAATTGTATTGGATCTGATCCCATGAACTCTGAAATGTGAAAAAATTACATATTGAAAGCAGTGGGAAGTTCTATATCTCCATCTAAATATGTTATATCTAATTCCACATCTACATCCATATCTATACCTCTCACCCAAATCTGATCTAAGTAGTTCATACCATGTACATGTGTCTAACCACAAGAAAAAGAAAAATGACCTTGGGACCCAAGAAGAATGATGGTATGGGAAATTTCTGGGAGAGGAAGAAGGAGAGAAGTAATAAGAGGAGGATGAAAAAGGAGGAAAGAAAAGAACCTGAATATATCTAGAGAGGACTAGAGGCATGATCTGAGGTAAAACTGTTATACTAGTATTCAGAAGATCACCATCACAGTCTCTGTGTTCCAAAACCATTAATATTTCTACAGGAAAAGCATAAAGTGAGAACATGAGATGAAATTGGCAGATAAAGAAAAATAAATGTCCTGGATATAGCACTAATGAAGTTCAGATGGAATCAAATATAAAGGCTGGTGAATCATTACTAAAATGGGCAAAATACAAGTTCAGTGTGTTCTCTTAGAGTCTGGGCCACCAGATTCTGTCTAAATATAACTGATCACTTCTAAAAGCCACAAGTCCTACAAATATTTTGTTGCATTTTACCTTTTCCTTTAAACTTGATGGTGTATCAGAAGAACTTCAGTTGAATATATCAGAACCAGGTTATGGAATTGGGGTACATTACCTTACAATTATTGGAAAAAATTTAAAATCCTTTAAAGAGCTCAACAAAGAATAGTTAAAGATCAATTATGTAATGGTTTAGAGCATGGGCTTTGGAATCAGCCTGGGTTAAAATTCAGCTCAACTTTTGACTTTGCCATTTATCAGCTTATGAACTTACGCCTCAGTTTCTCTATTTGTAACATGACCAAGAAGAGCACCTGCTTTATTGTCATTAGGATAAAGTGAGAACGTATATGTGTATCACCTAGCACACTGCTGAGTACATAATAAATGCTCAATAAATGATAGTTCCTTTTATTACTGTCAAAGGTCTGGAGGGAACAGATGATAAAAGCTTCATGGGGGCTGGGAAGGAAGATGCAGGAAAGTCACCATGGACAGTTTGTGACAGACAGGGCACTGTGTTCTTTCATGGGCAGGTAGGGGCATGAGACGTCCAGTTTGGTTAATTGAGAAAATGTGATCTTTTGCCATCATATGATGTTGAAACTTAAATTTAAGGATTACACATTCCACTGATTCTTCGGCAAATACTCCATAAGGCCACAGTAAATGGTTCCACTTCTGGAAATATAATTCCTTCTCTACTGAACCAGATTACCTTATGAAGGCTAAGCTTTGCTACCTTTGGTTGATTAAGGCTTGAGGTCAGTGTGTGTGTGTGTGTGTGTGTGTGTGTGTGTACATATTACATATGTGAATACATAGGTGTATATATTTCCTAATATTTAAAAAAAAACGCTTTTGTAATTCGGGTTTTCAAAGATGGTCTCTGCTTTGTTTCTCTTAGTCTCTTCCAGAAACCGAAAGACTTGATCACCCGCATTTTTATTTTCAGCTAACTGGTTTCATCTACTTTGATTTGTGTTGTGCAGCAGAATTTTGGGATGCCAGATGTCTAAAACACATAGGTTAAAAGCAGGTCAGTTTCAACACAAGACTATCATTTTACAGTTTAGTGAATATATTTACAAATTCCATAGTAACAAGCCCGTTGACACAGGCGCAGTGAAATTATTATCCTCTACAAATAATCTAGTACAAAAACGTCTTCTTCAGACCCTGTGTGCCTTTCTATCACTGATCAGAGCCCAGCACCTGACTGTAGGGCTTATGAAAGTTTGAAGTGGAGGAAGAGTTGCTGTAGCTTGGGGCTCTTGTTAATGACTACAGAATCCTCACTCTGCAGCCAAGCCTGGCAAAGTCCACAAGAAACAGCAGGGCTTAAATAGCTCACTGCTAGTCCTAGCAGGGTTCTTGTCAGTCAAATATATTCACTGCATACCTATTGTGTGCAGAGTGCATCTTTTCACTTGCCAATTCAGCACTGAGAGGTTGGTTTAGCTCTTTTTATCTTTATGACCTGCAGACTGGTAATAGCATTTCTAGCAGTGTGTTCATTTTAACAATAATTTATTCCAATAAAACAAGGTGGATGTTCCCTAGATATGGCCACCATATGCCCTGAATTTTCTGGGCTAATCTTGATTTCATGTCATTTTATTTTCATTCCAATAAAGGCAATTAGTGAAATACATAATGAAATGTGATTTCAATTTTTTATATTATTCTGAGATTTCATATAATGAATTGGCATATCAGAAAAAGATATTTTGCGAGGTTATGTTTATGGGTTTCTTTGGAAAGTGTGGTTACTGGGTAGGCCACAGCATTCCTTACGAAGGGGTTTTATTTTTACTTCTTGAACAAAAACTAGGCTATTTCAGGAAGGTGTGTCCACCTTTGGCTCCACTGAGGTCTTCCCCATGCCTCCATCTCCCCCTTCAATGACCATTAAGGGCTGTATTCTAATACAGTCACGGATCTTACACCTATTAAGAATCGTTAGGTTTCAAGTCATAGAGACCCCAGTTTAAACTGACTTAAAAACACAGGAGGTTTATTAGGTCATACAGTCAAAAAGGCAAACTAGGGCTGGCTATAATTGAGACTTAACTTGGAAACTCGTATGATGTTGTCCAGGACTGGTTTTATCTCCCCTGTCCTCTGTATTGACTTCATTCTCAAATTCCCCACAAGGACCCTCATAGCCCTGTCACCTTCATGGTCTCAAAATGGCCTCAGCACTTCCAGACTTTACATCTTCACCCCTCACTGACAAGGAAAAGGAAGGTTTCTTGTGGTAGCCTCCATGGAAGAGAAATACTTTTTGTTACCAGAAGCCCTAGGAAACATTTCCATTGCTTCACTGATTCTGCTTATGTTCTGTGCCTTGTCACTAACCAGTTACTTGGTTGGAGGGATGGTATCCACCAGTGGGTTTAAGCCAATCAAGTGCCACTTTAAAATTTGGGGTGAAGTCAATCATATCTGTGCCATGCTATGTGATTAAAAACGGTTCTTCTGAAGCAAAATTTGGGTTTTGTTACTAAGATAGGGAAGGATGCTGGAAAGAATAAAATATCAAATGTCTACTACAGGTCTCTGTGTTTGTGCATACCATCAAAATACAATTTCCTAGGGTAAAAGAGCATGCAATGCAAAGCAGTCAAATCATGTTATCTGTACACGTTGAGTGTTCAGTCAGACTCACCAGCTGAATTTTTTTTTTCTGAAGACCAGGCACATAGTTCATAAGATGAAATTTCATGCCTGAGACAGAGCTATCCAGAGATGCTCAGGTTCACTCACATGTAGTCAAAATTACAGATGTCAAATCAAGAAATTCAAATCAATCAAGTGGGCATAATAAAGAAGCATAATAGTATCAGCATTTCTTTTAAGAAGCACAGGAAATATGAGGACTCCAGAGGTCCTCGGATCCCCAGACAAAGAGAAGCATTCTAGGATTATGAAGCTAAGATGAAATCCTTCATATGGTATCTTCCAAACTTGCTCCACTATAAGTATTACCTGGGGGAACATCTTTAAAACACAGATACTGGATTTCCACCTCAAACTTTATGAGTTGGCAGCTCCAGGGGAAGGGCCTAATATCTGTATTTTCAAAAATAATCAAATTGGGGAAACAATCAACTTACTCCACATCTCCTATTTGTCCACTGTGAAAGTCAGATAAATTATATTGAAAGGGAGGAGGGGGGACACCCCTTGAAATTGCCTCATTTATTCATTCAGCAAATGTTTATTTTACGTTTATTCTGTCCTAGATACCATGCTTCTAGGCAGTAAATATACAGAGAAGAATAGTCAGATAAAGCCTCTGGATTCATGGGATTTATGGTGTTTAGGGAATATGATTAATAAATAAGAAAATACATAGATAGATGACTACTACGAAGGAGAATTATAGGCTGCTAGAGGAGTGATTAGGAGACCTCTTGTCATCGGGAGATCCTTAACCACTTATTCACTAGTCCACGTATGTGATATAATTGAGTCTCCAGTCATATGTGACAAACATTAGGACAAGTCCAAGATAGACCACACCCCAATGGAGCATGACTAGGGAAGCAAACTGGCCTACATCGTTTTAAGAACATCATTGAAAGAAATATTGGGGAAATGCCCACGGCTGGTGTTTATTCTATCTTTATACATCTTCCTAGTGTTTATTCAGGCAGAGCTGAACCTATTTCTTGATTTCAAAAACCAAATCCCTAGAACCAAAGGGATTGCTGATTTTACTATCTTCAGCATTTATAAGGGCGAATATCAAGATCGTGCATGTAGATATAAATGCTGGTACTGTGTGTTTGAAACAGGCCTTGCGATTTGGTCAACTTAATCAAATAGGTCAAACTTGTCTATGTTGTTTCTCTCACATAAAATATGAATATCATAAAAGATTAAATCAGAAGATGTTTTGTCTCTTGCATTCACAAGAATAGATGACTTTCTATTCTATTTCTTTTCTATTATTACCTTTTTAGGGTAGTGATTCACTAATGTGTGAAATAGTGCTATTACGATGCTTCTTTTGTAAATGAGAATTATTGTTGGGATACATCACACATTTTTATTTTAAATACCAAAGTCCCAGGAGCTCCTGGGTGGCTCAGTGGTTGAGCATCTACCTTTGGCTCAGGTCATGATCCCGGGGTCCTGGGATCAAGTTCTGCATCAAGCTCCCCAAAAGAAGCCTGCTTCCCCTCTGCCTATGTCTCTGCCTCTCTCTGTGTCCCTCATGAATAAATAAATAAAATCTTAAAAAAAAAAGAAGTCCTGAAACTTGTTGATTCAAATAACAGAGTAGAAATGAACATTTTGAGTTTCTGAATATACTTTCAGCTCGGAAGTCGGTATAGAAACTGGAATCCTATTAATTCTACTAAATTGAGATTAATATATTGTCTAATAAAAATGCTATGCGTAAGGCAAAGGAATAAAAGTATTGGGTAATTATGATACAAAGATGAACATCTCTCAGGTTTTAATTTTGAATTGATAGTCCAATATAGAAAGATTCTCACCTTACACCCAAGATTTCAAGATAGTGTCACCTTTGTTGTAAACCGGCTTCTTGTTTTCCTCCAAAGTAGTTAATTATGCAACATAATGTATCTTTTAACTCAGGACTTTTAAAAAGTATCAAATTATAAAATGCTGCTGTGAGATTGAATTCACTGGTCAATATACCTATGATTTCCCCTGTCTTGAAAATATAACTCAAGATCCCTGTTCATTATAAAATTCTTGTTACTAGACTGATTTTGTGTCTTTGGAGAGAAAGCCCAATGGCCATTAAACTAACTCTTTACACACAATTAGTTGCTTGTTTTTTTTGTAAGTTTTGAGTTCTGCCTCAGTTGTGAAACGGAAATATCTTCAGGAAAATTAAAAATTCAATCAACAAATCAATATTTTAATTTTACAGTATAGGCATTTGAAAGTGCTGAGACTGCTGGGGCTTTTGTTGATGATGCTGTTGTTGTTGCTGTTGGTTTGGTTGATTTCTTTGGTTTTCTTCCAGATGTTTAACAGCATAAAGATATAGCCATAAAAAATCCATTCCTAAGTAAATGAACATGCTTCTCTTCCTTATTGTATAGAGCAGATACAGATGACTATAATCAGTATACTTGCTGGCAATTACATAACGATCTTTTGTCTGAGTAATATATGGCTCAGAGGCTACAGTATCAGCACAATAGGGTGCAATGCTTGAGGGAAATCCTTGGGAAAAAAGTCAAAAGCAGGAAAACAAAACAATTGTCTACTTATGAGTACTGGCTATTTTGAGGGTTCAGATGGTGTGCTATTTATTGGTCAGGCAGGAGGGATAGACAATGAGCAAAAGAAAACATAATTACAGAATGGAGAGAGGCAGGGACCTGACAACATCATTTGCTTTACTAGATCCAGCCATGCTGCGTACAACTTCAGACTTTCCACATTTATGAGCCAATACATTTATTTTTTAAAACTTATGTTACGTTGTACTTGGTTTCTGGCAATTGCAGGTAAAGTCCCAACTAATATATCAGGTGTTGAAAAAATATGGTGCAGAGTTCTGTTCATGGTTATGAGAGAATGAAAATAGAGCACGATGTTCTTTATTATATGTTCATGATCTTTATTAGCAAATATTGTAAGTTTTGATAAAATGCTATTTTCTTATAAATTGAAAGCTACTCAGAAAGTGGGTTAGAGCTGATAACAGTTTTATTGAAGGCAAAATAACAAACTAAGATAATGTTTTCATGCTTTTAATAATTACTTTTGTAATTAGATGATACAGGAGGCTCTGCCAAAACAAATTCTATAAACCCTTTCTAGAAGAAAAGGACAAATCAGTCTAGGATGTATTATGGTGGTTTATTGTGTTTAAGAATTTTTTTTAAAGATTATTTATTTATTTATTCATGAGAGACACACAGAGAGAGAGAGAGGTAGAGAAAGAAGCAGGCTCCATGCAGGGAGCTGGATGTGGGACTCGATCCCTGGTCTCCAGGATCAGGCCCTGGGCTGAAGGCAGCGCTAAACTGCTGAGCCACCTGGGCTGCCCATTTATTGTGTTTAATAGAGTCAACCTGATGTTCCAAACCATCTGCCTCTCTAACACAGGTGACCATAAGTTCAGTAAGTTATGTTTACTAACACATAGAACTGTATGTCATACATCTGGGGAATGTTGTTATTAAAAAAAGGAAATTCAAAAATTTTGAGCACTAAACTATACGTAAAATTATTGAATAATCCTAGATAACTGAGGCCTTGTAGAAAGGTGACAGATTTTAATGATTCTTAAGCAAGAAAAAGACACTCAGAATGTAAGAAGGATTGTAGAATCCCTGGAGTTTTTAAAGACACGTTTTCTTCTGGTTTAGTGTCTGTTGCATACTTGAAGTAAATACATTCAAAATTTTAGTCTGGTGTTTCCTGACACCTGTCTTATTGAATGAAAGTTTGTATTTTAAAAAGGGTGGGAGGTGCGCCTGGGTGGCTCAGTCAGTTTAGTGTCTGACTCTTGATTTCAGCTCAGGTCATGGTCTCAGTGTCCTGAGATCGAACCCTGTGTGGGGCTCCACACTCAGCAGGGAAGTTTGCGTCAGGATTCTCTCTCCCTCTCTCTCTGCCCCTCCATCTGCTCATGCATTCTCTCTCTCAAATGAATAAGTTAATTTTTTAAAAGTAAGTTTATACCTCATTTAAATGTTTATTATAAATGACTTATACTACTTTGGATACTGGATAAATGGATTTTGTTTTCAAAGCCAACTTCACCTCTAAACCTTCATTTCTAAACCATCACCACCAAAGGTTAATCCCTGGCATCAAAGATAAAATAAAAGGTGCTCCGATGTTTGAGTATGATAGAGAGTCACCTATGAAATCCAGAACTCAGTCTTTGGATAATTTCTTCTTACCTGATAAGCATGTGTTGCTGCAGGAGTCTGCATGTTCTTTTTTACCCTTTTCTTCTGATTTTTTTTCTTTTTCTTTTTACATGCCAGTGTAATTAACATTCAGTGTTCTATAAGTTTCAGGTGTATAATATAGTGATTCGGCAATTCTATACATTACTCAGGACTCATCACAATAAGTCTACTCTCAACCCTCTTCACCTCTTTCACCCATCCCTCTGCCCACCTCCCTTCTGGTGACCATCAGTTGGTTCTCTACAGGTTAAGTCTGATTTTTGTTCATCTCTTTGTTCATTGGTTTTGTTTCTAAGTTCCACATATGAGTGAAATCCTATTCGTCTTTCTCTTATTTCACTTAGCTATTAGCCTTTAGACCCATCCATGTTGTTGAAAACGGCAAGATTTCATTCTTTTTATGGCTGAATAATATTCCATTGTATATACATATCATATCTTTATCCATTCATCTATAAATGGTTACTTAGGTTGCTTCCATAATTTTGGCTATTGTAAATAATGCTGCAGTAAGCATAGGGATGCATATATCCCTTTGAATTAGTGTTTTTGTATTCTTTGAGTAAATATCCAGTAGTAGAATTACTGGATCATATGGTAGTTTATTTTTAATTTTTTGAAGAACATCCATATGGTTTTCCACAGTGACTATACAAGTTTGCATTCCCACGAACAGGGCACAAGAGTTCCTTTTTCTCTACATCTTTACCAATACTTGTTGTTTCTTGTGTTTTTGATTTTAACCTTTCTGACATGTGTGAGAGGATATCTCATGATTTTAACTTGCATTTCCCTGATGATAAGTAATGTTGAGTGTCTTTTCATGTGTTTGTTGGTCATCTGGATGTCTTCTTTGGAGATATGTCTGTTCATGTCTTCTGCCCAAGCAAGAAAAATTGGGTGGCTTTTTTTTTTTTTTGGTGTTGAGTTGTATAAATTCCATATATATATATATATATGTATTTTTTTTGACAGGGGGTGCATTTGCTTCATCACTTATGTTGCATATTCAAACAAATACAATAAACCCTGTTCTAAAAATGTAAGGCCTCTCTGCAAGTTCTGTATTATTTTAGAATTCCTAATGGCTAATAAAAGTGGCTTTCCACTACAGAACTGGGACTATCTAGAAATAGCACGGTGAATTTTTTGCACGCAGGATATTATGTCTTATGTCATGGCACAATTGAACAGTCTGAAATCAAATGTTCATATGTGAACAATGATTATAACTATTGTTACATTTGCATTAATGCAATTGTATGTTACTTTAATGTTATAATCAGTAATAAATGCAAATCATTGTTACATTAATCAGCTTATCCACATATGTACAGTTGGCTCCCCAAACATTAACTATATAAAACTTAAAGGAATAACAGTATCTAGCTGCATATATGTTCCATTTCTTCAAAGAGAGACTTGGCATTTTCAGTCTTCCTTCCCTAAGTCACATAGCTAGTTGCAAAGGCCAATCTTATACAATGCTGAAGACCATGGACAGATACTGTTCATATGACACCGAATTCAGTCATCCTGATCCCCATCATAACACCTGTGCATATCTGTCAATGCCTGCAAGAGGATGCATCCCTGGATGAAGTCATCAAATCTGATCTGCTCCCATACTTGTCTGTCCAACTTTCAAATGAGAATGTCATGAGACTGGTCAGAGAGCCAGTACCCTGAGAGTGCTTGCTTGAGCTCGTTCTTGTTAATCATCTCAGAATTGCCCCTGTCATAGGTGTGAAAGATGTTCTGCAGTCTGTGATGGACTTCCAGATGCCATTGGACTTGCTGAAGTTCATGCCAGCCTTGTTCTCTCAGTCAAACATAGGATTGACCTGAGAGGCACTGGATTAAATGGAGCCCAGGTATTTGCCTATATATGCAGATATCTTCTTCCATTCAGTAGATGGTCTTCTGTTTTGTTGCTTGTTTCCTTTGCTGTGCAGAAGCATTTTATTTTGATGTAGTCCCAATAGCTTATTTTTGCTTTTGTTTTCCTTGCCTTAGGAGACATATCTAGAAAAATGTTGCCACTGACAATGTCAGTGAAGTTACTGTTTGTGCTCTCTTCTAGGATTTTTATGGTTTCAGGTCTCACTTTTAAGTCCTTAATCCATTGAGTTTAGGGTGTAAGAAAGTGGTGAGGTTTCTGTGTGTAGCTGTCCAGTTTTCCCAGCACCATTTGTTAAGAAGATTGTCTTCTTGCCATTGATATTCTTGCCTCCTTTGTTGAAGATTGACCATATAATAGTGGACTTATTTCTGGGCTCTCTATTCTGTTCCATTGATCTATATGTCTACTTCGTGCCGGTACATACTATTTTGATTACTGCAGCTTTGAAGTATATCTTGAAATCTGGGATTGTGAAACCTCCAGTTTTGTTCTTCTTTTTCAAGATTGCTTTGGCTCTTTGGGGTCTTTGTGGTTCTATACAAATTTTAGGATTATTTGTTCTAGTTCTGTGAAAACTGCTATTGGTATTTTGATAGAGATTGTATTAAATCTGTGGATTTCTTTGGGTAGTAGGGACATTTTAAACAGTATTTGTTCTCCCAATCCATGAGCATGGAATATCTTTTCATTTGTGTCATCTTCAATATCTCTCATTAATATTTTATAGTTTTCAAAATACAGGTCTTTCATCTCCTTGGTTAAGTTTATTCCTAGGTGTTTTTAGTGTAATTGTAAATGGGATTATTTTCTTAATTTGTCTTTATCCTACTTTATTATTAGTGTATAGGAATGCACTGGATTTGGGGTGCCTGAGTGGTTCAGTCAGTCAAGTGTTAACTCTTGGTTTTGGCTTAGGTCATGATCCAGGTTGTGAGATCAAGCCTCCTGTCGGGCTCCATGCTCAGTGCAGAGTTTGCTCTGAGAAATTCTTACCATCTCCCTCTCCTTCCCCCTTTGCTCCTCAACCCACTAGTGGTGTCTTTCTAAAATAAATAAATAGATAAAATCTTTTTTAAAAATGCAATGGAGGGGCACCTGGGTGGCTCAGTCAGTTAAGTGTCTGCCTTCGGCTCAGGTTATGATCCCAGAGATCAGTTCTACCAGTTTTTTTTTTGGTGGAATATTTAGGGTTTTTTTCTATATATAATATCACGTCATCTGCAAATAGTGAAAGTTTTACTTCCTCCTTACCAATTAGGATAACTTCCTCCTTACCAGTTAAGATGACTTTTATTTCTTTCTTGTGTGATTTCTGTGGATAGAACTTCTAGTACTATGTTAGCAGTGGTGAAAGAGGACATATTTTTCTTGTTCCTGATCTCCCTTATACTTGATCTATTCCCTTTGGTTTATTTTCCTTTTTTAAAATCTTTTCTCTGCTTCTTGTATTTCCATGTTCTTAGTTTCTTCTTTCTTACTGGTGTTGTTCTTACTCATAGCTAATAAAAGACTCCACCAATTTTTTTAAAAAGATTTTATTTACTCATTTATGAAAGACACAGAGAAAGAGAGGCAGAGACATGGGCAGAGGGAGAAGCAGGCTCCCTCTTAGTCCCTGTTATAGGTGTGACTCCCTAAGCAGGGAGCCTGATGTGGTACTTGATCCTAGGACCCCAGGATCATGACCTGAGCCAAAGGCAGAAGCTCAACCACTGAGCCTCCCAGGTGCCCTAAGACCCCACCAATTTTTATCAATTTTTATTTTATTAATCTGTTTGTTTATTATGATCCTGGCACTTAGTATAATTTGTATGATTATGATTATTATTAAAGTATCTGGTTAAATTTGACCATGTAGTGGTTATTGAAGTTAACAATTATTTGGAGAATTAGTATGAAGCATATGACGATGATGGCTTTTTCCATTGAGAGTGTTATGGGTGGAACTGTGTCTGCCAAAATTTCACATGCTGAAATTCTAACCCCCAGCCTCAGAATAGGAACTTATTTGGAAATAGTGTTATTGCAGATGGAATTAGTTAAGATGAGGTCATACCAGAATAGGGTGGGTCCTAATACAATGTGACTGATGCCTTTATAAAAAGGGGAAATTTAGGGATCCCTGGGTGGTGCAGCGGTTTGGCGCCTGCCTTTGGCCCAGGGTGCAATTCTGGAGACCCCGGATCAAATCCCATGTCGGGCTCCCGGTGCATGGAGCCTGCTTCTGCCTGTGTCTCTGCCTCTCTCTCTCTCTCTGTGACTATCATAAATAAATAAAAATTTTTAAAAAGGGGGGGGAAATTTAGATGCAGATATGGACAGGGGGAGAATGTCATGTCATGACATCGGAGTTATTTCATTTTATGCTTTTATTTTTTAGATTTTATTTATTTACTCACGAGAGACAAACAGAGAGAGGCAGAGGGAGCAGCAGGCTCCCTGCAGGGACCCTGATGTGGGACTCGATCCCAGGACCCCAGAATCATGACCGAAGCTGAAGGCAGATGTTCAACCACTGAGCCAGGTAGGTGTCCTTGATTGGAGTTATATCATAAGCAAGGAAGTATCAGAAGCTAGGAGAGAGGCCTTTACTAGAACTTTCAGAGAGAGCATGACCCCTCTAGCACCTTGATCTCAGAAGTTCAGCTTCCCAAGCTGTGACACAATAAGTTTCTATTGTTTAAGTCACCAAATTTGTGGTTCTTTGTCATGGCAGCTTCAGGAAACTGACACAGAAGGTGTGCTTTGCATGCACTTTGAGTAGGGATAAAGAAATCCATGCCTTTGACTGGTGAGTATACCTTGTGCTTAGGAGTTTATCTTTTTAGGGTCACTTAGAATCTCTCTTGTCCTCCTCAGCAACCTAGTAGATGTAGATAGTTCCTGTCTTAGCACTCAAAAATAATAGAGTTCAAGGGCAAAAGAACACATCTATGGGATGATCCTTCAACTCTAGATTTAGCACTGATTTTTTGATCCATCACATATTATGTATTTGTGTTTACTATCTCAGGGTATTAGTATCTCTTTACCGTGCACTACTCAGTCCGAGTTAAAATATGCTTTCAAGAGGATGCCTGGATACATTTATAGTTTAATGAGCCAAATAGCTCAGTATTCTAAAGATAGGTCAACTGAAAGAAGAGTTCAATACAGTCTTTCCAGCCAATTAAATATTTTTGAAAATAGCTCTTTAGTTAGGCAGTTAAACCTAAATTTTCAGAGAGAGAGTGGGTAAGCTTAAAAGCAGACTAATAAAGGAAATAAACTATTAATTATAATTAAAGACTTTATTGATTGAAACTTGACTACATTGTTAACCAACTTAATTTAATTCTAGATTTTATCCTGGCTTGAGCAGAATGTTTTTTCAAATTGTTCTGACTTTCCCAGGCCATCAAGCTAATTTCTAGACTGCTTTTTTTCTACCAGACATGCATCATCCATATTCAATCATCAGTGTTTATTTGTAAAATTCTTAATACCAGATCTTGAATTAAAAGCAGAAATAATAGTGATAATTTATATCTATAGGATGCTTTACAGTGAACAAGGCACTTTATATAACAGAGGCTTTCCTAAACTGTTTTCATATATACAGTCTACTAGGTGAAGAAAACTTTTTGTTTATTTCTGGGCACATTGAGTGCCAGGAACTAGTAGGCCCTTTGTCAATGACCTGGTCACCTTTGGGCCCCACAGTGAAGCAATTTGTATGAAGTTCTATTTGTCCTCAAAACTGTTTAAGTGAGGAGTACTTGTTACTGTAATTGTGTGATTTAAATAAATAGTATGTAAACCAGTGACATAGGAGTGCAAAAAAAGAAGATTGTATCTATAAAATCTAAATTAATACTTCAGAAGACCAAAAAAGACAAATCACATAAAAAATCAATTTGAAATTGATCATGGGACAGACATCATAAAAAATTGAAACAAATCTGGAAGAATGCTACCCAGTTGCTTTCCAAATGCTCTAAATTAGTACATTAATTTTAAAGAAACCCAGTAAAGGGGTGCCTAGGTGGTTCAGTTGGTTGAGCATCCGACTCTTGATTTTGGCTCAGGCCATGATCTCAGAGTTGTGGGATCCGGCCCCTATGTTGGGATCCATGCTCAGTGGGGAATCTGCTTGGGTTTCTCTCTGTCCCTCTCCCTCTCCTGATGTTCCTCCTCCTGCTCATGCTCCCTCTCTCTTGCTCTCTCCCTCTCAAATAAATAAATCTCAAACAAAAAAACAAAGGCACACACTAGAAATCATAGACAATACACTTAATGAATGATTGACAGAGGAAAGAAAACTCATCTTGAATTACATAGCCATGTTGTGGTTGGTAGAATAATCTTGCCATCCCTATCTTCAAAGATACCCACATTCTAATCCTCAGACCCCATGAGTATGTGACCTCCATGTGGCCAAGGGGCCTTGCAGTTGTGATTAAAATAAGGATCTTGAGATGGAGACATTATCTTGGTTTATCCTGTTGGATCCAATGTAATCCCAATGGTCCTTCTAAGTGAAAGAAAGGTAGTAGAGTCACAGTGAGAGAAGGATATGTAATGAGAGAAACAGAGAGGGTGATGCTGACTTTGAAGATGATAAGGAACCCTGAGCTAAGGAATGTGGGGGAAGTCTAAAAGCTGGAGAAGGCAAGGAACAGATTCTCTCCTGGAGCTTCTGTAAGAGGCTGCCCTGCAGCCCTGGAGTCTTAAAGACACCTTGCTTTTAGCCCAGTGAAATCCATTTTGGACTTCTGACCTCCAGAAATATAAGATAATTTTGTATCATTTTAAGCCACTGTGCTTGTGATAACTTGTTATAGCAGCAAAAATAAATTAATTCACATATTTTAAAAGTTTGTTTATACACATATGGAGGATAAGTGTATATTCATGATTAAAATGAAAATAAAATTATTGTAGTATGTATGTATCATTTTTTAACAATTTTGAATTTACCTAACTTTTAATTAATTGGCTACAGGCTCCAATTTTTTGGAAGAGAGGAATTTATTCTATGTGGTATCTCATTTTATCCACAGGACAGGACACAATGAAACAGGAATTTCATGAAGTCCACATCACAACTGCATTCAAAGTTATTGTTTTGTCTCTGGCTCTGGCTTTATGATTGAGGTGAAGGAAGTCATTTCATTTCCTTCTTATTTTCATTTATGAAAACTGGGGGTTTGGACTTTTACACTCTAACAATGTATGATTTAAAAATTTTCATCAAATAATCTCGCTTATCTTCTCTCACCTGTTTAATTTGTAGCTGAAACCCTTGGGTTTATCTGTGCTTTAGCTCTGATTTAACTTGAAATTAAAGTCCGTGTGCTTCACAGCTGCTGGCTGCCCTTAACCAGGGACTTACGACTGCAATGTTTGAAGAACACTGGAGTCAAGAGACCAGGATTTCAGATCTGATTGACACTAACTAGCTGGGTGTCCTTTGACAAATCTTTTAATCTTTCTGGGCCTTAGTTTTCTCATTTATAAATTATGAAGTTGGAATCAATAATTTTTAGGGTTCTTTTTACCTTTATAATTCTATGACTCCATAATTTTAATTCCAGGAAAATTCAGCACTAAGGAATGTTGAACTTCGTTTCAAGGTGGGAAGAAAGATGGGGTGGGTTACAGGATATCTATGCATGTTCCTGTATATTCCTATGTGTATCTTTTCCAAGAAGTTGAAAATATTGTTTAAGTCCTATAATTTACCTAGTAAATCATACAAGCCTAAAAACTACAATTTAGGTGTTTAGACACAAATGCCTTTTTATTTGGACAACCTTGTCTCAGCCATGGATGTAGCTCATTCAGCAAGACACAGAAAGTTTCCATTCTGTTATGGACATTGAACTGAGTACTAGAAAATCTCCAGAATCTCACACAGGAGGAATCAGACTTGAAGACAGATCAATTATAATATCACCTGGTAAGTGCTGTGACGGGGGTAGAACAAAATGCAGAATGTGGGCAAGGGAAGAAGTAGTCAACCTTGTCTGTAGTAGTAACGAAGGCTTTTGAATTTTTTAGAGTACAAGCTTTTAGACTCATGAGATGCATCCTGAACATTCTAAAAAGCAAGTTTGGGGGCTTGGGGGGTTATTTCAGGCACAGAAAATGGCCTGTTCCAAATGCAGGGTGTGAAAGGCATGTTCCATATTTGGAACAAGGTGAAAATTTCATCATGTTTAAATATGGAGCAAGTGTGATAAAGGACTAGACAATTACATGGAGGATAAGACAGAAAAAAAGTACAGGCCATTTTATACCAAGCTAGAGGCAACAAGGAATCAACAAGTGTCTTCATGGAGAGATGACATGATCAGGTATTAGTTTTAAAGGATTAATTCTAATAGATATTGGGAATGTGTAGACTGAGTGTGGGAGGTTTTATAGAAGGAAAGGGCAGAGGAAGTTTCAAGAGATAGTAGACATTGAATTAAAGCAGTGGCATCTAGCAGCCATTTCTGAAAAAGAATCCATTGGCTTTTATAAATGAGTATTCTTTCCCAAAGCATTGCCCTCTACCCCAGCAGGGGCTTCCAGGTCACAGACCAAGTCTTGGTTTATTCTCCAGAGCAATCATGAAAGATATTTTAACAATACAGAGCTCTTGACCGCCAACAGAGATAGCACAAAACACGTCATATTTTAAAAACACATGTAAACAGAATTTACAAGGATCAATGGATTATAAAGTGGTTTCTTATCCCCTCTCCAGGCTATGAATACATTGTGAAATCTAGGGCAGTTAAACACTGTATTTAAATTCGGATGTGATATTTACATATGTTACTTATTCTTTTTATAAAGATCTGCCCTAGTGAAATTTAATCAGCCTTTGCAAGTTTATATACTGTGCCTGTTAGAAGAATAGTTTAAATGAAATTGTTGTTTTAACCTGACCAAATTATCCAACTAACCTTACCAGCAGTGGGATGTATTAGAACCAGGTTTCACTACAAGTGACAGAAAGTTCAAATAACAATGTCTTAAAAAGGATGGAAGTTTGTCTCATGGATAAATAAACAATATGTAGCATGGAGCTAGGAGTAGGTACAACAGTCATCAGAAACTGAGGCTCTTTCCATCTTGTGGCTCTGCCATCCTTAGTCCATGATGTCTACCACATGGATTCAAGACTGCTGCTAGAGCTCTAAGAATCATTTTTTACATTGCCAGTAGGAAAGAGGAAAACATGGAGACAGTTGGACCTTTTTAGGGACTTCTCAGATTTCATGCATGACACTCCTGCTTCCATACCATTAGAATATATTTACATAGCAGCAAGGTAGCTGAAAAATAGAATCATTATTCCAGATTCCAGTATTCTGACTAATAATTGGAGTATCTATAACTAAGGAAGATGAGTCTATAAGTAAGGATGGAATACATATTTAATACAAATATATACTAAATGATAACTAAACTGGCAGTCTCTGCTGGAAGGGGACACAGGACTAAGTGTGAAAATAATAGTAGTCCAAATGATCTTTTCGTGACCAGTTCCATAATTAACAAAAAAAAAAAACCTCTTGGTAGTTTGGATATAGACTGCCTAGGAGATACATCATCTGGGAGAGTGGCAACTGAATGGTTTAGCTGTTCCAAGATTCTTTTCTTGCTTATATATATATATATTTTGAGATAACAATGAGAAAGGTTGGTATGGCAGTTTGTCTCCAAGATGGCTGCCACAACTTCCTTAACTTCTGTCCATAACAATGGAAAACCCTTAAATTATTTATTTTCTTTGGGGAAAAAAGAGGATTGGTGATGTATATTCTTCTGGTGTTTAATATTTTATATCATTACATCACCCAACTTGCCAACAACCCTTGCCAACACTCACTCACCCAACTACTACCCTGCAGAGCACCCTTCCTTCCTCCTTCCAGGCTGATGAACATCATGCCCTGATGGTATTCCAGCTTCAAAGGGCAGCTGCTGTTCCAACACTTCATACTCTATTTACTCCCTAGGGAAGAGCCACAGACATCTTATAAATTAATAAAAAATTCTGGATAAAGAAGTACTTATGTTTGATTGGTCATCTCTCTCTCTTAGGTCACATGGGAGCTTGTGCCTGTCCTTATGCCCACCAGAAAGATGTTCCTGGCTCAAAGCAGAGACTGAGGAGGTTGGTTATGGGACATGACTTCAGAGTGTTAGAGCCACATAGTACCCTTAAATAGTTTCTCATGAGGTAAGGGGTGGAGGGGTCACTTTCCTGCTTGAACATAACCCTGGGACATACGTAACCCTTTAGATTAATTAGGTAGATGCTATTAGAATTTTAAAGTGGGGAAGAAAAAAAAAATGAGAATGGTAGTTGTGGCAGTTTGTCTTCCAGATGGCTGCAGCCATCGTTCCTTTTCTTTCTGTGGGAGTAAACCATCCCTTCATTGAGGGGTAGAGCTTTTTCCTCCCTCCCTTTCGAATCTGGGCTGGACTCTAAGAGACCTGCTTGACCTATGTTTGAAGCCTTGCAGATTACACCTGGGCCTTTGGAATGCTTACTTTTGAAAGGCTCATTTGGGGGAGACCAGCTGCTCTGTGAGGAGTGTGACCTCCTGTGGCCACCATGCCATGAAAAGTCCAAGCTATGCACAAGGGTCCTGCGGGGTGGGGGTGGGGGGGCGGGATACTCTGTGTGGGAAATGAAGGGCCATGTGCCTGAGAAAGCCTTCTTAGAAATGGATCCTCCAGACCACTCACCCCAGCTGAGGCCACATGGATCAAGATGAACCATCCAGCCACAGCCATCTCACATTCCTGACCCACAAAACTGTGAGTAAAATAAAAGAAGTGTCTTAATCCCTTAAATTAATCCTTAAATCTCTTAAAACCCTAAATAGCATAAATAGGTAACTGAAAAATTAAAGAAATAATATAATACAGGGAAATTTGAAGAGAAAATGAGTAAGAGGTAAAATAAGGTTGAAGGATTCAAAATGGTGTGAAAACCATAAAAGTCTTTGATGAAGCTGAATTTCAAAGAAACAAAAATGCCAGGTGATGGGGAGCCAGATCCATAAAGCCAAAGTAGAACTATCTAAGAGAAAAGTAAGTTAACATAAGGAAAGACACTCCCAAAAGGAAAACAAGAATCTCAGGGAAAGGGAGAATTTGACTTGCATTGCACATAATCTGGTCATACTCACCCCAGAAGAACTGTGTAAAAACCAAAACTGTGTAATGTGAAAAGGAATCTAGGAGAAAGAAAAATCTCGTTGATGTTAGCATTCACATTCTAGAAGTAATGTCTATATATTGAAGGGGTATATGGGCTAGAAGTTGGTGGTTTATAGGTGGAGGAGACATAATTCTTGCCCCCAGGGAGCACATAAACATATCAGATTTTTGTCCCAGAATGATAGCGTGGTCACTGCTCCCATTATGAAGAAATATTGGAACCTCTACTCAGTAGAACATTAGTAACACTTCTGCATGAATCATATGAAGCTATGTCCTTAAGAAAAGAAGACAAAAGTATGAGGAAACTATAGAAAAGCCAAGCCTGGAAGTTAAAACCTCAAAACAGGAATGATGCTAATATAGGGCCATAGCTTCGAGGAAACCTAAGTAAAAGTTTGTTGGTAATGGATGATGAGGTTTCAACACTGGGTACATAAGGAAGTTACTCAATGAGCTGGAGGAGAACTTCCTCTTACCTTTTTGAAAAAGAGAAGAGAGGATTAAAGAAGAAATACAGAAATATACCTTGCTTCCTGTATTCCTGAAGATTCCTATATAATTGGGTTCTATTTTAAAAACCTAAGGTTTATTTGTTGCCAGGAATCTCATAGTAAACATCACAGTGTATTGCTAGGAGAGGAAAAGCTCCCCAGATATACCTGCTTTCATTTAAAAACAAAATTGATTTGATTTTCCCATTCATGATTAAATTTACTGAGAGTGGGGCCTTCCAATGTAATGGGGGAGTAGATTTTTTTTTAAAGTCAGGTTTTACATCAGCAGTAAAGAATGAAATGAGATACAATTGCTGATGCTCCTACTCCTTTGGCAGTTTCAGTCAGTTTCTTGTAGTGACCATATATTGTCCCCCTCTAAATCAGCCTAATCTGTTTTACAAACTTTTATTCACTCTCACTTACCCCCCTCCACTCCACCCATTGCCAATGTCCCTTTACCTGTGGTATTTTACACTTGAGGAGAGCTGCTAATGGTTGACAACAAAAGGACCGCTAATCGCACCAATTAAGAGGTGTGAATGTCACCCGTTACCTACCAGCTTTGTTACTGAACATGCTAATTAGTAATTGTACAGGTGCAGACTTTTAAGTTTACAAGGTTAACACTGATGCACAGCTTTGTTTTGGCTGTTTGTTTAAATATTGAAAAATCATGGGTAAAGGGCTGGTCTATGTTGAAGAATGAACAGATGTCATTGCTGTACTTTCTCAGACAGAAAATCTTGAGCCTGACTTAAAGCAATAAAAGTGACCTTCAAGAAGTCACTGATTCTCTGTGGTCAACCTATCAAGGAGCAGGTGTTCTTGGTTCTCTTGCTCTCATGGAAGACCAGAGATCTTGCCTTCAAGCCACTGGACTCCGGAATTCTCCTGGAAGGTCAGTTAAAAGCACTAGAAGCATGTAGAGTTCATGAAGAGGAAATCCTGTATAATAAGAGTTTTCAGTAAGCCCAAAGTTGCCATTAATCTTTATGAAAGCTTTACTCTCTGAGTCAGTGTTGTAGATATGTCTTGGAGACTTCTTTTAAAAAAGTTTTGACCAATGAAATACCGGGATGAGGGGCTCTGTTTCAGAATCACATCCCATCAATTTGATAGCAACCAAGAGATCATCCTGACGAGCCTCTAATTAGGGAAATTAACAGAAATTCATGTGACCCAAGGAACAACTGAGGTCCTAGACATGACATGGCTCACCTAAGTCGACAAAACCAAGATTAACCTCAGTTCACAAAGTGAGATAGATTTTTGGGAAGAGCTAACCTTCAATTGTTCTCTAGCAGAATGAGTAATCCTGGGGAGCTGGTAATTTTTAGCTTGTCCTCAAGCCTACTGAAATATCTTTGCTCTTTCCATGCATCTGTAAGAGCAACTGTTGTTTTCAATCATTCAACGGGAAAGTGTGCGGTAAGGGCCTCTTCTATTTTTGTGGTAGACTCCACAACAAATAAAGAACGTCTCTCTGGCTCCTTGGAACCCAAACTGCAAGGTTTGGAGAACTGCTGTGCAATGGCAAAACGAGTTGATTGACTTGGGATTGGTGCTGAGACCATATTTAAGGGAGTTGACTCAGATCCTGGGTGACCAATGATCCCTTTGCTCTTGGTCATGATGTGCTTCACAAGTTACCTGCCTTACAAGCAAGGGGTAAAGTGGAGGTATGAATAGTAGAACGTCCAGGAGTATGGGTTGCCCTTCTCTGTGAACACAGGGGATAAATCTAACGTTTTATCCATGATTAAATAAACAAATGCACTCCAAATTTTTAGCATGGGACTGGATCATTGTAAATACTCCAAAAAAAAAAATCGTAAGCATTCTTAGCAGCTTATTAGCCTCTGGTGATATTGACATCTTATATTTAATAACCATAAAAATAACTAATATTTGCACTGGGCTTTAACCTTTTCTTTTTCATGAAGCTGGGATTCTTTTCTTTCCTTCCTTTTGCATTGAAAATTCATGCTTAGGGGACGCCTGGGTGGCTCACTGGTTGAGCACTTCAGCTCAGGGAGTGATCCCATGATCTGGGATCGAGTCCCACATCCGGCTCCTTGCAGGAAGCCTGCTTCTCCCTCTGCCTGTGTCTCTGCTCCTGCCCTCCCCCTCTGTGTCTCTCATGAATAAATAAATAAAATCTTTTAAAAAAGAAAATTCATGATTAGGTTCTGGTTGTTTTGCAAAGACATGAAATGTTTAGTATAGAAAACTGTTAAAATATCTGTCTTATAATAAAAAATCTATAATCCTACCTCTAAGGGAAAACTATTATTAACCCTTGGGTATGTAACTTTAAGCACTATATTCTACATATGCATAAACATTTAAAAAGTTAAAGTGGGAATTGATTATGCAAGCTGATTTAGAAACTACATTTTCATTTATAGTTATATTTAAAACGTTTTTCTTTAAAAATATGTATTTATTTTCATTGCAATTTTTGTTAGCTGAATCATATTTCTTTGTGAGGATTTTCCATAATTTGACAAATTTTCTATTTTTGCATATATTGGTTGTTTCTAATTTTTCATAACTATAAGATCTTGTGATGAGTAGTATCCTTGTGGCTAAGTTTCTTTAGATAAATTCTTGGAAGCAATATACATATTAGTATCTATTGCTGTATAACAAATTATCTCAAACTTAGCCTAAAACCACATACTTTTATGATTTCAATTGCTGTGGGTCAAGAGTCTGGATGCAATTTAGCTGATCCCTCCTTAAGGCATCAATCAAGGTATCAATCATCAATGGTCTCACCTGAGGGTGTACTGGGAAGCATCTACTTGCAAACTCAGTCAGGTTGTTGGAAGAATCCATTTCCTTGCTGCTGTAGGACCAAAAGCCATTGTTTGCTATAGGCTAGAGGGTGCTTTCACCACCTAGAGATAGCTGAAAGTTCACGGCCATGTGGCCTCCTAACAGAGGCAGACCCCAACATGACAGTTTGCTTCTTCAAACCAACACAAGAAACATAATCTAGCAAGACAAGTGTTAAAATCTTAGGTAACATAATCATGTAATCATGTGTATCTTTTTTGTCCCCCCCCCCCCCCCCCCGCATTCATTCTATGGCCTGGACAGAAGATACGGGTCCCCTGACACTGCAGGGGAGGGTATGACATAAGGGCATGAACACCCAGAAGCAGGGTCATGGGGGCCATCCTAACTATCTGTCCATTATAATACATGTTTAAATCTTTTGATGAATATCACCAAACTGTAAATGTATCTCTATTAGCATAAAATTAGTGTGACGTTTTTCCTATAACATTGACCACTTTGTATATTATCATTAAAAAAAATAAATTACCAACTTGATAGAGAATGATACATTTTTATTTGAATATATTTGTTTATAATTGAAAATAAGTGTATATTCCTATGTTCCTTAGTTATGTGTACTTTTCTCTTTTGAGAATTGCCTCCCATGTCCCCTGGGTAGAGTATTAGCATTTTTTATTGTTACACTTATTGCAAGCATTTTTCTCCCATATGTCTGTTGATCTTTTTTTTTAGAGGGAATATTTAGGAATATGACTTATTTTATTATAGTCAAATCAGACATTCTTTACCTAATTGGTATTCTCATTACCAACATGAAGAGTGTTTTCCTGCTCCAGGATTACATACATATTCTAAAATATATTTTTTTAAGATTTTATTTACTTATTCATGAGAGACACTCAGAGAGAGGCAGAGACATAGGCAGAGGGAGAAGCTCACTCCCTGTGGGGAGCCTGATGTGGGACTTGATCCCAGGACCCCAGGATCACCTGAGCTGAAGGCAGACCTGAACCACTGAGCCACCCAGGCGTCCCTCTAAAATATTTTTAAAAAACATTTTATAGGATAATCTCATGACTATTTTCATTTACATTTAATCTATCTGATACTGATTTGGTGTATAATATGAAATAGATGTTATTATTATTATTATTTACTACAAATGGTTGGCAAATTTCTAGAAACTCACTAAGACTAAAAATCCTGAAGGGCTGGGGGTGGGGATGGGAGTTGATGTTTAATGGGCATAGAGTTTCAGTTTAGGTGAAAAAGTTCTGGAGATGGATGGTGGTAATGGTTGCTGCTAGAACTCATACAGCAATTCGGTAGCGTGGCAGGATACAAAATCAATGCCCAGAAGTCAGTGGCATTTCTATACACTAACAATGAGACTGAAGAAAGAGAAATTAAGGAGTCAATCCCATTTACAATTGCACCCAAAAGCATAAGATACCTAGGAATAAACCTAACCAAAGAGGTAAAGGATCTATACCCTCAAAACTATAGAACACTTCTGAAAGAAATTGAGGAAGACACAAAGAGATGGAAAAATATTCCATGCTCATGGATTGGCAGAATTAATATTGTGAAAATGTCAATGTTACCCAGGGCAATATACACGTTTAATGCAATCCCTATCAAAATACCATGGACTTTCTTCAGAGAGTTAGAACAAATTATTTTAAGATTTGTGTGGAATCAGAAAAGACCCCGAATAGCCAGGGGAATTTTAAAAAAGAAAACCATATCTGGGGGCATCACAATGCCAGATTTCAGGTTGTACTACAAAGCTGTGGTCATCAAGACAGTGTGGTACTGGCACAAAAACAGACACATAGATCAGTGGAACAGAATAGAGAATCCAGAAGTGGACCCTGAACTTTATGGGCAACTAATATTCGATAAAGGAGGAAAGACTATCCATTGGAAGAAAGACAGTCTCTTCAATAAATGGTGCTGGGAAAATAGGACTTTAAAGAATTTTTAGCATCCTGAGGGGCACCTAGGACAGACAGACATTTAGAAAATGGAAGCCTAAATGACTCCTTGTGGTAGCTGTCCGCTATATACTTTAAGGTCCCTCTGGTCTATGAACATAGCAGAGAGATGCTGCAATAAACCCCAGCCTGACAAAGTATGAAAGAACTTCCACTGGTCCCTCCCTTCCTACTGTGGCAGATTCTGCTAACTGTTCTGCAAAGCCAACTCTCCCCCTCTTCTTCTTAATAATAAAACCTCTTGAGTTGTAGCAGGACTCATGAACATCCATTTATAGTCCACATTTCCCAACTTCCTTTGCAGATGATCATGGCCATAGGACTAAGACTGGGCCAACGGGATGGATGTGAGTGAAAGTGATATGTACAATTTCCTGGTCACATACTTAAAGAGACTTTATCTTGACTCTTTTTTCCTTTTCTTTTGTGGTAGAACACGCATGTGCAAAAGATTCAGCTTTGTCTATAGAGGGGAAGACAACACGATAGGGCTTTGGTTTCCAGTGAGTGGCCTCCAAAACATCAGCATGAATATCCCATAAGAACTTGTTAGAAATGTAGATTCTTGGATCCCACCCTGACCTAATGAATCAGAAACTCTGGAGGTGATTCTGATGCCCTAGAGCAGGGACTGACAAACTATGGCCATGGGCCAAAATCACTGGGTGGCCTGATTTTGTACAGCTGGTGAGTTAAGAATGGTTTTCATATTTTTAAAGAGTTGCCACAACAACAAATAAAAACAAAGAATATTTGATTGACACTATATGTGGGCTGCAAAGACTAAGATATTTAGATATTTAGTATATGGTCCTTTACAGAAAAGTTTCACCAATCACTGCATTAAAGCTTGAGAACTATTGCCATAGGAACTGCTAAGTCAATGAGATAGAAGGAACTTAGATTCAAATAATTTTGTGGAGTAGACTTGCTCTGTCAATTTGGCCAGCTCATCTCAGGACTGCTAAGCAAAGGAAAAGTGAGTGAGCCATATGTGGGGGTGGGGTGGGGGGGTGGGGTGGGAGTCTCATTGTTAATAGCTGCTGAGCCCATACCCTAACTAATGGAACAGGTAAGAAGAAGCTACTGGTTTATAGAATGACCTCCCTTTCCACACCTCACTGTTAGCCAGTGATGGGCAATTTGCTTTTAGTTTGCCCCATCACATCTCTTTAAAGATGGTGGCTCTCTTTAAAGATTCAGATGTTGGGCTCACCTCCAGTTTTCCATATAACTTGAACCCCAGAGGCTTCAGAAAAATTCAAGGTCAAGTTCAGTCTACCTGGCTGATGACACAAATGTTTCCTGCTGAAATAATTTCTCCCAAATAATCTCATAATCAGCCATCTTCTTACCTGCATATCTTGATTCTGACATATCGGTTTGGAACGCTTGGTGTGTCAGTGCTGAGCTGACCATCATGACCCCCTCTCCGGCTGAGGCAAACAGATTGACCCTTGTTGGAAAAAATACATTGTGTGGCATTAGCTCTTAATAGATAGGATTTAATGGTGATATCCGCAGCTGTCGCTGTGGGATTTCTTTTTAAGAGGGCGGTTATGATTTAGGCCAGACACATAAGACTATTGCAATTAGGGAGGTAACTAAAAGAGGTTTCAATGAGTTGTAAGGAGAGGGGCCTGTGTTCCCAGCCCAGCTCCCAGTGTTGGCGGGAGCGCCCTGCCTGGATCAGGGGGTGGACAGTGGAGCCCGGGCCTCGGGAAGCCTATCACAGGGGAAGGAGGGAAAGAAAGGGAAGGGTGGACCCAACTACAAAGTGCAGTGGGCACATAGGGCTCCTCTCTGCCTCTCTGGAAATGTGTAAGCCAACGGGCAGGCAGGGTGGCACAGCCTGATTTCCCGCGGGAGCAACGCGTCCCAAGGGAAGGCCCTGCCCACGGGAACGGAGCTCAGGCTCGGGCCGGCCCGCGGCGAGGGGGAGGGCGGGGAGGCCGGGGATGCAGGGAGCGCAGGGGCCGCGCGGCGCTTCGTAAGCGCGGTTGTGACCACAGGCTCGCTCGTGTCATTTTGTGAGCAGTAATGAAGCCTGACGAGAGGTCTCCTGCTTGCCGATAGCCGGCTGTTGTCCTAAAAATGCAAACCACCGCCTCGGGCCATGGACTCGGGAACGGGCAGAGGACGGAGGCTGCGGCGGGGCGCCCCACTGCTGCTCTCCCTTCAGCACTCCCCACTTGGACAGAGAAAGCTGCTCTTTACCCTTGTACAGAAGGACGCACAAGAAAGGGATTTTTTTTTTAAGGTGTCCCAGAGGCCGGTGGTTTTAATCCCGACTTCTTTTGCCGAGCAGATATTAAAGACGGGGGAGGGGATGCCCGCCACCAATCCTCGGGTCCCCATGTGTTTTCTCATGCAAAATAAGCTTTTTGAACTTGAAAGCTGCATTTTCGCCTAGTTCCCCAGCGCCCCCCTCCCGCCCCCCACCTCTGCGCCCTTTGTCTCCTCCGCGGAGTGGGCCGGGCGAGCCGAGCCCCTCCGCAAGTCCTTTAACGAGGGCTCATTAATAATCGATGGGCCCGCGAGCGCAGGGCCCCGCAGCTCCCGCGGCCGCCGCAGAGCCCGCGCCCGGCGCCGAAGCCCGGCCCGGGGCAGGCCCCTGGACCCAAGGCCCCGCGGCGGGGGCGCCGCCCTGGAGACCCGCGGGCCGCCGAAAGCAGGCCGGGTCCGGGGCTGCCTGCCGGGGCCCCCAGCTTCGCTCTGCAACCGAGTCGAGCCTCTCGGCGGCCTTTGTTTGCGGTGTGTTGCTTGCTTTGGAAATTCCCCTTCCCCTTCCCCTATCCCCTATCCCCTATCCCCTATCCCCTATCCCCTATCCCCTATCCCCTTCCCCTTCCCCTTCCCCAGCAGCCTGCCGGTCCTCGGGCTGCAGAGACTTTTCTGGACTTGGGGAAAGGCGAGTTTTGAGTCGGATCGTGCTCCCCATTGGCGCGGAGGGGCTTTGTGGCCCGCTGCTCGCATCTCAGAAACCCTCCTCCTTCCTCTTGTCAGTCTCCTTGGAAGCAAACCCTGAAGTTGGAAGGAAAAAAAAAAAATGCATGCTGTTTCCTTGTGTTTTTAGGCATCTATTATTTCTATGGAATTCTTGACAGACAACAAAAGATTAAAAAAAAAAAGCTGTCGATTTTTGCTGTCAAGGAAACAAGCTGTTCTCCCCCATTTAAGGCTCCCTTGGTAAACCTGGTGGAAACTTTATTAAGAATTGATGAATATAGTCAGTGTCTCACAGAAGTCACCTGGAGTTGTTTGGAGCTACAACAGGCCACAGGAGAGCTCGATGAGTCCCAGCTAGTGAACCCCAGCTCCGGTGAGTGACCTTGGCCTGGTTAGAAGGGGGTGACCCAGGCAGGGCTTTGGCAGGAGGATGCCAGTTGTGTGGCTCTGCAGTGAAATAGGAGCTCAGGCACCTCACACTTGTGTAGCACTCTCTGGTTCAAGAGCCTTCAGGGGAACCACCAAACTTGCTCCCCTGTTAACCCAGCAGCACATGCAGATCAGCTGGGGCCCCGGGGAAGTTACAGGTAGATGGCCAACCTGCTGCCCCACTAGGGTTTCAAGTACTGAGAACATGTAACTTTTCTGTCTCCCTTTTACACATTTTTCTCTTTATTCTCTATTACTTCTTTGTCAATTACTTTCCTTAAAAGTCTACCTTCCAGGGAAACTGGGCAGGTAGTCGGGGTTATTCTCCTTGCTGCGTTTATATCCCTGTTGGCTCTACCTCTTTTTAAGATGCAATCCATCCTACTAACCACTCTGATCTCCATATGAGTGAATCAACTTGAACTGTGACCACATCGGTAGTACTCTGTTGTTTACACAGCGGTTTTAACTTTGTTCTCTTAGTAGACCCTGGCAAAGGTCATTTGTACATCTGGACACATAAAATGGAGGCCACCCCAATAGCCTGGCCCATGTCATGAGTCTAAACCCAAGTTGGCCTGTACTTAGGGGAAACATTTCACTGTCAGGGAAACCTGACATCCACCAATCACCATCTTCCCCCTCAGCTCTAGATAGCTTGACTTACCCTAGAAAATAGGCCCTGTGAGCCCTATAAAGAAATCCCTGGCCTAGTCAATGATGGCTTGTATCCATGTTGCTGCTTCTAACTGCTCTATGAGTCTTGTGCTTGCCCAAAATCCCTCAAGAAGAGCTCTCTCTGCATCCCTCCCCTCGCCCTGCTGCTTATATGGCAACGTGCTCCTCCAATCCGTGCATTGTCTTTCCTGAATAAACGTTATCAGACTTGTTATTAAATTGTATTACTTTTGTCATTTGACAACCTTCACAGCAATCCTGTGAAGTCGGGATTCATTCCCAGGTATAAGGCAGCTAAAGCTCAAGCAAGTTATGAATTTGCTCTTTGGCCTTTGTCATGCTGCTACCCCACCATACCCAGGCACTTGCCTGGCAATTAGGATATGTTTGCAGATGCACAAAGCTTATCCTTTTTTTCTGGGAAGCTGGTAAACCATCAGTTAGCTGTGATATATACTCAAAAGATTATAATTCAAGATAGAATTGTATTCTTCCGAAAAGAATATGAGCAAGTACTGTATCATCTCAGAGTAGAGAGAGATTCCTTTTAATGGAAGGGATATGTAGAGTGGTTGGTTAAAGGTGTAGTCCTTAGTACCACAGGGACCTGGGCTAAATCAGCTTCACTATTTGCTGGCTGTTGACATGGGACAGATTATTTAACCTCTGTAAATTTTAGATTCCTCATCTGTAAAGCTAGGTTTGTTTTACTTAGCACATTTCCATGGGAATTAAATGAGGTAATCCCATGCAACTCACTGGGCCTAGTACAGAGCGAGGACTCAATAAATGGTGGCAATTATTGGAATACTCTGCATGCTTAGGATTTTGACAGCTAGAGATGGGGCAGATGATGACATTTCTTTCTTTTCTTTTCTTTTTTTTTCTAAGTGTGATGGAAAGAATTTTAAGAAGGGGTAAGCAGGTTGTATTTACATTTTATATAAATCACTTTCTGACATTTTCTGTTTCATAGTCCTAAAATTGCACTGTGTGGTACAAGTCCCTCGCAAAGAAGGTAATTACCAAGATAGTCTACAATTTGACCAGTACTTTACAAAGCACTATCATCTCTTTTCTACAACAGTTTAGATAGATATTGTTTTCTCCTATTAATAGAGGAGAAAATAGGAAGCCAAGAGGTAAAATAACTTGTTTTTGGTCACATCTAGTCAGACCAGACTCCTTCCTTTTGCTGATTCTTGCTCAAGACTTCTTTCCTTTGAGACCATTCTATGTCTGCGTCTCTTACTCTTGTATATTAGGCATCATTTCAACCACCTTATACATTGTAAGTCAGTTAACCTGCACTGCACATCTTTGAAGCAAGTACTTTCATTATCCTACAGAAAAAGGAATTGAGGACAGAGAACATTTCACATGCCCACAGTTTCACAGCATGTGCTGGACCACTGTTTAGTACTGTTCCCATGAATTTGCGCCTCCCCTGGTTGTGTGCTCTGTGACCTCTGGTTTCTCTTTTGTGATTCTTTCTACCTTATTCCAATAAGAATAAGAACAGCCTGAAGTGAACAAGTCATCAACAGGTGTTTGCAACACCAGGAAGCTCAGCTCAGCAGAGACAAGAGCAGTGAGTATCTGAGCTGCTCTGTTGCACACCTTCTAGGGCCCCCTTTGACCAGGAGAGATGTGGTGTGGCTGAGAGGCTGCACAAGTAAAGATGCTGGGGTGGGTAGGGTGGGGAGAACATGGGATTTGAAATAAACAGACTGGGATGAAGACCAGTGCAGCCACAGGTACTTGTTCTTCTGGAACCCTAAGCAAATCATTGACATTGTAAGGGGGGGGGGTCATAATTACTATGTCTGAAAAAACACTAAGAGTAATATGAGCAATTTTCCCACCTGCCTCACACATTGTTCTCAGGATAAAATAAAGCAGTGCATGAATATGCAATGTGAAGACTCTAAATTGTGTATAAATATGAAGCACCAAAGGGCTCAAACTATTTTTAATATCAAATAAAATCCTGATTTGTCTCATCTAGAATGGCTAGTGGAAATAATTTGTTTCTATAACTGAATACAGATTAGATCTCTGGACACCAACTTTCTTTTGACCTACCTTTTAAAAATTTTTTAATCCATTGAGTTATTCTCACCTCCACCTAAGTAGACTTTTAATGATTGACTGCATCATAGTCCTTGTCTTAGGAGAGAATCTGAACCCACGGGTCTCCCCAGCCTGACACCTTTGTCCAGAGACCAAAGAGGAGACACTCTCCTGGTTAGTAGCATTAATTGATAGTCAGTGTAATCCCCTCACCAGGTTAGGGTAGGATGAGGTCACATTTATTTTGTTATTCAAATGATATCACCTGCATTTTATCTAACTTCCTCTTCCCCTGTGGTCTTCAATGAAAAAACATAGAGGGATCCCTGGGTGGCGCAGCGGTTTGGCGCCTGCCTTTGGCCCAGGGCGCGATCCTGGAGACCCGGGATCGAATCCCACGTCGGGCTCCCGGTGCATGGAGCCTGCTTCTCCCTCTGCCTGTGTCTCTGCCTCTCTCTCTCTCTCTGTGACTATCATAAATAAGAAAATTAAAAAAAAAAAAAAGAAAAAACATAGACCTTTAGCAAGTTGCTCAGTCCAAAGAGCTTAGTCTCCATAGATCCATCACTTTATAAAGGAAGAAATTAGAACATCTGATCAAATTACAAAAGAGCCCCTTTCTCTGCCGGTGTCGATGCCTATTGTCAGGTTGCTCTGTCAAGACTGTCATGGGGTCACTGGTGGTTTCTTAGCATGAGGATGAGGGCAGGGAAGAGGATAGCTTGCCCAAGGAGGCCCAGCTTCCAGGGTTAAAGCCCTATGTGAGCAGCAGTCTCAGTTCTCACACCCGCAACACTGTCCTGAGGACACAGTAGTTCCGGAGTGACCAACAAAAGGGAATTGAGCCTTGGCTGCTTCAGGATCCAAGGCCAGTCCTCCTCCCCAGCAATCCTGATCCTAGAGTTCGGTCATCAGTTTTGGATTCTCCTTTCCTCCTCAGGGGTCCTTTTGTTTCTCCTACAGGCAGCCTCTGTTGGATTTACTATAGTGCAGGGGTCATGAAACTACAGCCCATGGGCCACATTCAGCCTGCTACTGTTTTTGTAAACTCATTTGTTTACACAGCTTCTATGGCTGCTTTCACACAGCAGAGTTGGGGACCTGTGGTAACACCCTGTGGCCTGCAAAACCTAGAATATTGACTACCTGACCCTTTGTGGGAATGTGTGCAGACACCCATGACCATCAAAAATGTTAGAGTGACATTGATCACCAAAATAAAATGTTCTTGGTCCTGTTTATTTTTCTCCTATAAGGTTCTAGAGTCAAATAAGTGGATGGTTGTAAGTTACTGCATGTGTGAGGGGTAGCGCCAATCATCAAAGCAACTACACTCCAGGTTCTTGTCAAACTACTGCCAACAATTCTTTCATGCTCTTTTCCCAGAGCAATGATTTTTTTCCCCCCAGAACAAAGAAGATGAGCTCTAAGTTGATTTGATATCTCTACTTCCAGAAATAGAAATAGGTAACAAGTTTTAAATAGAGAACAGTCTGACTCATCAGTATCCCAAACACACTCCCAAGGATAGGGAGTGCTATCATAGGAAACAGCCAATGGCTTCTCAAAATAAATAAGTGCTAGTACTCGTAGTACTAGTAGTCATTTCAGGTGACTTTTGCACTGTCAAAATATAAAGGGACGTGAAATCAATCTTTTTTGAAAGATTCTGTGAACGGTAATTTTTATACTGAAAAACATCCATGAGAAAAGCGCTAGAGTCATGTTGACCCAACTAATTAAAAATGAGAAGATTCACAATGTAGTTTGGCTTTTCCTCTCTCTCTTCAAGAGCCTTGTTGTACAACAGCCTGAGCTAAACATGCTGTGTCAATCTTATCTTTTACATTTCCTGGGTGTTTTCTTCTGAGATCATGCAACAACCCTGTCATTATTTTAAATATTTTTGCCTGTAAATTTCAGAATACTTGATCTGATTTTAATAGGACCCATGTGTGAAATCCTTTATTTTTTTTTTCATCTATCGTTCTGATTCTTTCTGCTCTTTAGTACAGCACAGCTTGGTAGCACTAGGTACGTCTTGTTGAAAGTATGTCCATAAATATGTCCCTTGCAGCATGGAACAGCTTGTTAAATTGGCAGTCCTCAGCAGTTTGCCTAGAAAAGTTTGCCTCACTTGCGATAGTCCAAATGTAGGGCAGAACACAGCGTAACTTTTTATCTAATTTTACCAATTGACATATTCTTCAAATTTTTAACTACCTCGTGTCTTTTCCTTACAGAGCCAACACCTGACTTTAAAGTGGCTAAATGTTCTTACAATTGCCAAATGTGGATAGGAAAATTACCTTTTATTACCGGAAATTAATTTGGGGGGAAATTAAAGAAAATAATACTACAATTTAAAACAGGATGCTAAATCCACTGTGGGAAATGCATCCTCATAGGCTGAGGCCACCGATTTCAATTCCTGAGGTGGGATTGGTGTTGTTCTTCATTGTTTTCAAGTTTTGTTGATATACTTTAGTGATGTACAATTCTCAGTGATACCCTGTTATTGATATTGATATACTTCGGTATTTTATTGATATGCTCTGATTTTCATCTCTCTCTGGTTAGGATCCTGTTAAGACTAGGAGTGACAAATCTAGAAGGACTTTCAATCCATGGTTTAATGTCACAAGGCTGACCCTTCAGTGCTACAGCCCTCTGCCCTCACTACTGTGAGAGGAGACTGGGTTTTCTCCCTTCCTATGTCTATAGACTATGGGCAGGCAGCACCACTTATGTTTTCAGGCCTCAGAACACCAGAAAAACCTCCCTGTCAGCCTGTAATTACACTTTTTAAAATTTGCCAAACCTTATCCTGGGGGGAAGCAGCACAACAAGACAAAACAAAACGCATATCTGAATATGGCATCGGTGAAGGGACTTGGGGCTTAGGATAGAGCACAGCACAATGGCTGTGTTCAGTGACCCTGTTTTGCTGGCCACACCCTCCAGATGGCTCTGAATGCTTTCCGGTAAGTAAGTGGCCTGAAGAGAATGCATTTTCCATGCTTAGTCCCTGTCTGCAGATTTTATCACTAGTAGATTTGCCTGTTTATGAAGAACCTATTAGAAAATATGATTTTAGGAGTTCTTGAAGAAAGCCTTCTTAGAAATCCAAAGTAGACTTTTTAAAAATGACATCCGCCCTTCCACCTTCTTTTTTTTTTTTTTTTTTTTAAATTTTTATTTACTTATGATAGTCACAGAGAGAGAGAGACAGAGAGAGGCAGAGACATAGGCAGAGGGAGAAGCAGGCTCCATGCACCGGAAGCCCGACATGGGATTCGATCCCGGGTCTCCAGGATCGCATCCTGGGCCAAAGGCAGGCGCTAAACTGCTGCGCCACCCAGGGTTCCCCCTTCCACCTTCTTAAACAGGCTTTCCCAGCTGCAGGTGAGTGAGGACCGCTACGTTTAGATCATTTAAGTCTTACTGAAATTATGTAAGACATATCACCACTTCTGATTCTTCACACCTCTCTCAAGGTTAAGGAACAGGATCCTAAGCTCTGTCTCAGTACTTCTCAAAAGTGGGGGTTTGAGGGACTCCTGGGTGGCTCAGTGATTGAGCGTCTGCCTTTGTCTTAGGGTGTGATACGGAGTCCCTGGATCAAGTCCCACATCAGGCTCCCCACAAGGAGTCTGCTTCTCCCTCTGCCTATCTCTCTCTTTGTTTCTCATGAATAAATAAATAAATAATCTTTTTAAAAAGGTAGGGGTTTGAGTCTCACCTATTTCAGAATCATCTTGGGTAGATGTTACAAGTACACATTATTGAGATTTGCTTTTAATTCACTGAACCAGAGCTGCTAAGGTACTATCTAGGTAATTCTGATACACATGAAAAATCTGACACCATCACATCCATTGTCTTATGCATAGCTAGTGTCAATACAGTTTTTCGTGAAATGAATAAAAATATTCCAGGGAAATTTTTTTAAATTATGTACTTTTTAAAAAATTAAATGTCCTTCAGGCTTTATGTTGATTTAACCACATTAAAACTGTGACCAAGACTTTCTAAATTATGGAACCATGGTTGATAATTGAAAGAGAAAATCTCTTGGCATCTTGAAGAATATTTTCTAATGCTCTAGGAGGGGTCTGTAAAGCACATTTAAAATAGCTATCCTGGATCACTTTACTTTTTTTTTTAATTAGAAAAATTTAATTATTGCCAAAAGCTATTTGCTGGAATTGTATAAAAAATGTTTACAGATGCCTTAGGAAGAAAACAGCAGAATGTGGAACTAATTGTGTTGATTCAAGA
The DNA here is from genome assembly GCF_053574225.1 of Canis aureus. Lineage (NCBI taxonomy): Eukaryota > Metazoa > Chordata > Mammalia > Carnivora > Canidae > Canis > Canis aureus. The sequence continues at coordinate 26,980,735 of NC_135638.1, forward strand.
TAATTATGAAACACAAATGACCATTACTTACAACAAGTCCCCTGACAACTGGGGTTTGACTCCAGGGATCAGGCTCAAATGAAGGAAGTAATAATAAAAATAATAATAAAAGAGCACTGATATATTTATATGATAATAATCAAACTAGAAAATGTGCCCTATTCCCAAGTTAATAAAGGTCTGTGACATTTCAGGACTTCAATTCCAAAAGCCATATTTTTACTAAGTAAAACATGCCCTGTCCCCTAATTTCAAAGGAGTACCTTGTTTTTAAAAATCTTGAATTCCTATCACATTGACTCTTGGGACTAAGAGGTGAATGAATTTCATTTCCTGACTTTTCTTTATGGTGGAAAGTGACATATTTGGGTATGAATTGTTTTCATTTCTTTTTCATCCTAGATTGTCAGTGAGATTTCATGCCAGGATTGCAAGTAGAAGCCTGGAAGAGACCTTCTGGATGCTACAAGATATCTTGGCACAAAAGACTACTACATCTAATGTAGTTTAGATGATCATCGGGGTATTTGTAGGCTGTCCCCAACCTACATGGACCTCTTGTTCTATTGTGATTCCCTCATGCTCTAATTAGAGTAAAAGATAGAATTAAAAAAACAGAAAGGCCAGAAACTTCTAGTGGAAATCACCACCAATAGGGGACCAAGCACAATTTTGAGTCTTCCATTGAACAGTAACATCTGGAAGAGAGAATCTAACACCTTTGTGGGAAAATAGTTAGGCTTCAATTTCACAATACGAAACTGAAAGATAAGCTGTAAATCAACATTTAAGTCCCCAGACCAACACCGTCTAATAGAAATAGAAGGTGAGTCACACATGTCATTTAAAATTTACTACCAGCTACTTAAAAATAAAAGTAGAGAGAAAGAGGTGAAAGTAATTTAATAACATATTTTATTTAAACCATTTCCAAAATATCATTTTAACATTTAATGAATGTAAAAATTATTAATGAAATGTTTAACATTCTTTTATCATACTATGCCTCCACATCTCAATCTGAATTGGTCATATTTCAAGTGTTCAGTGGCCACATGTAGGTAGTGGCTGCCATACTGGATAACTTAGGCCTGGCTGATAATCGTCCATCTGATATGAGTTCTCTAAGAGGGACTCTTTGGAGGGATGAATTATTTGAAAAGCTGTAAAATGTTGTCATTTCTATGTGATCTTGAGACTTGCAACTATGAGTATATATGGGTGAATGGCTAGAAGGAGTGAGAGTGGGGAAATCTGCTTTGATACATGTGAAGGCTAATCTTGGGTTTGCCCAAGCTGTGGAGGCTGAGCTTTTCCAGAATGATTATTTGTTCAGTTTGTGCATTTACTAGGTTGGGCTGTCAGACACCGCAGTTTGCAGTGTGCTATGGCTCTGCTGGACGACTAGACAATTGGATGATACTTTCAGATGTCTTCGCTCTCTGCTAGTGGCTGTCTCACTCCAGCTTGTGATATAGCAGCTGCTTATATCTCCTCTGCCAAGGATGCAGAGCCAGTGCACTGGTCCCATTCTAGGCTCTCACTGTTGGCTGGTAACTGACAGGCATCTCAAGGAGCCAGACGTGATGTTCATGGCAAGTGTAAGTGTCACAGGCAGAGTGAAGGTTGGGCAACACCACAACTCAGATTTTGATTTATTCTCAATCTGAAGTGTGCCACATCAATAATAGATTATTGCCCTAGAAACTTACCAGCTTTCTTGGACCATTTTAGTTTATTTCTGGGTTTCAAGTTCAAAAAGTTGTTAATTATACATCTTAGCTCATGACACCATGTCATTAGTTTGCACCGGCTTCTCTCAACCAACTGGCTGATTCACTTGTATATCATCTCTCTATCTCCCTATCATCTATCCATCCATCTTTTTATCATCTATCTCCTCTGATTCCCGTTTCTCGATTTCTCACTGCCATTCTTGTTCTTCCTCCTATCACAAGCAGTCATATTAATGTGTTTGGTGATATCTTTTTGTTTTGTTGTCACATGTTTTTATAAGACACGCATTCAAGTTTATACAAATATCATTATGTTAGATCACTCTATTTTCTTTTTATCATTATGGCCTATTGTTTCTAAGACCTACCCCCATAGCTGTGTAAACATCCAGCTATTTGTTTCTAATTGCTGAAGGATACTTTATAATTGACATCTACTATGTTTTACCTGTCCACCAGTGATAGTCTCCATGATTGACTCCCACCACCATAATCAACAGTGTAATAAATATCATGGAAGATGCCCCCCACTGTATGAGAATATTTTTGAGAATTATATTCAGAAAAGAGTACTATTTATTATAGGGAACATTTAATTTAACTAAGTACCACCAAGTTGTTTCCAGAATGTCTGCAACAATCTATGCTTAAGTTAGCAGGCATATGAAGGTTCTGGTATACCCAAATGCCCAAAACACTGGCATTATTCAGTTTTCCAATTTTAATCAATCTAATGAGTTTCTTGAGCTTTTTTTTTTTGCTATTTTGTCAAAGTGTATGGTAAAACATAAAATTGGGAAGCAAAACTAGATGATAAAATCCAGTTTTCTAATCCTTTTGAAAACATTTGACCACATGCTGGTTGTTACAGGACAAGAGGCAATAAAGTCACTTCCAGTACTATGCTGAATAAAAGTGTTAGGAGTGCGCATCGTTGATTTGTTCGTGGTCTTAGAGGAAGATTGAGTACTCACCATTGAGTATGATATTAGCTGTGGGTTTGTCATAAAAGGACTTTATTATGTTGAGGTACATTCTCTCTGTACCCACTTTATTGACAGTTTTAAAAAATCGTAAATAGATGCTGAATTTTGTCAAATGTTTTTTTCTGCATCTGTTGAAATGATCATATGATTTTAATCTTTCCTTTTGTCAATCTGGTGTATTATGCCGATTGATTTGCAGATGTTGAACCATCCTTGCATCTCTGAATTAAGTTCCTTTTGATCATGCCATACAATCATTTTAATGTATTTAAAATATAGTTTGCTAATATTTTGCTAAGGATTTTTGTATCTGTGTTCATTAGGGACACTGGCCTATAATTTTTGTGATGTTTTTGTCTTGTTTTCATATCAGAGTGATGCTGGCCTTGTAAAATGAGTTTAGAAGTGTTCCTTCCTCTTCAATGTTTTGGCAGATTTTGAAAAGGGTAGGTGTTAAATCTTTGAATGTTTGGTAGAATTCACTAGTCTGATCCTGAATTTTTGTTTGTTGGGAGGCTTTTGATTACTAATTCAATCTTCTTACTAGTAATGAGCCTATCTAATTTTTTATTTCTTCCTAACTAAGTCTTGGAAGGTTGCATGTTCTGGGAATCAATCCATTTGTTCTAGATTGTTCAGTTTGTTTGCATATAATTGTTTGCTTATGATCCTTTGTATTTCTGTGATATCAGTTGTAACCTCTCCCTTTTCACTTTGATTCTATTTACTTGAGGTTTTGTCTTTTTTTCTTGGTGAGTCTAGCTAAAGGCTTGTCAATTAAGTTTATCTTTTCAAAGAACAAGCTTTTATTTTCATTGATCTTTTCTATTGTCTTTTTAGTCTCTTTGTTCCCATTATGATTTTTATCATTTCTGTCCTTCTAATGACTTTGGGCTTCATTTATTCTTCTTTTTCTAATTCATTTAGGTGTAAATTCAGATAACTTATTTTAGATTTCTCTTATTTCTTGAGTTGGGTGTGTATTGCTATGAACTGCCCTCTTAGAATTGCTTTTGCTGTATCCCATAGATTTTGGTATGTCATATTTCTACTTTCATTTGTTTCTAAATATTTTTAAATTTCTCTTCCGATTTCTTTGATGACCCGGTGGTGGTGCAGTAACATGTCATTTAATCCTCAGGTTTTTGTGGGTTTTTCTTTCCTCACTGAGGTCTATTAATATTTGCTTTATATATTTTGATGCTCCTATGTTGGGTGCATACGTATTTTTAAATATTGTATCTTTTTGCTAGATTGACCCCTTCATCATTATGTAATGCCATTCTTTGTCTTTTATTACAGTCTTTGTTTTAAAGTTTATTTTGTCTGATATAAGTATAGTTACATAAGTTTTCATTTCCTTTGCATGGAATATATTTTTCCACCCTTTCACTTTCAACCTGTGTGTCTTTGGATCTCACTCACTCTGAAGTGAGTCTCTTGTAGGCAGTTTATAGATGTGTCTTGTTTTTTTTATGCATCCAGCCATAGCCTTTGACTGGAGAATTTAGTCCATTTACATTTAAAGTAGTTAGTGAGAGGTATGTACTTAGTGACATTTAAAAATTTGTTTTCTGGCTGTTTTTTTATTCCTTTCTGTTACTTTCTTATTTTTCTTTCTTCCTTTGTGGTATGATGAGTTTCTTCAGTGTCATATTTAGATTTCTTTCTCATTTTCTTTTGTGTATTTACTGTAAGTTTTTGATTTGTGGTGTAGTTCACATATAACACCCTATGGTATAGCTGTCTATTTAGGTTGATAGCAACTTAAATTTGAACACATTCCAAAACCTTTCATTTTCACCTCCCTCATATTTTATGTTTTTGATGTCATATTTTACCACTTAATCAACAGCCTGGTTTGTTCTTGATAAGTTCCTATTGTTGAGGGTATGCCAAGATCTGTCAGTGTTCCAAGGGGAGGTATCTCATTTAGCACCTAGTTTCAGGCTGATGAGAAGCCAGACCCTTAGGCAGCAGCTTTTAAAATATGCAAATATATACAGTCCGTTGGGGCCACAATTGTAAACCCTCTAACTTGGCCTCTTGACCAGGAGATCTGGAGGCTACCCCTGGGTGACAGCTGTAATAATTGGGGCTCCAGATGTGTGGGTAAGCTCCTTTCTGGGAGGTATTGGCCAAGGAAGTGTGCCAGGATGCTGTCACTTTGTTCACATTCCCTAGGAGTGCCTCCATAACTTCTAGATGTGTGGGAAAACTGAATCCTGCCTGTTAGGCAGAAGGTACAGGTTAGGTAAATAGGCCTTTTCACTGGAAGACTGGGGGTGTGTTCCAGTCTGCTGTCTGTGCAGTGCCCTGGGGGTGGTGGTCCCCCAAGACTATCTTTCTCATTGTTAACATCTCTTGGAGCTTAGGAACTCCAGCCCCCTTGTCCACCAGGGCCAGGCAAATAATGGCATCTCCTGTGTGGTTTATGTGGACCTGCTGGCTTTAGTAGGGAAACTGGAAAGTGTATGGGTGTGGCATACTCACCGGATTCAGAAAAGGAAGTGGGAAAATGTCTTGACCATCTGGCCTGGGGACATCAGTGCTGCAGGAGAGTACCTTGACTGTGGGTGTATGCCTGCTCTAGGAGAGAGGCTGAAGAATGCCATGACTGCTCCTGTTTGTCAGCCCCAGTCAGGATACAGTACAAGAGTTGCAACTGCCCATGCTCATTGACTTTAGTAAGGGACTGAGAGAATGCTATGATTATTGGTGCTCAATTGCCCTAGCCAGGGAACAGAGTGTCACTGCAACTGCCTCCACTTTCTGACCTGGGCAAGGCAGTATGACAGTGTCATGAATTTTTGGTGAGACTTTGTCTCTACCTCTCCTACTCATCTCAATGTAGTCTTTTTATTCTTTGTTGTGGAGAAGTAGTTCAATCAACTTTCACAGGGAAATGATCAGTATGTACTGTAGATTTGATGTGTCCATGGGAGGAAGTGAGTTCAGAATCTTCTCTTGTTGCCATCTTGAATCCCACTTCCCATCCATCATTTTAAATAGCTTCCTATGTCCACGCACTTAAAAAACTTTCAGCAAACATTTGTTAAGTGAATAAGTGAGTAAATGAACAGTAAAAGGGAGGGCTATATATTAACTTGAATACCATGTAAAAGTGAAAGAATGTGTCTATATTCTGTAATCTGAGTAACAGTGATTATAAGAAGGTGAGAACAGGATCTAAAGACAGTAAATTAGAAGATATGTAGAAAATGAAGAAAATACAAATGGAACAGTTTACACACATATTCTCTAGATATTTATTCATAACTAGATTCATTATAAAATAATTTCAGAAATGATCTTACATAGTTGGTAAAATTGTTCTTTGGAATGTTAAGAAAGCCCTTATTATCTGAACAAAATCATTTGAACAAAAGGCCATTCTATAATTTGTTACCAGTATGGGATTCATCTTCATGCACTCACTCTTCAACTGCACAACTCATTGACAGATGTGGCTAAAAACTATTCTCAATGTCCCAGTCCATTCTTTAACACCCTACAAGAGTTTGCAGAGAATTTTAAACCTCCCCTTCTGACTTTAGGTCATTCTCAGTCTAGAAGCTGTAATGGGGTGTGTGGTTTTCAAGTCCTGAGCCTTAGTCCTGCCCTTCAAAATCAGGCAGTAGCTCATCTCCAGCTTACAGTGCTGGGGGATATTTCACAGTCAAAGATAGACTGGTTAAACCTAATAAGAATCTACATATCCATGGAGATCACAGATAATGTAGCAAGTCAAAATTATAGAAGTCATTACCACTGAGTATTCAGGAAGAAAGAACACTAAACACATGGGTCAGAGATGTGAGACATTTACCTACCTTAGTAAAAACAAAGGATCAAAAATAATAGATTGTGCCAGATGTTTGACATTACAGAAAGATGCTGAAGCTAGCACCACTGAAAGCTTTACTCACAGAGGTTGGCAGATTCTGAGGTAAGAGATTCAGTTGGTTGAGGGTGTGGCTTGTTGTGCTGGGGCCAGAAGCTTCTTACCACTTGTCCTACCCCCATATATTTGGGGCAAACCTAGAAGTATAGCACCTTCATCAGGCAAAAATAGAGAAAGTCAGGACAATATTTCTTCACCTGCTTCTTCTCTCCATTGTCTGGTTACTGAACACCCAGTTTTGCCAGGTTTTCCAGTTTTCATTGGAAAAGTCAACAAGTAGATAGCATATCAGAGCCCCAACAGCAAAGAGCAGAATGAGCTGATCTAATCTCGACCTCACTTCCCAGACTGTGGTGCTGATTCTGGAGCTACCACACAGGCTGGGAGGGATTCTTCTCTTCCTTTGCCTCATTTCCTCACATCATGAGGAATTAAAGGATAATATGGACTTTCTGCTTTTAAGGGTGAGCCAATACTTCAATTAGATCAGATCCCTTTGATTCTTGTTAAATTAGTAAATGAAAAGGTAGTTGAGTAGCAAATGAATCTCATGTAGCAGTTTTGCCCATTGCCCTTCTAGCAGATAATAGTTAAGGGTTTTAAGGGCAGGTTTTCATAAACAACTGACCCCAAAAATGTTGCAGGCAAACAAATTCACAGCACATCTCAGGCTACAGACATTATAAACTTTTGATTGGGATGATATGTCTATATTTCAGAAAGCCGTCAATATATTGCGTTATGTATTGATGTGTGTATCGATATTCCTGATATGTATTACACTTACACATACAAATAGGTAAATAAGAGAGGGGGAAAACTGTAGCCTGTAGCCTGTGCATTCTCTATAGCCTCTACAGAGAGATACTAAGCAGCAAAATATTGGTGTTGTTTGTTACAGAAATGGAGAAGAGTATCTTTATTTTATTTTATTTATTTATTTGAGACACACACACACACACACACACAAACAGGATGGGAGGAGGGACAGAGGGAGAAGCAGATTCCCTGCTGAGCACTGGGCTCCATCCCATGACCCTGGGATCATGACTTGCGCTGAAGGCGGTTACTTAACCCACTGAGCCACCCAGGAGCCCCAGAAATGGAAAAGAGTATTAAACCATATTTAAGAATAAAAACAAGTAGGTAGTCAAATGCCCTAAACAAGTAAGCAAGTAAGCCAATTGGTTTAAAATAATTTTTTTTTTTTTACTTTTTATTTACCTTGGGCAGCAAAAGAATCACCACCATTATCTCTAACCACCTCACCGTATTATCCTACCTTATTGTTATTTAAATTTGGTACATAATAATAAAGCAGCATCAAGGCACCTCAATTCATTTGACCTAAAACTCCCCTGTTATTCTAAATGCAGTAACAATTTCTAAAGTGTCATCTTCCGACTGGGATTTTAATGAAAGGATGTTCCTTTTCCTGGGTTTTTTTTGTTTTTTTTTTTTTTTTTGATCGTTTGTTTGTGTGATTCTGCAAAAATATTTAGCCATTTTCAGCTTCGGAGATAGTTTTCCACCTATAAAATAAATATCTGGTTTTAAGCATTTCTGCTCCAGAATGAAATGAGAAGCGAAAGGCAGTATCCATTAATTTATAATTAAACTGGTTGGGAAAAGAGAAGCACATGCTAGCAGATTGGTCCTCGGTGACTGATACGCTCCCTGCTGCAGAGCCACCGCTGGAGGATGATTTATTATTTTTCCTAATGTTTCTCATTCTCATTTCAGCCGAGAAGGTCACCCACAAAAGATGGAATCCAGAAAAGAGGCGACACAGTTTGACTTTGGGTGGCTGCCTTTCTTTCCTTTCCTTCACTTAAATTTTAGTATTTACAGCTTACTAGTCTTAAATTTGACACTCAGCAGACATAAACTGTATTCTTGAGAGGATTAAAGGATTATTCACTCACTAGCTTAATCAGATTAATCAGAGATTTTGAACAAGATATCTATTGCCATTCACAAGATGCGACGTTTGATCACTGCCTGCTAGTTGAATTTGGCTTGAGCAGACACACACACATGCACATACACATGCATACACATGTGCACACATGCACACATGCATACACTCATGTAGACACACATAGCCCTATACACACATACATAATTTTTACATATTATTTAAAAATACTTATTTTAAAAATCATGATCAATTAGTTTCTAAGGCTTACTTTGCCTAATGACAGACCAAAGAAAGAAAATGTTATGTGCCTGTATGTTTTATAATGCTATTTAGATTTGAATTACTTTATTCATTATGGGTTGTTTGAATTTATTTTTGGAACTGCCTTTTTAATTGTCATATCATTTGTTAAGCGACTCTCTGGAACTTTTTAAGGAAAAACAATCATTTCCATTTTTTTTTTGCATTCATATGAAGTAACTCTTGAAATATGAATATTACTGAATTATATTATAATGAAAGAATAAGAAATATCCTGAAAAATAGATCTGTTGTTTATTATTAATACCAATAGACAATAATAATTATTGCTTTTCCATTCCTATTAAGAGCTTAAATTCCGTTCTACATTCATTTTAATAAGCTCCTTTTTTTGCAGGAACAGGAGGCAGCAAAGACCCTTTGTACTTCAGACATATTAAACCAGGATTGGGACCAACTGTCCCATTGTAGAAACTCTTATTTTAAAGCAGCCCGAGTTAAGCAGATTTTGTTGGATTTACTTTCATTTGGGTCTTATGCTATTTGGGGGATAGACAATGCAATATTGGAAATATTCTCAAAGACAGGAAGAAGCAAAATTAAAATGCAAGCCCTATTCGTCCACTCTATTAATCAAAATCACTTGATCCTGGAACTCTGGAGACCCCTGGGAGCAGACTTTAGATATATTGGTCTTTTGGTTCAGAAGGCAGTGGATTTTGATGCTCTTGCTTCTCAACTAGAATCTTATTTCTGACAGTTATACAATTAGTATAAAATCTTCATTAATCTATATACTACTCACTAATGTTCAGTGGTGATGCTGTCTTTAATACAGTATACCAATACCTGATATTTAAGCTTATGTTGTATTTCAGATGTTTCAAAGTCCTTTCACAGATTATAGCAACCCCATGAAGTAAAAAGGCCTTCCAAGACCTATTTTATAGATACAGAGAGAAAAAGTGCTTTATCCAAGGTGAAGTAATAGAATTAGGACCAATATCCAAGTCTTGTGAGTCTAAAGAAATGCCACTCTTTCTCCTCTTGTACTTTGATGACTGTGGGTTTATGATGGTGCCAGATACACCCACCCTGCCCAAAGAATGTGTGTGTCTGTGTGTATCTATGTGTCCGTGTATGTGAGATGCAATGCAGCTTAGTAAGTTTATAGGTATGGTTTGCAGCAATGAAATAAAATAAAGGATAGTTCCAACTTAGCAAACACTGGAAACCAAAAACAGCCAATAAAAGTGAACAATGAATTTTGGTCAGTTTCCTGGGCTTCTGAGCTGCAATAAGGTTTTATAGCTACACCACAGCCCAAGTTAGCAAAGGATGAAATCATGAGCTACTATTTCACAGCCATCAAAGCCCTCGAAGCTCTGGCTAACTTTTATGTTTATGATTTGCCACGCACGTTACCTCTATTATCTCATCTAATCCTAAGATAGTTTTCTCATTGTCTCTACCGTTTTCAGATGGAGAAACCAGAACCCAGACAATTTAAGTGACATGCACAGGGTCACAGGGTTACCAACAGCAGGTAGAACCTAGAGCTGGATGCAGGACTTCTATTCTTCATCACCCTGCCATCAAGTATGCATTTACAGTTTTGGCTGCTTTACAAAATACGATTTCTATGCTGACATCTAATAATCTTCACCTATTTATTGCACTGTTTCTGTGTTTGCAGCTCTATCTTTTAACAAAAATGGTGATGTCTATTCTGGTTTCATTTCGGTCATAACATGCTTTAAAGGCTCAATACATGCCAGATACATGTGAGATATTTCTCATTCATCTCTGTTAATCCTCACTTGGGAGATTGGAATTGTTTTGCTCATTGGCAGAGAGAGAACATACAACTGGGAGAAAGTAAGCAACCTGTCCAAGTGCAAGGCCAAGGAAAAAAGCAATTTTATCCCAGTCTGATTCCATGCCCTCTTGGTTTCTCCTTGCACCTGAACACGAGGCCATAGCCCAGGGGGCAGTGCCCTGAGCTTCTGATCCTAGCCTTACTAGAAGTGACATAACCAGAACACAAATAAAAACATTCCTTATTTCAGATTTGCAGGATTATCTTCTCCCCACATGGGGGCCAGAAAGTCTTCCTCTATTTTAGCACTGAGTAATCCAACCCAGTTTCCCTTTCCTTTGCCTGGACCTCAGTAATCTTTTTTTTCACTTTAAAAAAAACATTTTGTTGGGATCCCTGGGTGGCGCAGCGGTTTAGCACCTGCCTTTGGCCCAGGGCGCGATCCTGGAGACCCGGGATCGAATCCCACGTCGGGCTCCCGGTGCATGGAGCCTGCTTCTCCCTCTGCCTATGTCTCTGCCTCTCTCTCTCTCTCTCTCTCTCTGTGTGACTATCATAAATAAATAAAAATTAAAAAAAGCACTTCGTTAATTTTTAATCAAAGGTACTATATTATTTCTGATTATCTTCCTTCCTTTTGGAGAGGGTGAACTGTACTTGGTGATTTGGTTTTCAATGTGAATCTCCTTCAATGGTTTTTGTTCCAAAAGTACAAAGATCAAGATCATCTGTTTAACTAGGTAGAGCTAATTCTACACTTATTCCTACCTTGCTGGGTAGAAAAATGATAAACGTTGGGAAGAATGCTGTTATTTTTTTGTTAAATCCATGTGCTTAAGTATTCGAGGCTATCTATGTTCAGGGACCAGGAATTATTTTAGAGAGGCATGACTAATTTTTTCTTGTTTGTGTTTTTAACCATCATTTGCAAAATAGCTCAAGTATAGTGAGCACACAAGCTTATCAAATACATACATTTCCTGCACACACCCACATCCCCACACAGCGTTATGGGCACACATTTCCTCATGCCCCAAAGTGGAAAAAAAAAAAAGCTGGTTTAAGAATAGAAGTGTATCATAAACCTCTCCTCTGAAAAAACATATGCATTGGATTAAAACCACACTAAATTTCTTCCTCTAAAAATATTTGGTAGTGACTTTATTCTGTTAAGAGCAGTTGTTTTATTTCACAGAAAATGTAAATAAAGCAGTACCATCATGGAAGTTGATCGGGTTACAAAAATAAAGTTGGTCCGTTTGATACAACGGTTTGTCTTGTATTCAAATATATACTGGAAAGGTCCATAATATGTTACCTAAACATGTGAAATAACTTTTGGACTTGGTTTGAAGTGATTTGGACTCAATTACTTTTTGAGGAGACATGGATATGTGAGCAGCTTGAGGTGTGTGTGTGTGTGTGTGTGTGTGTGTGTACACACACACGTGTGCACTCTCCAGTGGGATTTCTCAGTTATTTTTTTATTTACAACTACTCTGTTGTTGCTTATCCTGCATTCTCAATGAAGGCCAATACTTCTGGAAGAGCCAGGTCCTTGAGAAATCGTGTATAGAAGATGGTCTCGACTTAGCATTTCACGGAGAGAGAAATCTGATGCCATTTTAACCTAAACCAAAAGAGATTATGTGACTGTCTTAGTGGGCTCCAGGATCACTTAGATTTAGTGTCTGAGCAAAGATATTGGATTTCGGTAATTGCAACCATTGGGTTAACATGGCAGTTATTCGAAATGAATGACCCATGTAGGTGAGACTTCAAGGTTATGGGTCACTGGAAACCTTTCCCTGGTTTCTGCATACAGCTGCTCACTGGTGGGGGCTTTCCCACTAGCTGGGGTCTCCTTGTGGCAAATGCCAAGCCCCACTCTCTTTCCCTCGCTCTTCTGTATTGGGGTCGGGGGAGGAGAGTGAGGCACAGAAGAGACTTCTCAGCTTGAGTGTATTGTTTATGGAAAAAGCAGTAGAGACAGAGGACGTGGGCTTCGTAGTGAATCTGCTTATAAGTATTTATTTATTTATTTATTTATTTATTTATTTATTTATAAATAAGCCTGCTGCTACTGACTTCTGGAAATGTCCTACATCCAGACCTAGGTGGAGTATTTATATGCAAAACCAAAAATCTACATTTAAGATGTGTGTGCTTTACACGTAAGTTATAACTATAAAATCAAAAAGTTGAGAATCCATTCATTTACAACAGACAGGTACTTATTTTGTCAGTATTTATTTTTGCATGGGTTACAGTTCCACTTAGAGCTCTTTTGGACCCTCTTGGAATCCCTAAGAGTCAGTGACAATGGTGGTATAGAGATGCACGTTTTTACCAGCCATCGCTTAGATCTCTGAGCTATGTTTGCTCAGTTCTCCAGACGCGCCCCCAGCCTCCCACATTCTATCTCTTCCCCAATGGAGAGTCCACTAAAAGCAATTTTTCTAGAGTTCCACTATATTTGGGGTTTTTCCATATCTTGCTCAGTCACCAGCACCTATGTCCCTTATGTGTGACGCACAGGCGGTCCCCTTCCTGGTATTATTATAGGAAAACAATATAGAATTGTAAAACATGTAAAATCCTCAACTGGAAAAGAACGAGGCCAATACAATGGAAGCTATGATCCCAATAACAAAAAATAGGATCATGTTGCTTTAGTTCCAAGCGGCAGCCCCTCCTGACCTCTTAAAAAGAAAAAATCAACACATTAATGATGCATTTGCAAACAAACTTGTTTTTACCTTTTGCTGACAGTCAGGCATGTGGGAGGTTAGAGAAAAGAAAGGAAGGCAAGGCAAGGGGATTGCTTTGCTCTCCGGTCTTGGTTTCCTGGCCTTGGCTGATGGAATTATTGTTTATTTTTTTAATTTTCAGAGGTAGGCTGATGACAGCTGAAGAAGACTGTATTTGCTGAGGAGCAGCATGATGGTAGAGAGGAGCAGAGCTCCTGAGGGAGACCTAATGGTTCCTCTCCTTCCTGCACGGAGATAAAGACTTATAATAAGCGTGCATGTTCACCATCTGGCTCTGTGCATGTGGTCCTTATGGAGGGGAAAGCAGCACAATCTGTAAATGATCAGGAGCCATGGCGCTCTCTCCAGAGAATCCACGATGCAATCAAGGTGACAGATGGCATGGCCACTGCTGTGGCCTCATGGAGAAGATCAAAATCACCTTCAATAAACTCTGACTGAAATGGGCATGAGCACCTCAAAAAAGTCAGTTTGTCAGTCAAACTGCCACAGCACGCTGCATTGGGGAAACATAGCGGCCAGCTCTCTGTTTTCAATCGTTTCCGTCTGACTGGGCCTGAACTATGATCTTTCTCAAATTGTCCTTTCTGTTTAGCTGAAGCAGGCCAGCAAATTGCCAGATTCATTGCTTTATTGAAGAAAATTGAAAACACGATGTCCTCAATTCCAGGGACGCGCGGCTGGCAGGTGCTGGGACACCCAAGCGCTGAAAGTGGATCCCTGTGTCTTCGGCCCAAGTTCGCTCAACTTGAGGCAGATTTTTGGGTATGAAAATAAAATGCAAATGTGTGCCTGGCCTGAAAAGATCAGCTGGCAGTGGATATGTAAAGGGTATTCGGTGTCCAATGGATGTGTGTTGAATAAACACATGCTTGAAAAGAGAAGGAGGAAGGAGGAAGGAAGGAAGGAAGGAAGGAAGCAAGGAAGGAAGGAAGGAAGCAAGGAAGGAAGGAAGGAAGGAAGGAAGGAAAGAAGGAAAGAAGGAAAGAAGGAAAGAAGGAAGGAAGGAAGGAAATGAAGCCTCAGTGTTGTTGGTACCATGTATTTTAATAGCAGGCTGCCTTGATGATAGATTTGGTATCTGTTTCCTTTTCTATGCATGTTTATCAAACATATGTTTCTGTGAAGTTGAAGCCTTGGACTTAAGATCAATGAAATACAGATGCATTATTTTGTCCCAAACAACTTGTGTAGTATTTGTAGGGTCGGCAGGTTCGGACAGATTTCCGTGCTTGACCTCCCTCCACAACTGAAAAAAATTTTAAAGCTCCAACTGCTCATAAAACTGGAGGGGAATGAGTAAAAGTTACTCTACTGGGAGAAAAATACAGTACTGCCTTTTTTAAAAAAAGATTTTATTTATTTATTTATTTATTTATTTATTTATTTATTTATTTATTTGACAGGAGAGAGAGAGAGCGAGAGAGCGAGAGCAAGAAAGACAGCCCACAAGCAGGGTGAGAGGCAGAGGGAGAAGCAAGCTCCCGCTGAGCTGGGGGCCCCATGCAGGACACAGTACTGCCTTTCAAGAAGTAAGGGCACTGATTTCGGGTCAAAGATGATGGATCTGAATGAAAGGACTCCCCCCTCCCTCTCCCTCCTCTTCCCTTGGCAGAGTTCCACTGTTGTTTTTCCTCCCAAGCTCCAGGAAATGTACGTTTCAAGCAAAAGTCAACTTATCCAACCTTGTGGTCTCCCAAGAACCCAATATCTGTTATCTGGTCCTGGTGTTTTATATTATGAAGCCTGTGAAGAGATCTCAAAATTCCAACATTCCATTGATTTTCCTGCTCGAAACTATAATCTTCTAGCTTTGCATTCTTGCTTGATTTAAAATCCAAAGCCTGCTCCTGCCCTGTCTCCATCATCTGTGTTGTAAATTATTTGTTTGACAGCTGAGAAATATCTTCTGGTGGAGTCCTGGACTCTCACAAAGGCTTTATGCCCCTCATAGGTGCTTCTGAATGCCAAACATCCTGCTCTAGAGATTTACAAACACAACTAAAGGGCCTCATCCCGAATCTGTGTACACAAAACACGAGAAACTATGAAAAAGGCCTCACATTTTGAGTAACACGAATAGCGAGAACTTTGTATAGGGACTCTCTTTGCACAGGGCACATGAGTGGAGCTGACTATTATGTATCACAGTGATGTGTGGTCTCCTAGGAGCAGAGGACTAAATTTATTCAGAAAATATCTATTGCAGACCAAACTCCTACTAGGTATAGGCTGTCCTAGGAGTTGAGAAATCAAACTTCATGAAGAAAAGTAGGTACCAAACGGTTCTTTTATGGGCACTGTGCTCTGCCCACCCCTCCTCCCCTTGAGCTGGCTCTCTGGTGAGCAGGCTTTGCATTCTCATCAATAAGAGCTGTTGTGGAACACACGGCCCAGACGTGTGAGCTGGTGAGAGCATGCTTCCCTGTCCCAGGAGACGCTGTGTGTATTCTCCAGCCTGGCCTCTGGCTCTGGGGATGACAGGTTCTGTAATAGATATGTTCATCAACACGGCCACAAGGAGGGGTGGCAGGACGGGTCATTTCTGCCTTTTGGTGGCAGTGTCTTCCCCCAGACTCCAGTTGCTGGTGCGGAGTAATGCTTCAGAAAGGCAAATGGGTCTAACCCTTTCCTGAAGGAACAAGACTATACGGGGAAATTCAGCAGGGACCAGGGGGTTAAAGCAGCTTCCCCTGGAACATGAATGTTCTGCGTCATACATCCCGCATGACATGTAGTCATCAGAGCTTGGCCTAAATTCAGATAATTATGTTCTGGTCCTCTCTGGCATGGAGTGTCACCTGATTATATGCCAATTGCATAACCATATATCATTACTCTCTTTTATGTCCTATCATTTCTAAATAATACATTGCTTAGAGAAAGTTCCTTGTGGTAATTTGAAAATGTAGGTCTGTCAGCAAAGCTTTATCTCTATAACTCTGCATTTCTACCCGTGCTCTGTATGTCCATGGGTGCTGCAGGTAAGAGGGTGTGCAGAGCTCCAGAGTCCACCAGCTCTGAAACCCAGGAGGAGAATGGCTTGTGGTCATAATAAGGACAGTAGGTCCAACATGGACTGAGTAATGTTTTTAAGCACAGAGAGTGCTTTCTATTTTTACTTTTTGAAAGACTGATACAATGCTGATGGGTTACACAGAAATTTTAAAACATGCATGCAAAAAGATAGGCAATCTAAAACTTAGAATTCCAAAGCATGCCACTGAAAATGACCTTGTGATAGCACCAATAAATGAATGTTAATTTCCCAAGCTCTCTGTGCACCGAGCCACTTGGACTTCTTTTCAAGAGGATAGTGTTGTCTTATGTCAAAAGAAAGAGTGGGTGGTTCACTAATGGTAAAACAGCTCAGACATAGCTCCATTGGTTTTGGAATAAAGATGTGGAATACTGTCCTGCGTGTGTAGGATGTCATCATATGAGTTTGTGGAATACTGTCCTGCGTGTGTAGGATGTCATCATATGAGTTTACACCAGCTATAAATTGAGTATTTGGAGGCAACTGCATTTTTTAGTCAGATTCCAACTAGCGGGGTGCCTGGGTAGCTCAAGAGGCTAAGCGTCTTGACATTGGTTCGGATCCCGATTCCAGGGTCCTAGGATGGTGCCCCATATCGGGCTTCCTGCTTAGTGGGGAGCCTGCTTCTCCCTCTCCCTCTGTTACTTTCTCTGCTTGTACTTGCTCTCTCTCTCTCTGTCAAATAAATTAATAAAAACCCATTTTTTAAAAAAGATTGCAACTTGAACCCTCAATGTCTGCATTTTTTCTGTCCATGCATCTCTGAACAAGAATGATGGTAAATGACGATGCCACCCAGTACATCAAACGCTTCTCAAGCTGCTGGTGTATTTTGGTTCAGCTTTCGTGATTTTTTTTTATTACCAGATTTGTGACTTAAAAAAAGATCTCTCAGCAAAATATTTCTGTTATAGTATGATGTCTTGCTTAGAAAGGTTAATAAACATTTTACAGAACACATTCATGTTTTGTTCTACTGATTGCTTGACACTCATTTTAATCTTCATCAGGCTAGCAGTGAGCAAATGGTTCCTGTTTCCCATTAGATTCCTCCACCCTCCATAATGAATGAGCTGTTGATTTCATTTCAATGAATTCTCTTTGGTGAACAATCCACTATAACAAATGCTTTCTTTGGCCATAAAATCATGTTTCCTCCATATAAATATGCTATTTTGGGGGCATTTTGTGCTGGTGTAGGGCACAGTTCTTTTCTTAAGAGTTCTTATAATCAGCAACAACCTGTTTTCCTTTCTTCCCCATGACACTTAAAAAAATTATTAAGGTAGTTTTTTTCCATGCTTCTCATTAAGTGCACAAAGGCTCTAAAGCAGCACTGTCCGTGATACATATGATGTGGGTCACATACATACCTGCTCCTTTTCTCCATATTTTTAAAAAGTAAAAAGAAGGAAATGAAGTTTATTTTAATAACAGACTTTATTTAAATCCCTTGGATAAATAAAATGTAATATATCCCCATAGTAGAATATTTTTTAGTCATGAAAGGAATGAAATTCTGATACATGATATGACATAGATGGGCCTAGAAAACAATCTGCTGAATGAAATCGGCAAGATGCAAAAGTAAAAATTGTATGATTCCATATGAGGTATCTAGAGTTGTCAAAATCAAGGCAGAAAATAGAAATGTGATTACCAGAGACTGGGGGGAGGGAGAAATGGGGAGTTAGTGTTTAATGGGTCCAGAGTTTCAGTTTGAGAGGTAGAAAAATTCTGGAGATGGATGGTGGTGACAGTTGTGCAACAAAAGGAAAGTTCTTAATGCTCCTGAAGTGTACACTTAAAAGGATTAAAACAGTGTATTTTGTATTATGTATATTTTGCGCCCCCCTCCCCCCCCACACACAAGGATCAGATTATTCCATTCTTTGCTCAGAAACCTCCACGATCTTCCCATCACATTCTGAACAACCTCCAAATGCCCGTTCCATGAACGTTGCATTCCTGTGATCTGGTACCTGACTGCTTCAGCTACTTTTTCCTGCCTTTGGTACTTATAAGCCATGTGATTTTCTGTGATTTATTTAACCTGCCTGAGCTTCGACTTCTTTATATATAAATTTGTGATAATTTCAGTATCTATTAACCACATGAGATTACTGAGGATCAAATGAAATGATGCAAGTAAAGTGCTTAGCACAGTGCCTGTTACTCTATAGTAAAGTCTAAATATAGGCTTAGCTATTAAAATTTGTAGTTGTGATGTGTATATTTTTTTCTCATCAAATATTAACCACACACACATACACGCACACACACACACACTCTCTCTCTTATTACTTTATAAGATCTGAATAAAAGAAACAGCAGGCAAATTACTGGTGTGTAAATACAGAGGGGCAAGTATATGTTACAGGATTATTTGAAGAGGGGTCAATGGAAACATACTGACGTGCGCTTTAGGACAACTTGATCTAACACGGGGATGAATGAATACAAAGCTTTCTCTAGAACATGTTCCTCCCATGCAGCCAGCACTTCACAGTGGTCACTACTGTTGAGTTGATTATTTGTATTTCTCATGCTTTTTTGGAGAGAATCAACATTGGCTAAAGAAAACTGAGCCAGATCAGAAGTATCTGATATTTCCACAGTTCGGCACTTTCCCACAAACAATATTTAGGGGGAATTTATTGCTTCACAAAATTAGACAGACAGAACTTATGCTCATAAGAAGCTATTCTCAAGGGAGTGTTCATTAGCATTGGGTCCACCTTGACCATCCTCTGTCCCTCCCCCAGCCCAGATCTAGGCCAGTGTGGAAGTGGTCCAATAGGCCAAATGGGCTCGCCTCTCTGTATGTGACCAAATCATCTTGTTTTCACCAGGATGAAAATCTGAATCAGTAAGATGTGGTTAAGTCATAGTAATTTTTTTTCTTTTTCTCTTTCTTTCTTTTCAAAAACTTAGAAGCAACCCTTTGAATCATTTAAAGGGTGATCACTTTGTTTACTATTACATGCATGGTAAATGCAGTCCATCCCTGAACATCTAGAGTCTGGAGACCTTTGCTGTTGGTTTTCTAGGGCTCCTTCTCCATTTTCTCCTCCTGCCTGGTATTTGTGATTTCCCTTAGAGATGGCTAGCAACAGGAAAATGATAGAAAAACTCAAACTAGATCAAATTAATTAACAGGTTTGGGGCAAAAGGTGAAAACATACTTAGAAGGAAGTAAGGTTTCATTCTATGATCTATTCAAATTATGGAAGCAACATTGGGTCATTTTATTTTATTTATTTATTTTTAAATATTTTATTCATGTGTGTGAGAGAGAACAAGAAAGTAGAGAGTACAAGTGGGGAGGAGGGAGAGAGGCAGAGGGTGAGGGAGAAGCAGACTCCCCCCTGAGCAGGGATCCTGAGGTGGGGCTCAATCCCTGGACTCCCAGATCATAACCTGAGCTGAAGGCAGATGCTTAACTGACGAGCCACCCTGGCACCCCGTGACAATAATTTTTAAAAATTACTTGCCCAGACTCTGTTTCACAGATGACTAAAGTGTTTGAAGACATAACTAATTTTATTTATTCTGATTGCTATGTTGAAACAAAACTATACCCAGTAAGTATTTTTTTATTCTTTATTCTTTTTAAGATTTTATTTCTTTATTCATTAGAGACACACACAGAGAGAGAGGCAGAGACATAGGCAGAGGGAGAAGCAGACTCCCTGTGGGGAGCCTGATGTGGGACTAGATCCCAGGACCCTGCAATCACCACCTGAGCCAAAGGCAGACATTCAACCACTGAGCCACCCAGGTACTCCTCTACCCAATAAGTATTTTATCAAAAGGGTATAATTTCTGTAATTGTTAGGAGACGTCATTATTAGAAGATATGCTGTGGAGGCAGAAAATATAGGGAGGGTGTTTATGCAAACAGATATAGAGTCAATTAGTGAAAATTTTATTTATTATAAAAATAAAACTGTAATGTTGGGGTTAAGAATACGAACATGTCATATTTTTGGTTTTATATTTGAGTTGACAACTGGGCTTTACATTGGACTATTGAGTAACAGAATAATGAAATCTTCGTGAGTTTCTTGGGGAAATTATTTGCTTTTTATTTCTGTCTTGTCAAAAAGGAAAAGTAGCCTTCTCATCTGTTTTGCAAGTAACGAGAAAAGAGAATAGACACAAACGCAGGAAAGGAAGCCACTGGGTCTGGAATTCAATATTTCAGACTCAATTTTTAGAAAGGCTTTCTCTGCCCAGCAGATCCAGAGCCTTAGGGAAGGGACTGCAGGTATCCTGGCCTCCAAATGCTCTTCCTATGTAGGTTGTGGCACTATGTGACAATCACTAGGCACACAATTAAAATTTGTAGAGGCTGCCAGAAATGCAGCAACCACAGCAGTATGCTTCTGTTTAAACTATTCAGGTCTGCATCATATTCAGCTCTGTTGAATAGGATTCCACTGTCTCTAAAGTTTCTTCCAGTGGCCAATGCAGGTGGGGACTGTAGAGTCATGTGTACCTCAGCCCCAGTGTGGCAGAGAAGAAATACCTCTTTGTATAATAAAAGGCGTTTTCTCCAGCAGAGCATCCTTTTGTGAACACATCATCCAGATGGCCATTTCCGCTTGTCTCCGGGGGTGAACCAAGCAATAGAGCAGCATAAAGAGGATTCAAAACACTATTTTCTCCAAACTTCATTCTCCCCAATGTCACTCCATTTCCTCTTTCAACACGTCAAGCACTATTAGAAGCTAACTTGTTTCATTAGATTTTGCTTTATTCAAAATGTTTCTTAAGATTGGAGGATTGGATGTCTGAAGCCTGTAAGGTATCTAGCTTTCCTCTTTCAGACAGAATTAACTTGGTATATAGGAGGATGGTACAAAGAAGAAAAGCCTGAATTATATGTGATGAGTCATTTTCAGCAAGCTGAGGATAGCCCAAATGTTTCTAGGAGATACAACTCTTCATTCTTATTGCTATGTGGTTAGTTCCTGATTGCTCAAAGTTACTTAATGCGTTCATTTCAGAATGTTTGTCTACTAACTTTATTAGAATGAGGAATATGCACCAGAAAGAATGCAATCTATTGAGATAAATATTAAAACCAAGCGGATAATGGCTTTAATGAATTCACAGTGTATATAGTATGTTACAACTTTTATATTCTTAATAGGTTTCCTTTGTCTTGCAAACAATACTGACACAGTGTTTTAAATATAAGAAAGGAAATACAAAAATGAAGCATCTTACTGACACGTATTATTCCTATTTTAATTATTCAACTTATTTTAGATTATTAAAAATAATTTTTAATATTTTAGATTATTAAAATTAATTATTAAAATTATTTTCTGAAAAATATGTATTTGAACTATATATACAATAAGCCTTGCTTTGTTATTCCAGGACTAAATTACTTTTCTGATTCAGACAGTTTAAAAAGGGAAAATATCAAACTAACCAATTGAATGATACAATGGATTCCAGAATCATATAAAATAACCTAAAGAATCAAAAGACTAGATTTATATATGCACATTCTCTTCACCAATCTTCAGTTTAAAACATCACAAACATAGTTTTCTTTCTTCCTATGCTTCTTATCATAAGGAAAGGGTAAGAGAGTTGGGGGGGGCACCCAATAAGACAGAGATGAAAACTAATTTTGGTAAAGGACAGAGACCAAGAACAGGAATTGTAAGTTCTAGACTGCTCTACATTGGACTTTCCAGTCTTGCGTGAGTCATTTCCGCTCTTTGTCTATTGAGATAACAGCATGTGGAAAAAAGGAACACAGGCTGAGAAATACATATACTTGGACTGAAATACTCATTTCAGCTCATTTTTTAAAATGTGGATATTAACATCTACCCTCCAAGGTTGTTGGGAGAATCCAATGAGATTACATTGGTAAAACATCTAATACAATGTTTGGTGAATGGCACATACCCAAAATATAGAGCTTTTCATTCTTTTCTTTCTTTTTTAAAAAATTTTATGTATTTAATCATGAGAGACAAGAGTGTGGCAGAGACATGGCAGAGGAGAAGCAGGCTGCCTGTGGGGAGCCCCATAGGGGACTCATCCCAGGACCCCAGGATCACGCCCTGAGCCTGAGTGGAAGGCAGTCGCTAAACTGCTGAGCCACCCAGGTGTGCCGACCTCTTCACTATTTTCAAAGGAAGTGCTTAGATCGATTCTCTATGAGCTGTAGTATTCTGTGATCCAGGAACTGGTTACTGGCATCCACATTTTGGCTCGGGTAATCTGCTGACACTCTACCCCCATCACATACGTGGTAGCCATGCACTATAGGAGCTCCCAGTCACACATGGCAGGTCATGTTACAGACAAAGACATTGGCTCAGGTTAGATTAGTGCTTGGCAAGGAAGCAGGACACCCCAAAACTGTGTAAACACAATGTTATACTGAACTGTGTAAATGTGCCTCAGCCACGTTTTAATCCTCTTCCATGACTGACTGACCTATTTTTTTTCCCAAGGCTGCTATAAAATCAGAGATGGAAGCTAGCCCCGAATCACAGCTCTGTGGTTCTCTGTCATATACACTCTCTTGGTTTCCATCCAACCTTATTTTAAATATCCCTAGGGATGGGCTTTCATCACTTTTCTTGCAATATTTTTCTTAAATAATAATTTTTACTGTCAGAAAGTTTTCTCTCCCATTCAGGGTAAATTTTTCTTTCTTTCCTTGCACTTCTAGCTAACCTGTCCTAAACCTGATTGAATAATTCTTACTGCCTGTTCAGTATTTCTCCTGTCAGATTTTTGTAGTCAATTATTGGTCCCCCCTCAGCCATTACTTAGCAACACCAGACATAATCTTTATCTTTAATCATTTCTCATAACTCACTCCTCCATCACCACCATCATTATTCCTCCTCTGAATTAATCCATCTGCTCTTCTGAAGGTAACCTCAGTGTCTTAGGACTTAGGACTTTGTTTCCTTTGGAGTTAAACACATACCTACCTATATTTATTTTAATTTTTTTACTGAAACAATGTAACAGTACAATTTTGAAAACAACAAAAAATTGACATGTTATTCTAGCATGATGGCTATTGCTATTTCTGTTTTTTCCATTTTTATTTTTTCAAAGGCAAAGGTGTGGAAAAAAAAGTTTACTCATATTATGTAGGTGAGATTTAAAACATATAAAATTATTCTAGAAGTTCATTTGCAATATATATCGAAGCTTTTAGCTTATGTTCTTTGATGGAGCACTTCTACCCATAGGAAGGAGAAAAGACTTTTACATGTGATTTGAAGTTACCCTCTGGAATCTAACTTGGTACACTAAGGCAAGATTCAGGTAAAATCTAACAAATGAATATTATACTGCCTAGGACTCTGTGGAGCAGAAATGCCTATAGATTTTGTTGTTACTGTTGTGAAGAAGATGGACATGTCGTGATAGGCTTTACTGATGAGGAGAGTCCAATCTTGGCCCTCCAAAAATTAGACTCGAAAAAAACAGAGGTATTTCCATAGTGTGAGGAAGGTAAAGAGGCATGCAAATCTTCTGTCTCCTCATGAAGGGAGGAGGTGGAGCAAGCAATCAAGTACTCACCTAACAGTGTCCCCCTCCCCTGCCCCACCTAGAAGAAACCCTGTGGGAGGAGGCAGTCTGGGAACTCCACTATTTCTGTTAAATCCTAATAATGTACTATCACATCTGATCAATGCCAGTTTTAAAATTTCTGGGAGAGAAGCTCCCATCCCACCCACTACTAACTTCTTTAGAGAATTCTGCTAACTTGCCTGCTCTGAGAAAAGTTTTCCAGAGGAAAAAAATGAGAAACTATCCCTATATCCAGGCAATATAGTGGACTTGGGTATTGCCAGTGGCAGTATAAATCCTGGAAGAAAATTGTGTCTTCTCCTTAAGAAGGAAGGAATCAGCAAAATAGATAAGAAGGGATTGCAAGTATTTTTCTCAGGGCAGGTGAACCAGAGAGAAGTGGGTTATTTCTTAAGCTTACTACTTTCTGGCTCTGTGTGTGGACTGGGGGTGTGGGGGGATGTCCAAGCAGCTAATTTAAAAAGCACCACCATTTGTATGGGGGTACATGGTCATTGATTCATTTTCTCAATCATGCATTCATTCAACAATCAGTTGTTGAGTGTCTTTTATATGCCTTGTGTTTTCCTAGGTGTTGGAGATGCAACAAAGACAAAACACACTTAATTCCCCCATCATGGAGCTTCCTTTTCGGATAGTACTTTAAAGGTGGATGCGAACACAGAGCTGGATTTCTCTTCACAGTTGAGTAGTGAGGGCTGATACGCAAGAGAATGGGTGACAGTAAAACTGGGCACAGTGGGAGGAAAGCATGGGAAATAGCTGGACTAGAAGACAGCCGGATGGGAACATGTCATGGAAATTTGGGCTTGGATGGAGGTCACGTGCTGGATGGTGTGTGATGTGTTCCCCTCTTGTACACCACCCAATCCTCTTTTAGTCCAAAAAATAAAATGAACTACTGCCTGCGATTACATTTCTGTGGACCCCTGTACTCTAATGGCCTTGAGATGGGGAGTCGAGTAAGCCTCAGCAAAGGGAGGCACACATCTAGGTAACATCCACCATCACACCGCTTGTGCCTACAGTGAACTTAGAAAAAATTGTTAACATGTTACCTGTTCATTGGAGTATTGGGGGACATTTTTCTTTGTTATACTTTGCAGCGTTCATTTTTTTTAAAAAAAAGAGTAACAGTACCTTAAAATTCTGTTTGCAATTTTGTTATCACCTTAAGATGTCCATTGTAGTTCTTTCTAATTCTTTCCCCCCTTCATTGAACATTTTGTTTTATAACTGGTTCTACTTTCAGAATGGAGTTTGCTTTTGTGTCACTTTGTTCTATTTCTTCCTTTACTACCCAGAAGTTTTCCTAATTTAACTTTTATGGTGGAAGTTTCAAAACTTTGGGGATTGCTCTGTTGTATTCGTTTGGGGTTCCACAATTTAAGATGAATTTGGAGAGTTTTTTTAATCCAGGAAGTAAGAACTGTACTGAAAGAGCTTAGGAAATGAGATCATTTTATCAAAAGACAAAAAAACATACAGTAAAGATTTGTTTAATCCATTGTACCTCACATTTTGGTCTCCACTCTCAAGAAATTCATCTGAACTTGGAGCAAATCTTAGAATTCTGGTTAGAAGTATTTTCAGAACCTCCCTTTTAAAATCTCTTATTCCTCCATCCTTATTTATGTAATACTAAAACATACGTATCCAATATTATATTTGTCTTGGATGCAGAGTATGTGGTTTATCTAAACAAATGAATAAATAATGGCTCAAATATTTTTATATTGAGAAAAGGCTGATAACCAGATGTTTTTAGTTTGTACTCATAAATAAATAAGAAGTTGCCCCAAACCAAAGCCTGAAATATTTTGGTTTTATACAATGTGCAATTACTAACAGATGTATTTGTTCAGTATTAGAATGGGATCATCAACTTTGTGGAAGAAATCAGTATGAGCCATTCAGAGTGTTTCTCAGAAGCTGCAAATGACCTCTTGTATGTTGTAGAAAACTGTTCCCTGCTGCTCTAACTCCAGTGTTTGTCCTGTGGAGAAAATTATTAGGCTTTTGCCCCTTTTCTGTTTCTCTTCTGACTTTTTATGCTGCTTCCTCATATCAATGTGCATTTTTTAATGTCCACGAGGATATATTTTTATACATATTAAAGGTTATTTAGAATTATTTATTTTATTTAGGATGCTTGCATTTTAAGTTAATATTCAGTGTCTATAAAATTAATATTTAGATTATAATAATAAACTGTTCTCAGCTTTTATGTGATTAAAATTCAATGAACAACAGGACCACCATTGAATGGAGGGAACCTAGAGCTTATCCTGGTTCACCCAAATCAGGTGCCATTTATGAAGGCTGCATGTATGAATGATTCAGATATGTCTTGTTAACTAGGATGTCCCAGATTATACTTCTATTCTTGTTAAAATTTTAATAATTTTCTTGTCATTTAAAAAACATCTCACTTTGCATGATAAATTATATAGTCACCCTATTTATGTTTAACCACACAAGTTGAGCCCAGATGAGATGCTTTGACTTCTAACTTGAGCATCTTCATTGCTTCTTGCCCATCTTCAAGTGAGGCAACCATATTGACCCACTTACACTGGATTGTGAGGAAGGTTCCTGTTGTGTGCTTTTCTATCTTCTTAAAAGTCATTATTTTTGTACTATATGAATTAAGACTTAAAAAAATTCAGTGAACAGTGAACTAAAAGTTAAGTGAGATTAAAGTCCCTTAAACGGTCTAATTTACTATTTACTTAAATTCCCTGAAACATTTAAACTAGTTACCTTTTACTTTAAGATTACACACTTATGACCAATTATTCAGTAACCTATTTTAAAATAGAATTTTTGAGGCAAATCAATCCGAATCTCAATGTGTAAAAATTTCATCAATTTTGAATGGATTAATGTTGAATTTAAAACAAAATTATAATACTATATGTTGGTTTAATTTCATCAACTAGAGGGAGGAGGGGCAAGACGGCGGAAGAGTAGGGTCCCCAAATCACCTGTCTCCACCAAATTACCTAGAAAACCTTCAAATTATCCTGAAAATCTATGAATTCGGCCTGAGATTTAAAGAGAGAACAGCTGGAATGCGACAGTGAGAAGAGCTCGCGCTTCTATCACGGTAGGAAGACGGGGAAAAAGAAATAAAGAAACAAAAGGCCTCCAAGGGGGAGGGGCCCGCGAGGAGCCGGGCTGAGGCCGGGGCGAGTGTCCCCAGGACAGGAGAGCCCCGTCCGGGAGGAGCAGGAGCTGCACCGACCTTCCCGGGGGAAAGGGGCTCGCAGGGAGGTGGAGCAGGACCCAGGAGGGCGGGGATGCCCTCGGGCTCCCGGGGACAGTAACAGCAACTGCGCCCCGGGAGAGTGCGCCGAGCTCCCTAAGGGCAGCAGCGGGCACGGCGGGACCCGGAGCAGCTCGGGGGGCTCGGGGGCGGCTCCGCGGAGGGGGCTGCGGGGCGGGAGCGCGAATCCACCAGCGCAGGCTCCGGAGCACAGGGCGCCGGGACACAGGCCAGGATCCGGCCTCCCCCGGGACAGGCAGAGGCCGGGAGGGCCCCGGACAGCGAGGACGCTCCTGCCCCAGCTGAGCAGATCAGCGGCCCCGCCCCAGAGCCTCCAGGCCCTGCAGAACCAGAGCTCTGTAGTTATGTAGTTACTGCGGGGGCTGACTCCAGGGCTCCAGAGCTGGCCCCGCCACTGGGGCTGTTCCTCCTGCGGCCTCACGGGGTAAACAACCCCCACTGAGCCCTGCACCGGGCAGGGGGCAGAGCAGCTCCTCCAAGTGCTAACACCTGAAAATCAGCACAGCAGGCCCCTCCCCCAGAACACCAGCTAGACGGACAACTTCCAGGAGAAGCCAAGGGACTTAAAGTACACAGAATCAGAAGATACTCCCCCGTGGTTCTTTTTTTGTTTTGTTTTGTTTTGTTTTGTTTTGCTTTTTGATTCGTTTCCTTCCTCTACTCCCTTTTTTTCTCCTTTCTTTTTCTCTTTTTCTTCTTTTTTTTTTTTCGTTTTTTTCTTCCCTTTTTTTCTCTTTCTCTTTTCTTTCCTTCTTTCTCTCCTCTCTTTTTCTCCTTTTCCCAATACAACTTGCTTTTGGCCACTCTGCACTGAGCAAAATGACTAGAAGGAAAACCTCACCTCAAAAGAAAGAATCAGAAACAGTCCTCTCTCCCGCAGAGTTACAAAATCTGGATTACAATTCAATGTCAGAAAGCCAATTCAGAAGCACTATTATACAGCTACTGGTGGCTCTAGAAAAAAGCATAAAGGACTCAAGAGACTTCATGACTGCAGAACTTAGAGCTAATCAGGCAGAAATTAAAAATCAATTGAATGAGATGCAATCCAAACTAGAAGTCCTAACGACGAGGGTTAACGAGGTGGAAGAATGAGTGAGTGACATAGAAGACAAGTTGATAGCAAAGAGGGAAACTGAGGAAAAAAGAGACAAACAATTAAAAGACCATGAAGATACATTAAGGGAAATAAACGACAGCCTGAGGAAGAAAAACTTACGTTTAATTGGTGTTCCCGAGGGCGCCGAAAGGGACAGAGGGCCAGAATATGTATTTGAACAAATTCTAGCTGAAAACTTTCCTAATCTGGGAAGGGAAACAGGCATTCAGATCCAGGAAATAGAGAGATCCCCCCCTAAAATCAATAAAAACCGTTCAACACCTCGACATTTAATAGTGAAGCTTGCAAATTCCAAAGATAAAGAGAAGATCCTTAAAGCAGCAAGAGACAAGAAATCCCTGACTTTTATGGGGAGGAGTATTAGGGTAACAGCAGACCTCTGCACAGAGACCTGGCAGGCCAGAAAGGGCTGGCAGGATATATTCAGGGTCCTAAATGAGAAGAACATGCAACCAAGAATACTTTATCCAGCAAGGCTCTCATTCAAAATGGAAGGAGAAATAAAGAGCTTCCAAGACAGGCAGCAACTAAAAGAATATGTGACCTCCAAACCAGCTCTGCAAGAAATTTTAAGGGGGGCTCTTAAAATTCCCCTTTAAGAAGAAGTTCAGTGGAACAGTCCACAAAAACAAAGACTGAATAGATATCATGATGACACTAAACTCATATCTCTCAATAGTAACTCTGAATGTGAACGGGCTTAATGACCCCATCAAAAGGCGCAGGGTTTCAGACTGGATAAAAAAGCAGGACCATCTATTTGCTGTCTACAAGAGACTCATTTTAGACAGAAGGATACCTACAGCCTGAAAATAAAAGGTTGGAGAACCATTTACCATTCGAATGGTCCTCAAAAGAAAGCAGGGGTAGCCATCCTTATATCAGATAAACTAAAATTTACCCCAAAGACTGTAGTGAGAGATGAAGAGGGACACTATATCATACTTAAAGGATCTATTCAACAAGAGGACTTAACAATCCTCAATATATATGCCCCGAATGTGGGAGCTGCCAAATATATCAATTATTAACCAAAGTGAAGAAATACTTAGATAATAATACACTTATACTTGGTGACTTCAATCTAGCTCTTTCTATACTCGATAGGTCTTCTAAGCACAACATCTCCAAAGAAACGAGAGCTTTAAATGATACACTGGACCAGATGGATTTCACAGATATCTACAGAACTTTACATCCAAACTCAACTGAATACACATTCTTCTCAAGCGCACATGGAACTTTCTCCAGAATAGACCACATATTGGGACACAAATCGGGTCTGAACCGATACCAAAAGATTGGGATTGTCCCCTGCATATTCTCAGACCATAATGCCTTGAAATTAGAACTAAATCACAACAAGAAGTTTGGAAGGACCTCAAACATGTGGAGGTTAAGGACCATCCTGCTAAAAGATAAAAGGGTCAACCAGGAAATTAAGGAAGAATTAAAAAGATTCATGGAAACTAATGAGAATGAAAATACAACCGTTCAAAATCTTTGGGATGCAGCAAAAGCAGTCCTAAGGGGGAAATACATAGCAATACAAGCATCCATTCAAAAACTGGAAAGAACTCAAATACAAAAGCTAACCTTACACATAAAGGAGCTAGAGAAAAAACAGCAAATAGATCCTACACCCAAGAGAAGAAGGGAGTTAATAAAGATTCGAGCAGAACTCAACGAAATCGAGACCAGAAGAACTGTGGAACAGATCAACAGAACCAGGAGTTGGTTCTTTGAAAGAATTAATAAGATAGATAAACCATTAGCCAGCCTTATTAAAAAGAAGAGAGAGAAGACTCAAATTAATAAAATCATGAATGAGAAAGGAGAGATCACTACCAACACCAAGGAAATACAAACGATTTTAAAAACATATTATGAACAGCTATACGCCAATAAATTAGGCAATCTAGGAGAAATGGACGCATTCCTGGAAAGCCACAAACTACCAAAACTGGAACAGGAAGAAATAGAAAACCTTAACAGGCCAATAACCAGGGAGGAAATTGAAGCAGTCATCAAAAACCTCCCAAGACACAAGAGTCCAGGGCCAGATGGCTTCCCAGGGGAATTTTATCAAACGTTTAAAGAAGAAACCATACCTATTCTCCTAAAGCTGTTTGGAAAGATAGAAAGAGATGGAGTACTTCCAAATTCATTCTATGAGGCCAGCATCACCTTAATTCCAAAACCAGACAAAGACCCCACCAAAAAGGAAAATTACAGACCAATATCCCTGATGAACATGGATGCAAAAATTCTCAACAAGATACTGGCCAATAGGATCCAACAGTACATTAAGAAAATTATTCACCATGACCAAGTAGGATTTACCCCTGGGACACAAGGCTGGTTCAACACCCGTAAAACAATCAATGTGATTCATCATATCAGCAAGAGAAAAACCAAGAACCATATGATCCTCTCATCGGATGCAGAGAAAGCATTTGACAAAATACAGCATCCATTCCTGATCAAAACTCTTCAGAGTGTAGGGATAGAGGGAACATTCCTCGACATCTTAAAAGCCATCTATGAAAAGCCCACAGCAAATATCATTCTCAATGGGGAAGCACTGGGAGCCTTTCCCCTAAGATCAGGAACAAGACAGGGATGTCCACTCTCACCACTGCTGTTCAACATAGTACTGGAAGTCCTAGCCTCAGCAATCAGACAACAAAAAGACATTAAAGGCATTCAAATTGGCAAAGAAGAAGTCAAACTCTCCCTCTTCGCCGATGACATGATACTCTACATAGAAAACCCAAAAGTCTCCACCCCAAGATTGCTGGAACTCATACAGCAATTCGGTAGCGTGGCAGGATACAAAATCAATGCCCAGAAGTCAGTGGCATTTCTATACACTAACAATGAGACTGAAGAAAGCGAAATTAAGGAGTCAATCCCATTTAAAATTGCACCCAAAAGCATAAGATACCTAGGAATAAACCTAACCAAAGATGTAAAGGATCTATACCCTCAAAACTATAGAACACTTCTGAAAGAAATTGAGGAAGACACAAAGAGATGGAAAAATATTCCATGCTCATGGATTGGCAGAATTAATATTGTGAAAATGTCAATGTTACCCAGGGCAATATACACGTTTAATGCAATCCCTATCAAAATACCATGGACTTTCTTCAGAGAGTTAGAACAAATTATTTTAAGATTTGTGTGGAATCAGAAAAGACCCTGAATAGCCAGGGGAATTTTAAAAAAGAAAACCATATCTGGGGGCATCACAATGCCAGATTTCAGGTTGTACTGCAAAGCTGTGGTCATCAAGACAGTGTGGTACTGGCACAAAAACAGACACATAGATCAGTGGAACACAATAGAGAATCCAGAAGTGGACCCTGAACTTTATGGGCAACTAATATTCGATAAAGGAGGAAAGACTATCCATTGGAAGAAAGACAGTCTCTTCAATAAATGGTGCTGGGAAAATTGGACATCCACATGCAGAAGAATGAAACTAGACCACTCTCTTGCACCATACACAAAGATAAACTCAAAATGGATGAAAGATCTAAATGTGAGACAAGATTCCATCAAAATCCTAGAGGAGAACACAGGCAACACCCTTTATGAACTCGGCCATAGTAACTTCTTGCAAGATACATCCACGAAGGCAAAAGAAACAAAAGCAAAAATGAACTATTGGGACTTCATCAAGATAAGAAGCTTTTGCACAGCAAAGGATACAGTCAACAAAACTCAAAGACAACCTACAGAATGGGAGAAGATATTTGCAAATGACATATCAGATAATGGGCTAGTTTCCAAGATCTATAAAGAACTTATTAAACTCAACACCAAAGAAACAAACAATCCAATCATGAAATGGGCAAAAGACATGAACAGAAATCTCACAGAGGAAGACATAGACATGGCCAACATGCATATGAGAAAATGCTCTGCATCACTTGCCATCAGGGAAATACAAATGAAAACCACAATGAGATACCACTTCACACCAGTGAGAATGGGGCAAATTAACAAGGCAGGAAACAACAAATGTTGGAGTGGATGCGGAGAAAAGGGAACCCTCATACACTGTTGGTGGGAATGTGAACTGGTGCAGCCACTCTGGAAAACTGTGTGGAGGTTCCTCAAACAGTTAAAAATATACCTGCCCTACGACCCAGCAATTGCACTGTTGGGGATTTACCCCAAAGATACAAATGCAATGAAACGCCGGGACACCTGCACCCCGATGTTTATAGCAGCAATGGCCACGATAGCCAAACTGTGGAAGGAGCCTCGGTGTCCAACGAAAGATGAATAGATAAAGAAGATGTGGTCTATGTATACAATGGAATATTACTCAGCTATTAGAAATGACAAATACCCACCATTTGCTTCAACGTGGATGGAACTGGAGGGTATTATGCTGAGTGAAGTAAGTCAGTCGGAGAAGGACAAACATTATATGTTCTCATTCATTTGGGATTTGGGGAATATAAATAATAGTGAAAGGGAATATAAGGGAAGGGAGAAGAAATGTGTGGGAAATATCAGAAAGGGAGACAGAACGTAAAGACTGCTAACTCTGGGAAACGAACTAGGGGTGGTAGAAGGGGAGGAGGGCGGGGGGTGGGAGTGAATGGGTGACGGGCACTGGGGGTTATTCTGTATGTTAGTAAATTGAACACCAATAAAAAATAAATTAAAAAAAATAAAAATAAAAAAAATTTCATCAACTATTTACTTCTAAACCTTTCCAAGATTGGAAATAATATAAGGTAATAGTTTTATCTGGTCCAAAAAAATTAAAGATATCCCCAAGCTGGGAGACTTAGAATCCCAGCAGAAATAGGTTTATCTGCAAAATGAATAGAGCTTTTTTTCTGGATTTCAGTTACCTATGCTAGGTAACAAACTACCCCCAATTTAGTGATATGAAACAGCCATTTTACTTTGCCCTCTGATTCTGTTGGTCAGAGGATGGCTTACCTCTGCTGTACAGTATCATGATGTCTGAGGGCTTAGTTCTGAGGACAGGAATGGCTGTAGGCAGGAATCACCTGGAGGTGTGTTCACTTGTTCGCTTTCATGTCTGGGTCTACTCTGAGGTCCCTCTCAGGCTAGGTTCAGCTGTGATGGTTGATCAGAGTACCTACACATGTCTCCTTTATGTCGCATGGGCTTCTTTCAAGCATGGCATGGCAACCCAAGGGAAAGGGTGAAAGACACCCCCCCCCCATCTCTTAATGATAGGAATGTCAAAAAAATTGTAGCCATTAAACAAAAAAATCTCCATTCTGTCAGAACTTTTCGATGGAAATATGAGACCTTGGACTACAGATATCTAGAGCAACCATTCTACCACTCAAATGGAAGTATTAGGACCACTTTATAGTTGCTCTAAAAATAGGAGCCTCCAGGTCTGTATTTCTTAGAGGGAAATTTCACAATCCTCAGAGTTCAAGAGAAACTTTTAAATATTTTACAAACCATTTATCAAAATTTTGCCTGATTTGGGCAGATGAAATTCAATAACATCTACCCTGATTGCTTTCCCACCTAATTGCACTGCACAAATCTATTTTCTCTCTCAATATTGATCATAGCATTAAATATATTCTAATAATAGTATTTTTCCTGAGAAAGAAGTTGCTAGAACTTCAACCTCCTTTGGTTTCTCCTTTCCTCTTTTATTTCCTCTTTTCTATTATCTTAGATACATATTCATTGACAGCATCAACATCCCCCAACTTACTTTTAAAGGTCTAAAGCACTTCTTATGCTCCTCTGTCTTCTCTTTATACCTTCTTTTTTTTTTTCTTGTCTTGCTCTCCTTATTATAAATCAATGATTCTACATCATTTATCCTCTACCACCATTAAATATATTCCACCTTATGCCTGGGCCAATTTTTAGCAGTGTGTTCTCCCCAGGATTTCTCTCATTTATTAGAGTGAAACCAGGGAGGCATTTGGGAAGCAAATGATGGGACTGATGACCTCCCAGAAGCTTTCCTAGCCCTGTGAGTCAAGAGTCATAGGAAGGTTGTAAAACACTCAAAAAAGTAATAGCCTACCCTTTCACAGAGATGTTTATTAAGGAGTAAATTATCTTTATCCCCAAGTCATTTTGTAATAGTTCTTAAGAGCATCATTTTCAGAGAAACAAAGTGAAATTGCAGTTAACTAAATGCTAGCATCTGTTTAATTGTTTCAAATCTACAAAATGGGGCAATTTGTAAAAATTCTCTGCCATGATGTACTGTTTATAAATCCCTGCAGCTGTAATCATAATTTATTAATTAATTCTCTCATTTATTTGCTTTTTGGCAAACATTTATTAAATACTCATTAATTCACCAAGCGCTGTAGGTAGGTAGTGGGCTACAAAGAGAAAATAATTAAGGGGACTTTTGTGAAACAATTTTACTTGAATATAAAATAAAACTACTTAAATAAAGTAGCTTTTGAAGTCCTCCCTTAATACATGTTGGGCATTAGGCTTAGTGCTTTGATACTGAGAATGAGATAAATGTATCAGAGTTTAACCAGAAAAACAGACCAATAAGAGATATACATGAAGAGATTTATTGTGAAATGTTGGCTCACATAATGTGGTGTCTCGCTAAGCAAGTCCAAAATTCAGAGAACAGGCTATCAGAAAGGCAAGCTGGAACCCTTAGGAATGGGCTATAGTTACTGTCATAGGCAGAAACTTCTTCAGAGAAGCCTCAGCTCTGTTCTTAAGACCTTTCAATTGAGTGAGTCAGGCCCATACAGATTACGCAGGCTAACTTTTCTTATTAAAGTCAACTGATTATGGGCATTAAGGAGGGCACGTGATATGATGAGCACTGGGTGTTATATGTTGGCAAATTGAATTTAAGTTTAAAAAAACAATAAAATAAAATAATAAAAATAAACAACTAGAAAAAATAAAATAAAATCAACTGATTATGGACTTTAATTGTGTCTACGAAACACTTTCATAGCAACACCCAGATTGATATTTGATTGGATAACTAGGGACTGTAACCTACCCAAATTGACATTTAAAACATTTTATCCCCTGTCAGCATGGCATCCTACACAGGTTTTTAAGCTATACTTCATCTCCAAATAAAGACAATAACAAAGACATACTTCTGCCTAACATAATACAACTGTCCCTTGTCCAATCGAAAATGTGGTAACCCGGGATCCCTGGGTGGCGCAGCGGTTTGGCGCCTGCCTTTGGCCCAGGGCGCGATCCTGGAGACCCGGGATCGAATCCCACATCGGGCTCCCTGTGCATGGAGACTGCTTTTCCCTCTGCCCCTCTCTGTGTCTCTGCCCCTCTCTCTCTCTCTCTGTGTGACTATCATGAATAAATAAATTAAAAAAAAAGAAGAAGAAAATGTGGTAACCCATCACTGAGAAGAGGATGTGAAGTGATTTACTCTTCTTTAATATCCTGTAACTTAAACACTGTGACATAAGGTTAACTGTTCTTAATACATCTTAGATGATAAGGGGATAAGAGAAGAAAAAAATATTTAGCATATATATATATATCTAAGCATATATGCTCAAATATATTATAACAAAGTAAGGAAGAGATATTCTTAACTCTTATAGTTCTTATATCCACAACTGGCCAGATAGTTGTAGCTAGTATTTATAACTACTTTCTTCTATTACCCATTACATATTCCCTTTGCCTTTAGGAAGCACCTCAGCTGGCTATGTTTTTTTGCCTGGTGAGGTGACCCAGACATTCATTCTTCTGAACGCTCTGCGTCATTATTAGTTCTGCCTCAACTGAGTTGTTTCCTTTGACTTTAATGATAGAACATAGATAGTAGTACTAAGGGACACCTTAAGGAATCTCCTATATTCCAGACACAGTCTTCCTTACCTCTGCTGTGTAGTAATAACCCAATTTTTCCTTGCTAATCAGGAGTAGTCATCCAAATCAGTACAGTAACCTCCTTCTTGGTCCATCCATTCAAAGGCATGAATAGCCCAAAGTAGCAAGGTGGCAGTCTCAGTCTTCAGTTCAATAGAATCATTGTTTTATCTCCTAGTGGAAGCATTCTTTCCTGTGGAACTCAGGCCTTTAGACAACCAGAGCCTGAAGTTGTGGTGACAGGAAGCAAAAATTTTGCTGGTGGATCAATGGGATTAGTAGGCAAGCAACTCCCATTTCCACCCCTTGATTCTTAGACCCATGAAATCCTGGCTATGGGAGAACCAGCACCAGGTATTGGACACTGATTTAGAGCATATATGGCCTCCTGGGGAACCTTGCCCTAGCCCTGCAACATTTTTCTACTTTGGTGGCTCTATACCTAGGTCTGTAAGCTCGTTGAAGTCTGAGAATTGACTGAGGAGCCATAACTCTGTTTTGGTGATTCAAGTTAGATTTTTGTGCACTATACCCAAAACTCTTCATTTATATGTTAGAAATTAGTAGGCTGTCAACTATATATTTTTCAGGAGCACCTTGATCAACTAGTCAACACCATAAGTCTGTGCAAGTCAGACTATTCTGCACACCTTGCCTGTCATGATTAAGTACCACTACCTGGCCCCTGCCATCCTGGGATCCCATCATCTCCATTGCATTTCAGGTTCTTATTTCCAGTAGAATTTCCCACCTTAATTTCTGTCCTGTAGAAAAGAATGACCATAGACTTCCTCGAGAATTCTGGGGTTCTTGCCTCCAAATTTATTTCTCAGTCGTGATGAAAGGTATGTCTTCTCGATGCTCTCATGGTGGGTATGCACGATTTACATGATGAATCTGCTCTAAGTCCCCTTCCACATGCCTCCTTTTTAAAAATCTTACATCGTTATTTACTTCACTTTTGTCAAAAGGCATAAGAGCCAAAGGAAGTTATTGTCATTTTCCCTGGAAAATTTTGGGAGTAGGATTATTTGATCTCCAGTCAGATAAAATTATGGAATGACTCGAACCTCCTTTAATACGGAATCTTGTTACAATTCAAGAGAAGCAGAAGAAGAAGCAAAATAGTTGGGGAAAGGGAGGATATATTTGTTTTTCCTTTATCTTAATCACATGCTTTATTTTTCTACTTATATTTTTTCCTATAGAAGCAATTTTCTGGATAGTGAACTCATTTAAGAATTATGATTAGGTTCTTGATTGTCCCTGATTTCAGTTAATCTGATCTCTTACTTTTAAAGGTAGGTGGGCTCTGTTTATGCTTCTGACCCTGATGTAGGAGCTCATTATGTCCTTTTGGCACATCCATAAGTGTGATATAAAGGGATTTTTTTAGATTTAAATTGAATGCTAGAAAAAAGGGTTAAACTGATACAGACAAAAAGCTATCCATGAATAGCTTTGCACTGTAAAATTGGGCCTATTTTATTTATTTGGATTCATAACTATATTCACTTGGAGTTATACAATAAAAAGTTGCAATTTAATTTTAAATAATTTATTTAAACTTTCTCACAGAATTTGTTTTTAAAATCAGAAATTGTATCTTAAGCTCTAAATATATTAATTTATAGAACTCTCTTTCTGCTTACAAGACTGGAGTGTATACCACACTGCATAAAATGCTTTATCTTCCCATGTAGCTAACAAATAAAGACCACCTAGTTGCTTTCAGTCTGCACCAACAATGCATCTGAAACAAATTACAATATTTTCCTGCTTAAATAACAAAATGGTATTTACAATAAGTGGGATTTCATCACTTTCTTACATTATTGAAATGTATTAATACTAGCAGATGGAAATTCACTAGGTGCTGAAATAATTATATATCACATATTATATTATTCTCCTCATTAGCAAATAGCCCCATGGAAACATAGCCCTTCACACTAAGACCATTTCTTTGAAATTGGTCTTGTCCTGGATATTATCCCAGTGTTTTTTCACTACTTTTTAACATTTTCCATGACTTTAAGCACATACCTTTTTAAAATTTTGTTCAGCTTTTCTTATTGTCCATGATGGAAAGATTGGTTTAAATTCCCTAGTCTCCCATTACAAGAAGACATTTTCTAATTCATTTTTATATTAATTAACCTCTGTCACTTTCCCCAATACACTTGTTGAAAATTTAATCCTTTCTCATTGGTCTTTGGTAATTTATCTATATTATAATATAATATCGTAGATATGTTTATTAAAATTTATATATTTGTCACATATTTCTTCATTGTGCATTAGCTTGGCAGTTTGGTACAGTGCGTTAAACACAAAAATTTCTGCAGCCAGATTGCCAAGCTTCAAGTCTCAGAGCTACCACTTACTAACTGTGTGATAGAGCATTTTACTGATTAGCACTATGCCTCCATTTTCTTATCTCGAAAATGACTACAATTGTACCTATACCAGAAGACTACTTAGAGGTTCAAATGAGTAAAATAATAAAAGCCTTTGGAAAAAATGCCTGGTACATAATAAGCTCTCTCTAGTCTTACATGTTTTTATTTTTGTCTCTTTTAGATTGTGAAATAAAGTTCATTATTTCTTGAACATGAAGTAAATACAAGGTGCTTTTAATATATTGTTGTCTAATCACACAGGGTAGACACAGGTATTTCATTTTTCTTGGGGGTCTACAGATCTAGTAATCTGCCAAAATACAGAACTATTAAGCAAATTAAATGACAGAGCTGGGAATCAAACTCAGTACAGTCTTCCTTCAAAATAAAGTTTTAAAGGTTCCACAAAACTTAGCAAAAGACCGATTGCTCTGTAGCCATGATAATAAGTAGCTACCGGAATGTATTTTAAGCCTGTTCAATTAATCAGTGACAACTCAATTCAGTGAACATGCTTTTTTGCAAGTCAGTCAATGCAGTATCAATCTCTTGCTTCTGTAATTTACTTAGGTAGAGATAGTCTACAAAACCACTGGCTGCTAATCAGTCCAACAGCTACACATGAATAACTCTACTTCTACTGATAATTTCAATCCACTTAGGCTTCTGAAAGTCCACTGGTCCCCAGATTCTATGCTTCTCCAAAACCCAAATAAGATTAGCATTCCGCTCAGAGAGAATGTACCTGACCAACATTGCTCTCTCACTATAGTAAGCAATAAGCTCAGTTTTGTTTATTTGAGGTGTTAAGTGACAGTCTCATTCTTTAACAATTCAGAAAGTGCCACTGACATAATTTTGAAAACCCCTGCGTGGCAATGTTCCATGCAACTCTTACTGGGGCCCTTTTGCCCAAACTCCACTCATCCTTCGTAGCTGCTGTCATGGTTGGGAATTCAGCAATGATTTGAATTTTGACGAATTTCATTGAGCTCTTGTTTATGAATTAGTTGTGTTATCCTAGGGCTTGTAAAGATCTTTGTATAAGGCCATTAGACTTAGTTTTTCAATAAGGTAATTAGGTCTCATTTTTCTTTAGTCAGTTCTTTGATTGGAAGAGCACCTTTTGGTATAAAGTAACTAGACTTTTTTTGGGGAGTTATACCATTTGAAAAATATATTTTCCATTAACCTGCTTATTCTGCTGCTGCTTCTTTGCTTTTGTTTATATATGCAAAGTTTTCTTCCAAGTGTTTTTGTTTTGTTCTGGAATGTGTTTTCATATGTATAAGAGAGTGGAATGAGGCATCTGTCTGATAAGACCCCAATCCAATCCAAGTAGGTCCTCAGTTTAAAGGTCCACTAAACCTGCAACAAATCTGTGGAAAAGAGAGTAGCTAAGCTACATAGGTCCCCTACAAAGCTGTGATATGTGTACACCTTGTCCTGTCAATTTTTGAAAGAGAGTCATTTTCTTTAATCTGTAGTCCTTTATCAACTACATAGTTCCTTCCTCACCTTTTCTTGGTCTATGGACCTGAGTTATCACTAATAAGCACATTTTGTTGATGAGCTATCAGCATTCCTCTTCCTAGTTTGTCATGAACCTGTTGATGTCAAACTCTCAAACTTCTCCTAGAAAAACTTCTACTTTCCACATTAAGGAGTGTTGTAGACCCAACTGTTGCATTTAATTTTTTAATGTAAAAAATTGACTTGAAATAACAATATCAAAATAACATTTGATATTTGGAATTTCAAAATCAGTAAATTAATATGTTTAAGAGGAGTTCTTAACCTAAGCCAACAGTCAGCTTTTACGACTGATTTACTAGACCTTCTAAACAAAGTCTGAACTTCGAGACAGTCTTTCTCAAACACTTTGAAACCTTCTGAAACTTATCTTCCTTGCATCCCTCTCTCTAGCAAGCTTTACCTAACCCTTCGATTTAAGTTACCTTTTCTTCAGGGTTTTCTAAGGAAAGAACACTCACATTGTGAACATGATTGACAAAATGAGTGCAGATCTATAGAAACTGAATCAAAACCTTCTCTAGAGTTAACGCCTATAATTAAGGCATTTCCTAAACCTCAAAAGGACAGGCAATATATCCTATAGAATACAGGACTTTACTAGATACTTGTTATTCTGAACCGAAGATCTATACCAATTAATGTTAATTGTTAATCTGTGAGTTACAAATATTTAAGAGAAACAGAGTGGGGAAAAAAGGAGGCTTAAAGAATACTGTTGTGTAAAACTTAAAAGACAAAATTAGGAAAACAAACAAAGGAGGAAATTCCCGAAGCCTTTCTTTTAATGAAAAGATTAAACTAAGATTCAAAAATTGAAAGTAAATAAAGGTAAAGAATATATTTAAGAAAACTTTCAAGTTGTAGTCTGGATTAGACCCAAGTACTTAGAAAGGGACCCTCGCCCTCTATTTTTGTAAATGTTCTCAAATCTAAATTAGTGAATTTAATAAGAAAAAATAAAGTGTGAAATTGCCAACTTAGAATATATCCAATAAGTGGCTAGGCTTTTCTAGATAACCTTAAAAATAAGCAAGCTATAAATCAATCCAGTTAATGGTTCTTTAGGTAAAACAATCCAAATGGTTACCTTCTGTTTTTTAAAATTTTAGAATTTATAGAACAGTATGCATGCAGATATTCCAAGCAGAAGGGCCATTGCAGAAACCAGTGTTTGATATTGGCTAATAAATAAAAGGAAACTATTTAAATCTAACCACTAATGCCACTCCATGGAGTACATTAAAAACATTTCCATCTTTCTCTTAAACTCCTAGGAAGTATTATAATTACCTATGCAATAATACAGCTTTCTTATTTACATGAGTTTCATCAATTTCATTACTATAGAACACTGGAGCCTTCAAAGTAAAGTCTCAAAGTTGTCTGAAAAAAAGAGGAGCAAAAAAAAAAAAAAGAGAGAGAGAGAGAGAGAGAGAGAGAGAAGCAAATTGATGTGTAATAAGCATAAAATACTTTTTAAGAGAAAAATATTATCTTAAAGTATAAATGACTGCTTGTGCCAGATGGTGGAAAAGATAATAAAAGACAAATCTGAACATGTATAGTAAAGTGTAGAAGACTTATGGGAAAACAAACTTTAATTTACCTTAGTTGGTTTGAATTACTCCAGTAGTTAAAATTTCTAACAATTCTATGACATAATGTGAGATGGACATTTGAGATTATTATCAAACGAATACTTACTCTTTGCAATACAACACCTACCAATTTAAAAGGTGGAATCTGTCTCCAAACAAAATGTTCTGAAGTATCTATACATAATATGACTATAGAATATGAACCTTAATATTTTCATCGTGTGTGATTCAAGAAATTAACAAAGAAATAGTTATGATCCCTGAATCTCTATGGGTAAAAGACACCATAGGACAAAAGCAGGTTAATTGCATGAGTTTTAAAGAATTCAAATAGATTCCTTCTGGCTTTTATATGCTTTTTTTTTGTACCAACATAAAAAGTTTAAGTCATGCTCTAGGTAATTTACTCAATAACATGGTACACATCAAAGAATCCTCAACTATGAAGCCCATCCTTAATTCTTTAGCCATTACTCAGGCCCCTTGCCTCAGGATAAATGTATCCAAGATCTATAAAGAACTTTTAAAACTCAACAGCAAAGAAACAAACAATCCAATCATGAAATGGGCAAAAGACATGAACACAAATCTCACAGAGGAAGACATAGACATGGTCAATAAGCACATGAGAAAATGCTCCGCATCACTTGCCATCAGGGAAATACAAATCAAAACCACAATGAGATACCACCTCACACCAGTGAGAATGGGGAAAATTAACAAGACAGGAAACAACAAATGTTGGAGAGGATGTGGAGAAAGGGGAACCCTCTTCTTGCACTGTTGGTGGGAATGTGAACTGGTGCAGCCACTCTGGAAAACTGTGTGGAGGTTCCTCCAAGAGTTAAAAATAGACCTGCCCTATTACCCAGCAATTGCACTGTTGGGGATTTACCCCAAAGATACAGATGCAGTGAAATGCCAGGACACCTGCATCCCGATGTCTATAGCAGCAATGGCCACAATAGCCAACTGTGGAAGGAGCCTCGGTGTCCAACGAAAGATGAATGGATAAAGAAGATGTGGTTTATGTATACAATGGAATATTACTCAGCCATTAG
Organism: Canis aureus; assembly: GCF_053574225.1. Taxonomy (NCBI): domain Eukaryota; kingdom Metazoa; phylum Chordata; class Mammalia; order Carnivora; family Canidae; genus Canis; species Canis aureus. The sequence goes on from NC_135638.1 coordinate 27,023,635, forward strand.
AAACGACAAATACCCGCCATTTGCTTCGGCATGGATAGAACTGGAGGGTATTATGCTGAGTGAAATAAGTCAATCGGAGAAGGACAAACATTATATGGTCTCATCCATTTGGGGAATATAAAAAAAAGTGAAAGAGAATAAAGGGGAAAGGAGAAAAAATGAGTGGGAAATATCAGAGAGGGAGACAGAAAGTGAGAGACTCCTAACTCTGGGAAATGAACAAGGGGTGGTGGAAAGGAAGGTGGGCGGGGGGTGGGGGTGACTGGATGACAGGCACTGAGGGGGGCACTTGATGGGATGAGCACTGGGTATTATACTGTATGTTGGCAAATTGAACTCCAATAAAAAAAAAATACAGGTATAACTAAATTAGTGAAAGCCCATTTAGAACTTATACTAGGCCTTCAAATCTAGTATAGAAAATTCTTATTGCTATTGGAAACCTTTTTATAGATGTTGATTAACTAATTATGAGTTATTGTTACCCTCTCCTACATTATTATCTAATGGTAGAAGACTTTTAATCCAGAACCCCCCAAAACCCTTTCTTAATTAAGAAGAATCTATATTTCTTTAATTCAAGAAGTGTTCATGTTCAAAGTAGAATTTTTGGATACAACACCAAATTATGACTTGATGGGTCTTTTATTTATAATCAAAGATGGAAAATATTAAGCTTGATTTTTAAGTAGTCTAATTTGTCTTGTAAATTTTAATTCCTTACCAGAAGCCAACTTGTTCAAATGTCTGACCTATCTGGACTTGTCCAATGGCATATGAAATTAATAAAATAAAAGAGTAAATGTAAAACTAGTAACTGGTATATTTTAAAATAATCTGGGACACCTGAATGGCTCAGTGGTTGAGGGTCTGCCTTCGGCTCAGGGTGTGATCCCGGGGTCCTGGGATTGAGTCCCACATCGGGCTCCCTATGAGGAGCCTGCTTCTCCCTCTGCCTGTGTCTCTGCCTCTCTCTCTCTGTCTCTCATGAATACATAAATAAAATCTTTTTAAAAAATAATCCCTTATTTTAAAATGCAGGAGAAAAAAAAATGGTCTTTAAAAATTTCCTTGGGTACTTTTAAATAACAAACAAGTCTATTAATGAGTAATGAATACATGTCATGATGCTACCTAAAATATTTGCTGTAAAAAGTGACTTATCAGGGGACACCTAGGTGGCTCAATCAGTTAAGCTTCTGCCTTATGATCTGGGAGTCCTGGGATCGAGTCCCACGTTGGGTTCCCTGTTCAGCAGGGAACCTGCTTCTCACTCTCCCTCTGCTGCTCCTCCTGCTTGTGCTCCCTCTGCCTCTCTCTCTCTCAAATAAATATTTTTTTTAAAGTGACTTATAGGAACAAGATGGTGGTAATAGTTGCACAACTCAATACATCTACTGAAAACAGTTGAATTGTATATTTAAAATAGATGAGTTTTATGTGAATTATATACCTCAGTAAAGCTGTTTTTTTTAAAGTAAAGACAAAATATGTACTATAGAAAGTAATTTGCTGTACTCTAGATCTCTTAAATACTTAAAAAATGCTATTTAATTGCTTTAGAAATACTATGTAAATACTTTAAAAATACCGTGTAAATACATTAATAACTATAAGCCAAACAAAATGTTTTGAGTGAAGTCTCTGTACAGGGCTTTATTTAAAACAACAATGAAAATAATGAGTCTATGGAGAAGTTGAAGAATTATTCCATCACACATACACAGAATGTGGGCTGCCGAATTCTGAAAAGACACTCTAGAAATGATCAGGTTGTATTATCTATGAGAATAAAATATGGCAAAATCTGAATGGTCATCAAAACCTCAAATACACACTTAAAAACAATCTTCCATGAAACACATCAGGTAAGGACAAATTTGCTACACTATTAAACACTGGGATCACTTTGCAGGATAGCAGGGGATATAGCCTGTTTGTTTGTTATATCTGTAGCCAAATTAATCTGGAAAAGCTGTATAGGTAGGTACTGACTGGGCCCATGCTTAAAGCACTCATTAGATACCTCCAAATAGATTTTACACAGTTGCTTTTCTCTTTGAGTTCTAAATATGTACTAATAGTAGTAGTAGGCTTGTTTTTTTTCTGAATGAATCCAAGCTCCTTTTGTTGAAAACCGTGACACTCGCCATAGCTAAAATGCTATTGGCTTTTGTGTTTCCTACTTAGATATTCTAATGTGTGGTCCATTTCGATGGGACACATCTAATGTGAAACATGAAATAGCTATGGTTATTCTTGTATATAACCGATGCAAGTCTTTCCTCCTTACTCAGAAATATGTCTCCGCTACTCTCGATCCTCTGGAAAATGAAAGGAATTTAGCAGATATGGGAGTCACAGCCATTACAGAACCTAAACAGAAGTTCTCCAGAGTCTGAGGAAGTAGAAGATCCTCAGAGGTTGATAGCTGACTCAACCTCAGAACAAACTGATGGTCACATGAAGTAGACAGCTTCCACCCAAGACCATTAGAATAAGATTCTTCTATCTATCACACTCATCTTGCATACTCTTGTTTACTATTATTCTATTATTTTTGTTATACTTCTTTACTAGTTTAAAGTTACTGTGTTTCTGGGTTAGTCTACCATATTCCCCTTACTGATAACCAAGATTGGCTTAAGGGTAGGCTTTAGGTAAAACGTCTTTTCATTAACATGGCTCTTGTTAGGCCAGGAGTTGGCAAATGTTTTCTGTAAAGGGAGAACAGGAAGTATTTTGGGCATTTTGAGTCACATATAGCCTCTGTCATATATTTTTCTGCTTTTAAATACTCTTTTAAAAATGTAAAAACCATTCTTAGTTTGTGGTCTGGATTTGGCCTGCAGGCCATGTTTTGTCGACCCTATGGGTTAAGTTATTCCAGAGATGTGACTACACAATACCACTGAGGGAATATATCTCTTTATGGACAACCAAAAAAGTTAAGAAACTTTCCCTCCACTCCCTTATTTATTATTTTTTTTTTTGAAAGATTCCTAGTATTAGTGACTCCATCCTTAGAAATCAAACAATTTGAGGTGGTCATCAAAAATTTATTCCCTCATATTGGATAACATAGTAAACTGACCAGTTTAAATTCCTTAACTAAAGTAGTCATGTGTAACAAAATATTCGTAGATTCTCTTTTGGCCAACTAGGAATAATCTGTACTATTGCTGCCTGAATTAACACTACTCATATGAAAAAAAAATTCTGTAGCTAAGCTGAAGAAAAGATAATCTGGTTATTTTATATATACATGGAGTTGTTGGGACTAGTCTTCCCCCCCTTTTAAATATAAAACTTCTACTTATTTGTCTATGTTCAATGCCTGTTACATAGAATATTAAATGCTTCTAGGCATTGTCTTGACAGATGATTCTACAAATGATTCAAGCAAAAGTAAAATAAAATTGCACTCATCAACTCTCAAACCAAAACCAGGTATCTATAAACAAAGATTTATGTTTAAGAAGAATTCTTCACCTGTAGTGAAGACCTGACTAGTCATTGATAATCTCTCATGCAGTTTTGCCCGAATGAAGACCAGGAGGGAAGCAAAATAAAACAGTTCCTGCAAACTTAGGAAAAGATTATTTTGTAATCACATCAATAAGTAGTCACCAAAATCAGTTTGAAAGCTGTTTAGTCAATCAATACCAACTTACATTAGTGAATAGACTTGTGCAATCCACCCTATAAATATATATAAATATATCTATTTAAGATATTTTGATATATTGATTGTGACAATAACCCTTAATCACTTGTTTCTTGATTTGATTTCTTTCTTGAGAATGTAAAAGTTCCCTAAATTTATTTTCATAGAAATAAAAATTTTCCTCATAGGTTATGAGGCAATTTGGCTCATCTCCCCCCTAACCCTTCACAAGCTTTTAAAATTTCATCTGGAATTATAGTCCATCACATTATAGTACAATTTAATACATCTTACTTTGGAAACTGACGTTTGTACTTTTGTTGTGTTATATATTTACAATAGCTATTTATAATTCATAGTGTACATTTAATTCTTTTACCTCTTACATAATCTGACTTGCCATTCTTGATTGATAGACATCTTTTGGATATGCAGGTGTATTTTTTCTTCTTGGTTGTCTGAGAGGGGTTCATTTTCTAAGTCCTTCTTTTACTGGGCATGTCCACATTGTTTCTGCACATGTGATAACTTGGCTTGATATCTAATTTTTTTATCAAAATTTTGCTTCTATTTGTGTTGAGAAGAAGTCTGAGGAGACCTTTATTTTGGTTCTTTTATAAATTGCTCAACACGATGCTCTCAGGATTCCTCCTTGTTCAAGAAAAAGGAAGTAAGGCAGCAAGGAGAGAGACACATGGTTGTCCACCACAGGGGGTGTGCTGGACTGAATGAGGAGCATGCAAAAGATAGGGGCATTCCTGGGGACTCTGGCAGGTTGCTGCCTCATAGGATGTGGGTACAAACTAGGTATTTCAGCATCACAGCGAGTCAGTGGCACAGTTTGGGCAAGCAGCTTCTGCAAAGCATGAATGGAAATCAAGGGTTCCCACAAGTCCTTGGAGCTGGGTTGAGGGGCAGTGTAACTGAGCTGAGGCCTTGAGGCCTTCCTTCACAATGGGTGAGGGGAAGTGCGGAAGAGATTGGCTCTAGCAGCAGGCTGGGGAATTTGGGAGATTCTATGTTGGAGGTGAGATCCAGGTGGCCAGAGAGAACCAAGGGTTTTGTGCATTCTTTGGCCTCTAACGTCAGCCACAGTACCAGGAGGGTAAAAGCAACCAAGCAGACAAAGGCTATCGCTCCAGAACTTGAAGAAATGATGGGAAACAAGTGGATCCCCAAAACCCTTCTCAGCTCTGAGAACAGAGGAAGCAGGTTGAGGTAGCAGGTGGAGGGATGGGCAGGGGAGGAATCTGAAAAGAATTTGTTGCAAAGTAACTGAATTAAACCTAAAAGACTGTTTAACTTAGTGAATCAGGTTCAGGTTTTCATCAGATTGGACTAGATTTACTATGCAGAGAATTATAAGAAAAGGGAGTTAACTTTAAAGAAATACATGAGCTCTATCTTTGTAAAAACAACATCAAAAGGCAAGTTTTGCTATATTCGGAGTGTGCTTGCTTCATTCGCTTTTCGGGGGATCAGATTGCTCTTTGGTTTTTTTTGTTTTGTTTTGTTTTTTTGTTTTGTTTTGTTTTGTTTTCAGATTGCTCTTTGGTTTGTAAATTCTTCCAATGAAATATGCAACCTGTAAATATCTATGATGGTCATTCCTGGGCCGATTTTTGATACCCTTTCTCTGGTAGTTCTCTGTCCTTTAGGGCAACTGTCTTCTCTCAGAGGTTCCTTTTTATTTCATTATTTTCTTCTATATTCTGGGTGAAGCTCCTGTATTTGTCCTCCCTGACTAATCCTGCTTCTGCTCCCTTTATCTTTCACAGGAATTACCCCGAGAAACATTTCCCAACTTTACCTCAGCATGTGCATCTGAACATCTAGCCATTCATTAGCAACAATTTATATTTCACTACATTCACGTCATGTGTCCATTCTCTAATTTTCATTTCTTTGCTGAAGTATTTTAGAACAAATCCCAGGCATTATGTCATTTCATCTCTTTGTACTTTGTTACACATCTCTTAAAAATATGAAAAATATATTCTACGTTCATAATGTACACATAACGTTATTTCTTGACGTTGTCTAATACCTACTACATAATCACATTTTTCCAGTTATCTAAAAACTTTATGAAACAAAGTCTATATGTTATATTTTTATGTATCCTAAGTCTTTTTCTGCTACTACATATATATATATACATATATGTGTATATATATGTCTCTAAAATATATTTTAGAGACAGAAAGAGAAAGTGTGAGTGCAAGTGGGAGAAGGGGCAGAGGGAGACCGAGAGAGAGGATACTCAAGTGAATTCCCCACTGAGCATGGATCCTGGCTCACAGATAGATTCCAGGACCCTGAGATCATGACCTGAGCTGAAATCAAGAGTCTGCTGCCCAATCAACTGAGCCTCTCAGGCACCCCTCTGCTATTATCCTTTAAAATCTTCATTCATATTTCAGCCAGCTCACTTAAAATCTGTTTTTCATGACATGTTTTTCATTTACATTTTTTGTGTGTTTTTTTTCTACATGGTTCTTATTTTTCTGTAGTTTTTGGAGGACATTAATCAGATTTCTTCTAAAATTTTTATCTTTTTAAAAAGAAAATAATCAGAAATATGATTCTCTTAACCTTCTGAGCAATGATTCCTTTGACTTAAGTCTCTACAAAGTGTATAATTTTTCTTTTCTGTTTATACATATTGAAAGAAGTGCTTTATTTATTCCTTGAGTTTCCAACAGAGTGGAATAATCTAAATTCCTTTTCTAGAAACCTGTGCTAGAAGATTTTCCCTCCCAGGTGTTAACCTAAAGTTCCAAGCTGGTGGAATTTACAATGGCTAGTTGGCATTCTTCTAATGCAAGTCTTTTGGATTGAGTTGGATCTTCTGACTCAGCTGCAGAGACATGTCAAAATGGTTTCCCCCAACACCTTCCAAATGAATTGTTCTGCTTGATTCAGAGGCAAGAGCATGTGCTGGTCTTCAGTCCAGGACCATGTTGATAAAGTCATCTTAATCAGCATTGCAATTAGTGCACATTCCACCTGGACTTTGACATATCATCTTCTCTTGTAGGTAGTGTCTGATGCAATTGCCAGTTTTTGACTTTTTTGATATCTTCATGGGCATTTTAATGGGAAGTTGAGCAGAAATGTTTCAGGCATGGTTCCATTTTAACCTGGTTGTCTATAAATACCACCATTACCCTTTATTTGCCAGATTCTGCCAGAGGATAGGAAAGTCATATAATAAATGAAACACACAATTTAGAAGGAAAAGCTATATACATTTGTATTTGGGAGGAAAAAGATAATACAAAGGAAAGAAAGAATATGATAGAAATAGGATCTGTTGCCTTCTCCATTACCTCTCATGAGAGAGGAGGAAAAAGCAAAATGTAAATAGACATCCAGAAAGGACTGTATCAGACATACGTTTGAAACACATGCCAAGAATTCATCAAATATTTAGATTTGAAAAGTGTGCCTGGTTATAAACAGATTAATTCACACTGAAACTATATATCTAATTTAGGCGGCAATTACGTATCTCTAATTAGCTGGCGATTTCTGAAATGCCTCATGATAGTGCTTGTCAATGGACAAGTCTTTCTCTGAAAGTGAGTGTGTTTTCTGAGCACATGATTGTGCTCAGTTCCCTGTTTTCTTAAGCAAAAGAAGAGACTTTTTAAAAAAATTTTTAAAGATTTTATTTATTTATTCATGAGAGACACAGAGAGAGAGGCAGAGAAAGAAGCAGAGAGAGAAGCAGGCTCCAGGCAGGGAGCCCGATGTGGGACTCGATCCCAGGACTCCAGGATCACACCCAGGGCTGAAGACAGACGCTCAACCGCTGAGCCACCCAGGCGTCCCAAGAAGAGACTTTTTAAAAGAAAATTATATTCTAGGTAGTTAACATACAGTGCAAAACTGGTTTCTGGAGTAGAATTTAGTGATTCAGCACCCATTAAGTGCCTTTCTTATATGTGCAAATTTTCATGGAAATACTTGTATCCACAATATATTACTATTTATAACTTTTTATTTTATTAATTTTCAAAATGTTAAGACAGGATTTAAGGAAGATACATATTTTACTGTTACCACTTTTTTTCTCTTTTAAATATGGTTTTTTGTTTTCAGAACTGATAAATGTTAAAGTTCCTGAAGTCTTTCTTATAGACAGTTTCTCTTTCTCTCTTTCTTTGCGTTTTTGGGCAATGGCTTCAAAGTCTTTAACTATTTGCTTCATACTTCTCTTAAGCTCCTGATTTTTTATTTTGAGAATTCCCAGTTGTGATTTCTCTTCTGTATTGCTTTTCACACAATGTAAAACATCCATTTGTTTCCCTGCATCATTTGCCAGAATTAAATCCCTGTGCCTTTCCCTTTCTAAATAAAATTAAAATTTGAAATAAAGTGCCCTTCATTATCACTTACTTATCATTGCTAATTATGAAATTAAAAAGGTAATTTTAGGGAATGATACTGCTGAAACATTTGTAGTTCTTTCTACTTTTTTGACCAGTACCAACATTGGTTGATAAATTCAGTTACAGAATTTATAGATTTACAGCTGCAAAATATGTCTTTTATTTCAAAAGGAATGGAGAATTGTGATGATGGAAGTTTTATATGTCAAATGAAAATGCAGATTATGTGCTCATACACTTGTGTACACAGTGACATCTCCTGAAGGAGGTCCATATATATATTTAACAGATGATTATTCCTGAGCTACTTTATATTCATTTGATATCATGGCTTGGCCAGTTATCTAACATAATGGCTGGAACGCAGGCCCTAAAAAATTTAGAATGGAGTTCTCTAAATAATTGCCCCCGATTAAAATAAATATACATTTTCTAGGACCTCATTATTGCACATACTCAAATACATTGCAGGATAGTTGCCTTGAATTGACTTGGTGAGTATTTATTAGCGCTTTGTTAAAATTATATACATGTAAAATTCTTTAATATCCATTACTATGATTTTAAGTTTTCCTGATTTTGCTTGGTCATTTGACATTCTGAAACATAAACTTTATTGTTTAAAAGTCTAGTGTCTTTTCTTGGGAGAAGAATTTACTTTATTTTTCTAAATAAACTTTTTGAGGTAAATAAACTGCAGATTCACATGCAGTTGTAAGAAATACTACAGCGAGATCATATGTAGTCTTTACCCAGTTTCCCCCAATGGGAACACTTGCAAAACTATAATATAAAACAACCAGGATATTGACATTTATGCAGTCAAGATACAGAATACAGAATACAGAATAATTTCATCACCACAAGATTCCACGTGTTGCTTTTTTTTAGCCACATCCATTTATTGTTCACTCTCTCCTTAACTGGGTCACCACTAATCTGTTGATGTCTATAGGTTTGTCATTTGAAGAATGTTATATAAATGGAATCATATAGTTTGTAATTAAGACTGGCTTTTTTCATTTAGCTTAATTCTCTGGAGATTCATCCAGGTTGTTGTGTCTATCAATAGTCCATTCCTTTCTGCTGCTCCGCAGTTTTTCATGATTGTAGATAAACTGCAGTTGGTTTAGCCATTCACTTGCTAAAGTTTATCTGGATTATTTGCAGTTTTTGGCTATCAGGAATAAAATTGCTATAAACATTCATGTGTAGGTTTTTGTGTGAACATAAGTCTTCAACTTTTTTGGAATATCCAGAATTGTAGTTGCTGGGTCATAAGGTAGCTACATGCTTCACTTCTTAAAGAAATTGCCAAACTGTTTCCTAGAATGGCTATGTTCCCTCCAGCAATGTTTCTTCAGACTTCCGTATCCTTTCTAGCGTTTGGTATTGTCACTGTTTCTTCTGATGAGTGTATAGTAATATTTCACTGTGGTTTTAATTTTGAATATCTTTTTATGTGCTAATTTTCCATTTGTATAACGTCTTTGGTGAAATGTCTCTTCAGGGAGTGGCCTACTTTGGGCTTATGTTATTTGAGTTTTTTTACTGTTGAGTTTTGAGAGTTTTGAATATATTCTAGGTATTAGTCTTTTGTTGGACATGTGGTTTGCAAATATTTTCTGCTATATCTTGCTTGTCTTTTCATTCTATTAACAGGATGTTTCACAGAATACAAGTTTTTAATTTTAGTGAAGTCCGGTTTATCATGTTTTCCTTTTATGGATTATGCTTTCGTGTCAATCTATAAACTCTTTGTCTAGTTCCAAATCTCAAAGATTTTTTCCAATATTAGTTTCTTTAAAGATTTATGACTTTATGTTATACATTAAATTCAAGATCCACCGTGAATTAATTTTTATATAAGGTTGAAGTTATTTATTTTTTAACTTGGTATTCATTTGCTTACTACCTTTATTGAAAAGTTTCCTTCTACTGAATTGCTTCTTTTGTATCTTTGTCAAAAATAAGTTGGCATATTTGTATAGATCTACTTCTGGGTTTTCTGTTCTTTTCCATTAATCTATGTGTCTGTTCCTCCACCAACACAACATAATCTTAATTATTGTACCTAACTAATGTCTTAAAAATCAAGTAGATGGACTCCTCCCACTTTCTTCTTCTTTTTCAAATTGTTTAAGCTATTCTAGTTCCTTTGCCTTTCCATATAAACTTTATATACATAAACATATATATATCTCAAATAATATATATATATATATATATATGAAATATTGCTCAGGAATTGGTAGAAATTGCACTAAATCTTTATATCAATCTGGGGATAACTGACAAGTTTACTATGTTGAGTCTTCCACCCCATGAACATGGTCTATAATCTAGATCTTCTTTGATTTTTTTCATCAGTGTTAGGCAGTTTTTAGCATCCAACTCCTGTAAATGTTTTGGTAGGTTTATACCTATTTGTCTCCTTTTTATTACCAATTAAAAATGGTATTATACTTTGATGTGCCTGTGTGGCTCAGTTGGTTAAGCATCTGACTCTTGATTTTAGCTCAGGTCATGATCTCAGGGTTATGAGATGGAGCCCCACGTTGGGGCTTGTGTGGATCCTGCTTAAGATTCTATCTCTTTCTCCAAAAAATAAAAGAATAATAATTTAAAAAATGGTGTCATACTTTTCATTTTAGTGTCCACATGATCGTTGTTAGTATATAGAGATGCAGTTAATGCTATGTGTTGATCTTTTATGTGTGATGTTCTAAACTCACTTATTAGTTCTAAGAGTTTTTTGTAGATGATTTGGAATTTTCTATGTGGGCAATTATGTCATCTGCAAATAGGTAGTTTTATTTTTCTTTTTTTTTTCTTGATGTAGGTGCCTTTTCTTTTATTGCTTTTAATGCCCTGGCTAGAATTTCCAGCATTATGTTGAAAGACAGAAAGTAGACTTCTTTGCCTTCTTAATTTTAGGAAGAAAGCATCCAATCTTTTACCATTAACTATAATGTTAACTATATGTATCTCATAGATGCATTTAATGAAGATGAGGGAGTTCCTCACTATTTCTATTTTTCTGAGGGTTTTTATCCTAAATAGATTTTTATTTTGTCAAATTATTTGCATTGGTTGATATCATGAGATTTTTTTCCTTAGCCTGTTAATATATTGGATTACACTGATTGCTTTTCAAATACTAAAGCAGCCTGGCATCCTTGGAATAAATCCTACTTTGCCATGGTATATAATTCTTTTTATAAATTACTGAATTATATTTGCTAATATTTTTAAAGGATATTTGTGTCTATGTCCATGCAGGATATTGGTTTGTGGTTTTCTTTTTTTGTACTGTCTTTGTCTGTTTTGGTATAAGGTAATAATAACTTCATAAAATGCATTGGAAAGTATTTCCTCCTATCTTGTTTTCTAGAAGAAATTGTGTAGAATTGGCCTTAATTTTTCTTTAAATGTTTGGTAGAATTCTCCAGCAAAACCATCTGTGTCTGGAGATTTCTGGGAAATTTTAAATTATAGATCAATTTCCTGAATATTTACAAGGCTATTCAAATTATCAATTTCAAATTGGGTGACTTATGGTAGTCTGTTGTTGCTGTTGTTGTTTAGGATTGGCTCATTTCATCTAAGTAGTCAGATTTATGTGTGCAAAATTATTCATAATTTTCCTTTGAATTCTTTTGATAACTGCACATTCTTAGTGATAGCTCTGTTTTGTTCCTAATATTAGTATATATGATACATTGGTACATATCAATATATTGGTATATTTGTGTCTTTTCTTTTTTTGTCAGTCTTGCTAGATATATGTCAGTTTTATTCACCTTCTCAAAGTGAGTTTCTTGTAGATAGCATGTAGTTGGGCCATTATTTTAATTCACACTACTAATATCTGTCTCTTAATTGATGTATTTCGACCACTTACATTGAATATAAATATTGATATATCAGGGCTTAAGTCAGTGAATTCATTTGTTTCTGTTTTATTCTCTCTTTTTCATTTCTCTTTTCTTTTTATTACCTTTCCATTGGGTTACTTAAACATTATTTTAGAATTCTATCTTTATCTATAGTATTTTTTAGTGTATCTATTCAGATGGCTCTTTCAGTGATTACTCTAGATATTATATCATTTATGAATGATTTATCACAGTCTATTAGTGTCATCATTTTACCGGTTCAAGTGAAGTATAGAAATCCTACTTCTCTGTATGTAACTTTACCCTCCCTATTCAGAACATAAATGTTTAAAATATTTCTTCTGTACACAATTATAACTGCATCAGACAGTCTTATAATTTTTGTATCAACCAACAAACATAATTCAGGAAATTTAAGAGGAAAAGGCAAGCTTACTGTATTTACTCACATTTTTGCTTACCATAATTTTCTTTTTTTCCTGATGATGTTCCAGTATTTCTTAATTTTCCTTAACATTCTGTTTAGAAAACTTTTTCTAGCCCTTCTTTTAAGGTTGATATCCTGACAACAAATTATCTTAGATTTCCTTCATCACTCCCGAAAAGTTATTATCTCTGGAATGGGGATTGGCAATTCTATTCTTTCAGCGCTTGAAAAATGTTGTGCCACCTTCTTCTGACCTCCATGGTTTCTGATGAGAGATTTGTGTGCATTTGAATTGCTTTTCTCTTGTAAATAAGTTGTCATTTCTATCTTGTTGCTATCAAGACTTTTGCTTTGTCTTTAGTTTTCAAATGTTTGACTGTGTGTTGATGTGGATTCCTTAGATTCATCCTGTTTGGGTATTTCCTCAGATTTCTGAATCTGTGGGTTTATATTTTTTTCCGAATTTGAAAAGTTTCACCTATTGTAAGTAAGCAATATATTTTTTTCAGCCTGTCCTCTTTCTCCTGTCTTTCCAGGACTTCAATGGCTAGAATGTTATATCTTTTGTTAGCGTCCCACTGGTTCCTGCTTTTTTTTTTTTTTTAAGTCTCTTTCTGTTGTTTAGATTGGGCAATTTCTATTTTATCTTACAGTTCATAGTTCACTGGTTTTTCCTTTTCATTTTTGCTCTGTCCTCTCCATTCTGCAGTTGTGTCCATCCTCTGAAGCTTTATTTTTTATGTTTTTAAAGATTTCATTTATTTATTTATTTATTTATTTATTTATTTATGAGAGTAAGTGATAGAGCACGTGCATTCATTTTGGGGGGCGGGAGGGAAAAGGAGAAAATCTCAAGCAGACTTCAAGCTGAGCACAGTGCCAATGGTAGGCTCAATCTCATGATTCCAAGATCATAACCTAAGTTGAAATCAAAAGTTGGGTGCTTAATTGACTGAGCCATCCAGATACCCCATTTATTACCATATTTTGATGTTCTAAAATTTCCATTTAGTTCCTTTTTTTGTATCTATTATTTCTTTGCTGCAATTTTCCAGCTCTTAGCTGAGACTCTGTATTTTCATTTGTTTCAATCATGCTCCGAATTACTTGATAAAGTGTATTTATCTCAGATGCTTTGAAATCTTTGTCAGATAATTTTAATATCTCTGTCATCTTATAGTTGCATCTATTGATTTTGATTGTCTTTTTTCATTCATTTGAGATCTCTCTGGTTTTTGGTATGACTACTGATTTTCTGATTGAAATGTGGACATCTGGGGTAATATTTTATAACGCTCTGGATCTGATTTAAATCTTCTATTTTAATTGCATCCTCCATTATTTCTCCAGTAGGAAAGGTGGGGGAAGGGTGCTGCCTCATGGTTGCCATGTGGAGCTAGACTCCAGGTTCTCCACTTGACCTCCATGGATGCCCAAGGATGTAGGCTTCTTTTTATTGCTGGATTGAGAGGGGAATTCTAGGGCCTGCTAAGTCTCCATAGATAACTCCCTGTCAGGGAAGTGTAGGAGTACCTAATCTTTATTCTCTACATGGTTTCCACTACACACCATGGGAAGGGGTGGTGGTGAAAGTTCCAGTTCTCCCCTCGGCCCCTTCTAACATCATCACAGTTGATATGTGGAGGGCATTTCATTACTACTGGGTGGAACCAAAGTCTGGGCTCTCCACAGGATCTTCACTGACATTGTGGGAGTGAACTTATTACCACATTGTGGGGATGACTATTGTGGCTTCCTATTCAGCCTTCTGCAAGGGCTTTGGATACCTTGTTACAGTTGGCACAAGATGGCTGGGCATCTCACTCGGTTGAATCCTTATTAAATGTATGCTATGTGTCAGGCATGGTTCTAAGAACTTTGTATGTATTAAACCACATTATTATTACAATAACCCAATGAGGTCGTTACTATTATTTTAACACAGAAAGGTTAAGTAACTTGTATATAGTCAAAAACATAGTTCTGTAGGGCAATATTAGATTATACACAACTATAGCAAGCAGGTCAGTGAGGCTTCTCTTAGGAGTGGCAGTTAGGACCCCTGAGAAAAGAAAAGATCCAATCAAATTGTTTGCCTTGCTAAGGTCTGCTCCTCACACTTAAGAAATATTTCAAACATGCACCTAATCAGCTGCTGCATGAAACATAGAATATACAGAAAGTAAAAATTTCCCTGCAAGGTTTTTTATATACATGGCCTTTTTGTGACTCATCTCAAATTGCTAGTTCACTAATCTGAAATGGAAAGTAGCCATGAACTGGCTTCTAGCTTGAGATTTGAGAGGATTCCACTAGCATTCCAAGGGTGAGTAAGGTGATCTAACAGAAATTCACCAACCCTTTTCCTAGGTAATTCCAGACTGAGTTAGAATGCTCATCATATGCTCATAATTCAAAACCAAACAACAATCTGATAAACACATGCACACACATGTACACACATGCAATTACACACTGAGAGACTGGGTCTGTAAAAAGATTCAGCAACACACAAAAAAATAAAACATAGCATTCAAAGGAAGAACACTTTCAAACAGATGCACAATAAAAAATATATAACATTTAGAGTACATCTACTTTGTTCACTTACTAAAATTGAAGAAAATATGATCCTTTTAAAACAGTAAATGGAAGATGAGATGATAGGACAGCTAACCGATATGAAAATGCAGACTGACTAGAATAAGCAGAAATAGCAAAGGATGACTACATTGATAAGGTGACAGCAAGGAAAGATTGTATTGAAACTGAAGGGAAAATAGAGAAAAGAATGCCATACTTGATGTACTGAAGAACAGAATTGACCCTCCCTAATATTTTATTTATGGTGAAGCTCAACTTAAGTCTCCTGGAATAGAGAAGAAAGGAAAAAGATGAAAATGAAGAGAAGCAGATTTTCAATATGGAGGACAAATGTTTAGAAGCCAACAAATGATCAGCTGTATATAATATAGAACTCTCTTGAGATGAAAAATGTCCTAGCCCTGCAGATTGACAGGGCCGATTCCATAACTGTACAAAATCCCAGTACCTAAATATATCAAAGTATATGGTTTAGGCTTTTAAGGACAAAGAAATTTAATTATTAAAAATATAAAATTACACATCTAAAAATATATGATGCTATCAAAAAGAAATGGCCTGGCCACAGAAATTCTCTTCTGCAAATAAAACTAGAAGATGACAGGTAAAGAATAATATCTTTACATTTAAAGTAAATATCTGTTATCCAAGAATTCTATATTCAGCATGTTATAATTTATGTGCAATGGTATCTAATGGACATCCTTAGATAGTCAAGGGCTCAGAAAATATACCACTTATATTATTTTAAGATATACTCCTGCAACCAAGATATAAATCACACTTGAAGAAATCATGGCAGGAAAGACATGGTTGATAGCACTGAAAACATTTAAATATTAATTACTCCAAAAATGTCATAAATATGTTTAGAAAGTAGAATATAGTTACCATAAATGGATCTTGAAGAGAAGATACATAATGTAGAGAACAATTTGGCAATAATACCTGAACCTTAAATTTCAATATGCCAAACATATCAAGAAGCATGAAAAGGAGACATGAAAGAAAGGAAAAGAACAATAGGCTAATTTTCTGTTATATACAGTGTAATGTTTTACTATCAATATTCAAAATCAGAGTATATATGTTCTAATCTTTTAAAGTAATGGTGTGTAAAATATCTTAAAGCAGCCTGTGTTTTTCCTAATTTCTAAAAAAGAAAAAAATATTCTTAAAAATATCATGTAGAAAATGATAGAAAATATGTGAAATAGAATATAAGCTAAAGATACCTAGAAATCATAAAATAGTATTGTTGAAGTAAAATAGTCTGTGAATGTAAACAGGGCAAACTCCTTGCAGAGGCCAGCTGAGTTCCTATTATGTGAGAAAAACAAAATCCATTTATGTGTGACATATAAGAGTGGCATCTATGGGGGTGCTTGGGTGGCTCAGTTGGTTAAGTGCCTGCCTTTGGCTCAAGTCATGATCCCAGGGTCCTGGAATAGAGCCCTGTATCCGGCTTCCTGCTCAGCAGAGAGCCTGCTTCTCTCTCCTCCTCTCTCTTTCTCTCTCTCTGCCGCTATCTCTGTCTCTCTTAAATAAATAAATAAATAAATAAATAAATAAATAAATAAATAAATAAATAAAATCTTTAATTAAAAAAAAGAGTTGCATCTATAATACAGTGATTCCAACAGGCTAATGTTAAAATCATGGGCAAATATTCATCAGGAAAACATTATTCCAAATTCTCCAGTGCTCAAAATGTTAATATTATGCCAAGCAGAATTCAAGGAGAGCATTAAATAAAACAATATGAATATTTTTTTAGATTGGTTAAAGCATAATCAATAAACTAGATAAAAGTCTTGAAACTTTTTATGATGAAAAGTGTTATCAACAAATATTAAAAATAGTTGTAAATGTAATCCAAAATATCTGAAAAAGAAAAATTATGAGGAATTTTGATTCACTTCAAGACTTACCAGGTAATTAGTAAGTGAATAAAAATATAGAGAAATGGAATAAAATAGTTAATAATGCTGGTTTTATATAATTTATGTATTTTGAACCATACATAATGAGGATATACATTTTTTTACACTTTGTAAAAGTTAATTATATGTTAAACCATAGGAAATGTAAAAACTTCTAAAAGTAAAAAATCGTACAATTTTTAATAACTCGGTTGTAAAGGCAGAACTGAATAGTAAAATTCCAAATACATGGTGATTTTAAAACATTGTCATTCATGGATCAAAGTAGAAGTAAAAACTTTTGCAATTATGGTTTTCTTAGAAATAATTTAAATGAGAGTCATACTTACAGATCTTATAGGAGATGATTAAAAATGCATTTAGAGGTAATTTCATAGCATTAATAAAGAGGAAAGAATTAAAATAAATGAATTTCTCATTTAATTGAAATATTAAATAAATAATACATATTCCATATACCTATCTTAGTATAGATATGTAGATAGATGGAAGTCAAGAGGAAGTAGTCAATAAATGTACAAGTACAAATTGTGAATCAGAAAAATGATAATATCAAATTCAATAATAAAATAATTTACCATGATGATATGATCAAGTAACATTTATTTTAGAGATGTAGTGTTTCAATTTTACATCTGTTGTTATAATTAATAACATCAATAGGTCAAAGGAGAAAATCTGACCAACTTGTCAAATTTAAAAAGTGAAAGACACTTTATCACCATTATGATAGATGACAAAGATTCATTGAATAAAAGCTGCTATTCATGATTTCATGCTAAATGCTCTTCAGTAAAGAAGTAATATAAAAGCTCTTATTTAACTTCTTTAAAAATCTATCTTAATTCAATAGGAAAATTATAATTTGTTTGAAATAGTAAAACTTGAGAAAACAATAGTCTACCATCACCACTAGCATGTAATATTGTTCTAGATATTTTGATGAACCCAAAAAGATAACAAAATATATGTGAGAAACATATATTGTCATTAATTATAGTTGGTACATTTGAACTACCTGGAGAGTCAAAAAGTTATTGAAAACACTAATAGCACTTAAAAGGCAATTTAATATAATTCATTCAATAAGTTCAATATAATGATTGGTTAGGAAAAATATATGTATATGCATATACACATATCAGCTAATTTCATATATTTCAATATATACAGATTACATCAGTATAGAGGAATAAAAACCCCATTCATATTGGCAACCAAAAATATTAAATATCTAGCAAAAATTTAACAATGAATATTCTAGTCTTCTCTAAAGGAAACTTTAAAATAATAATTCAGATGCATAAAAGGAAACAAATAAGCAAAACCTTTTGGTTTTTATACTTTAAGAAAACTTAAATATATTAATTATCCACATATAATTTATACATTTAATGTAATTACAATACACCATAAATTTTCCTATTATTATATGTGAAAATACCATCTTTTGAATAATCAAGAAATTTTGAAAAAGACAAAAGACACGGGTGGTTTTTTGCACTATAATTTTAAAGTACACTTGTTTTGTAAAGGTACACTTAACAGTGTGATGTAGTTCAGGAGAAGACAGACCAAAATGAGGAAAATGTTTCAGCACATATATAGAAGTAAGAGGTTAATGTGTAAAGAGTTTTTAAAAATTATTAATAATAAAAATGAGTGTCTCAATAGAAACATGAACAAAGAATATTAATGAAAATTCACAGAAAAATGAAACTCGAGTGAGAAGTAAAATACGTTGACTAACAATCAAGAAAATGCAAATTTATAAAATCTATGATTATAATTGATTTTTATAGGAGAAAATTTGCAAGCAATTTAAATTTCTTTTGAGAGCAATTTTGGAAAAATAGGTTGGTATTTTTATAAAATAGAATGCTATATAGCCACTGAAAACCATATTGGAAGATTCATAATATAAGATCTCTTAATGAAATACATTTGTTTAAAAAGAGGAAGTGCTAGGGATGCCTGGGTGGCTCAATGGTTGAGTGTCTGCCTTTGGCTCAGGGCGTGATCCTGGTGTCCCGGAATGGAGTTCCGCATCTGGGTCCCAGCAGGGAGCTTGCTTTTCCCTCTGCCTGTCTCTGCTTCTCTCTCTGTGTCTCTCATGAATAAATAAATAAAATCTTTTTTTTAAAAAAGAGTAGGTGCTATATAATAAATACTTTTACAACAAAACTATTTGCCCAGGAAATAATCTAAAAGTATATTGACAATATTGTTCGAATTGTTTATATTCTTTGTATTGTATTGCTGTTCAAATTAGAGAGGATACTATTTTCTATTTCATATAAGTGAGTCAATATTATTTCATTGGTAATGTTGAAAGTTGGAGCAATATATTTTAAAAATACTTAAATATAATGATATATAAAATTTGGCTACAAGTGTAGTTTATTTTCTTAAATGGTACTCTTCTTACTTTTCCAGGATGTCTACAATAACATATTATTTTTGATCCCAGAAGAAATGTTAGTATAAAAACCTGACAAACCTGAGATAGAATAAAAATTAATCTTAATTGGTAGTGTTAATTGCCTACTAATTATCAGACAATATTCTAGGAGTTTGCATGCATGCCCTCATTTAATCCTCAGAACAAATGTATTTGATAAGAATTGTTACTGCCCTATTTTATGGATAAGAAAATCAAGGTTTAGAGAGATTAAGTAACTTGCCCCAGGAGACACCAATCATAAGTAATGGAATCGGGGGTCAAAATGCTGTGACTAGCTATCTACATGGTACCAAGTGCCCTTTCTCCCAAAGGACTTGACATTTAGAACTACTAAGACCATCTTATGTAATCGGCCATTAAAAAAAAAAAAAAAAAGATTTTACTTATTTAAAGCTCCAATCCCAGGGACCCCGGGATCAT
The DNA here is from genome assembly GCF_053574225.1 of Canis aureus. Classification (NCBI taxonomy): domain Eukaryota; kingdom Metazoa; phylum Chordata; class Mammalia; order Carnivora; family Canidae; genus Canis; species Canis aureus. Next base: position 27,043,456 of record NC_135638.1, read on the forward strand.
GACTTGAACCAAAGGTAGACACTTAACCTACAGAACCACCCAGGCACCCCTACTTGACCATTTAATGCAGATTAGAGAATGATCTTAATCTTCAATTACAGAAAGCTTCCATTTAGTTAAACCAAAGGCACTCCAGCCTCATCCCCACAAATAAGGGGGAAAATTATCTTTTTTTTTTTTTTCAGGAAATGATATTTTTTATTTACTCATTAAAGTCCAGACTAACATTTCTCATATAATATATTTTTTTAATAAAATCTATTTTGTTGAATGATAAGAACGTTTGGGAATGAATTTATAAATTTCCTGAAAATCATATGTTGCTTCTGTGCTTAAAATCATTTGTCCTACGAATTTGTTAATAAACCCATTATATAGTTTGATTTATAGAATTTACAATACTATATCTTTGAAGGAAGTGTGTGCTAAAAGAAATTTAATCTGTCTAGGCTTTATGTAAAATTCCAAATAGTCTGAATTATTTCAGAATGACTTTATGAAATGTTGAGATATAATAATTGACGAATGAGAAAGTGTGAGTCAAAGGATATTCTAAATGCCTGTGTGCAGTACAGTTTTTCTCTGAAAAAGCTTAGGAACTGGTTTTAATCTGTACCCCACACTGAATTCTCCTTTGTTCTGTACCCCTCCCATGCTCTATTCTTTATCCAACCATCGTTCATCAACAATTTCAAAAGTGGGTATATATGGAGTTCCTTGTGTTTTATTCATCTTTATATTTTAATACCTAACAATTGTTTGGCATCTAGTACTCAGTATTTTTTCACTAAATTATATTGAGCTGATTCCAATTTCTTTAATGTCCTTATCACTACCTTATCTTTTACTGGAATCAGCCTGAGAAGAATACTCCTCAAAAGATGTTTATGAACTAACTGGTAGAGGACAAGTTTAAAAATAAGTGTAGGAATAATGTGTACATAAGCCATGTTATCCTTCCTTCTCTTGTTTAGAAATAATATTGAAATGGAAACACATTGAATTTCTTCTAAGATATAAGAATTTTCATAACAACTTACTACTCTATGGTTTTATTGTTGTATCTGGGTTACTCAGAAATTGGAGAGAGGTTTAGATTCTGTCAAAATTATGATCAATACCAAAAAAGAGGTTAGTCTTTTTTTTCTCTCTCTCAAAAGATTGTAGATATTTTTATCTAATTTGTGCATGCTCATTTATTTGAACATTGAAGGAAAGTTTTCTAAAAGATCATTGTGATTTAGGCTTCGGAATGAATTGAATTTAGATTTGAATGTATTTCTCTTTGCTTTGGGATATATTTATGTAAACATTGCTTTGTGAAAAAAAATTGGCAATGGTATGTTTATAATGAAAATAATTCATTATATTTATTGAAATCGTATCTTCTGTAATGGCAACATCCTTAGGGAGGGGAGGGAAGATAGTACTCATTAGATACTTTTCTTCATTTGTGAGCCAGACAGTATATTAGTTTTATCCAATTGCCATCTGCCATCCATTTTATATACAGTATGCCTAAAGAGCTCACTTCATATAAGGGTCTAGAAGGTAAAGGTAGACCATATTGTATTTATATTTGTAAATACTGTACGCATTGAATTACAAATATTTATGTGCCATTAAGGTTTGAATAAAGGAAATACAGAGTTGAAACAGACATGCCTTTCTTGCTCAAAGCTGGGAGTTGAGTATAGTTTGGCTAGATATGAGGTTCATTTGTGTATACAATTGCATTTGTCATAACTATTTGAATGTGTCACTTTGATTTGATTTTCCATTTACTTTGCTCAGTACCACTTGCAAAGTAATAACAAAGAATTACTATATAAATTGAGTTGATTTAAAGGAGTGCACTGTTGAAATATGCATGGTGTAAACTCAATGATTCAATGGATTTAATAAGGAAACACATTTAATCAATTTTTTAAACATTTAAAGAATTGGGGCGCCTGGGTGGTTAAGTGGTTGAGCTTCTGCCTTTGGCTCAGGGCATGATCCCCAGGTCTGGTGATCGAGTCCCACATCCGGCTCCGTGCATGGAGTATGCTTCTCCCTCTGCCTATTCTCAGCCTTTCTCTCTGTGTCTCTCATGAGTAAATAAATAAAACCTTAAAAAAAATTAAAGAATTAGTTTTTTATTATGTGAAATTATGTAATGATATTACACAACAGCTAAAGCATAGGTTCTTTAAACACAGTGACACATATAGTTTCAAAATAGGAAAAACAAAATTGTTTAATTTTTTGCAATTGTATGCTTTCTTTTTTTTTTTTTTTTTTGCAATTGTATGCTTTCAATCATTTGTAGAAATCTTAGTTTTCAGTCTAAAAAATTTACCGTGAAATCCATTGCAGGGAAACCATATTTTGAAAAAAATAATGACAAGAGTGAAAAATGAGCCATAATCTAACATTCAAAAAAATTTTTTGTTCAAAGGAATCTGTGTGGACTCACAAGAAAACTCTCATTCAGTTAGAAATTTTGAAAATAAAAACCTCAATTGTTAAATGCTAATTGATGAATTACTTTGAATCTGCAGAAGCAGGGATAAGGTCATTTTAATGGACCTACTGGGATTAAGTGGATAATAGCAATGCTTTTATAAATGACAAAGGTAGGGAGGGGTGTGTGTATGTGTGTGCATGCGTGTGCACATGCACGTGAGCGTGCATGTGTACAGGCAACATGGCACTCAAGAAAATCAAAGGAAATGAGCCAGAAACTTCTCACATTCTGCTGGCATCTGTGGAGTGTCGCCATATGAGAACCATATGACTGCTGGCAGATTGGCATGTCAGCTCAGGCATGTAAAACTTGACCGCACTGAGCTCAGGGTTTAGCAGTTTATCACAGGAATATTGATACAATTTTCACGGCACTCTTTTTTGTGCAAGGACATGTTATCCTTTCTCAATGCTTCTCATCCCAGTCCTACCCTTTGATACCATCACCAAGCAGAGTTAAGGTATTTATATATATATAGACATCTATATCAATGGAATTTAAAATGAAAATGAACTGCTGTAAACAGCAGCTATATTTTATGTGGTAAAACTGGCTTTCCTCCCACATGTCAGCAAGCACTGACCACCATGTTCTGTTAGGAGTCAGAGACGAGTTTTCAAAAGCAAATCATTTGAACATAATTGCTAAGGTAAGGTTAGAAAATGGGACCGTGAGCCTTTCTCTAAAGGTAGAGGAGGCTTAACTTGACGTGATATACACTTTTCACGAAGGGAAACTCTGTGAGTTGAGTCTTCAGTTTCTTTGGATAGAAAGAAGTTGGTCTCAACTACTGACATTTGCAGAGTAAGAGAAGAGTGAGTGTAAAGGTAACAGTTTCTATTATCAATACTGTTTAAAAGAAAATTGCCTTTTGTTGGAATAATCTTATCTGCCTTTTAATAGTGGCTATTTTGAATAGAACATTCAATTTAATCTTCACAGCTAGGAAAGAGAGAATAGCAAGGCCATTCATCTATTTTTCATGGCCTACTAAAATCATGATATTCCTGGTTATGAGTATGAAATTAAAATGGAGATGACAAAACTCAGGCCCAGTCCTTGACAACTGTCAAGTGGGCAGTCTGGCATGATCTTGCAGAGCTCCATGTCTTCTCTCCTCAGGCTGCCTCATTTCAGCATGGGGTGCAGATAGCTTCATGCACAGAGTCCCCTATCAAACATGACCACTTGGTCTCTTTGCTTTGCATCTTTGGGACTTTTTTCAAAGCTGAATCCAAAGAAATTTAGGATCAAAGTTAATGCCTAGGGCACAACTTTCAAATAATGGGGGCATGGGAGTGGGTGGGAAAATGCTCCAGTCCTTAAGGGCAACAATCTGAGGTACATTCTCCATGCTTCCTCAGAGGGCCCCAGAGCTATTGAGCTCCAGTTACTGAGTAGTAAGTGGTTCATTAACACACCCTTTATTGGCTTTTTGCCATTCCCTGTCTTATTGTCCCTACTAATTCATTACCACCTCCTGGGATCAAATTCAAATGAACTACTTGTACACAAGACTTTATTTCAGGCTCTATTTTTGGGAGAACCTAACCTAAGAAAGGAAGTGTGTCCTGGATGTCCCATTCCCTTTTATATTCTCTCTAACCTATCATCAAATGCAATCTGCATCCCTTGGTCAGCATGAATTTTAGCTATCTTTAGTTATTCCCCAGTTCTGGACTTTGCCCAGTTCTTTCACTGCTTACAAAAACTTCTCTATCTTGTTTTTGCCTAATTCTCTTAGGGATTATGAATTCTCTGGATGGAAGGTCTTTTAAGTTTGTGTTTAAATGGTATTGATAGGCTATTTGATTTATGGCTACTTGATATATCACACTGATATTTTATCAAAGCCTTAACCCAAAGCAGTGAGTCCATTGGTAGGAATTTGGGTTCCCTCCAATTCCTGTCAAAGAGGCTGACATCAATGCTGCTGACATGGGGAACTTGCCCTGCCAACACCCTTCTGCAAGAAACAAATCCCCAAATGTGTGAGTCAAATGGGAAACTGGAGAGCATAATGAAATGCATGGTTCAAGTATCATTGTGTGAGTTATGTTTATTCAAGAAAATCTCGTTAGAGTTATTGACTAGAGCACCTGATACAGGAAAATACAAATTTATGAACTTAGCAAAAGCATGTTTCTACTCACTACAAAAAAGTTTCTGTGCTTCACAAAACATTGCCCCTTTTATGGCACTCTTTACACCATCAATATTCAATATGCAATTTCCTGTACTTATTTTCCTTACAACTGAATGTTCCATGATGTGGGGGGGAATCAACTGGTCTATTTTTTATTTCTATCATCTAATCTCTTGTTTAGATTAGTTATTCGGCAAACATTTGTAGACATGAACATGTGAAATACCTAAACACTTCTGTTATTTATACAGCACTAACTATTTAGTAAATTGTTTAGGGTTAAATGAATGATCTCACAGTTAAATGTAAAACAGCTATTAGATGGTACTGTCAGCTGAAGATCACTCAGAAATAACCCATAAGTTTTTGAGCTAGAATACCATAAGGACTCCTTAAGCATCACATAATAGAGGCACTGGCTTCAGAGCCAGGCAGACATGGGTTTCAATCCTGGTTCTGCCAATTAAGAGCTGGATGATCTTGAACAATACACCAAACATCTCCAAATCTGATCTTAAGAATGGGATAATAATACTTATTTCATAGTTTTTAGTAAAAGTTTAACGAGATAAAGCACACAAAGCCCTTAGTCTGTGCTCACTAATTGATCACTACCACTATTGTTTTTTATCATTGCTACTTAATTTCTCTGGCGAGTGATAGAGCTGGGACAAGAATCTCGCTTAATGATTTCCAAACCAGTGTTTTTTTCATTTTTTCATTGTACAACTTGGGTCAAAACAAATGTCTTTGAAAATAGAGTCTTAGTTGATGAGAACATAGGACTTGATACATTGACATTTTTTTTTTTTGAGACCAAATATGGCTTTAAGTGTCCTCCAATTGACCTAATCCATTAAGAAACGCACAGAGTACTAGGTGAGGTGAAAGATAACCTTCAGGGTTCTATTTGGTTCTAAGTAACCAATTATACCTTTACTCATAATAATGAGTCACTAGATATCTCTTTCCTTAAGAAAGTACTAACCTAAATGATGTCCCTGGAATGACAAAAAAAGTACATTTGACCCAACTACTTGTGGGCCAGTGCCATGGGCATTATAATTCATGGTCATAAGCTGACAAAGAACTATAACATGGTGGCCCTCTGTACTCATAATGAATTGCATAAGACTCAGGAACTGTTAACATTAGAGCTAAGCTCCACTTTACTATTTGCCCCAACTAAGAAGAAGGTAATCACCTCTCACTATGAACCAGACTTTAATTTTTTTTTATCTGTATTAAGGTTTGCTATTGGCATTAACTCTGTAGCTGGAATACTGAAGGTCTGTTTTGACAATGGCATATTAATCAATGGATCCAGGGTCAAATATTTTAAAAATGTCTCTGTGACGGTGGGTCTCAACCTGGTTGCACACTAGAATCAGATGGGGACCTATGAAAAACTCCTGATGGCCAGGTCCTACTGAAACTTATTGAATCAGAAACTTTGGAGCTGAGGCCCAAGCACTTGTCTTGTTAAGGCTCCTCCACGTGTGCAATCGTACTGCTTTAGGAGAAGTACTTAGTACCACCTTTCTTCTCACTGCCATTCCAAAGTATAGGAAGCAGTAGTAGTATGACTGTAGGGAGTTTCACCTCAAAGCTGACTCCATGTTACTCAAAGTACTCACTTTGAGATTCCTATTTGTTTTGGCAGGTGAGTTTTGGCAATCAGAGAGGAATCCAGGTCAAGTGGACTTTTAATTAATTAATTAATTTTTAGAAAGGCAGACCCATCTGTATTCTCAGTGCTTGGAGCTGCAAAACACTCAGAGTTGCAAAAGCTTCCGTGTGTAACAGAAATTTTGACTTGGCTTGCAAAATTATATGTACCAGAAACACACTGGAGAAAGCCTGAGACTTTAATTTTTTTTTTTTTTTTTTTTTTTTTTTTTAGATGCTGTCAAGAATAACTGTATAAATCCAAAATGTCTCTTTGGAACCTTTTCTGCCCACCCCCATTTCTCTCTGGCAAGAAGATGCTCTTTCACCTACCCAGGGTAGAAACAATAAAGACATCTGTGAATTCAGCTTATCCTCTTTTAAGTTATACATAATAATTGAGCCTTCTTATTTGTGCATATTTACTCACTCCTTCCCCTGAATAGCTTCAAGGGCTTTCTTTATGCCTCCAGATTGATGAATCTCTGTCCACTCTCATGAAGCCCAGCAAAATAGACAGGTCTTTACTCTCTCCATTGACTATGGTTGGTCTAAATCTGTAAGAGACAGGCTCTTGCAGCCTTCTGTATTAAAAGGATGGGTTTTGTGAGTAAACCCATTCAAAAAGATCAAGATATCTCCTTTTGGAAGAAAGATGAAGTCATATTGCAACAAAAATCTGCTTCTAAAGAAGCTATTTCTAAAAAATCTGTTCAATATGTATCAAAGAATCAAATTACACCCATCTGGAGAGACGCATGTGAAAAAAAAAAACTGCATTAAACAGCAAACCACATCTATAGTGCTTCTTGCAGCAAACAAAGAAATGCTGGGTGTATCAACAGGCAGGGTCTCTTTTGATTAAAAAGTACTTATAGAAAGAGGACAAATCAAGCTCAGCCTTTCTGGTTCTTTTCATAAGGTGAGGATGGTGGAGCGGGGGGGTGGGGGGGGCAGCTGCACATTCTAAGTAATTCATACAGGAAAAAAAATCATTTTCAGCGGACTGCGGATGGCTTTGAGTGAGAGCAGATTTCCATGCAGAAATGATCTATGGGCCAGGGATTACACCCCTTTTTGCTCACACAAGGACTGATTGCATGGCTCACAGCTGGAGCTAATCCAGATATCTGTTTAATTAAATAGGAGCTGTCATTCTGTTGCATTACATCAAAGCCCAGGAAGGTGACATGGAGGTGAGATGGCAAATGTAAATTTTTAGTCCTTGGTTTCTTATAGCAAAGAGATAAAAATTCTGTTTTTTAGCAGGATTTGTATATAGAAATATAATTGAGACATCTGTGACTTTCAATTTCCCATTAAGATCATCCTTCTTAAAATCATATATTTTTCTGAAGCAGGATGTTTGGTAGGGTAAGTATAAAAAGATATCAGTGAAACAATACTTTCCTTTAAGAAAAATCCACTGAGTGCCTCTTAAAGAAATGGCATTACAGGGAATGTAATGGACCTAGCCAAGAATGAGATTAGCTAAAAAAGAATACTATCAGGGCACTGTTTACATGGCTGAATGATTTTGGGAACCAGAATGTTTATTATGCTGCTATTCGGAGTTCAGATATTTATTAAAACCAGTACTTGAATGAATGTGTTTATATTCAAATTCAAACAAAGATGAGTTTATACAGAGAATGAAATCAACATTTTCAAATAAGGACTCTATACAATTCAGTAAATTAGTTTTATATCAAACAAAAACTATAAATACAATTCTGTTATTAACTGTCTTCCCCCTAAGTGATTATAAAATCCCTTCCCCAGGTGTGGCTAAGAGACCTTTCCGTTAGAGACATTTCTCTAAAATGCTTTCCAGCCCTTTTGCTGTCCATGTTCACCAATCTTTATGCCATATGCATTCTGTACAATTTGTGATGGAATAATCACTTCCATATAACAAGGTCTTTATTAGCTTGAGAAAACTTTCAGACTCAGCCTGCGTTTGCTCAAATTTCTGAGTCTTCATGAACTCTAATAACAGCAGATTTGTGAAATGATTGTGATTTCCTTTCGTTTAATGTACTCTGCAAAATGGCCTCTCCATTGGGTGGATTCATCTAAGGCTCTCTTTGTTTGTGTAGCACTGTAGCTATTTGCTTTCCTTCCTCCCTCTAATCTGAAAGCTGTAATCACTAACTTTACCAATGAATAGAATTCTTCTTCCTGGTTTGATTGGTGAAAAGAAAAATAACCAGGGTTAAATCATCAATGACAAAAACACAGGCAGTGTGAGAGTGCTTGATGACACTATTTTATGACCTGCTACTTGTCTCCCAGGGTAGTTGAGAGTATGCATTTGAAAACCTATTGATTTGAGTTCATTTCCAGACCCACCCACCTGTGTGACCTTGGGCAAGTCACTTAACCTCTTTGAACCTCAGTTTGTTCATTTGTAAAATAGGGGTGATGATAGCTGCAATGATTCTGGGAAGAAAGAGATTAACCACAGGTCTGTAACTCAATTCCTCCCTCCTTTAGAGATGTCTCAGGCAATCCATCCCTAACCATATAAAACATACAAATAGTTTCTTATAATTTAAAGATAACTGGAGAAGCTGTTAGCATCTGCTCTCTTCTTATCTAAGTTCTTATCTAAGAAGGCTTTTAGGAGGGTATTACCAGATCTGTGTAGATTTCTTACCATAAATTGATCCCCATGTGCATTATAGATTTATGAGCCATAATTCCATTGGAGAATACAAATTGGAGATTAATATGGACTATATGATTAACATGAAGCTATGTGATTAAGGAGATGTAAAAATGGGGATACTTCGAGCATATGCAGCTTCCATGCGTTTACTTATACTTCACACATGTAGTGATTATCTGTTAGTTCATAACCAAAGTATTTCCCAGTACAGAAATGGGAAGTTCCATCCCATAGTTTAGGGACTCACAGATACTCGTGCTCTATCAGATAGTTGGCCTTTCTCATTTCTTATACTGGTGGTGGTTATTAAAGCTCTGCGTTGTGGAAGCCTTATATTTAAGGTGATTCTGTTTGGGTCAGTGCATTTCCTCATAGGGCTGTTGCAAGGAGTAAATGAGTTAATATAAGGAAATATGCTGAATATGTGGTGTCTAGCACAAATGAGCTATGCAAGTATTGGCTATTATTGGTATCACAGCTTAATTGTTTCATAAAACAAGTATAGTACAGGTTATTCTAGATGCTGGGTGTGAATGTTAGAGATGCAAATGGTTTCTCTCCACAAGTAATTTAAATTAAGGAGAAAAGAATCTAGAGCAATAACAATGGCACAGGTAAGTACTATAGGAGTTTCCATATTATTTCTTCACCGTCTTAATTTGCATTCCCTTGGGAGCAGAGCTGGAGACAAAGAAGTGAATGTAAATAATTTATTTTGGAGACCATACTAGGAAACAGCAGAAGGGGAGTGAAGTGAGACAGGGAAAGCAAAAGCAGTCAATAATGGGTGAATTAACAAATTTCCATTGTGAATAATTGGGACTTATTCCCACTGGGCATCTCTTGGAGCCAGTGTAGAACATGAGCCTTAGAGTTACACCAACCATAGAAGGAGGAAACATATATTTATATACCACTTCCTATCAGTCATTGGTTGAAGGAGGAGTTAATTGTCTAGTACTTCAGCTGTCCCAGGCAGGGCAGCTTGAGCTCAGAGAAGGCCCTCAGGCAAAGACACACTGAAGCTGACAGCTGGCAGTTGGCCAGGACAACTACAACTGTAGGGCTGGAAGGGATATACACAGGCGATGGACCAAGGCTGCTCTACTCCATGTCTGCTAGCACTGTATTCCTGAAAATAGAAGGAGATCCCCATTTAAAAAGCTTAAGACCTGATTAAAGCAGAATAGGGTGATGAAAAGACAAGAGAGTATATATGAAAGTTCTTACAAATGTTGTCTCTGGCAAAAAAATAAAAATGTTACATTAAATAAGGGCAATATAAATACTTTATATATTTTATATTAGCATAATATTAGGTAATTCTCTACTCAGCAATATTAATTTCCATTTATAGGCACCACTGAATGTGAACTATGTAAATCTTCATCAATGGTCTCAGTTCACTGTTCATTTTAGCTTATTATTACCTTATTATCCATTATATGCACAGTTATTTACCCTTGCATCTGATCTCCCATCCAAATATTGAAAGTATTACTGATTTTTTGACCTAGGAGTTGTCCTTTGCTTCAAGGAGGGATCTACTTCATGCCCTAGGAATCCACTTCCTGTCTTAAGTCTTATTTCTTAAAGCCACAGGTCATTCTCCGTATGTTCCACCTGCCTGATCCCATCTCAGTACTAGTCCCATGTTGCTTTGTACATTACAGACTCCACTGAAGAACTGTTCTATCATGAGCTTCATTTTTTCTTATTTGGTTTCATCTTTTCCAATATATCACAACAAAAATAACTCCCATTTTACATCCCTCTCTATCCCAAATACCACTTTTAAGTGTTTATAATTAAGCAAGATAGAGCCTGATTTTACAAAAAACTTCTATCAAGCACTAAGTGTTGTGGAAGACAAATTGCTGATTAAAATAAGTTTTAAGAGTCCAGGTGGTTCAGTCGGCTAAATGTCTGCCTTGGGCTCAGCTTATGATCCCAGGATCCTAGGATAGAACCTGACATTGGACTTCCTCTCAGCAAAGAGTCTGCTTCTTCCTCTCCCTCTACTGCTCACCCTGCTCATGCTCTCTCTCTCTCTCTCAAAAGTAAATAAGTAAGTAAGTAAGTAAGTAAATAAATAAATCAATAAAATCTTTCAAAAATAAAAAAATAAAATAAATTTTAAAAAGACTTGCTTCCATAAAGCTTAACATTTATTGAAGAGGTAGCCTTGAATAAGCTATCAGAAAAATTAATCAATCTCTGAAAACTGTAATAAGTGCTTTGATATAAGCAGCTATGGGAGCAAGAAATGTCATAGTCGAACTCTGAGTAGGTATGTGTATAGGTATGTGGAAATGTCACAGAAGATTCTTGGAAAACATTTCTGACATTTGAGCTGTGATCTGAAGGATAAATAGGATTTAATTCCTCCCAAGTAAGAATGCTCTATACAGAGAGAGCAAGCATGTGCATGATTCTAAGGGTGGAAGAGAGCCTGATGCTTGGGAGGAACTGCAAGGCTGGCATGGCTGGTGCCCAGAGCAAGTGCTGGTGTGGCAGGAGGTAAGCTCCAGAGGCAGGCAGGGGCTAGATCAGGCTGAGAAATATAGGTGTCTATCTTTATCCAAAGACCAATGAAAAGCCATTAAAGAATTTTAAATGAAGAGGTGGTTAAAGGAAATTTTGTTTTAAAACAAGCATTAAGAATGGACTTGAAGAGTACAAGAGGGAAAACAGGAAGACTCATTGACAAAGTTTGTTGCAAAAATCCATGTGAGAGATGACGGTATCTTTGACTAGCTTAGTGGATGACAAATGGAGTGACATGGATGCGTTCAGGAGATGTTTAGAAGATTAAGCCCATAGAACTGAAGACATCCTAAATACTGAAATATATGCTGAATAAAATCTTAATGGTTTTATACTTTATGATACAAACCATGCCACATTCTCCATTTTTCAAATTAAATAAAAACTAAGTGAAAACCCCAAATGCCTTGTTGGCAAGAAGTTTATTATCACACTCTTGAGTTTACCTGGATTGCTGAAAAACCCCAATCCTTACACAGGCCCGAAATGAAGTGTATTAGTCAGCCATGTTCAAGTGGGGAATTTGATGTTACCATGGCTGCCTTAGATTCACATTGCACCACAGCATGCTGTCTGATAAATCTAGTGCTGCTAGTTCTCACTTGAGGAAGTCCTTAGGAGTCCAACCTTCCTAACTACGTGTGGTCATTTGGCCCTTAACATGCTTAGTGCCTGGAACTTTCAGGTATATATACTCCCCTTCTCCAAAGCTCTTCCAATTAAAACCTGCTTGGCCTGAGTAAATTTAGGCATCTGTCCTTTGAGGAGCAAGCAAACACTAACCCTTTTGCCAAATCCAGGCAGCCGCCCAGGGAGTTGGCTGGTTTCCTTTATCAATCCACAAAGCACAAAAGGCTCATTCAGTAACTTCCTTCTACAAAAAGCTTGATTTCCTTTCAGGAAACCTCCAGCCATTAAAAATATATACAAACATAAGTAGGCTGTTTACTCTCCTTGAAGTACAAAGAATGAAGGAATGTTCTTATTTCTTTTTGAACATCCCTATTTCCACCTTTACTTCCCTCTAAATCAGGAGTGGAATTTCTTTTACTTTTCAGCAGAAATAATGCAAAACAAAACATAATTTAATTCTCAGGTCCCTGAGAATATAACAGATTATGTCATGTTCAGATTTCATTTGCATGCGGTCGAGGAGTTAATATGTATAAATAAATTCCTATAGAGTTCAGAGGAAGGAACAGTGGACTGCCTTTGGCTCAGAGGTGGGGTCAAGGGACTAAGATTATCTTGCAAAGGAATAGAATTTTAGTTTGACCTGGCAGACTGAATGAGAGATTGCTATGTGCAGAAGTAAAACAGGCAAACAGAGATAACATAGTAAACAAGGGCATTGAGAAATAATGAATCATCAGCTATATCAAGAACTTAAGATGATGTGTAATAAGGATGTAGAATGTCAGAAAATGATTCTTGAAAGGTAATAAGCAACCAAACTGAGAGAGCTTTATAATGGCATAGGTAAGAGCTCAGACTTTAATTTTTCATGAAACAATGGGAAAATAATTTGAATTTCAGAGAGTTGACTCGGAAAAACTTGTAGGATAAATCACAAGAGAGTAGCACCTAAGTCCAAGAAATTCACTAGGAGCTATTGTAGTTGTCCTAATGAGACATTTATTTAGCATCTCCTGTATATCAGAAACTATAGTAGATGCTTAATATATGCAGTAAAGCATAGTGATTGCAGGAGCAGTTGTTGAGTGGCTCTGGAGCCAGTGTGCCTAGATTTAAATCCTGATTCCTCTCTTACTAGCTTGGTGAAGATGCATGTTACTTGACTTGCCACAGTTTCTTTGCCATGCGATCGAGTCCTATGTTGGCTCCATGCTCAGCAGGGAGTCTGCTTGAGGATTCTCTCTCCCTCTTCCTCTGCTTGCCCTCTCTCTCAAATAAATAAAATCCTTAAAAAAAAAGAAAAAAAAATATATATACACATTGGGATTGTTGTAAAGACTAAATATAAGATTACATTTAAAGCACTGGATATATGGTACTTATTTTTAATCTCTTTTATCCAAGTAACATGCCTTGTGGTAAAAATAATTATTCTCACTTTATAGTTGAGGAAACTGAATCTCAAAAAAGTTATGTAGTTTACTCAAGCTACAGAAAGAGTAAGGAAGAGATGGAGTTTGTACTTGAGCCTAGTTCTCTTTGATTCCAAAGTTCATGATGTTTTCCTGTTACTCTGTTTTTTTGAGGAATCCATGTGACACAATAGTCTGGGGGGGGGGGGGGGCAATAACATTTTGAGGACAGAACCTGCCAGAAAAGAGGTGGCGTCTATGTACACTCCAATAATGAAAAGGAGAAAGCTCAAAGTCTAAGACTTTTTGGCAACCTAACATGTTCTCTCTAAACCCCAGGCTGAAGTAATTCTTTTTTTTAAATTTATTTATTCATGAGAGACACACACACACACACAGAGAGAGAGAGAGAGGCAGAGACACAGGCAGAGGGAGAAGCAGGCTCCATGCAGGGATCTCAACGTGGGACTCGATCCCTGGTCTCCAGGATCAGGCCCTGCGCTGAAGGCGGCGCTAAACCGCTGAGCCACCGGGGCTGCCCCAGGCTGAAGTAATTCTGCATATGGATTAGGCTGGATATAAGAGAGACTACATTATCTGTCTCTGATGCCCTTTGTCAATCTTTGGAGTTACAAAACTGTCAGAGATTACATGATTACAGGTATAGTACATACTCTTAGGAAAGAACAATATGTCATCTATCATGCTCAGGCTTCAAGCTAACAGAGGCTGTAACAAAAGGACCAGAACTGGGTCTGTTTCCAGATTATTCCAAGAATCATACTAGCAAGCCCACTTACAATGTTTATCCCCCTTGATATCAGCAAAATGAAGTATTTGTGAGTTTCAGAGCTGGGAAAATTATGAAGTTAATATTATTGAACAGGATGTTTTTCATTGCCCCTAAAAATGGCAGATTGCAGTTAATGCCACAGTCACGATGTACCCAAGACCAGCTGACAAGGTAGTCAGACAGGGAGTTATTAGATATTTGCACACTGGAAATTGTCAGTTGAAGTTGCTATAGTTAGCATAAGTCATCGCCCATTAATATCTGGTTCTAAACTTTGCATATTCAGAAGCTTAATGTTATCAATCTGTCAGGTTATAGGAAATAGACTCTTACTGACCAAATTCATGAGGAAATGAATTACACACTAAAATTATAGTTCATAATAACACACTAACTTGGGTGATAAACAATACCTCCTGAGTAGGTAGCTGCACTTAGGAGATCATTACAAATCTAAACATTGTTTCATAATTCTAGAATTAGGGAGGAATGTGCAAGGTTGCCTTAGGGTAGACTTTTTTTAGATAAATTACTGTTTCTCATTCTGGGGGACCTTGGACCATGCTGAAATCATAAAGCTATTGCCTGGCAGCAGTTGAGTTAGGACTGGAAAGCTGGAGGCTAGTTAGGAGGCAATACAGTAGTACCAATGGGAAATAGCTTGAAATCAGATTCTACTCTTGGGGAGGAAAATGAAGAGCAGATTTGAGTGATATTTGAGAGGTAGGTAATAGAATACAGAGATGGATTACATGTGGGAGGTGAGGCAAAAGGAGAAGTTGAGGCTGATCTTTAGATTTTTTGGACATGTCAAGTTAGGGCTAACTATGAGCCGTCTACTTTAAAGAGAACCAGAAAGTATTTCCTTAGAAGAGATGTGGGCTAGAGAAGCAGATTGGGAAATCATCATTATGGCCATTTTTCTGTATTAGGATAAAATTTCCCAGGAAGTGTGTGTAGAATGAGAGGGGGAGAAGATAATGTGTAGAACTTTGTGGCACACAGTTAAGGGGCAGATGGAGGAAGAAGAGCCCATGAAGGAAAATGAAGAAAGGGGGGCAGGAGAGACAGAGTTAAAATCAAGCAGGAATAATGACACATAAGACAAATCAGAAAGAATTTTCAATAAAGAAAGAGTTTTCTTTAAAAACTCTTTTAAAAAGTTTTTTTTTTTTTTTTTTTAAGAATTTATTTATTCATGAAAGGCATGGAGAGAGAGGCAAAGACATAGTCAGAGGGAGAAGCAGGCTCTATGCAGGGGGCCCGATGCAGGACTCAGTCCTGGCACCCTGGGACCACGCCCTGAGCCCAAGGCAGACGCTCAACAGCTGAGCTACCCAGGCGTCCCTAAAAAAGTTTTCTTTAAAGCCAAGTACCACAATGTGGTCAAATAAGAAGAGAACCAAAGAAGTATCTATTGTAGGTAACAGCCAAGAGGTTCTCAATTGTTTTTTGAGTGGTGAGGCCAAGAGTCAGAGAGAATTAGTAGGAAGGTGAGTGGAATAAAGAAATCAAGGCACTGATTTTTAGCTTACTTTTTCAAGAAGCTTGGTGGTGAAAGAAAGTTGGGCTATTAGTTGGGGTCGCACGATGGTTTTTATACGGTGGTGAGGTTTGAGCATGTTTATTTGCTGGTTAATAAAAAATGTTAAGGAGAAAGATATTGAATACACAGATTGGAAAGAACATAATTGATAGGAAAGAAGCAATCCTTATCTCATCATTTCTTAGAATGGATTTTTTTCCTAAAAGAATTGCTATCTTATCTTTAGTATTGAGTATATGATTTTCTACTTCTGAGAATTACATCTGCAGATTTCTAAAATTCTGCAAAATTTGGCTTCTGACTGCAGGGGCCTGGCCCCACTAATGTCTCTTTTTGGCTGTGCTCCATGTAAAAAATAATGTTGACTTAAAGAAAATTTCTGTTCTAACTTAATTGAACTTTTGCGTGAGCATCAAGTCAGGGTTAATATTCACAGAGACAGAACCCATGAGAGATATTAACTGCTAATCTGTAAACTATTGTTCATTCACTTACAATTTTTTTGGATGCATTTACAACAGATAACAGACAAGATTTCCTGTCCCCTGAAATTTACATCCTCATCTGAATGCTATTATTGTGTGTATATGTGTGTGTGGGGGGGGGAGCGGCAATTTGTTTTGATATGTAAAATGCTACAATATGCTGGTCTTCTGAAATATCTTTTTTTTCAATACTTTAAAAATGCTTAAATGTTAAATATTTTAAATAAAGGAAAATATACATTTCTTTTCCTCAATATGTGGTCTATGAGATGAAAAGATTTTTAAAACATATGCCTGTGTGTGCTAATTCATAGAAAGTTGACAAGGAAAGTATTTGGAAATGTAATAAAGAAATCAGAGCATGCCTTTGAGAAATAGAAAAATCACTAGCATGGACATGGTTTACCAGAACACTAGTATTTTTTTTTCAAGTTTATCCATTCAGTATTTCTTTATGATTTATGTTTTAATTTTAAATCTTTGGTTAAATACAAGAGATATTAGACCCTAAAAGAGTATTTTTGACTACAGATAATGTTAAAATTACCTTTTCATAAAATAATAAAAGCATTGAAGTCATAATTAGCACTTCCTATTTAAGTAATAATGATGCCTCTTTAGTATGGTCATCTGCTTTGTTGAAGTTCTACATCTTTTAACCCACCAAAAGATGCTATAATATCTCACTTGACATTTTCTTCATACTTGCAATCCCTCACATTTTGGAAAAAAAATGGCATTGTAAAAATGTTTGTCACTTACTGAAAGAGTTTTGTGCACACCATTATGGAGGTTTCATAATAAGAAAGACCTGAAATATGAAATAATACCTATGTAGTTTAGAATGTGAGAGTACTAGCCAGGGAAATTATGTAAAGCACTGTGCTTCATGACGTTCCTTGATGCTGCATTGTGGGAGCTCGAAAAATTTTTTAAAAAGCAAATGAGGATAATTCACAAGTTCCCGGTAACCCTATGGGATTTTCACACCCAGAGTCTGATAAACTACATGGGAATTTAGGAGTACATTTAGACAGGAAAATAGAAGTCAAGTATATTTCTCTCATGTCTGTTCATAGTTATTGATTCTGGCTAAGATCTTTTCTCTCTTAAGAAAGTTAAAAGGCTTGAAAGTTCAAAAATTGTTTTCTTTTGCAAGAAAATATGAAAAGTCACACAAACCTGGGTCTACTTTGTAAAAAGAGGTAACAGCTATTCTTCTTGAAGGGATGGTTGATCAGCGGCTAGTCTATTTATTTAATTGAATAAATTAACAGACATTAACTAAAGTGTAATATATATCATCTGTCTAGTTTAGCATTAATAATGCAGCCAAAACAAGCTTTAAAAACAAACTGGCCACCCATCCATTCTGCTGCCCGCAGGATTACATTTGGCTTCACAGAAACAACATGCATTATTAGGAAAGCCTGTGGAGGTCACTCCAAGAAGTAGAACTGGAGGAAGACACCATGGCTTACCTAGGCAGAGCCAGACACTTCGTCATTTTAATAGCTCACTAGTTCCAAAAAGTTTCAACACTTATGGCCTTGAAGCTTAATTACTCTCATTTATCTTTCTAACAAATGATGACCCAGCTCAAAAAGGCAAGGGATTCACCTATGGTAAGTCAATAAATGAATTTTGGGGCATGACTATATTGGGGTGCCAGATCTGTGCATGACTCAGATCACCCTGGCTTAGAAATCACTGCACCTGTCAGATGATTGTCACCCTTTCAGTTGATGATGATGCCTCACTACAGTAGGCTAAGACTACATGCTTTGACACAATGTGATTTCCGTGTTTAAATATACACATAAGGAGATGAATAAAATGAACCATTCAATGAATTAATTCTAAGAATGAGAGGTGTGGACAGATTTAGTTTTAACTGTTTCCACTGAAATTTAATAGAAGCAAATAAAAAAATTGAAAAGAACTAGCAGTTAATAGAGATCCTAAAATGAAAAATGGATTAAGTGGAATAAGGTTTAAATATTATGTAGATCAATGACCATCTCAAGTTATAGGGAAAAAATCCAAGGGACAATATGTACTGTGTTTGAAAATATAACCTGTGTTGTGGAATATGAAAATCTTCACTTTGCAAACTAATGGGATTCCCTACTCTTTCTTAAGGATAATTAGTTCATTAAAATGATAGTAAAATATTAAAATGTTTATTAAAATTAAACCCACATTGCAGATATCTTCTGCATAGATACTCAAGCTTTCCTCTTAATCATGTTTCTTTTCAGTCACTAGAGAAAAGATACACATTTACATATGGTGAGCATTAATCTGAAGTGGTCTGTTAGCTTTTGTTAAGACCTCTCATTAAATTCCTTGGATGGATTCCTATCCAGCTTATTTTACCAAATCTAAAGTTTATTCAGGTGTTGAGAGTGAAGAATTTCAAAAGCAAATAAATAACTTCATGAGCTGTCATTAAAACACGAGAACCAGCCAGAAGCCTCGTGTGTTGTATGTGGAGGGTGGAGGAGAAAGATAATAAACAAAGGTTGAAAAATGAGAAGTATAAAAAACAATGAGAAAGACTGTCATATAAAGATCCACCAGCTAATTGTGCTTGGTAGCATTTTACTGAGTTCTGAAAACTCAAATTCTAGCACAGAGCCTGGAATGACTTGTATCTTGGCAATGACTAATAATAGTTACATTTATTAAGCATTTTCTCTATCAAGGACTTTTCTAAGAGCTTTGTGTGTATTGACTCATTTTATTTCAACAACACCCCATTAAGTAGAAATTTATTATCCCCCCTTACAGATAAAAAGATTGAGGGAAAGAGTTGCAAAGTCCTTTGTCCAAGGCAGCACAACTTGTAAAGGCAGAGCTGAGATTAGTAACAAGAAATAGGTGATACCCATTATGTAGTCATTCACTCCAGAGAATGACCCACTGAGAGGGAAGGTTTTCTGTGCAACAACTGGTGTTGGAAAAGAGTGGCAGTGCTCTTTTTTGAAGTTTGTAGCTGGGCATATGAGAGTTTTGTCCAAATTCTGTTAATTTGATTCCATAATATTTACTATGTACCTAGTCTATGTAAGTATAGAGGACACAAAGATGAATCATTTGATATTCCATTTTTAGAAATCACAATTTAAGTTTTTGAGTAAATCAATTAGGAGGCTCTGACAAATATAAAGTAACCATAAGGATAAGAACAACAATAACTTCCACTTACTGAGAACCTACTATGATCAAGGCATTCTGCTGGGTACTTCAATAATTCATCTGAGCACTCTTCATAGCAATGGTATAGAATACGGTATAGATATAACAGTGCTTATTTTACAGATGAGGAAATAAGACTCAGGTAGGTGAAAGTAACTTGGTCAACCTCATAAAGATAGTCAATGACTGAGCCTGAATTTGAACATCAGGTGGAATACAAATGGATCTTGAGAGCTTATGTGGAAGTCTAGCAGAGGAGTAAAGCTACTCTTGTGCCCATGACCAAACGATCCTTCTTTGTCTGGAAATTCCATACTCTTTTAACAGAGTGGGCAACTCCCAAAAGAAAGCATATAACTGTGTTGGAAGAAAGGAGACATTCACCTGATGTATCAGCCAAGTAATGGGCTTGCAGGATTTGTTACTTACACACAGCCAGGCTACCATAGAGAGAATGAAACATGCCAGGGACAGAACTAGTGATAAGTGAGTATCACAGAAGTGTCAGGGCCTCTCTCTTCTGCAAGCCCTTTTCTAGGCACAGAGGGGTCCTCCAGAAATTTGTTCCTGAGGTCACGAGATATGTTTTTGTAAACCTTGCCAAAGCAAGCCATGTTAATCACAATCTGTTAAGACCACTGCCTCTTACACAGCAAATTTCCCATCCCACTCCCCCCACACCCGCCCCGGGCTTCCCCTTCTGCTTTGTAGCCTGGAGGGTTAGAAATTTGAGGGTTAGAGCTCAAGAGAATTGAATTTATATTTGAATTAGAAATACATGTAATTAGGATTTAGTGGACTATATTTATGTTTTATTTATTTTTTATCATTTCTATTTATAGTTAAGTTTAAGCTATTCCTACCTGTCCCACTATAGGAAGAACCTCGGAGAAGATACATCCTTGTGCCAAATCATGTGGTGATGTGATGTGAATGTGCAGGCCTGTTTTTATACAAATGTGTTGAGGACAAAACAAATGTGGGTCATGACAGATGAACAAAACTTGAAATATATGGAGCAAGGAGCTAGTCTGCATGAAACACTTCCAAATATCAGACATGTAAAACTATATGTGGAATATCTGTTTTTCAGTACTGCTTAGTCAAAACTAGAAAAACTGTTTCTCCTAATATACTCAAAGTTCAGTGAATACAATTATAAACATGCCATACATTCTTTACCTTTTTAATGGGGGAATCATTTGAAGTAGAATTTACCAGAAGTTCTGTTTTTGTAGAGCAAAAACCTGAAGCAGTGCTCCAAATAGTATGTTGTATATGAAGTTGCATGTTTGATTCATCCCAGATATCAATAATTAAACACAGTTTGATCAATCATATTAGAAAGACTGACTTATTTCTGTCTTATCTGTGGAAAACAATATAAAATTGCTATCGTATGAAAGGCAATCAGACTATGCATCTAAAAATAGGGGAAGCTTTAGAGGTCTACTAGACAGTGAATATATGATATGTTCATATAAATATTATAGTTTTACATGTAAATGATATAAAAACAATTATGATGACATAATATATATTAAGAAAATGAACATTTAATTATTTTTCTAGATGTGAAGCTTATAATATCTGGGAACTTAAAAATATTATTATTTATATATTATTTAAGGTTATTACTTTTAATTTCCTAATTCTTAAATACTCAATTA
This sequence comes from Canis aureus, assembly GCF_053574225.1. NCBI lineage: Eukaryota > Metazoa > Chordata > Mammalia > Carnivora > Canidae > Canis > Canis aureus. The sequence continues at coordinate 27,064,740 of NC_135638.1, forward strand.
TTATTATTCATTTATTTACTTTTTAGATAAGATTCATTTACCATAAAATTGGCCAATTCGGTAATTTCATTTTATTTTTTGAAAGATTTTATTTATTTATTCATGGGAGACAGAGAGAGAGAGAGGCAGAGACACAAGCAGAGGGAGAAGCAGGCTCCATGCAGGGAGCCCAATCTGGGACTCGATCCCGGGGAATCCAGGATCATGCCGCTGAGCCACCCAGGTGCCCCAAATCTAGTAATTTTAAAGTGTAAAATTCAGTGGTATTTAGAATATTTGCAATGCTGTGAAACTATCCCCACTATCTAATTCTGGAACATTTCCTTCACCCACCCAATTAACCCTCTACCTCTGGGTTCCCCCTCCTTGATTCCCTGGAAACCATTAATCTACTTACTATACATTTGCCTGTTTTGAACATTTCCTATACACAGAACAATACAATATGTTTGTGTCTGACAATATGTTTTCAAGGTTCACATATGCTGTGGCATGCATCAATACTTCATTCCTTTTTATGGTTAAATAATAGTCTATTGAATGGCTTTACTACATGTTGCTTATTTGTCCATCAACTGATAGACATTTGAGTTTTGCCATGTTTTGGCTCTTATGAATAATAGTATTATGAACAATTGGTGTGTAAGTTTTTGTGTGAATATATGCTTTCAGTTGTGTGAGTATATACCTATGCATGCAATTACTCATATGGTAACTCTATGTCAAACTTTTTAAAGGACTGTAAAACTATTTTCCACTGTGTCTGAAACATTTTATAGTCCCACCAAAAATGTTTCAGGGTTCATATTTCTTCATGTCCTTTTGATTTATTTAGGTCTTCTTTAATTTCTTTCAACAATGTTTTATGGTTTTCAGTATATGAACTTGCACTTCCCTCAGTTAAATTTATTTCTAAGTATTTTATTCTTTTTGATGCTACTGTAAATGGAATTGTTTTCTTAATTTTATTGTTTTGGATTGTTCATTACAAATGCATAGAAATACAACTGATTTTTCAATAATAATTTATATAATTCAACTTTTTCTGAACTAATTTCTTAGCTCTAATAATTGTGTGTGTGCATGCGTGTGTGTGTGTAAGCATATGGATGCTTTAGAGTTTTCTAAATATCACCATGTCATCCGCAAATAGAGATTCTTATTTTTCCTTTCCTATCTGGGTTTTTTTTTTTTTTTTAATTTCATTTTGTTACCTAATTTCTCTACCCAAAACTCCTGGCACAATGTTGAACAGAAGTGGAAAGAGTAGACATATTAATCTTTTTTCTGTTCTTAGCGTGGGGAGCTTTCAGACCTTCATGATTAAGACTGATGTTAGTTGGGCAGCCTGCGTGGCTCAGCGGTTTAGTGCCACCTTCAACCCGGGGCCTGATCCTGGAGACCAGTGATCGAGTCCCACATCAGGCTCCCTGCATGGAGTCTGCTTCTTCCTCTGTCTCTCTCTATGTCTCATGAATAAATAAATAAAATCTTAAAAAAAAAAATAAAAGACTGATGTTAGTTGTGGTATACTTTTTCAGGCCAAGGAAATTCCCTTTATTCCAATTTGATTGAATGTTTCATAAGAAAGGGTATTTGATTTTTTAAAATCTATCTTCTTTTTTTTTTTAATGTTTATTTATTTATGATAGTCACAGAGAGAGAAAGAGAGAGAGGCAGAGACACAGGCAGAGGGAGAAGCAGGCTCCATGCACCGGAAGCCCGATGTGGGCTCCAGGATCGCGCCCTGGGCCAAAGGCAGGCGCCAAATCCCTGCGCCACCCAGGGATCCCTAAAATCTATCTTCTGATTCAGTTGGGATGCTCATGTGGATTTTTTCCTTTTAGCCTATTAATATGGTATATTATATAGATTGACTTTTGGATTTTGAACCAACTTTATATCCTTGGGGTAAATCTCATTTGGTGGTGGTGTATAATCCTTTTAATTTAGTGCTAAATTTGGATTGCTAATATTTTGTTGAGGATTTTTTAAAAAGATTTATTTATTTATTTATTCATGAGAAACACACACAGAGAAAGAGAGAGGCAGAGACAGGCAGAGGGAGAAGCAGGCTCCATGCAAGGAGCCTGATGTGGGACTCGATCCCCTGTCTTCAGGATCACACCCTGGGCTACAGGCGGCGCTAAACCACTGCGCCACCGGGGCTGCCCTGTTGAGGATTTTTGTACCAATATTCATAATGTATATTGTCCATAGTTTTCTTTTCTAGTAATGTCTCTATCTGGCTTTGAAACCAGGGCAATACTGACTTCATAAAATGAATTAGGAAGTGTTTCCTATTTTATTTTTTTGGAATAGCTGGACAATATTTAGTATAAATTTTCTTTTTTTAATTCAGTAAATTTCATCAGTGAAGCCATCTCACTGTGGACTTTTCTTTGTTTAAATTAAAAAAAAAATCCTGACTAATTGAGACTCTTAGCTTATAATGTCTATTTTATTTTCTATTTATTCTTGAGTTGGTTTTGGTAGATTGTGTCTTGCTATGAATTTTTAGGTTACCTAATTTGTTGACTTACAATAGTTCATAGCATTCTTTAATCATCTTTTTTACTTTTGTTAAGTCATAGTGATATCCTGCTTTTATTCAGGATTTTAGTAATTTAAGCCTTTTCTTTTTCATCCTTCTATCTAACCAAAGATTTGTTAATTTAGTTGATATTTTCAAGAAACCAACTTTTTTTTTTAAGATTTTATTTATTTATTAATGAGAGACAGAGAGAGAGAGAGAGAGAGAGAGAGAGAGAGGCAGAGACACAGGCAGAGGGAGAAGCAAGCTCCATGCAGGGAGCCTGATGCGTGGCTCGATCCCTGGACTGCAGGATCATGCCCTGGGCTGAAGGCAGGCGCTAAACTCCTGAGCCACCCGGGGCTGCCCAAAAAACCAACTTTTAATTTGGCTGATTTTCTATATCATTTTGTATTCTCTATTTTATTTCTCTCTGCTTTAATCTTTATTATTTCCTTTCTTTTTCTGGATTTGGGTTGTTTTCCTGTCTCACAGTTTCTTAGAGTAGAAGCTTAGATTATAGATTTGAGATCTTTCCTCTTTTTTAATGTCAGTGTTTATAGCTTTTATTCAATTTATTTTTCTGCATTGTTCTCTGCATTCTTAAGTTTTGGTATGTTGTATTTTCATTTTTGTTCAACTCAAATTATTTTCTAATTTCCAAATTAATTTTTCTTTTTTTTTTTTTAATTTATTTTTTATTGGTGTTCAATTTACTAACATACAGAATAACACCCAGTGCCCGTCACCCATTCACTCGCACCCCCCGCCCTCCTCCCCTTCTACCACCCGTAGTTCGTTTCCCAGAGTTAGCAGTCTTTACGTTCTGTCTCCCTTTCTGATATTTCCCACACATTTCTTCTCCCTTCCCTTATTTTCCCTTTCACTATTATTTATATTCCCCAAATGAATGAGAACATATAATGTTTGTCCTTCTCCGACTGACTTACTTCACTCAGCATAATACCCTCCAGTTCCATCCACGTTGAAGCAAATGGTGGGTATTTGTCATTTCTAATAGCTGAGTAATATTCCATTGTATACATAAACCACATCTTCTTTATCCATTCATCTTTCGTTGGACACCGAGGCTCCTTCCACAGTTTGGCTATTGTGGCCATTGCTGCTATAAACATCGGGGTGCAGGTGTCCCGGCGTTTCATTGCATTTGTATCTTTGGGGTAAATCCCCAACAGTGCAATTGCTGGGTCGTAGGGCAGGTATATTTTTAACTGTTTGAGGAACCTCCACACAGTTTTCCAGAGTGGCTGCACCAGTTCACATTCCCACCAACAGTGTAAGAGGGTTCCCTTTTCTCCGCATCCTCTCCAACATTTGTTGTTTCCTGCCTTGTTAATTTTCCCCATTCTCACTGGTGTGAGGTGGTATCTCATTGTAGTTTTGATTTGTATTTCCCTGATGGCAAGTGATGCAGAACATTTTCTCATGTGCATGTTGGCCATGTCTATGTCTTCCTCTGTGAGATTTCTGTTCATGTCTTTTGCCCATTTCATGATTGGATTGTTTGTTTCTTTGCTGTTGAGTTTAATAAGTTCTTTATAGATCTTGGAAACTAGCCCTTTATCTGATATGTCATTTGCAAATATCTTCTCCCATTCTGTAGGTTGTCTTTGAGTTTTGTTGACTGTATCCTTTGCTGTGCAAAAGCTTCTTATCTTGATGAAGTCCCAATAGTTCATTTTTGCTTTTGTTTCTTTTGCCTTCGTGGATGTATCTTGCAAGATGTTACTATGGCCGAGTTCAAAAAGGGTGTTGCCTGTGTTCTTCTCTAGGATTTTGATGGAATCTTGTCTCACATTTAGATCTTTCATCCATTTTGAGTTTATCTTCGTGTATGGTGAAAGAGAGTGGTCTAGTTTCATTCTTCTGCATGTGGATGTCCAATTTTCCCAGCACCATTTATTGAAGAGACTGTCTTTCTTCCAATGGATAGTCTTTCCTCCTTTATCGAATATTAGTTGCCCATAAAGTTCAGGGTCCACTTCTGGATTCTCTATTCTGTTCCACTGATCTATGTGTCTGTTTTTGTGCCAGTACCACACTGTCTTGATGACCACAGCTTTGTAGTACAACCTGAAATCTGGCATTGTGATGCCCCCAGATATGGTTTTCTTTTTTAAAATTCCCCTGGCTATTCGGGGTCTTTTCTGATTCCACACAAATCTTAAAATAATTTGTTCTAACTCTCTGAAGAAAGTCCATGGTATTTTGATAGGGATTGCATTAAACGTGTAAATTGCCCTGGGTAACATTGACATTTTCACAATATTAATTCTGCCAATCCATGAGCATGGAATATTTTTCCATCTCTTTGTGTCCTCCTCAATTTCTTTCAGAAGTGTTCTATAGTTTTGAGGGTATAGATCCTTTACATCTTTGGTGAGGTTTATTCCTAGGTATCTTAGGCTTTTGGGTGCAATTGTAAATGGGATTGACTCCTTAATTTCTCTTTCTTCAGTCTCATTGTTAGTGTATAGAAATGCCACTGACTTCTGGGCATTGATTTTGTATCCTGCCACGCTACCGAATTGCTGTATGAGTTCTAGCAATCTTGGGGTGGAGACTTTTGGGTTTTCTATGTAGAGTATCATGTCATCGGCGAAGAGGGAGAGTTTGACTTCTTCTTTGCCAATTTGAATGCCTTTAATGTCTTTTTGTTGTCTGATTGCTGAGGCTAGGACTTCCAGTACTATGTTGAACAGCAGTGGTGAGAGTGGACATCCCTGTCTTGTTCCTGATCTTAGGGGAAAGGCTCCTAGTGCTTCCCCATTGAGAATGATATTTGCTGTGGGCTTTTCATAGATGGCTTTTAAGATGTCGAGGAATGTTCCCTCTATCCCTACACTCTGAAGAGTTTTGATCAGGAATGGATGCTGTATTTTGTCAAATGCTTTCTCTGCATCCAATGAGAGGATCATATGGTTCTTGATTTTTCTCTTGCTGATATGATGAATCACATTGATTGTTTTACGGGTGTTGAACCAGCCTTGTGTCCCAGGGATAAATCCTACTTGGTCATGGTGAATAATTTTCTTAATGTACTGTTGGATCCTATTGGCCAGTATCTTGTTGAGAATTTTTGCATCCATGTTCATCAGGGATATTGGTCTGTAATTCTCCTTTTTGGTGGGGTCTTTGTCTGGCTTTGGAATTAAGGTGATGCTGACCTCATAGAACGATTTTGGAAGTACTCCATCTCTTTCTATCTTTCCAAACAGCTTTAGGAGAATAGGTATGATTTCTTCTTTAAACGTTTGATAAAATTCCCCTGGGAAGCCATCTGGCCCTGGACTCTTGTGTCTTGGGAGGTTTTTGATGACTGCTTCAATTTCCTCCCTGGTGATTGGCCTGTTCAGGTTTTCTATTTCTTCCTGTTCCAGTTTTGGTAGTTTGTGGCTTTCCAGGAATGCGTCCATTTCTTCTAGATTGCCTAATTTATTGGCGTATAGCTGTTCATAATATGTTTTTAAAATCGTTTGTATTTCCTTGGTGTTGGTAGTGATCTCTCCTTTCTCATTCATGATTTTATTAATTTGAGTCTTCTCTCTCTTCTTTTTAATAAGGCTGGCTAATGGTTTATCTATCTTATTAATTCTTTCAAAGAACCAACTCCTGGTTCTGTTGATCCGTTCCACAGTTCTTCTGGTCTCGATTTCGTTGAGTTCTGCTCGAATCTTTATTAACTCCCTTCTTCTCTTGGGTGTAGGATCTATTTGCTGTTTTTTCTCTAGCTCCTTTATGTGTAAGGTTAGCTTTTGTATTTGAGTTCTTTCCAGTTTTTGAATGGATGCTTGTATTGCGATGTATTTCCCCCTTAGGACTGCTTTTGCTGCATCCCAAAGATTTTGAACGGTTGTATCTTCATTCTCATTAGTTTCCATGAATCTTTTTAATTCTTCCTTAATTTCCTGGTTGACCCTTTTATCTTTTAGCAGGATGGTCCTTAACCTCCACATGTTTGAGGTCCTTCCAAACTTCTTGTTGTGATTTAGTTCTAATTTCAAGGCATTATGGTCCGAGAATATGCAGGGGACAATCCCAATCTTTTGGTATCGGTTCAGACCCGATTTGTGTCCCAATATGTGGTCTATTCTGGAGAAAGTTCCATGTGCGCTTGAGAAGAATGTGTATTCAGTTGAGTTTGTATGTAAAGTTCTGTAGATATCTGTGAAATCCATCTGGTCCAGTGTATCATTTAAAGCTCTCGTTTCTTTGGAGATGTTGTGCTTAGAAGACCTATTGAGTATAGAAAGAGCTAGATTGAAGTCACCAAGTATAAGTGTATTATTATCTAAGTATTTCTTCACTTTGGTTAATAATTGATTTATATATTTGGCAGCTCCCACATTCGGAGCATATATATTGAGGATTGTTAAGTCCTCTTGTTGAATAGATCCTTTAAGTATGATATAGTGTCCCTCTTCATCTCTCACTACAGTCTTTGGGGTAAATTTTAGTTTATCTGATATAAGGATGGCTACCCCTGCTTTCTTTTGAGGACCATTCGAATGGTAAATGGTTCTCCAACCTTTTATTTTCAGGCTGTAGGTGTCCTTCTGTCTAAAATGAGTCTCTTGTAGACAGCAAATAGATGGGTCTTGCTTTTTTATCCAGTCTGAAACCCTGCGCCTTTTGATGGGGTCATTAAGCCCGTTCACATTCAGAGTTACTATTGAGAGATATGAGTTTAGTGTCATCATGATATCTATTCAGTCTTTGTTTTTGTGGACTGTTCCACTGAACTTCTTCTTAAAGGGGAATTTTAAGAGTCCCCCTTAAAATTTCTTGCAGAGCTGGTTTGGAGGTCACATATTCTTTTAGTTGCTGCCTGTCTTGGAAGCTCTTTATCTCTCCTTCCATTTTGAATGAGAGCCTTGCTGGATAAAGTATTCTTGGTTGCATGTTCTTTTCATTTAGGACCCTGAATATATCCTGCCAGCCCTTTCTGGCCTGCCAGGTCTCTGTGGAGAGGTCTGCTGTTACCCTAATACTCCTCCCCATAAAAGTCAGGGATTTCTTGTCTCTTGCTGCTTTAAGGATCTTCTCCTTATCTTTGGAATTTGCAAGCTTCACAATTAAATGTCGAGGTGTTGAACGGTTTTTATTGATTTTAGGGGGGGATCTCTCTATTTCCTGGATCTGAATGCCTGTTTCCCTTCCCAGATTAGGAAAGTTTTCAGCTAGAATTTGTTCAAATACATATTCTGGCCCTCTGTCCCTTTCGGCGCCCTCGGGAACCCCAATTAAACGTAGGTTTTTCTTCCTCAGGCTGTCGTTTATTTCCCTTAATCTATCTTCATGGTCTTTTAATTGTTTGTCTCTTTTTTCCTGAGTTTCCCTCTTTGCTATCAACTTGTCTTCTATGTCACTCACTCGTTCTTCCACCTCGTTAACCCTCGTCGTTAGGACTTCTAGTTTGGATTGCATCTCATTCAATTGATTTTTAATTTCTGCCTGATTAGCTCTAAATTCTGCAGTCATGAAGTCTCTTGAGTCCTTTATACTTTTTTCTAGAGCCACCAGTAGCTGTATAATAGTGCTTCTGAATTGGCTTTCTGACATTGAATTGTAATCCAGATTTTGTAACTCTGTGGGAGAGAGGACTGTTTCTGATTCTTTCTTTTGAGGTGAGGTTTTCCTTCTAGTCATTTTGCTCAGTGCAGAGTGGCCAAAAGCAAGTTGTAATGGGAAAAAGAGAAAAAGAGAGGAGAGAAAGAAGGAAAGAAAAGAGAAAGAGAAAAAAAAGGGAAGAGAAAAAAAAACGAAAGAAAAAAAAAAGAAAAAGAGAAAGAAAAAGATAGGAGAAAAAAAAGGGGGGGTGGGGGAAGGAAACAAATCAAAAAGCAAAACAAAACAAAACAAAAAAAAAAAACAAAACCAAAAAAAAAAAAAAAGAACCACAGGGGAGTATCTTCTGATTCTGTGTACTTTAAGTCCCTTGGCTTCTCCTGGAAGTTGTCCCTCTAGCTGGTGTTCTGGGGGAGGGGCCTGTTGTGCTGATTTTCAGGTGTTAGCACTTGGGGGAGCTGCTGTGCCCCTGCCTGGTGCAGGGCTCAGTGGGGGTTGTTTACCCCGTGAGGCCCCAGGAGGAACAGCCCTAGTGGCGGGGCAGCTCTGGAAACCTGGATTCAGCCCCCGCAGGAACTCCGGAGCTCTCCGTCTGCAGGGCCTGGAGGCTCCGGGGCGGGGCCGCTGATCTGCTCAGCTCGGGGCAGGAGCGTCCTCGCTGTCCTGGGCCCTCCCGGCCTCTGCCTGTCCCGGGGGGAGGCGGGATCCTGGCCTGTGTCCCGGCGCCCTGTGCTCCGGAGCCTGCGCTGGTGGATTCGCGCTCCCGGGCCGCGCAACCCCCTCCGCGGAGCCGCCGCCCGAGCCCCTTCAGCTGCTCCGGGTCCCGCCGGGTCCCCCGTGCTCGCTGCAGCCCTTAGGGAGCTCGGCGCACTCTCCCGGGGCGCAGGTGTCTGTTAGTGTCCCCGGGAGCCCGAGGGCATCCCCGCCCTCCTGGGTCCTGCTCCACCTCCCCACGAGCCCCTTTCCCCGGGAAGGTCGGTGCAGCTCCTGCGTCTCCGGGACGGGGCTCTCCTGTCCTGGGGACACTCGCCCCGGCCTCAGCCCGGCTCCTCGCGGGCCCCTCCCCCTTGGAGGCCTTTGTTTCTTTATTTCTTTTTCCCCGTCTTCCTCCCTTGATAGAAGCGCGGACTCTTCTCACTGTTGCATTCCAGCTGGTCTCTCTTTAAATCTCAGGCCGAATTCATAGATTTTCAGGATAATTTGAAGGTTTTCTAGGTAGTTTGGTGGAGACAGGTGATTTGGGGACCCTACTCTTCCGCCATCTTGCTCCTCCCCCCCCCAAATTAATTTTTCTATTGGCTTCTAATTTCATTCCCTGAGAATATAATTTGTATGATTTCAATATTTTAAAATAAATAAGACTTGTTTTGCACCTAATACATGGCCTACACATGACCTATTCTGGAAAATGTTCCGTATGCATTAAAAAAATGTATATTTTTTTGTTGTTTGGTGTAGTGCTTCATAGAAGCCTTTTAGGTCTTCTTGGTTTATGGTGATGCTCAGGTCTCCTATTTTCTTGCTGTTTTGTTTTGTTCTGTTTGGTTCTATGCATAATTGAAAGTAGGGCATTGAATTCTCCAACCATTACTGCTGAACATTCTATTTCCCCTTCAATTCAATCAGCTTTTGTTTCATGTATTTTGAGTCTCTGTTGTTTGATGCACACATGTTTATAATTTCGTATCTCGCTTATGGGTTGATCCTTTTATTTATTTATTTTTATTTTTTTTTGATCCTTTTATTATTATAAAATGTCTTTCTTTTTGTATCCTTATAATTTTTGTCTTAAAGCTTCTTTCTTTGATATTTATGCTTCCATTCCATCTTTCTTTTGATTTCTGTTTGTGCTGAATATCTGTTTATTTTTCCTTTCAAGTTATTGTATTTTTTAATCTAAAGTGTGGCTCATATTGGAAGCATATAGTTAAACCATTAAAAAAATTCATCTGGGGCAGCTCCCATGGCACAGCGGTTTATGGCCGCCTGCAGCCCAGGGTGTAATCCTGGAGACCCGGGATTGAGTCCCACATCGGGCTCCCTGCATGGAACCTGCTTCTCCCTCTGCCTGTGTCTCTTGCTCTCTCTGTGTCTCTCATGAATAAATAAATAAAATCTTTTTAAAAAATTTCATCTGCTAATCTCTACCTTTTAGTTGAAGAGTTTAGTATGTATATGCTTAATGTAATTGCTAATAAGGAAAGTCTTAAGTCAACCATTTAGCTATTTGTTTTTTCCTTGATTTTTCCATTGCTGCCTCCCATTGTGTTAAATAAATATTTTTGTGTGCCATTTCAATGCCTTCATTATTTCTTTTACGGTATATTTCCTAGTTTGGTTATCTGGTGAAGCTTTATTTTCTCCTTCATTTTCAAAGGATAGTTTTGCCAGATATAGTTTCTTGGCTAACAGTTTTTTTCCTCCTTTCAACACTTTGAATATGTTATCCATTGGGTTTTGGATTCCGTGGTTTCTGATGAGAAATCAGCTGTTAATCATTTTGGAGTTTCCTCATATGTGATGAGTCACTTTCCTCACACAGCTTTCAAGATTTCCCAGGCAAATATTAATTGACCTATGTTTGAGTTTGCTGATTATTTCTTCAATCCAAATGTGCTGTTGAGCCCTAGGGAATTTCTCAATTCAGTTATTGAACTTGCCAACTCCAGAATTTCTCTTTGGTTCCTTTTTATAATTTCTGTCTTCTTTATTGATATTCTCTATTTGATGAAGCATCAGTCTCATGCTTTCTTTTAATTATTTAGACTAATTTCCTTTAGCTCTTTGAAGATACTCACAATAGGTGATTTGAAGTTTTTGTTTAGTAAATTCAACATCTGTATTTTTTCAGGGAAAGTTTCTATTGCTTGCTTTTTATCCTGTCTCCAGATCATTCTTTTTTGTCTTTTTGTATGCTTCACATTTTTTTTGATTAAACTGGGCATTTTCAATAGTATAATGTGGCAGCTTTGGAAATTTGATTCTACCTCTTCCCCAAGATTTGTTGTTTCTATCTGTTGCAGTTATTTCTTTATTGTTTAATGATTTTTCTCAACTAATTTTGTAAAATCTGTATTCTTTGTCTTATGTGGCCACTGGACTCTCTGTTCCATTTGCTTAGTGGTCAGCTAATGATTAGACAGAGATTTCCTTAATGCTTTGAGAAATATGATCTCCTAGTCTTTGCATAGGGTCTCTGTATTAATTGAGGATATGCATTCAACACTTCTCTGGACAGCTGACAACTCTGCCCTAACCTTCACTTTCTCCTTGCACATAATTTCAAAGGTAGTCACAGTGAGAGTTTAGGATGTTCTCACGTCTTCCCTGAGCATGCCCATAGTCCTGGGCATGTGTATGGCCTTCAATATTCTCAAAAATATTTTAGAATTTTTTTAAAAAATTTTATTTATTTATTCATGAGAGATACAGAGAGAGAGGCAGAGACACAGGCAGAGGGAGAAGCAGGCTCCATGCAGAGAGCCCGATGTGGGACTAGATCCCAGGTCCCCAGGATCACGCCCTGAGCCAAAGGCAGATGCTCAACTTTTGAGGCACCCAGGTATCCCAAGAATATTTCAGAACTCTTGAAAATTGTTACTTGCAAAAGTATTTCATTCCTTAGTCTTCCAACTTTTTTGGTTAATTTATTATTTGCTCCAAAAGTTATCTATTGCCTCTGATAATAACAACTAACACATTTGCCTGTAAATGTTTTCAATAAATGTACCATCCTCAACCTCCTACTCCTGCCTATCACCCATGGCAGCTTTAGCCTGGGGCATATTGTGAGTTAGGTATATAAGTTAGATAAATTAAAGACAAGCCTTTTGAGCCAGACTGGTAAAAAATAATAATAATTCTTTACAAATAAGATCTACTCTTCTCTCTCTTATACCAGTACTAAGAATACAGGCTGTTATTTTCAAGTCTATCCCTGATTTAAGGGGCAGAGGATGAGGCTAGTGTAAATTAACATGCCACAAAGCTCATTGTTTTACAAAAAATCAGCCATTTTCTTGAAAAAGTATTCTGGATTGTTACAAGCTTTTAATTAGTTTATAAAGTTCAAAGAACTTAATTCTGTCATTTTTTCCCAGTTTTGCTCTTATGAAAAGGTGTGGACTTTTGGAGTTCCTTATTTAATCATTTACACTGATATCACCCCCAAAACATTCTCTTTTGTAACTATATTTGTATTGTAATTTCATATTTTTTTGGAGGAGCTATCCCAAATTCTATAATCATGAAGCCAAATAAAACCTGAGTCTGTCCTACACATGACAATGGATAGTTGTGAATGGAGTCCTTCAGACAAAGGCAGCAGGATTATAGAAGGGTGAAAACAGGAGAACTCAAGAAGGATTTAAAAATAAGTCTTCATAGAGGAATTATATTTTCATAGACAGAGATGTGATATGGAAAAACTGGAAAAATATTACAGCACAAGAAAGCAAAAAAGCTTAGATTATGGGAAAGTTGACATAATATTTGGGAAAAGGAATGGATCCACTTTGACTTGAGGGAAGAATGTTTAGAGAGTGGTGACAGAGATAAGGCTGAGGAGGTAGGTCAGGGCCTCAAATGACCATCTTAGAAAGTTATATAACAAGTCTTATTATCAAGAAATAATTTGTATTTACTGTAATCTTCTTTTACCCTCAAGTTAGAGGGTTACAGTCTATTCTGTAAATATCAATGTGATTTATCTTGGCATACACCTTTGTTGTCATCTGCAAGTCATGTCTTACTCAGTATTCCATACTCTTAGATAACACAGTTGTGAGAAAAGTTATTAAACCTTATTGAACTTAAACATATTTTAAAGCCCTGTATGTCTGAGGGAGATCACATTCCAGAGGCTCATTCATTACCTCTCTGAATAAATTTTTAAATACTGGGCATCCTGATTTTGGCTTCAAAACAGACCATGACTAAGAAAGAAGGAAAAGGTGTGTGTGTGTGTGTGTGTGTGTGTGTGATAGAATTAAAGGAAACAATATAGAAAATTGCCCAAAGCCAAAAGAAAAGGAAACACAAAATTCTAAGGTCTAATTTTTGGAACTTGTGAGGCTTTATAATAGCTATTCACTTCTAATCATCCTCAAACAATAAATGAACAGAACAGTCAATGCTATTAGAATAATTTACTATTCATCAAGAATAATAAATGAAGGGAATAGGTTGTTATTCAAATTTCTCTAAAATAGCAAAGAAGAAGGAGAAGGAAGAAGAACTACTACTGTTTTCCAGTCTGTCAACAACTTGTGCAGTGGTGGCAGCATTGCTGGGACACTAGGGGTGGTAGAGGAGGAGATGGAGCCAAATGTGCTTGCAGTCAGTGCCTCTGGCTTGGCTAGACACCAAAGTCAGCTGAAACAATGATGAATTCTCCTGGTTATTCCAGCTCCAAACAGCAAAGACCTTCCTGATTTACTAATGCTTTGCCCCCAATGGGTTGCCTCTTCCTCTCATTAATCTTTAGTTTGTGAACTCGATTGGCAAGAGGCATACAAATCATCCACAAATCACACACAGAGGTAGATGGTGCTGACAGCTCCTGACATGTGGGGCTATTCATTCATTGGCAGTAGTTCTGAATCAGCATCAGTCTTTACATCACTAGTTTACCCACACAATGCAGATGTGATGCAGAGGTGATTTAGTTGTGTTCTTTATCCATAACTCCCTTCCAAATACTCAATAAAAATAAGGGGTCAGGATTAGCACTGGGGCACAATATTGGGCATGGGAATAAAACATAAAAAATTGAGACTAGTCTCCCATTAGTCTACCTAGAGGTCTTGAATTGCCATTAGCACTATCATTTGACTATTAGTGGCAACCTGTTGGTGTTGCTCTACACCAAGCTGAACTGAATGAATTATTTTAAATACATTTTTTTGCTACCACTAGTGAAGTGCCTGAGAATTCACACAATCCATAGGGAGTGTGTTCAAGATAATCCAGAACTTGCATCCATCTCCCTCTTGCAACTTGGCTTTGCCAGTGGAACCAGATCATCAGGCTAGATTCCATCAATTTTTTTAAAGATTTTATTTATTTATTTATTTATTTATTTATTCGAGAGAGAAAGAGAGAGAGAGAGAGGCAAAGACATAGAGGGAGAAGCAGGCTCCATTGCAGGGAACTCAATGCGGGACTCGATCCCAGGACTCCAGGATCACGCCCTGAGCTGAAGGCAGATGCTTAACCATTGAGCCACCCAGGCGTCCCTAGATTCCATTAATATTGTTAGTGAGTTTTCTATCAGGGTTGCCCTAGCCAATCGCTGTTAAAAAAAAAAAAAAAAAAAAAAAAAAAAAAAAAAAAAAAAACCTTCCCCTAGGAATAATGAAGTTCTGAACTGGGATCTAAATCCTTTTACACCAAATGTGCTGCTCTGGACAATACTATTTGGTAGATTTAATTATGGGAAATAGATGCCATCCAACTCTCTTTGGTAAATCCAAGACCCAAAGGCAAGGGATTTGTTGGGAGTTGACAGTTTAAGACATCTCTAAGTTTCATGTTATGAGTGAAATTTCTATATGACTTGTACTAGTTTGAAATATAGGTGGTTGAATATTTTTAAAAAGTAGGTAAGTTTATCTTTCTAGCACAAAGGGTAGAGTTGCCACATAAAATACAGGATATCCAATTAAATTTAAAATTTGAGAAACAAATAATTTTTAGCATAAGTAAGTCCCCAATATTGCAAGAGACATCCTTATAGTAAGAATTTATTCATTGTCTACTTGATGTTCATATTTAACTTAGTGTCCTGTATTTTAATTTTCTAAATCTGGCAACCTGAGAAAGGGGACTATATCATACAGGTATCCACTCAAATATGGAAGAAATGCTGCTATGTATATACGATTATGGATAAGTGTACCTTGTGGAATTGCTCATGAACTTGTTACTGAACATGTGAAAAGGCAATGCTCTAAATCCTGTTAAACTGTTATTAACATGTGACTTATATTGTGAATAAAACACCAATAAATATGTATTATGCTAAAATAAATAGCATACACAAATGGTTCCAAACACAATATCACTTGATTCCTAATGCCATAATCAAATGGTTTCATGCAAATGAAATGGCTCTGGTAGTTATCAGTGTAATGATGTTGTGAAACAGCCCTACTGTCAGGTAACCTTATCTCTTATGCACTTTTCAAAATGCTTAAAATGTCACACTAAAGCACTTTTAAAATTAAATAATGCCTTGCTGTTTCTGAGGTGAGATGCCTGCTGAGTTTAAATCATTAAAAAAAATAAGAAAACGTTAGTAATTTTTCTGCAAAATTAGGTAGTTAGTTATCTGATTCCGTGAAAGAAATATATTAACATATTTTAGGTTAAGCTAAGCATTTTGGTAAATGTCTATTTAGAATATTTCTAAACAAAATGATCATTACAAAGATAAGTCAAAGGTTGAGCTGCAGAGGCTAAATCTCTGTGTATGAATATCCACAAGATCTTAAAATAAACAGAATAACCATTGCTCACTGAAGAGTTTTCAACTCTTGTTCGGTAATACTGATGTTTTCCCGTCGGGCTCTAACTCCTTGGATCTCTTACCCACTTTATTCCCCACCTGGGGCCACTTGATATCTTCTTATGCACTTCGTATCAGTCTTGATATCCAAGTGCACACCACATCAGTCTCAAGTACAACAATCCCAGTCTAAGGCAAGAGAAATTTAAGAAAATCTGGCCAACACTTGGTGATTTTGTATCCCCTCAGCGTCACACCTGTTCATCCCTGATCTCATGCCCCATAACAATTTACTAGGTTTGGCTCTACCAAATATGACTGATTTGGCTCCCATATATGAGACTCAAAGTCAGTGTCTACTTATACCCTATTAATAGGTGGTTCCATGAGTTGCAGCATTCAAAGTGATGATTTTTTACCCAACTACTTCTTCCCATATTCAACCGAAGCTCCTTAATTTAGAGTAAGACAATATCATGAGGTGCTAAAAAGAAGGCACATGCAATATTAAGAGTGGGAAGTTTTTTAGCTCTAGTCTTTCCTTATTATAATACATTGGACTATCGGATTAGCTAGTTGCAATCTTGATATACACAGGATAGAAAACCTAAGTAAAAAAGGAATAAATAGAGGCAGATCAAGTGAATTCAGTTGGGTATAGAAGAAGAGAAAGAATGTAGAACACTGTGTGGAGCTCAGAGCAGTATGAAATTAAGGGATATGTTGCAAAAGGGAAGGCTTTGAGATATGGGATTCCATCAAATGTTCAGGAAGAAAGCACCAAAGCCAATTTTTCTCTTTTACCCATTTTGCCTTGAACTAGCTGATTTTTCCTATGGTTATGGGCCACATTTTCCTACATCTTTGCCAATATGTACTTTTAAAAAATTACAATTGTAAATGTTACAATCTCCAGTGTTTGGATTTTGTTATCTTCCTTTTCTTGCCTAGATTTTGTGTCTGAATTCCATTGTGCTCCTTTAAAGAGTGTTAATATTTGTCTGCCAGGGCATGAACTTATTTATAGATTAGCTTGACAATTTTGAGGCTTATTTTCAAGCTTTGTTTAGACAAGTCTAGAGTAGCCTTTCCTCGTGGATTAGTTTGGCACTACTCCTAAGGCATGACTTCCCTGAGGCTCTACTGACTGTTCCTGCTATCTCTACAGGCTAGCTGATCAGGACAATTATGTGCAGGCTCAGGTAATTTTCTGGCTTATGGCTGTCAAATACCTGTTCTTTCCTTGGTACTGTTATTTCCCTAGCTTTGTGGAGTCTCACTTTTTACATATCATGGTTTTAGTATTTGGCAAAAAATTTAAGGGCATCCTTATTCGGGTTTTTGGAACTCTTTATCTTATACTCTTCCATGCAAATTCTAGTTATCTCTGCCTACCCAACCTAGATCTGCCTCCTCAGCCAAGAAGCATTCATTCATCCATCCAACAAATATTGATTGTGCACCTATTCTATGCCAGGCATAGTGTTCCAGATGCTTGGAAATATTAAAGCAAAGACATACAAAACCCCTAATTTTAGAGAGAGATTATGTTTGCATATGTGGGAGACAATCAATAGAGTGAGAACAATAAACAAGTAATAAAAATGTAAATCATATGGCATATTAGAATATAATAAGCTCTATAGAAAACAAAAGAAAGCAGGTTACAAGGCATCAGATATAGGAGACTAAAATTTTAAATAGGTGATGAGGGTAGAACACATTAAAAATGTGACTTTTGACTAATGATTTAAGGAAGATAAAGGAATTAGTATTTGAATATCTAAGAGGAAAGAAGAAGGAACAGAGCAGTGTTCTTGGAGTTTTGAAGGATCAGCAAAGATGTAACTGTGTCTGGAATTGAGTGAACTATATAAGGCCCTTGTTATACATTATAAGGACTTCAGCTTCTACTCTCAGTAAAACAGGGAGCCATTGCAGGCTTTTTAGTAGATGAATGATATAATTTGATTTACATTTTTAAAAAAGATTTTTATTTATTTATTTTATATATAGAGAGAGCATGCATGAGGGGGGGAGAGGGAGAGAGAGAACCTCAAGCAGACTCCTCAATGAAGCTGGGGACTGACAGAGGGCTTGACATGGGCTCAACATGGGGCTTGATCTTTGATCTCATGACATGAGTGGAAATCATGAGTTGGAGGTTTAATAAACTGAGCCATCCAGGCACCCCTAATTTGATTTACATTTTAAAAGAAGCACTCTTGCCACTCTCTTATAAATGGTCAATAGAGGAACAAGGAATCAGAGAAACTAGTTATAAGTCTCTTGCAATAATTATGTTCAATGGGCAAGTATGGTGGAAATGCAGATAGCCCAAAGTAGTCAGATTCTGGATATTTAGAATCTTATAAAGTAATGATAGTGAACATGAAAAAGAGACAAAGAGAACTCTTAAATAACTCAGAGATTTTGGGCTGAGAAACTGGAAGGATAGAGCTGCCCCCCAGTGAGATAGAGAGGGCTATAAATAAGGCATATTAGCAGGAAGAATACCAAGAGTTGAATTTTTAATTGAAATATTAGATTATTGATAGATATTCAAATGAAGATGTCAAGTAGATGGTGAATATAGGAGTCTGGATTTCAGAAGATGTCTGAGCTAGAGATAAAAATTTGGGAGTCATTTGAATAGAAATTATATTTAAAAACATGAGACTCAATGATATCACCAGGGAGTGAAAGACTTTGGATAGACATAAGAAGAAATAAAATAACTAAATTTGGGGTCATTAAGAGGTCAGGGAGAAGAAGAATAAAAAGCAAATGAAACTGAGAAGAAGGAACTAATGAAATGGTAAAATCAAGAGAGTGATTTTCTGGAAGTTGAATGATGACAGTGTATCACAGAGGGACAAGTATTCAACTCTGCTAAATGCTATTGATTAGTCACATGCTTGGTTTAGCAAAAGGCATTGGAGAAGAGATAAGAGGACTTTTGATGGAGTAGGAGAGGGTGAAAGCCTGATTGGAGTTGACTGAAGAAGAAATGAGAGCAGAGGAACACAAAATACTAGTTCAGTAAATTTAATCAAGAAGTTCATAGATGGGGCGGGGGGGATCAAGGGATAGTAAATAAAAAAATCAAAAATCAAAAAAGGATTTTAAAATGAGAAAAATAATAAAATAAGTAAGAGGTAATGCTGATGATAAAACTCCAGAAGAAAGGACAAACTGAGAATGTAGAGGAGAAGGAGATCTGGAACAATATCCTCATGTGGAAAGGATGCGATCTACCTACCACATAAGTGGAGAGGTTAATTATAGGTAGAACCATTGACAGTTCATCCACAGAAACAGTATATGCAGGTGTATATGCAGGGTACAATGCAGGTATAAAAGTAAATATGAATGTCACACCCCAAATCTTCAATATGTGCTCCTATCTTACCATCCTGACTTTCAGCTGATGACTTTCCATCCTCCTTAATTGAGAAATATTGGAGTAATCAGAAGACATTTTACACAGTCTCTAAGAATAAAAGTGCATCTAGGAGGAGTATGGAGGTTGAGGAGAGATAGAAGGGTAGTCTAGGAGAGTGAGAGAACGGATGGTCTAGGGAAAATGGCTTGACCGCCAGGCAACATTATGGGTGTACTTGAAATTTACAATCATAAATTTAAAGGGGGGGTCAATTAAGATAATTGTAAATTTTTTTCCACCCACACATTGTCCAAAAGTGAGTGAGAACTAGGTAGTGATATGAGTAGTGTTATTTAACTGTCAGCCATGGTTTTGCCATAAAGAGTTGGGATGGAATTCTAAAGCTAGACCTGTGTCCCTGAGATGGCTTTTTTTTTTAATTTCTCTTCTCCATAATTAGCTAAAATGAATTTTGGATCCTTGTTAACAATGAGCAGGGAAGAAGTTTCAAGAGTTTGGAGGATTAATTGATTCCAGGTCCCTGGCAGGGAGCTGTCCAGCTAAGGCACAAAGTCAAATTTGGATGAACACCACACCCATCTGGACTAATGATAGGTTAGAAATCTGATCTGGAGAGAAAGACACGGCAGCCCTTAAGCTAGGTAGTAGAGAAAAATGAACAAATGGGTCAGCCAGATGGCTGTCCAGCATACTAGTTTCTCAAACATATTACTGAGGTACTAAAACATCACTGGAGATACAAAAACAAAAATAAAAAAAATGGGAAAAAAAATCCCCCAAACTCTTCACAAACAAATTCTTTTTTTTTTTTTTAAAGATTTCCTTAATTTATTCACAGAGATGCAGAGAGAGAGAGAGAGAGAGAGAGAGAGAGGCAGAGACACAGGCAGAAGGAGAAGCAGGCTCCATGCAGAAAGCTCGAAGTGGGACTCGATCCAGGGTCTCCAGGATCATGCCCTGGGTTGCAGGCGGCGCTAAACTGCTGCGCCACCAGGGCTGCCCCACAAAGAGATTCTAATGTGGTTGTTCAAAAATCATTTTCATGATTTTTATTAAATAAGCAAGGAAGAATGCGGGAGCCAAAGTGATCCCAACTGTGGCTATTTTCCTTTCCTCTGGTCAGTTAAGGATGAGTTGTCAACATTAGATATTTATTTATTTATTTATTTATTTACTAAGCATACAGATTCTTTTGTTGAAGCTGCAGCTGATAAAGGCAGCAGAGTTAACATGAAACTGAGTTTTACCAAAAAGCTAAAAAGAGTAACAAGGAACCCATGCAAGAACAGGGAAAAAAAGTGCCCGAGTGAATACTTTAATTAACTCACATGCAATTTTAATTAAAAACATAATGTGTCAGGAAAATGAGTAATGCCTTAGGGCAATAAAATAGCTGGGTTTCTTGCTTAATCTTCTGCTTCATCTCTCTCATGGCACGTGTGTATTATTGTTAAGAAAAGATTTTCTTCTTCTTCTGTTTCATAGTCAAAGAGAACCCCTGCTGACAAAATGAGTTAGAAAAAAAATAAGAAAGCTGTAGAAAAATACCCTGTGGGAGGGCTCTCCTTTCTTTCTTAATCAAGAGTCCCTGATTTCTTTTGGCTTGATCCCTTCCTTTCTTAGAACACACCCTTTCCAGAAAAGCTGGTAGCTGGATCAAATCAAGGCCTCTAAACTCATTCTCATCAAAATTTATTGCCTTTCTGTGATTAGGATTATAATGAAAGGCCAACAATCTCTTCCCTCCCCTTTGATGTTAAATGTCCAAGAATGCCTGGTTCCCTATGGGGTACAAAAGTAACCCTGACGTGAAGTCATATGATTTGGTTTTTATTTCACCTTTTGTTTTTGCAAACTAACTGTAAAGCTTTCTGGTCTTCAGTTCCCTAATGTACCAACTATGGAGAATAGAGCCTGCCTTCCTTGGCTGCGAAGAAGAGTAAACAGCATCATGTGCATGAAACTGATCATCTCTCCTTAAGCTTTTATTCTGGTATAACAGAAATGTTTTGTTGTTGTTGCTGTTGTTGTAGTATAGCTCACCCTTGCCTTCTAAGGGGGACTGGTCCCGGTAACTGCACCAATATATAGGGGAGGATGGGAATCCAGCAAAAGGCCTGGACCCTATGTGATGGAAAAACAGAAAGGAAAATTACTGTGGGTTCTAGTTAGGGAGATAAAGTTATGGAAAACGAACATGTCCACTGAGCATTTTTAAATGATAATACTGTCAGATGTCTCATGTAAACCCCCTCTACTATCTCTCTGATAAAATCTCCAGAAAATTCCACATTGCTCACTATTGATTTGTGGGTTGGTGAATTCTTTATGGAAATTGCACAGAGCTACAAAGTCCTGCCCCAAGGAGTCTGGTTGAGGGGACAATTGACTTCTGAGTTTCACTAAGATTGTGACAACAGCCTAATCCTTTTAACAGGACGCACCATCATGATATTCTGCTAGTCCCAGTGACAGCCCAGTTGGCTGCTAGAACCAAAAAAGAGGTTGTCCTTTAGCATCTTGCCTTTTAGAATTACTCTTGGTTCCCAGAAATCCCAGGGTCCCTCTTCTATTATCTCTAGAAGCCAAATTATGGAAAATGTGATACTCAGTATTAATGATAGCCATTGTGTTACCCAACTTATCTCCAGAATGTGCCCAAAGCCTTGTGGTTAAGCTTGGAGGACAATCTGTGTTATATGTGTGCAACTCTTCTTCTCCAGAAATAACTAGATTCTATCGCTAGAGTAGGGTGAGCATACCTAAAACTACAAAGTATGCTAATACTAAAGAAGTGAGTTAGTTTAAAAAGTTGGGCAGGGATGTTATTGCCTGAGAAATCAGAAATGGTATCCACACATCAGGAAGGCCAAGAGATCCATCAGTCAGGTCACTGGAGTTAGCTATTGCTAGGGTTCACTTCTTAGGATTTGCAATTATATATGCCTTTATGACCCAAGCATGGGAAAATGGATGGATTGCCCTTGAATAAAAGGCCAGCCGCACATTGTCAATGATGCCCAAAGATATTTCACTAGTAGTCACCTAGCCAGATCCCTCACTGTGCACTGAGAAAGAACACAAATGCACTGGCTGTCTCCCTAGGCTTGGGGAGAGCTCCTGTAGTTTGGAGGGATACCCCCTGTTCCCCAGTCCTTCTCTAACCTATTTGGAGTGGTGAAGTCACCACTCCAGCATATACAGAGGACTTGATTAAAACTCCTCATTGTTCTTTTCCACATATCATCCATAAAGCACTTGTTCACACTAGTTCCCTGAATAATCTGAGATACCTTAAACTCAATGTATATATATTGAATCCTAATACTTTTTCCAAATTTTCCTAAAGAAGCATAGTCTATTTTTAATGAGATTTTGAGGTTTCCTCATTGTTGGGATACCATTGTAATTGTATTTTTCACCTAGATATATTGGACAGATAACAAATAAGAATACTCAGATAAGCTGGGGACTTATTTGTGCCAAATAAATAATAAATTATAGATAAAAGTTCAGACTTGAATTGGTTGCGTGCTGAAAAGATAGGACCAAATTTTATATTATAGTTCCTGCTATTGTAATCATTCACCCCAGATTTCCTCTTCCTTCTGCTCAGGCTGCTATTCTGAGATCAAGTGGAAGTTCATTGTAAGAACTGTTAACTTGGTACCAGCTCAGTGCTTAAAGATAAAGAAATATGAATACAAAAGAGTCATTAGTCACATTTTCTAAAGTGTGTTTTTCCAAAAGTGGCCAATTGACAGTCATGGGATTTATTTATATTTGGTTCCAATCCAAGTCTCTAATTTCCAAGTCCACTGGCTAAGAGCAAGAGGTTTTCATTGAATGTTAAGAGTTACCAATCATAGCAAAGAAGATCATGACAATTCAAAGCTTCCGTTTTAGAAATAACAGCAGTGCTTTTCTGCTGGTGTAGTAACTGTGATACAACACAAGTCCACACACAAATGCGGACTTTTTCACAGTGTGCCTTTTGTGACAGAGAAAAAGTCTGAGCCCCTGAGGTTTTTTTTCATGGTTGCCTCAGGCCTGAGAATCTGAAGTGATCTTATAACCTCTTCCTTCATATCTGTTTCCTGTGGCAGTCCAGAAAAGCAGAGGATAGATCAACAAATAATTCTGTTGACCTTCCCCCTCCATAACCAGTGCTCTTTGCCTTCTTCTGAGATCTGCCAAAATCTTCCTCGAAAAGAACCCTATTCGGCAGCAATCAATTCAAGGTAAACTTTGATTTTAAATGTAGAACTTTCTATATATCAAAGCAGTTCTTGGTCATTCTGGCTTCATGTCAATCAGTAGTATAAGACAATTAAAAATATTGCACAGTCTCAATATTGCAGAAAATATAAACTAAGGACAGGCTTTGGCATTAGCATTAAGATGCTTCTTTCTTTTTCAGTTTCTACAAAATCCTTATTTCCAGAAATCATCTGGTTTTTCTCTCCATGCCTCCTTTTTATACCCCATATTTCAAGAGACCCCATCACTATTAAAATATATTAATTAAAATACATTTCTACCTCAAAAAATCATTCTTTTTACTATATTTCCATCAGTATTTTGGGGAAAAAGTCAGTAAGTTCAATAACATAAACTCCATTGTATAGTAATTGGAGTCCTGAAAACTTGACAGATAAATGAGGCAGGTAAATGCATATGAGTCTATGTGACCTACTCTTGGCCACATGCCTAAATTTTCTCCAGGGGACATTTAATCAGTTAGATTTGAGGGATTGGATCCTGGTTACAATGGATATAATCCTTAGTTATTCTCTTAGTTCAACCTTTATAGTGTAACGGAATTACTAAATATTTCCTGAGCTCAGCTTTTGGAAGAAGAGCAAAAGTAAAGTATGTTGGGCTCAGTTGAGAAAGAATGAGTAGACTGTGTCAGGAGAAGTGGTAGGAATTGTGAGGATGAAGATGACATGACTTAAGGTTCATCACAATTTTGACTATAACTAGCCTGTAATCAGGGATTTCCCAGGAAACTGCCAGTGCAGGGAAGGCTCAGAGTTCTCTTAGCAATTACTCAGGGTTCTCTGAGCTGAGTAAAGCCCACTACGGTTCTTCAGGACATCCATAGTTTCACCTCATCTGCTTAGGCAGGTAAAGCAGCATCATTTACTAAGAATCTGATTTCTCTTCCCATTTCCAAGGAGGGTATTGGTGGGTGGGTCACTATTAGTTCTTCCCTTAAGGCCATGAAAAAAAACAAATTGTCCTGACTGCTTGGGGCAGGCATTTGGAGAAAGGGATACTTAAAGAGAGAAGTCTAAAGTATAAAAATTCAGAATATTCAGCCTGAATATTGGGTGTGGATTATTCTCACTCCAGTCCTATCACTGCCATGGCTATGGGAATAAAATCATTTTCCAACGCACAGGGGACTTTCTACTTTCACTAGATATAAAGTAATTTTTATTAGATTATTATCATTTTAATGGGTACTAATCAGCTGGTAAACATACGGGCAAAGCTTATACTAACACCTGTTCTCTGCTGGTATGGAGATCTCTTTGCAGTGTTCCTCATAAATAGGCTTAGTTCATTAAATACTAAACACTGTATTAATAATTGACTTCCTTGGAAACAAATTGGCCCCAATGCTATGTGTTCTGTTTTAATTTTCCTTGTAGAGGCACAAAAAACATAGAAAGCTTCTTGTACGGGGTATTTTAACCAAGTAATCACAATTATTACTGAAAACAACAGTTCTAACGCTCTTTTGCTGGTTTCCAGGGACTTGTGAAAAATTCCCTTTTTTTCCCCTTTGCAAGACTATTCATTTCATTTAGCTTTTAAAGGCTATTTCTATACTGTGTCAACTGAAGGATCTCGCTATTTAAAGCCAAAACACAACTGCTTTTTTTTTTAAAGCATGTAAGAGAAAATCAGAACTGCTTAGCTCAATTTACTAAATAGGTATCTACAATTTGGATTTAACATTATTTTTTAAATAATTTTCAGTTTTTCACTTCATATTTATTTAATCTATGAGAAGGATAAAACAAGGAAACCGAAATGGAGAAATAAGGTCAAATGAGGCCTTGAAAACAGAGTAAAATCATTTTTTAGCCAGCAGGTCGCTGTGAATATGTTCCGCCTATGCTGCCATTGGGAGGCCTAATATAATATTAATAATGCCAATGAAAATGATTATTTATTTAGTGACTTCTACATGATACTATGCCAGGTACATTGTTTTAGTGAAAAAAGAAATCCTGTAAGGTAGCTATTATTATTTCCATTTTTCAGATGAGTATACTGAGGTCCAGTGAACTTAAATTTTTTAAACTACTGAGCCTAGGATATAACCTAGGGCTTAATTTTCCTACTAATCTACACTGTTTTTTTCTCCCTAATAATAATAGTTACATTTACTAAGTATCTACTATATGTGCTAGGCATGGTATACCTATGATTTCTAATCCTGATGGCAACCCTATTAGATAGTTATTTTAACCTGTCTTTAATAAGAAAAGAAGTTGAAGTTAGGTCCAATTTCTTGTCTAGATTTGCACAGTTAGAAAGAGGCAAAACAAGATTTTAAATCCAGATACATAACACCAAAATTGGGGTTCCTTCCATTTGGCATCACCATCTGATCAAGGATTAATGGTGAAACAACAGGCAAGAATAAACTTGTTAAGACTGACACTGAAACTCACGGCCAATGATAAATTAAGGTATTAAGAAATAAATACCATCTACAGGATACCTGATTTACCTGATTTTTACAGGTCTGGTAAATCAATCAGAAAAGTTTTGCAGGTTTTGGATAGGTCAAAATATACCCAAGTTTTTTTTTGTTGTTGTTTTTTGTTTATTTTTTTTTTAGTTTTAAAACTACATGAAATGCTTAAATCTTATATATCACGAAACTTAAACTAACTTTAAACTTAAAACTTAAATTTTTTGTACTTAAGTACAAACTTAAAACTACATGAAATCTTAAATCTTATATATCATTTTCTAATAGGCCTGTTGATCTTAGTGGCTAGTTCACTATCTACTTGGATATCGAGTAACTTACTGAACATCAAAAATGAGTAGAGAAGTTTGACTTAAAACCCAAGGTTCTTGATTCTTAAGACCAAGTGGTACTACAGTATGACTAATCTTCTCTACCAACTATTTGGTCTTTCATATTTTAAGAATAAACAACATGTAACTAATGCTCTAGAGATGCGGAAATCAACCTCTACCTCGTAGGACACATGTTTTAAAGGAGATGTGTATCATAGGATTATGTTTTTGAGCTCTGAAGATATTAAGCAATAATGATATAATTCTGTTTTCTTATTTTGCTTACATAAGAAGTAGTGCTCTGTGTGTGTATGGAGCTAGTGGGGTGCATAGAAGATGAGATCTTTCTTAATAGATGGATAGTATTCTAGCTATATGACCTACATTATGTAACCCTACCTCATTTCCCAAGCCTCTACCTTATTATTAGAATGTGTAAATCTGCCCAGGCCCAGAGGCAATCATGATATGCTGAGAATCATACTCAAATAACCTGAGTTTTCCACAGTAAGGTAGAGAGCAGCCAACAAATCAAGGTATCCCAGTGCTGACCAGTGGTCTTTTCGTTGCCTTTTTAGTACATTTTTCCCCACCCACAAAAACACAATGGTGAAGCTTGCAGCTTTCTTCTTTTTATTCCATTTCTCTCTTTTTTTTAAATATTTATTTATTTGAGAGACTGAGATAGCGAGAGAGAGCACAAGTGGGGAGGAGAGTTAGAAGCAGGCTCCCTGCAGAGGCTCAATCCCAAGACTCCAGGATCATGTCCTGAGCCAAAGGCAGACGCTCAACTAACTGAGCTATCCAGATGCCCGTTGCAGCCTTCGTTTCACTTGTGTTTGAACAATTCAGGCCTCATCCTTGTGCACTTATTAACTCATTGAGTAACTGGAGTTTGCTACTCTGTGGGTGAATACAGATGGCGACTTCTCCCTCCTGATTCTTATCCATAGCCATACTCCCTTGTGATCTCACTCCCAGTTCTACAAACTGTAATGTTACTTGTTTCCTGGATTTCTACTAAGCTTTCCCCTATCCTTGGATGCTTTCTTTGGCCTCTCAGTAGAGCTTCCATAGTCATCTATCAAAACTGTTCAATTCCAGTGAACCTCATTCATTGTCTATATCTGCCCATTTATGCCCCATTGGCACATCATGTCTCAGTCTCAAGAAAGAAAAGTAATGCTGTCATTCTCACTCTATCATCCTTGAGCATCTATACCACCTGCATGAGTCCCTTTGCAGTCATTTTTTAAAAATACAATTCCTTTGTTTCTTTTATATTAGCTTCAGTCTTCCCTGATATATTTGTCAAAATGAAATGAACTAGTTAAAATCTCTGAAGAGACACTCTACATTTTGAGCCCAATATAGTAGCTCAGTTCTCTAGTTACCCTTTCATGGAAGAAACTTGCATCCAAGTACTGAATGTGTAACAGCATCCACCCAAGAGAATTGTAATGGGTTGAGGCTGCCAATTTATTGCTACTGATAAGAAGGTGTAAGCAAGTTGCTGCCCCTCTAGGCTAGAGCTCAATGAGCAAAATAATTTTTCTTCATGTCTTCAAAGAACTTGTGTGGCTGGCAATATTCTACTCATTTAATTAACTTTCAGTTATTTCTCAGGGGTAGTAGAGATGAAAATCCTAAGTTTTCTTGTAAGATTTGAATATCCTGACAAATACATTTAAACAGTAAGAAGAAAAAAACATAACTATAATATTTCATAAGTTTGGTTATCAGTTCAGTATTTGTCTGCCTCATCAAATCAAACCCACAGCTGTTTGATGACCACCCATTATGTACAAAGCATTGTGTTAAATGCTAAGATCATCCTGTGCTGTGTTCATGAGCAAAACAGTCCACCAAAACGAAAGCCAACTTCAAATCACGAACCTGATACAACTTAATATGGTATATGTGTGTTTGTGTTTTCTCAATTAGAATGCAAACTCTTGAGGGAAGAACTTCTATTTTCTGTTTTTGAAAACTTGCTCTCACAAATGCCAAGTATGGTACTTTATACACACTAGAGAATGTTGGTAAAGTGAAATGGATCCTTCTTTGAAAGTCAGCTGAAGACCACTATTTTGTGTTGCACTGTCCCTTACAGTGTACACATATAAGATACTTTGTGTCTCTACCCATTGGAAGTCCCAACCTATCCAGGGCTTGGAATGTTGACACTAAATTGAATTCTGATATTTGCTGAAGCCTTTTAACAATTAGTTTATTTAGTTTTTTTTAGGACTAAGGTCCTTTGGGACTTTTTTTTTGTCCTTGTTATCTGATCAGATTTAGATTATTTCCTGAGAAAATTTTTTCTAGTTTTCTAACACCTGCTCCTATGGTCTGTATGCTTATTTAGTGTTTTGAGTGTTGTTTATCTATTATACAATAATCTAGGAGAGAAGATTAACACATACATGACAAGTCTGTTCTTGAGTCCTGCCTAGGGTCAGAGGATTTCAAAGTTTTCCTCAGATTAGAGACCACTGGGCAAACTTTGCTGTGGGTCACCATCTCAAAAATCCTCTTGAGGCTTTTTCCTCAGTCTTAGCTTTGTGTCTTTAGAACTGCTACAGCTTCAAGTGCCTAGACTCTGGTTTTGTCCAGTCCCTAATTGGTGATAGACCTTTAGTCATCTGGAGATCGAGGTTCCATGACATGACATTTTGAACCATTACAGTTCCGACGGGTCCTCTCAGTCTAAAACTCTGCCTCTTCCAGGTCAAGCACCTGCTTCCTCCGTTTCCTCACAGTGAAGCCAACTGGTATGCTTCTCTCTCTAAAGGATAGAATAACACCAGGGATAATTTGGAATTTCAGTGGCCCTTTTGGGCAGTTTTTGACAGGAAAAAGATTATTAAATTGGAATTAGCTTAGAACAAAAAGCACAGACACCTTCATTAGGAAGGTGTTTTGTTTGTCTAAAAGATTATTTTGTTTAACAGAAGAGACATTTCCTTCTCTGTGGGTTTTTTGTTTGTTTGTTTACTTTTATTTCTGGAACTAATAAATGCTGGCTTCCTAATTTTAAGTGTTGAAAAAATTGTCAAAAGCCCACACTATGGGCAGCCTGGGTGGCTCAGCGGTTTAGCACTGCCGTCAGCCCAGAACTTGATCCTGGAGACCCAGGATAGAGTCCCACGTCGGGCTCCCCGCATGGAGCCTGCTTCTCCCTCTGCCTGTGTCTCTGCCTCTCTCTCTCTCTCTCTCCCTCTCTCTCTCTCTCTGTGTCTCTCATGAATAAATAAATAAAATCTTAAAAAAAAAACACACTATGTCTAAAGTAGCTTTATACCACCACTCTCATTTGTGTGTATGTATGTTGTTTTTATATATTTAAACTTTCTTCTCTTTTCTTACAGAGGGAGCATAATTGTTTTTGCATTTTGATGTTCTATTTTGTAACTTTGCTATAATTGCTGGTGAGTTCCAGGAGTTTTTGCTATTGCTGATTCTTTGTTTTTTTCTACAGAGACAATCATGTTATATAAGTACTTTTTACAACAATAATTTCATGTTTTCATGAAGCTGACTCCCTCTTGTTTCTTATCTATGCCTTTTCCTCTTTTTTCTCCTCTCTGAAGAAACATTAAATATTAACTACTTTTAAAAATTTTTAAAAATCAATTAAGTGTCCACTCAAGAATATTTAGTCCAGATAAATAGTCTGAAATGTCCAAAGTAAAGTAAAAATTAGTTATTAAGCAGTGTTTTTCTTTGTGTTCTGTTTTGTGTTTCTCTTTAGGTATATTTACATAGCAGTCTTTGTAACTACAGATACAAGATAAGATGAAAAAGCTTTAGTTCTAAGATAAAAGATGTGTTATAGCATAATTCAAAGACCTTAAAAACTAGTTTACTATACGCATGTTATCACCACAGTATATTTCTCATGACTTAACCTTCTTAAATATCCTATATTAGTTGGGCAAATTAAGTAGAGTGTTACAATAGGCAGCCCAGGTGGCTCAGTGGTTTAGTGCTGCCTTCAGCTCAGGGCCTGATTCTGGAGACCCAGGATCTAGTCTCATGTCCAGCTCCCTGCATGAAGCCTGCTTCTCCCTTTGCCTGTGTCTCTGCCTCTCTCTCTCATTCTCTGTTTCTCTCATGAATAAATAAAATCTTAAAAAAAAATAGTGTCACTGTTTCCATAACTTGATCAAAATGTAAAATTATATGTGTAAAATTAAATTCAACTTAATGGAATGATAAAGATGAAAAACTTTTTATTGAAGTTAAGTCAACATACAGTGTTGTATTATTATTATTTTTTAATTTTTTAAATTTTTATTTATTTATGATAGTCACAGAGAGAGAGAGAGAGAGAGCCGCAGAGACACAGGCAGAGGGAGAAGCAGGCTCCATGCACCGGGAGCCCGATGTGGGATTCGATCCCGGGTCTCCAGGATCGCGCCCTGGGACAAAGGCAGGCGCCAAACCGCTGCGCCACCCAGGGATCCCTACAGTGTTGTATTAGTTTAAGGTGTACCAATATAATGATTCAGTGATTCTATACATTATTCAGGGCTCGTCACAATAAGTGTGTTCTGAATCCCCTTTATCCATTTCATCCATTCTGTTACCCCCCTCCCCTCTGGCAACTGCCAGTTTATTCTCTGCATTTAAGAGTCTGGCATTTTTGTTTGTTTGTTTATTCTGTCTTTTCTTCACTTGTTTTGTTTCTTAAATTCCACCTTTTGAGTAAAATCATATGGCATATGTCTCTCTCTGTCTGACTTATTTAATTTAGCATTTTACCCTCTAGGTCTATCTATGTTGTTGCAAATGGCAAGATGTCATTTTTTTTTTTTTTTTTTTTGCTAAGTAACTTTCCATTTTCTTTATCCATTCATCCCTTCTTTATCCATTCATCCCTTGATGGACACTAGGTTGCTCTTTAAAGATTCAATTTTATGAAATTCTTACATCTTACAAACTATGATTTAATGTGTTAACTAAAAATCAGTAATTTCTAGATACTTAACTAAATTTAAGATCTTAGACAAATGATTAATTAATTAATAATCTTTGGAAGCTTGTACAATTTCTAGATAATTAACAGATACAAATACTGGTTAGGTGAACCTAAATTTAATTTACTCTTATTTCTTAAAATGGCAATAGATTGACAAAATATGCAAATAATTTTGAATGACATTATATATGTTTATTTTTGCCTTCTTAAATAAGTGTTCATATGAAAAAATAAGCAATTTCAAGATTTTTCTGTTCTGTTTTTCTCTTGTGTCTAGAGAGGAAAAATATGATCACTTTGGTTAAAGATTAAAAACTATATACATGGCTATTTAAAGTGGGTACAATATTTATAAAATATACAAATATGTATACAGAGTAATGGATTTTGTTTTTTCTATTTTAAAGTGTTACATGATACACTTATTGTATACTGCACATCACATTAAATAATAGACTAAACTTCCAAGGCCCAGAGTCCTGTCATTAGTTTTGATGGTGCTATGATCAATCCTCTCAATGATCCACAAGTTATCTTTTAGGTTAATAATAGACTGCTTCATGATTTTAAGAATTATTTGCAATTGTAGATTCTACTCTATTTCAAGCTGATATGACTAATAAATACAATAGACTTATGTGAGACATAAGACTTTGTCACCAAAGGTATTAGCTGAATTTCTAAAACATCCACCTAAGTAGTCTCTGCATAATCTGAAATCCTTCTGATAGTTTGAAAAAATCCCCAGAGAATAATTGCCCTTGAGCCTTGATTAAAAAGAAATTAGGAGGTACTGTTAACAACTCATGCAACAGGGAAACTCCAAGGTGTTGATAATTGGGGTAATGTTAACTCACCTAAAGCAACATTACTTCTTTCTTACTTTTGGACATCCATTCCATAAAGGGATCTTAAACAAAGAATTCTCTTTAAATAGCCATCACATAAGTAAACAATTCTTACCAAAACTTTAGAACAAACTAGTGATTGCAAAAGTAGACATCTTCCATGCAAAATAATGAAATAAAATTGTTTTTGATTCTTCAGCACTCTTTTTTACCCTTTACTTTACCACTAATGTTGCCTATCAGTATACTTTGACATCATTTATTAACTAACACATTTCTCAAAAATATCTTCCTTATCTGTGTCCTGCTACTTTTAACTTCTTATTGTTCTTTTGCCACTTAAATTGGAATCAAACTCTCTGGCATTTTTTTCTAAATTAATAGCTACTGTTCCTTTTTTAAAAAGATTTTGTTTATTTATTTGACAGAGAGAGAGAAAAGCACACAAGCACAAGGAAGGGGAGAGGCAGAAGAAGAAGCAGTCTCCTTCGCTGAGCAGGGAACTCCATGGGGTGGGGGTAGGAGGGTTGGGTCTCAGGACCCCAAGATCACCACACCTGCTGAAGACAGATGCTTAACTGACTGAGCCACCCAGCTGCCCCAATAGTTACTGCTCTAAATTGACTTATTGTCAACAAAATTAATAATTATTAATTAATTATTAAACAGTGCAGAAAATAGATTCTCTTTTACCATCCCCTTCTGATACTTAAATATGCCTTGCATCATTTATTTTTATTTTTTTAAGATTTTATTTATTTATTTATTTATTTATTTATTTATTTATTTAAGAAAGAGAGAGAGAGTGCATATGGGCAAATGGGGGGGAACGTTAGCAAAGGGAGAGAAACAAGCAGACTCTGTGCTCAGAGCAGTACCTGGGGTGAGGGAGGGTTTAATCTCATGACCCTGAGATCATGACCTGAGCCAAAATCAAGAGTCAGAGGCTTAACTGACTGACCCACCCTTCTTGGATCCCTCACATTATTTAATTCCAACCTTTCAGGCTTATAAAAATTGAACCTTGACCTTATGTTAACTAAAAGCTCCTATTGAAGTTATTAAAATACTATCAGCAAAATCTAGCCCGTCAGAAGTGAAAATTAATATTGGGGCCATCTTTGGTATAATTATTATATTAACTATTTACATAATAGACACTCCACCTGGCTTTGAAGGAACTATTTAATTCCACTCAAGAAATCTTACATGCTTGAGAAAAGGAAATAGTTCATTGCTGTTATCCTAGACATTACCTTTACTTTCAATGTAGTCCATGCCCCAGTAGGACATTACTTCTGATATGAATATCAAACATATACATTCACTACACACTGACCTACCTATTCTATGTATTCATTATAATTATTAGCCATTTTGTGAACTACAATTATCCCACAGAAAAAAATAATATGACTGTAATAGATAGTCTAAAACTTGTCTCTGATTTTGGCAAACATCTTAAGTGACAGTAATCTGTCCTGGAAACTCAACAGTTTTAAATTTATTGCCCAGTATCATCACTGTTTTTATTTTAGCTAGCTAAGGAAGAGGAATCCTAAACTAAATACTTCTTTGCCTGACCTTTATGTAACAAGGTAAGTAAAACAACCCATGACTAAGAAAAATAATATGCACAGTTGGATTCTGGTACATGTTTCATTGGATAGGTTTTATAATCTTTATACTCCGGGCTTCAAGACTCATTAGAAGGTCTAGTAATCATTTTTTCCCCATGGTAATTGTATTACAGTTAGCTGATGTATCTTATTCAGAATCATAAGTGCCATAAAACAGCCATTTTTACATAGGACTTAACAACTTATCCCTTAATAAAAGGAAGAGGATGGACTAACCCTTGTACAATAATCAATTATGCTCTCTGGACACCTTCCTAATCTTGATCAGCAAAATCCTGGCAATGAAGAAAATGTGAATATCATGGACTAATATCCCATGGTCTGTATTTGTCTTCTCTTGGTCAAAAAGGACTGAATTAAAAAAGCAGTACCTGCCAGCTAAAAACTGGCTTGGCATTATCAGGTCCTGCTATTGCTAGGAGCTGTCCTGGTGCTCACGGCCCCGTATTGGTGTTCTCCAGTTAAGCATAAACAATTTTGCAGAACACCAATATTAGATAAGGTCTTTTATCTGACCATGACCATGAAGGATCAAGACAAAAGCCAGATCATACCATAATCCTATCTAAACACAAACAAAACATGAACATTTTTAAACCACAAAAATTATCAAGCATCCCCCCCACCATGGCTAATATATGTGACTGCGATTCTTTGGCAATTACAGCTTTAATTTCAGTCTATATTTTCTTACTTCTAGTTCAGACATTTTGGGATTACCAATCAGAATTACTTCTACTTCAAGTTGGCATCAAACCCAAAAACAAAGCTTTGCTGCCCCAAATATTCCCCAAAAGCACCTAATATGAACCTGACTACTATATATAATTAGACATTTATAGCATTTTAACATGCCTTATGGTTATACTCTTCCTGTTTGAAAGAGCAGTAAACTTATCATCAGCTGTAAATGTGTGCTTGGCGATCTTTGTCTGGGGACACTGACAGTCAATAATAAACTACAATTCCTGATTTAAGAAGTGTATAATGTAATGTGGAAATAGGTAACTATTTGTCAACAGTTATTATGTAAAATGGTAGGTAATTAATATGTTACAAAGTGATATCATTACACAGAAGAAATCATAGCTTGTTCTGTTGTGAAAGTAGGTGCTATAACAGTTCTTTTCTAAAAAAAAAAAAGCATTTAAGGTGAACTTTGAAGGATGAAGGAATAAAAGCAACAAAATGAAAGATAATACTAACAAGAAGGGAGGAAATTATTGATAGATGGAAATGGCATGAGCAATAACATTGCAGTGTGAAACTTGATGGTTTTTTCAGTGACACCAGATAGGCAAGTTCAACGCAACCCAACATGGCACAGGAAACCATGGAATTTGGACTCTAGCATGTACATGGTAGGAGAAATGAAAGGCACTAAGTGAAACAGCATATAATCATAGTACACTTTAAGAAGACAACCCTAATGAGAGAGTAAGAGTAGAGTTGCCTAGAGGAGAGACCAATGACAATTATAAAACCATTGCAAGTGTCCTGAACTCAAGCAGGCAGTAGGAAGAGAGCTGAGGGGACAGATTCAAGATGAAATAGTTTGAATTGCAGTACTGTTGCACTCAGTGGCCATTAGGATATGTGGATTGAAGATCCAGAGAGAACCTAAAGAGCATTCCAGCATGAAGTGGAGGGAAGATATAAATCCTATTTGAACTTGTTAAGTTTGTTGCACATTGAACATTCTTAAGGGAAGAGGAAAAGGCTTCTGGAAACAAATTTGGAATTTAGAAGAGAAGTCTAGTCTGGAAAAAGATATGTAGGTCAAAAATGAAAATGAAGCTTCTTATGAAGAGGTAGTAAACGAATAGAAGGTGGAGGACTGAAATCCAGAATTCTGAAGAATCCCATTAGTTCAGGGACAGATAGAGATGAGATAAGAATGTACAGAGAAATCAGATGAAAGCAAGGAAATAAAAGGATACTTGAAACAATGATCAAATGTAGTAAGCATACAGTAAATATTTTCTGAATAAATAATGGGTTATAATTTCCAATTGAAAGTTTTCCTCCCATAATATTCCTTCTTTCTCTACTTTTGGCAAATTTTGGTAAATAGAGGTAAATATTTCCTCTGATTTTCCTACTACAAATGGTTAATATAAAATTCTTGCCATGATTGATGTCAGATACTTTAGACTTCCCCTCTCCCAGAAACACTGGCAAAGCTAATATACTCAACCCTATTTATATTTCTTAAATTACTTTGCCTGCATCGTACTGCCTGAGTAGTCAAGAGGCCCCAGAATATTTGATATACATAAACAAAGAAACAGGAAATAGTTAATGGCTGCTCCTGCAGCAGCTCAGTAAATTAGAATAATCAAATGCATCTTGGAGTAAACTCCTGTGCACATAGCTGTAAACAGTAATCTCCATTCTTTTAAAAGCACAAATCATTTATTACAACAATTCATAATCATTCTCATTTCAAGGTCTGGATGAGAATAAGTCATAATGAGAGAATTTGTACTTTCTAATTAGAGTTGATTTTTTTAAAGCAGAGAAATGAGATGGTGAATTACTACAAAGGGGAGAAAGTCTATAGTCAATTAATTGAAGAAAAAGAAAGAGAATTTAAAACATGTCCAAATCAAACAGAGATAAAAAGTTTTAGTCATTCAGGAAAATTCACAAAGCATATATCTTTTCTCCCAGAATCCTACAGAATTTTGTATAATAGAGGTAAGACAGTACTGTGAATTGTTGTGGAAAAAGAATTTGGTGGGTTGGCCATGCTTTGAAAAGGCCTCCATTTTGGGCGTGTGCCAGGTTTCCCTGAGCACCCAGTGCACACAATTACTGCATTTGCATGTGTAAATTGGGTAATGGCGTGCCTAACTATCAGATTTGTATGTGAAAATGCCATCAGCATATGCAGTATTGGTTGTGTGCCCACTAAAAAAGAACTTTTAATGGGGTTGCATTAGTTGGGGAGTAAAATTTCTAAGAATTTAGACAAGGTTTTACATCCCTGGATCCACTGTAGATGCCCCTATAGATAATTGGCACCCCTGATAATTCCTTTGTTGTTGTATATCCTCTCAAATTCTATCTAGGGAAGGAAATTCATCAGAGGACCATTTGACCAACTCTAATTAGCACAGAGCAAAATTGTACCCAAGTTACTCTTGGCAGTGCCTATCTGAGCCAAATGAACAGACTGTGGCACAACCAATCCATTCATCTTGGCCATCTTAACAATCAACATGGATCTATGCAAAACTGACTTGAGTTTTTTTTTCTCTCAAAACACGATATTCCTCAATCAACTTTTTTTTTTTTTGTCACATTACTTTACATTTCTGAAAACTTCAGTATTCTTAATGGCATCACATAAGGAATGGGCAAAACTATTGTCCCTTCACCTCCCAAAATTGGTAAGACATAATAATAATTCACCCTGTCTCAGTGAATTTCTTCCTTCTAGAAGTTTCCATGCTTATTAGTACTTATTAGTACTCTAGAATATAAACTTGAATCTGAAAATTTGCCCAAGAAATATAGTGATAATATTTCCTGAATCAAAAATTGGTACACATAGTATGAGGATTATGCAACTGAATATTTCAAATTGGAATTTGCTTAAAAAAAATCTGAGAAGTTTGGTTGTTTAGCTTAAAAGGTGCCTTATTCTGGGCAATTCCCTTTTCTGATCATTTTTATTTCTATTTACTTTACCTGCTCTCCTCCCGCTACCAAAAAAGGAAACAAAAAACAAAGTACCTCAATGCAAAATAACTGCCATAGTACACCCCTCTAGAAGCCTGCTTTCTGCTATCTAAAATGACTGTGCAGAAATTGCTCAGCCCAACTAAGGGCTTAATCTCTTAATATAATCTTTAGTCAAATTGCTGAAAACAAACTGATTTTTTTTTTTGTCTTCTTTTTACCTACTCAACTTCCAGCAGTCTTCCTCAAAGTTTCTTCTGAGTAACATTTGATAAGAAATACCTGGAAATCTAATGAGAAATGCAGATCCTATGCCTCATTCCAGACCTATGAATTGGGATTTGGAGGAGTAGGGCCTGAGAATCTATAATTTAACAAGTTTCTCAGGTGATTTTGCAAACTAGAGTGTGCATATTGTACAGCTTTATCTTGGTTTGGTTATTTTCTTACATTTAGCTGTGAAGCTTCTCAGTATTGAGTTGCAATCTAACTATCAAAGGCATGTGCTGCATACTCCTCCCTTTAATACAGACAGGATCATTATACTGGTTTGTAGTTATGAGAATGGTAGGAAGAAAATACAACATGAATATTCAAAATAAATATCGTAACATAAAACATGCTCCTGTCCAGGGAGATCACTGCCTCACTCAATCTGTCTGCTTTGCCTACAGATATTTTTGAGACGTGGCAACCTAAAAGACCTAAGATCATCTCTACTTAAGGTTTGCCATATAATGGGCATCTCTCAAGTAGTTATCCCTGCCCCAAGAATGTATGCAGTAGGTGATAAGAATAGACTGATTTATGATCACTCAATATCGGAAAGGTGTAGCATTCCATTTCACAAATAGTATTCTGCTAGATTAGAAAATATCATAAACACATTGGAGAATCCTCAGCCCAGAAACCATAAACCACTGTATTTTTTTCTCTACATTTTAATTTAGCTATCTGTTTTGGATTACATAAATAAAAATGAGCCTGTATTTTCTTTATAAAATAAATCAGTCTCTCTACATAGGAATCACTAGTTAGACTGAACATTAGGGCATACATAAAATTGTATCCTTAAAAGACGAGAAAACATTTCTCAATGAGAAAGAAGCTGCTCACGGTGACCTTCATGTTGAACAGCGGGGGGTCAGCATTGGCACTAAATCATTTTGATTCACAGATGAGATCAACATATTCATATTTGTTTGCCAAATGTGTATTTTAATTTAAGCTTTCTCTGATTGATGCGTGTAATTTATGCTACCCAGAACTAAGGCATCATATTTTTCTTTTTTCCTAACTAACAGGGGGAGACTTTCTTGGAAACAGATAAAGGAAAGAGTCCAGTAATTTGTAGCAATGTGACTACAGCCACACATGTCCTAGAATTAATGTTCTTCATTAGGGTGAGTAGGATCAGCTGTATGTATACATCAGGTTTTTAATTAACTCAGTCCCCACAACAGGATTCATGATTCAAACTGTTAGCATTTTTTTTCTTAAATCACAAAATAAAAAAATTGGGTGGCACATCTTTTTCACACACACACAAAAAGGAGGGGGATACTCAGAGAAATGAAAGGCTCTTTGTATAATACTGAGAGTGCTCAGAAGATCTTTATAATCCTGTGTTAATCAGATAAAGAAGAGCTTGGCATTGAATGATTCCAGAGAGATGCTGAAAATTCAACCATTGTGACAGTCTTCCCTCTGTATAATAGATATGATTTCAGTTTATTTGTATTGATGTCTTTAAACTAACATTTGGAATTTGTTAGATATTTTTAACTACCTTGTTCTTGCAGAACTGACCTAATGATATTTTATTAAAACACTACCAATTTAAAGAAACTTCAATAAGGCAACATGAGGAGCTTAAGCGAGGGGTGAGGGGAGAAACTTTTTATAGCAGCTTCGTTCTCTGAGATCATATTAACATAAATTTGACAGTTAATCTCCATATTGCAAAAAGGCTGCCCAGACTTATTTAATTAAACTTAGAACAAATATGTTTCTTTATTTGCCAGGTACAGCTTTTATCTTAAAATATCCACGTCCAATTATGATGCAAAACTATGGTTTAGGGCAGGAGCACAGGGCAGTGGATGGTGAGACCAGTGCAGATGGAGGGAAATGCAGCTAAGGAGAGAGGTGGCTGCTGATTGTACTGCTCCTGGTTCCTATGATCCTGAAGAAATTCCATGAAAGATGCTGATGACTTGTAAAAGTTATTTCTTTGCTTTAGACTTTAAATGATAGGATTAAATTTGCTAGAGATATTTTTTCTCAAATACATTTAAAATCTATTCATTAATAAATATTTGTGGGTTTGGGTTTTTTTTTCCTTTTTAAAGATATTATTTATTTGACAGAGAGAGAGAGCATGCATACAAGAGAGCACAAGCAGGGGGAGCAGCAGGCAGAGGGAGAGGGAGAAGCAGCTCCCCTCTGTACAGGGAACATGATGTTCCCTCAATCCCAGGACTCTGGGATCTTAACCTCAGCAGAAGGCAGACACTTAACCCAATGAGCCACCCAGGCTCAGGCTCGTTTTCTGCTAACTGAGGTTAAAAGCATCTCATATTTTTTGTGAGGATAAAATATGATTTATTCATTCAATAAATATCTGTGAGATACCTTCTCTGTGCCGGTCCCTCTTGTAGGCAATAGTGAACAAAGTAATGTCCCTGCCTTCATGGAACTTACATTCTGGTGGAGAAAACACGAATAGAGGAAGGGATTGTATAATTTCAGGTGGTTCTAAGTTCTATGAAGCTACACTACAGCACAAGAGGATAAAGGATATGGCAGTGGGAAGGTGATATACATGGAGGGTGGGCAGAGATCTCTCTGACAAAGGGATATTTGAGCAGACTAGAATGAAACAAGAAAGCAAAGCCTAAGAATTATGGGGATAGACCGTTCCAGGGAGAGGAAGCAGTAGGCTCAAATTCCTGATTTTGCTTACTGCAATAACAGCCAGGCCAACAGAAGGTAAGGCTTGAACAGGAGGAAATGAAACCACCAAACCTGGCTCCAGGTTGACTTTCTCACCATTTCCTACCACCAACACTCTTATAATTCATGGGAACCTGAAGGCTTTAGTCTGACTCTGGGATGGAATGTCACCAAAGGCCTGATGGTATGGAAATGACAGGAACTAGGTTGCAGTTTGCAAACATCATTCTCACTGCTGTGTGCAGCAGAAACCATTATAAGGCAAGGAGAGAACAAGAAAGATGGAAAGGATGACTGCTGTTTTCTAGGCAAGACATTATGGTGGCTTGGATTGTGATAATAAAGATGGAGGAGATAAAAGTGATCAGATACAGGGCATATTTTGAAGATAGAACTGACAGGATTTGCTAATGGATTGGATCCTGTTCCTATTGAACAAACAAGCAAATAAAGAATATTTTATTCAAGGTCATTGTACAACAACAACAACAAAAAAAAACAATAAAAAACCAAGTAGTTTCAGAAATGCAGCAAACAAGCAAGCTTTCTCAACAGAGACAACAGTATGACTTCAGGACATATCACAATGCCACTGTGGTATAAAAAAAGTGATAAAAAGCCTCAGCCTTTGTTAACTGTGTTAAAATCCTAAAATTATATATAATATATAATGACCCAAGCAACACTTTGGGTCATTGTAAGACTTGAGGAAATTGCCATTTGCCACTTACAGATACAAAACATTTGTGATCTTTTTATTCCTCTCAATAAAACATCCTTCTGTCATATCATAGCCTGGATGCTTGCACAATTTGGAACCATTGCCAGTCAACTCGGATGCCTAGTTTCCACGTCTCTTACTGTGGCAAACAGCCAAGGCAAGTGACACTTGCCCAAAGAGTAACTTGAACCTCTATGCCACAAATGTCTCCAGCACATGGTCCCATTATAATAATCACGGTCATCTGTCAAAAGTAAAGAACAGGAGGTTGCAACCCTGAGGAAAGAAGATAGGCTAGAAAGATTTACTAAAGGGAGGAGAGCATCTTCCTTTCATGCCACGAGGGGGTGGTCATGAACTGGGCTGCC
Source organism: Canis aureus (assembly GCF_053574225.1). Lineage (NCBI taxonomy): Eukaryota > Metazoa > Chordata > Mammalia > Carnivora > Canidae > Canis > Canis aureus. Next base: position 27,106,028 of record NC_135638.1, read on the forward strand.
ACACGTGTACTTCTTAGGTTAACCTATCTTCCAACTGGAATCAAGACTGCCAAGTTGTAGGTTCCTGCTCCTTGTTACCTATACAGTGTATCCCAAATTCGGATATTCTTCTATATTGAGTTTCAAGCTCCCAGAAACACTTCAGCTTTTCTGTCACGCAGTGGAATGGCTGAGTAGTTTTCTGAGAACTTTGTAGACTCAGCAAAACTGAGAGAGTTCTCTCCTTTTCCTTGAACAGCATTAAGTCATTGTGTCTTGAGAATACAGAAGAGGATAGCAGAGTATAAAAATCAGGAATAAAATAACTTTTCCCTTTAGAATCACATCCAAAATAATACATTTATTGGTTTCCCATCAGTTGGTGAAATATGAAATCAAATTAATTATAATAGTCTGGACAAACAATATTTCATTTCTTTAACATAAATCACTTTACCTTTGATAGAGTAATTGTGCATCCATTTATTTGTTTGATAAGCATAGATGGGATAGAATTTGTTTCTGCAAATTTTTTTCTGCAATTTTATAGATAAAATATGCTCATCCAGATTAAGGGACATGTCCCCAAACAAATAAAATGTAATGACCCAGGATTCTGATATGGGTCCTCATACTTGAATAGGTACAGAAACTTTGCAAGGCTTTGTAGCATCTATTTACTAAAATTACCATATCAGTCAGGGTTCTTAGTAGACCAAATCAGTTTTGGCCGATTTAAGCAGAAATCCAATTTATTCAAAGGTTCTTGCATAGCTTTCAGAATTGCCAAGAGGGATGAGAAATGGTCCCATTTATGTGCCCAAAATCTTTGATGAAAAGACTTTTGTCATATCCATTAGCAGTCACACTGCCTGGTCATTAAATGTCCACTTTGGGTACGCTTTGTTCCCAGAAATATTTAACTATTACTTACGGGCTAACAGCCTAGCATAATCTATATTTTCTCTTCCTTCACTCTGTAGTACTTAGTAAACTGACAGGTGGAATAACGTAATGATATGTCTTTCTCCTCTAACTCCTGCAAATCAGTCTATAAAAAGCAGGAGATTGGGTACCATGAGATCTGGCTTTGAGTCCCAGATCAACTACAGCCCATGTGACTTCAATCCTCAGATTCCTTACCTTTCCTGTTTATCTCAAAGAGGGCTGTTCATTCATTCCTTCAGGAAGTATTTATTGAGGGGCTGGGATGACTGTGAAAGTGATTTGTAGACTATAAAGTTCAATGACAATTGTGACCACACGATTTTAATTATATCCTGGCACTTATTCATAACTGTTTCATGTTTCTGGCCTTTCCTCTTGAATTGCAAGATTCTTCACCATAGTTCATTCCTCTTTTAACAAAGAGAGTGTTAGCCCACAGTAAGCTCAAACTATGCGACACACCGAAATCCCAAGTTGATCTGCACAAAGTGCAGCCCTGATCTTGATTCTCGAGCTGCAAAAAGCTGTCTTTCACTGATCAGAGAGTAGCAATGTGACTACTTAGACATCATTTAGGACCCTTCGTGATCTGGCCTTACTTGTCTTTTTCCCCTTGCTCTCCTTCACTAAACTTCAACTTTCTTTAACCAAATGAACTTAAAAATGTCTCACCCCAGCAAATGCCCTTGCCCTCCTGCCAGCAAGTTTGTCCGACTCCTGCTGTTTCTTTCCTGTAGAAACACCCATCCTATCGAATCTCTACATTTCGAAGCCCAGCTCAAATGCTAACTCCTAATTTAGTCTTTGTCTTCTGAACAAATAAAAATTTTTACTATTATGAAGTCATTATTCATTGGTTTCTTAGTTATGTCATAGGGACATGACTATTCCAAGAAGTTACATCTCCTGGCTCAGGACACCCAGGGTGTCCAGGACAAATTCGCGAATGAGGAAATGTAGAAGTTATTAATACCTGAGTAGTCTATAGATTTTTAGTTCTTAAAGCTTGTAGTATATCTTATTATGACAACTTTTTGATGCATTATTACTTAAAAATCATATACAGGCCATTGTAAAATCAGGATGGAAACAGAATTACAAGCCAGGCTCCTTGGATGTGAACTTTGTGTTCACATTCAGATTTTGTCTACTTTTCTTTTTATAAGTTAAAAAAAACCTTTTGAGATAGTAATAATTACATATAAATTGATATCTGCAGTTGATCTGGTTTGCAAATGACTACATTTCTTCAACATTTCTTTCCTTCCTGACATAGTATGGTATGTATTGTAGCTAATCAATTTCAAACTGTACTTTAGCTAAGGGAAAAGGTCTGAGAAGCAGGTCACATTTTATGAATGAAAAAGAGCTTTCCAAACTGCAAGAGTAAAATATTTTGTTACACAAATGGTAGATAGTGTTAAGTCCTTGCTATGCAGCAAGAATGAGATGGGAGTACATAACAACAGTTACTGGGCTTTTGTGGAGATTTACTTTTGAATTGTTAAGAAGGGGATTATGAATCATATTCTTGTTCTGGTCATCAGGGGAGAAGTAATCATCGATACTTATGACTGATGTAATAAAATAAAATGCTACAGTAAATCTATCCAATACCTGGAGACTGTGCCCTGAAGCCCTTTTTATAACTGAAAACTGGGTTATATATTTCCTTTGTTTAAGAAAGTTAGGGACTCCATTTTCATCCATCAAAACAGATACTATCAACACAAGTATGGGAAAAGATTATCATCTTGGAAGTATGATTTCATTTCATATATGTTTCTAGTCACCAATACTGGGGGAATGTTGTCAAATATTTCTGAGAAAGCTCACACAGTCTCCGTAGGTTGATTAGATGAGCTTTCGTACATTGGAAACCTGACTACTTTCCAACAACTTGATTTCACAAATGGAAAAACAGCATCTGTTTTCCTGCAGCTTCACATATGGCGATCATTGTTGCTAAGACAAGCTGAAGCAGGTAGTCCGTGTGACAGTACCCCTCTGGAGTGCTGCAGTCTCCTGGGACCAGATAACACTGGTCTGCTGTGAGGGGCTCTGGCTCCCCAGGCAGTGGAAAGTGCATATTTAATCAACATGCGCAAAACATCCGTATGAACAGCAAATTACAGAAAAAATGATCAAATGCAATATTTAGAACCCCTCTGTTTGTATTTGCAGTGGTTAATTTGAATAGGTGTACTTCATGCCACACTCTCCTAGTCTGAGTATACTTAAAAAAAAAAAAAATCAGTCAGTGGCTTGCAGAGGGAAAGGAGTTGAAATGACTGAATATACATAGGATGGGGGGTAGTACTTGTTAGGAGAAAATAAGACTGTCACATTAGCCAGCAACAGGGAATGAAGAAAGAGAATCAATGTTGAACATAGATGGAAAATATATTCTGCACATAAAAAGACCAAACTCCCCCAAATTTCATTAAGGAGGTCTCTGTCCCTCTGGATGCTTGGGTTATACTTTAAAATTTTCAGTGTATATAAATAAGATCCCCTAATCAGCAGCCCATTTGGGGAAAAAAAGTCATGAAACTGAACCATAAAACCCTTTTTTTCCAGGATCAGTGTTTGTGTTTTGAAGGTCAAGAGATTGGCAGCAGTAGAAATTAAATTCCAGAATACATCCAGCAGCCAGGTATATTGCAAGCAGATGCTCTTTTTCTGAAATTGCCATGCCAGTGGCCTTACCCTTGATTTGGAAGGACAATTCAATCAATCACAGAAAGAAAAGTCTTCAGTGGTTCTGGAGCAATCTTGGGCTTCTCCTAAATATCTCTATCATTAAACAAATTATTGCTTATCAGGGGCTGTTTCTGCATCAGATATCTATTACTGGGTCATAATAGATCAAACACTTCAGATTTTCCTGTTATCAACTTTATTCTGAAAAATATCCAGCAAAGTACTATAGTAAGTTTGGAGAATTTTGCAATGGTAAATGGCAACTATTTTTTGATGTGTGAAAATCAGCAAGATGAAGGACAAAGGCAGAAACTGAAGGCAAGTTAGAAGATACATATCAAGCTAAAGGCTAAAAGGAGCATATGGGTTAAAGATATCAGAAAGAAGAGAGTAGAGGCCACTGATCCATAGCAGAAACCACAAAACTAGATTTCCATATGCAAATCAAAAGGAGGGACGCCTGTCTGGAGCTAAATTTTTATAACTTAAAATTTAGAAACTTATACACCTTAGGACTGGTACTCCTGAAGTACACAATCCAAAAAGTTGTGCTGCCTGTTGGATTTTACGTGATTCTGTGACCAGCAGGCTGGCCACGGAATTAGACCATTTATAAAAGACAATGTTCAATGATTATCACCCATAAGCCTTCTACATATGTTCTTAAATTGTGAGAGAAGTCTCCAAGCCTGGCCAACTGTCTTCTCAGATCACACAAGCCTCTTGTCCTGGGAACCATCCCTTCATCAGTTTGGTCTCTTCATGTTAATGGCCCATGTTATCCAGATGTTACCCTCACTTTTTCATGCTTGACACAGGTAAATTTGCCTATGCCTACATCACCAGGTTTGGCCAAAGCCTATTTTGGGCTTCGCTGTTCTCCTAACCACTTTGAGTTCCGACAGAAAAAAAAATTGGGAGGTAATAAACATATATTCTCTTTTCAACTCTGTACCTAACTGGTAATGTAACCCTGGGAAGTCAATTTCTTAACGTCCCTTGGCCTCACTCTTTTCAACTGTAAATGAAGAAATTTGGCTTGAGCAGTGAAGCTCCTCAGAGACCCCAGGAAAGAATGGTTCCCATGTACGACTCCTTCAGCCAGATATAGCTGAGTCACATTTTGGATTTCTGTATAACGTTTTGCTTGAGAAAAGGGTTGATCACTAAAAGAGTGAAAACTTCTGAACTAGAGGATCACCAAATTCCATTTTGGATGCAACAATTTAGCTCTTTGTCCAATAATTTATTTTCAATCTTCACTTGAAAACTGATGATCTGACATTATGCAACATTGCCTGACAAAAACACCTGGGACCCAGGTGGATTGTAAACAATTTGAGAGTGGAGAATATACACTTTAGTATCCTGCATATGTATTTTTATCATAAAGTAAATTGTACTGCAGACACTTACTATATTACTTACTATAACGATAAACACTTAAGGAGTCACTATTTTATACCAACATGTTCTTGTTTCCTGGAATCCAAAGACAAATTAGGTATTCTTTAATAGATCTAGTGGTTAAATATTGGCAGGATAAAGAATGAATATAACAAAAATAGAAGGAAACTCCAGGGCAAAATTTTAGCAAAGTTGACGTAAGATATAGATTGGCAACCTATTTAAAATACATTTGATAATGTATTTTATTATTTATCTGTTTCAATGGACATTAAAACCTTAATGAGATTCACTATACTAATTTTACTTGAAAAAAGTTTTCATTTCGTGCCTTTTTCGAACCTAATAAAGGTTGCAAGTGTTTTATTTCACGCTGCAAAAGAATAACCTTCACAGCTGAGACTGTAGAGTAGTACCTAATTCCTAGATACTCACAGAATTTATGGGTGAGGGAAAAGTTTTGATATTTATAGTCTTCTTAAGGCTTCTGAACTACTTCCTTGTTGTTCCTCTTGAACTCAAACCTTGAGGCACCCTCTGAACAATTGCCTGCCCAATGTCTGGTGGTCCATTCTGGTAGCTATGAATTGCATCACTAAGTACACTTCAAAGAAAATATTAGCAGTTCCATTAAGTCCTGAGAGTCTACCTGTTTTTCACCAAACGATTCCCAGAAACAGTATCATGTACTGATATAAAAGCATAGCTTTGGAAGCCAAATTATGCTCCCCATTCTAGTTCTTCTCTAGTTTCTTGATCTGAGAAGTAGTGTTAATAATAATACCTATCTGATAACCTGTTTGAAGATGTAATAGATGTAAAACACTTAGAATGTTACTGCACTTGAGAGAGCTCTGTCAGCAGCAGCTACTATTATTATCAAATTTTTAAAAAATCTCAGCAAACTCAATAAAAGTCATGATGTCTACATGGAAGATTTTTCATATCTGATTTAGGAAACACAATGAAACAATTATGGCTTCCTCTGGATGAAAAGCAATCTTTCCAGAGTGAGAAATAGCAAGAGCTTGAGAGTCAATATATGCTTGAATGTTGGTCCCACTTCTATCACACTCAAGAATCAGCAGAGATGCTGAAAGATTCAGATTTCAAGGCCTTATCTCAAACCTCCAGAGTCAGAATCTCTGGTGTTGTAGCCCAGGAGGTTCATACTCACAGCTGTGTTTTAGGCACATTTAGCCACCCAGAGTTTATGCACCAGCTTTGCCATTTACCTGCTTCTAGCTAGTGACATTGATCTCGCAAAACCTGTTAAATGGGGCTAATCACTGACAAACACATTGTGGAAATTAAATGAGACATGGAAAATGCTCAACTAGTGTGGCACAGAGAAAATGTTTGATGCATGATAGGTATTAGCTTCTTCAAGCTTTCCCCTTTGTATTGAAGTAAGTCATCAGGGAGCATAGAAAATATATTTGGATGGTACTAACATATGCATTGAATTCCACAGAGAAGTGTGTCCAGATAACTCTTTTTTGCTGACCATGAGCCAGCCTTTCATGTGGTGGGGTTGGAGGTGTGTGGGGAGGTGCCCCCATCCCTCTGTAATAAGCAAAGTACAGTAGTAACTGGTGTTGATACCCTTTGTTGGGTTAAGACAAAAAATCACAAGGTTGAGTATCACTGTCCTAAATGCACTTGTATGACTTTTTTCTCAGACAGTATCATCCAATCTTTTACCCTCAATTAATTCTTTGTTTTTATTTTCTACTCTTAGGAAACTTGGTGCCCAGTTATAATAACTTACTCATTCCAGATCCCTGGTTCATTTCTCTTTCCCCTTTCTCTAATGTATCTTAATCTCAATTGAAATTTAAAATTTTGGACTGTCTTATTTCATATATATTCTCGGAATTTAAATCACATAAATTCTTTTTTATATAAGAATGAATTAAATAGATAAGAAGATCTTGGGACACCTGCGTGGTTCAGTGGTTGAGCATCTGCCTTTGGCTCAGGGCGTGATCCCCAGGTCCTGGGATCCAGTCCCGCATCAAGCTCCCCCAGGGAGCCTGCTTCTCCCTCTGCCCATGTCTCTGCCTCTCTTCTGTGTCTCTCATGAATAAATAAGTTATTTTAAAATTTTAAAAATAAATAAATAGATAAGAAAGTCATAAAATGTATAGAAAAAATGTATTCATGCTTCCTAATTAGGAAAATTGAAATGAGAGTAAGAAAAATCAAAACACTGATGGAAATAAATTTAGGTGAGAGTTCAACAGTGAAAGAGAAATGAAACTTATAATTTAACAATCTGGGAAAAATAAATACATCAGGACAAAAAGCTTTTGTTACCGGAATACAAAGACCAAATAAAAGAAAAGGCAATGACTAATCAGACTAAGCTTTACTAGTAAATATAACTATACCTAAATATTGCCAAATATATAAATAAAAATAGAAAAATCTAGTTAATGATTTCTAATTACTCTTTTCTAAGTGATGCCAAATGTATATTAACAAATAGCTGAATGATTGACTGAATGTTTTGGTTTTCATCTGTATGTTTGGTGTCATGTAGATAAATACTCATCTAGAGAGTATCATCTTAGCAAATGGAAAAGCAAAGAAACTCACTGAAGAAATGGTGATGGGGTTATAATCTCTGTTTTACAGATAAATACCATGGAGAAACTTCCAAATCAAAACTCTAGTGTGCATC